>NC_136063.1:2019728448-2020328448 GCF_964261635.1 Lissotriton helveticus
GGAACACTTTAATTATGTATGTGATCAACAGGAGCAAAAGTGTTGCAAAATCTAGGAAGTCAAAATCCAACTTGATTCTAACACAAAAAAATGACAGATTTTTAAATATAACTGTACACGTGTTTGATGAAATATGAAGAAGAAAGGAGCTTGGGTATGCAGCACAAGTTCCAATGAGATGTGTCAGATACCACACGGGGCACAATTATACTTTTGATCAGAAATACTATCATGTATAATGAAATGGCAACTTGGCCAGTAATTACTATTGAAAGAATGTATCTGAAGTACATTTTCACATAGTCTAGAGAATGCACAAAGTGGGAAAGCTATCTCTAGAGGCATGGGTTAATTTAGGAGAAATACTTATGTGCCTAGCTAGCCAGTTACACAGTCTAGCAAATGGCAAGGGGACAGGTAGAATACGAAAGCCCAAAGAGGCAAAACAAGTAATTCAAAGGGGGAGATACCTTAAAACATCATCAAGGAAGGGAGATATCAACTTCAAATGACCTTTACGATGAAGAAGTTGTGTTCAATGTGGCCTCTCAGTTCTACTCATACAGTACGTAGGCTGACTCTACATATATAGATATTCATTAGCACATTACACAGCAAATTCTTCACCAAAAAAGCTATATGTACTTACACTCATTCTCTGACTACACCAGAAAATGTCCATAGTATCAAAGATTTGCAAAAAAGTATGGTCTACCTTTCACAACTAATATATTTTTGATACCAACTCATCAAGACATACCAGTGGAATTAGTTTAGAGGAATGGTGCATAAGTAATACATGTCTAGATAGTGGATTCAAGGTCAAATCCAACTTCTGCCTATAAATATAAGATGATTTAATTGTGAAGTTGAACACAAAGTATTGAGTATCTTATCCATTGCAACAACATAATTACACCTCCTGATAAGGGGCTAACATGGTTACTATGTCAGTGAAAACGTAGCTTTAGGAACCACACAAACAGATAAATGACACTAACTTTGCATTGCACTGGGCACTGAAGCAACAATAACTTTATGTAATAGGTTGGAGACACTTCTAACAGTTTGTCTTGCATAGGGATTATCTGTGGGAAATAACTAATGTTTCTCAACAACAAACATCTGACTATCCTGGTATTACCAATTTTATCAAAGAAACATGCATCTATGACACAACGTCTCAGGAGATTCACTGGTATAAGGATTGGATCACTGTCTGGATATAAGGCAATATATTGTAATACATTTATTGTACCTTATGTGTCTCACTCTGCACGTATGTAAGGGACATTTTGTTTGAGCATCAATCCCAGTGAACGGAACTGGTTATTCATAACTATGGACATTAGAGCATTTACACTTTGAAAAATCATGATAATGAGCTTAAGGCTCTGTCATATATTTTGCCATCTAGATGGCTTTATTTCCTAAGCATACCAACATAGTTGGTGCAAATGGTGCCTTCATTCTAGTGAACCACTATGTCTTCTCTAATGGACAGTAATGTCTACAACGGGATGGAAGTACAAAAGTTCTTTTATATTCCCCATTGTGCATCATTTTTACAATGGGCTGCTTTGTGAAGCTGTGTACCTTTGGTCCAGACTCTAATGAACATAAAACTCCAGTCCAAGTCTGAATCCCTTACATAGACAGTCTGTTTTATGGGTGGAACACCTTGAAAGAAAGATTAGTGGAATTTGTTGCCATCTTAGACCAGAATCGTATGCAGTTAGACTTCACCTAGACTTCTGGTGCCACCATGGTTAGCCACTTTTTCAGGAAGCCTGTGTCCCCAAATTTGATCTTACGAGCAAACAGTTGGAATCCCATACATATTATTAACATACTACTCTATGGTTAGGTCTTACAAGTTAAAGTAACAGTAAAAAGAAGTTTTACCCTTGGATTAATTCACCAGCTATACTCAGCATTCAACCATCTATCATACATACTAAATCTCAAAATGGTGTACTGTCGATAACCCAACATATAATTAGAAAAATACACAAAATATTTAAAAAGCCACAATTGTATTCAATGTACATGAATGTAGACCAATAAATCAAATCAGAAATTATTAAAATACAGCAAACACTATTCGTAATTCATAAAAACATTTCACATCACAAATTCATAAAAATACAAAGAGACAATAACAAGTGACATGTTAAAAATAATCAGAAATCTCGTTAATTTGACAGAATCAATATTTCAGTCTTATCGCATAGACTATCTTTAGATCCAATTGTTCCTCGAATTTAACATTCCAGAGGCGTCGACGCGTTTCGGTGTGCAAATAGCTTTAGCACCACCTTCATCAGGACTTTATAATGATAGTCTCTTTGTAGGAAGTAGCACAGAGAACAAATCTACCTGTATTAAAAATGAATAAAACACTAATATCAAAGGCTGTATGTTCACAATATATTCACCTAAACAATTATTTCGCCATACCTAATGTATTTGTTAAAAAAACCAATAAAAAACAGTAAAAACCATTGTTTCTTTCATATTACACACAACTATACATCAAGTTGTAACTGCCAATTTTCTTTATAATTGCAGTAGGGTTCTCGATGTTATATAATGTATCCCGTCATTCAACCGCCAATCACATTCAATCACACTGCGAAGATGGGGGTTTAGATAACCTGATATCTATATCTATATTTGGTACTATTGTTATAGTTGGTCTGAAATGCCTTTCATTCAATTGTATCAACAGACCATCATTTTAAAGACCCTTTTATCTAAAGGTTTTTCTACAGTACATCCAAAGGGCACATACCTTAAGCTTTTTCGGCCCGAGCTTGATATCTATTTGTATATTATTAGTAGCTCCTATAGTGGACCTTGGTTTATCTAAAATAAAAATTTTAAGAACAATAAACTTATGTTTACATAGTGTGGGCAGTTAGAATTAATATCATGCTATGAGCGAAGATACCCCACCTGAAATCAATGGTCATCAACGTCACAATTGCACATGTTAATAAAGTGGCCAACTTGGATCATGCAGGGGCTGTTTATAATCATAAGGACCTATTACAACAAGAAGAAAAGAGAGTGGCCTCTAAGTCCACTGATAGTTCGCCTTATTTAAATGATGATAAAACATAAAGTTTGGACCAACATTCTCTATGTTAGTAAAGGTCTACCTTGTCATGATTATCCTTAGACAAGTATATAGGTTCAAGAATAAGTTTCCTTCAATTGCTGTAAGTCCAGAGAGTATTTTCTAATTCTTTATTAAAATCTTAAAAAGAAAGAGAATATATAAAGAGAGTGCTATCACAATGTTGTCCAACAATATATAGGATCAACGGTGTGGACCTACAATGTATTCTTAAATCACTAACATATAGAGAAACATACCTCTTTGTAATATTTGTACAGAAGTGGAAGAATGTCCTCTAATTTCGGTTCAATAATGCGTCCTTCCTGCCTCAGTTCAGTCTTTGTCTGAAGTGGTATCTAAAAAGTATATATACCTTTTTAGGTCTCGCCTACGCATCGCACATACGCTGCATAGGAGAGAGACCTTTAGCGATCCGCATACCTTTGGGGGCAAAAACGTACACGCGTTGCATTGCTTGCAATGGCAACGTGTGTACATCTGGCGAGTCCCTTGCAGGAGCGCGCGGCGCCATATGGTGGCGCCATACGGTCGCAATCATCGCGCCTTGCTGCATGTTCCTGCAAGGGAATCGCGCAGGCCCCCTCCCCCTGCTGCCGCGCGAGGCGCACGCTTGTGCTGGTCTTAGTTGTATCTTCCTCCTTGATTTTTAAGAATGCTAATCAAATATGGTGACAGTCAAAAATAACATATATAACAGAGAATGTGGTTCAGGAGCTGCAAAGTATAAAAATCACAAAATAAGGCTCTTACATAAAAAGTAATGCACCGTTAGATACTGGATAAATGTCTCTTAGTGAACCCAACTAGATCACTTGCGTGCAAATTTGTGCTAAAGAGTAATTTTACTCTTTGAAACCGAACCTGTCTCAGCACAAGAAAAGGGATTTGTGGATACTTGCCAAAGGGAAGGAATGTGTTTGCAGACATTCTGATTAGGAGAGACGAGGGGCTCTGCTGGAGCCTTATAATCAGAATATTACTGAGGCCTGCACACTAAGCAATAGATCGGAGTATCCTTCCTCGATACCGCCTCAGCGTTGTCCTGCAAGTTCAGCCCCTGCACAGGCTGCCGAGTGGAATCCTTCAGCATCATCCTCTGTGCACTGGCTGGAAGCACTTATGTTGCCGTTCATCATAATAGTTTAATTGCTTCAGTGGCGCACTACATCAACCATGTGATATGTCGAAGGACCACACGCAAGCAGACCAAAGAGTTTCCATTAGAAAGTGGTCTTAGGCTATCTTTGCCCATGTCATGTTGTACAAGCAGCACTTCATTAACATGCCAGTCATGCATGCATTCACACAGCAGAGCAAACACTGGGCTCCGGGGGCTAATAACCGCATGTTAGCAGGCCCAGCATGCTCTCCAACACTCACTGTGCTTGTCCTATGTGCAGGGGTTCTCTCCTACTGAGGTGGGTTTTTATATAAACGAAATGACTGGTAGAGGTGGCAGATGATGTGCAAGCGGAGATCTAAACACACGCTTTGCCTTTGAACCACGTTCCTGTTATTGCCCTGTCTGGACTTGTGACAGTATTTAAAATGTAAAACAGCAATGATTGTCAGGCCCAGAGATTGTTTTGCTAGGCCGTTAACAGTTGGCTACTGCTGGCACCTGCCCCTTCGCCCATCGGTGCGGCCCTGTCCTTCTGTGTGTGATATGTCCTGAGTCAGCCCTGTCACTAGATATGGTGATCCATTGACCCCAACTCAATTTGTGCAGCTTAAAATCCAAAATACTCGTAAGATTTTACCATTTATTTCAAGTAAGCAGTGTTCCACATGTATGAAGACATCGATGAAGTCTGAGTTGTTACATGTCAGGTTTTTGTTAAAAACATTTTTTTATTGTCTTTATTAGGTTTCACTGACTAGGACTAGGCCATATGGTAAACATCAACTGTTGCATGACTAAACACTTATAGGGTCCCAAAGACGAGACCTATTGCCTATGCCAATGCTTGTTTGTTTATCTCATCAGAACAATATATTTCTCAAGCACAGGCGTGACGATTAGCTTCCTTTTTAGTTGTATGCTTTCTCATGGGGTGCAGAAGTAATACCCTGCCCCCGCTGAGGTTTTTAGATATTCAAACAGCTGTCCCTAGTTTACGACGCTAGCCCTGATGAGAGAAAGTCCAGCCCCATTAGAATAACTGTGAGTACCCTGCCTGCAACGGAACAGCGAGTCTCTAATGCAGTCCCATCCAAATAACTAAGAGTACCCTACGTGCAACGGAACAGCAAGCCTCTAGTGCTCTATCTTACCTATAAATGTTCTCACACATCCAACGCTGCTCCCCAATCGGGAAATATGAGACAGCCCACGTAGAGCCCTATAAATACCATAGGTAAATAGGTTAGTTGGCTAAACCTGGAGGATACCTGGGAAACATCAGTATGATAACGTCATCACTGTGCGCCATATGCGCATAAACAAACGAGATTTGAGATAGGGAAATTACGTCTCACTCAATATAATGGAAATAAAGAAAATACTTTGTCTTGGACTCAATACGTTGTATGGCTGTACTTCATAATTTTACAGTATTGAGGAAAACCAAGTATAGCCAAACACCCAATTTTTTTAAATAAATGTAATCAAACTGCCGATGTTCCTGTTATCTTGTCACGGGATAGGTATATAATGCCTCAGTCCTCTATCTCGCATCATACAGTGGTGATACAGTGATAAAACCCACCCTCGTAAGATAGGTGTAAAATAAATCTAAATTAAACCACTTCTGTTATTAACCATAATTCGCATAGATACGGGCATCTCTGAACCCAGAGAGCATTTCGAAGTCCCTGCCCATAATCAACCAGCGGCATACCGGATGGTACGATGTGCCGGAGGTCAGATGCGACCAAAGACTACAACCATGCCTCATGATATATTTGTATAATACACCTCATTACTAATTGAGAGACGTGACTCATGATATTCTAAATGACAAAACGAACATCTAGAAAACAAATTTTGTTTTTATATATTAGAGTCCAGGGGAATTTCATATCCCCAATACTTACATAGAGCCATTTCTTAATGATTGTTTATGTGTCAAACTCTATGCTAATCAAACCTGATTCATAAAGAGTATATAGTAAAACCTAATTGATTAATCTAAGCCAATCTTCTTTGGAATTAAGTTCCTCCTTGACAGTATCTAAGAGGGATATATATCACTGGTCACGATTTTTACATTTCACAGTAATATCCCCACCCCTTTTACTGCCCTTAATACGCTCAATGATAAACCATTTTAAATCTATGCATGATTGTCCTGCTCTCATAAAATGTTCAACCAATGCGCATTTTCTTTTTAATTTTATATAGCTGACTTATGCTCAGATTTTTCCCCATTTATCATTATTTCCTGATAATATAGTTACTTTGTTCCCAGTTTTAGTGCTCATATTTAGAATTTTGTTAAATTGTTCTTCACTGAACCCAAACGTTTTGATTTGGTCCATGATGTAAGAAGGCCAAATATAACTGTTCCAGATAAGGAGGGTAGAAAATTCCTCCACAATAAGGATTAATAGGAAAAACTCATACTCCCCAGCCTGAAGACTGTGCAGATAAATATAAATTACAAGGGAGAGGCCCTACTATCCCAGGGACAGGGTGCCCAATACAGTAACAGTAAAAAGAAGTTTAACCTTTGGATTAATTCACCTACTATACTCAGCATTCAACCATCTATCATACATACTAAATCTCCAAATGGTGTACTGTCGATAACCCAACATATAATTATAAAAATACACAAAATATTAACAAAAGCCACTATTGTATTCAATGTACATGAATGTAGACCAATACATCAAATCAGAAATTATTAAAATACAGCAAACACTATTCGTAATTCATTAAAACATTTCACATCATAAATTCATTAAAATACAAAGAGACAACAAGTGACAGGTTAAAAATCATCAGAAATCTCGTTCATTCTACAGATATATTAGAGTCCAGGGGAATTTCTAATCCCCAATACTTATATAGAGCCATTTCTTAATGATTGTTTATGTATCAAACTCTATGCTAATCAAACCCGATTAATAAAGAGCATATAGTAAAACCGAACTGATTAATCTAAGCCAGCCTTCTTTGGAATTAAGTCCCGTCCTGACAGTATCTAAGAGGGATATATACCACTGCTCACGATATCTAGGTTTCACAGTGATATCCCTACCCCTTTTACTTCCCCTAATGCGCTCAATGATAAACCATTTAGATCTATGCCTGAGTGTCCTGCTCTCACAAAATCTTCAACCAATGGCGCATTTTCTTTTTTATCTTTTATAGCTGACTTATGCTCAGATATACGGGTCCTTAATTCCCGCCCTGTATCTCCTATATAGCCAAAATGACATGGGCAGATAAGGAGGTACACTATGGGCCAGATGTAGAAGCCATTTACCGACCGGTAACAGCCGATTTCGGCCGTTACCGACCGGTAAATGGGTTTTCGGTATGTAGGGGCACTTTTTTACAGAATCGGTAAATTTACCGAATCGGTAAATTTACCGATTCTGTAAAATACCGAATCGGTATTTTTACCGATTCGGGAAATCTCAGATGTAGGTGGGACTCTTCAGAGTCCCAAAGGCCCTACAAATTCGGTATTTTAACACCCAATCCAATTGGGTGTTAAAATACCGAATTCAGGTGTGCATGCACATGTGTGCATGCACACCTATGCCATGTGACACACAGACATGCCCTTAGGGCATGTCTGTGTGCCACATGGCGCACATGTCAATTTTTGGGGTGCCAGAGGGTGTCAAAGTGACACCCCCTGCACCCTTGCTAAAATCGGTATTTACCGATTCTGTAATTACAGAATCGGTATTTCCCATTGATTCCTATGGGCTTCACAGCCCATAGGAATCAATGGGAAATACCGATCGGTATTTACCGAATCGGTAAATACCTATTTTTAAAGATTCGGTATTTCCACATCTGGAAATACCTACATCTCCCCCCTTCATACTTACCGACTCTTAAATACCGAATCGGTTAAATTCGGTATTTAAGAGTCGGTAAATATGAATTACCTACATCTGGCCCTAGATGTTTTCTCTTGCAATTACAAGTTGAAGGCAATTGACCTTACCTTTCAGAATATAAAACAGAACCAGAACCAGAGATGTTGCTAAATACATTTAAAGCAGGAGACTATTAAAATAACACCTAGTGAGCAGGAAAATTGATAAGATAATTTGAAGTATCTCAATGCTTAATCTGCAAATGAAATAAGGGCAGGGGCCCAAGGTTGTGCTTGGATTTCTTAGGAGCCTGCTGCTGGTGATGCTGAAAGGTGGGGTTGCTGAATACCAAGGCCTCTTGGTCTGGATTCCACTTCATTCCTCTTTCTTCCTGCACCCTACACTCCCTTTTTTCAGTCATTTTAACTTTTACAATTCTACTTTCTCCCTTTTGCAATATCTTTCTCATCCTTTCTTCAATTTCTGTGTTTCTCTCTCCTGCTTTGGGTAAATGTCTGATTATGAAAAATGAGTCCCATTCCCTGCAAAAAGTGCTGTCACCAATCACCTAAACCACTGGCACACATTATGCACTGTGCTAGAGGTGATGCTGCAAAAGGAGTATTGCTAGCACTACTAGCAATGCTACTTTAATTATGGCCATTCTAACATAGTCTGTACTGTGTGAAATCTCAGCTCAGAACAACAAGCTAAGTTAATATTTTTTTCAAAGGTGCAGACTACGATGGATTAGCGAGTTACAGATATCAGTGGCCTGATTTACAGACCTAATTGTTAATAACAGAACCAATCATTACTTCCAAATTCACCTTGGGAGATTATTCTCAGAGTAATACATCTCATGTGCATATGCTTTTGCTTATGCTTTAAATTCAAACTAAAACCACAGTTTTATTTACTCCAATTCTTTTAGGGAATTTAGATCTCAGTCCTGAATTTCCTTTTCAGGTCTCAGGCATATTTTGAGGGATATTTTTAGCTTACAGAAAGCTTAGAGCATGCCTATTGCTTACTAATATCTGGCTTCAATGCCACTCTCATTTGCTTGCTTTTTATTCTTTAGTGTGTATGGGATGTCTTTTCTCTTTATATGCGTGTCCTTCCAGTACTCGCTTTTTCAGGTGCTACTTTTTTCTTTTTGTTTAAGCAGTCTATGACAGTGCATGTGTTTTCCAATAGTTTACCTTGTGTGCTCTCCCACCCTCCATTCCCCATGCTCTGTGTTCCTCTGTGTTATTATATTTTTAATTTTTTCAATTTAACTAATCTAAGATTTTTTTGGGCTCAAGGTAATTTAACTAAGATAAACACATTAGCTGATTCACAAATGTTTTGGGTATGCAAAACAGCAGTTTGCTAGAGTGAGTTCCTCATATCAATTCACAGATTAAGAGCCTGATTTAGATCTTGGCAGACGGGTTACTCCGTCACAGCGGTGACTGATATTCTGTCCGTATGAATTCCATTATATCCAATGTGATTTATATTGTGGCTGGGATATCCTTCACCATCCTTCGCCATTGTGACGGAGTAACGTGTCTGCCAAGATCTAAATCAGGCCCTAAGACTCTGTGAATTGATATGAGGAACTCACTCTAGCAAACTGCACTTGCCAGTGTGGATGGCGGATTTTTTGAATTAACAAATAAAGGGCTGGGGCACAATGTGGCAATTCCATTAGTATGCTTTGCAAACAGTAGTGATTCATTATCACTGTGCACATAGTTCTCCACACTGGAAGTACATTGAAAGGTGTAGATTGAAGCATTTTTCCAGGTTTTTGGAGTTGGTACATCCCATCTTTAATTGGAATGTAAGGGAAGATTTTTTCCCCGTGGGTAAAATTACTTCTAATTGGAGAGAAAAAAGAATAAAATGTGTGTGTAAAAGCATATTTCTCCATTACTTACTTAGAATTTCAACGATGTAGAATACATATGGAATTAATTATAAATACCTCCCGAAAATTGGAACTCTTTTGCAAACTTAGGAGTAACTTCATGGTGGTACCTTATCGACTTTCAGAACTAGCGATTTGTGAATGAGTCCTTACAAGATGGTTATCTATCTTCCTTCTTTTATGTGATGAAGATTTCTTTTGGTTGTTGAAAAAAAATGGAAATCCAGTGTTCAAAAGGGAGTTGGATATACATTTAAATGTTGCCCATGGAAATATTTAGAGCAAATGAAGACATTTATAAATCTGTGTATCGAACATCAGTAAATGGCATTGAATGAATGAAAAAGCATGGAAATTGAAGTCAATAAATGACAACAGGTGCCGTATTACAGCTAGTGCCCCAGGGCCCCAACAGTTGTTAGCGCCTATTTTTTGCACCCCAGGGAACTATAGTATTAGAGAAGGAACTGCAGACGCTTGTGCAGCCCTTTCTGCAATATTGATAGTGTTGGTGCACATGTAGCGCCAGTGCTATCTTCAGGAGCTGTTCCTTCATTTGCATGGGGGCATGGACCAATGCAAATGAGGGAATCAATGGTGCCTGCGCTGTATAATGGATGTGGGTGCAGAGGCAAACATGCCCTTAGGAGGTGCACTGACAGTAGTCCCTTGAGGGTAGCCCTCTGGAGGAGTGAAAGGGTTCCTAAGCGGATGTAGTTACTCATTGTACCTTCATGCAACAGGACCTCTCTTCCCTCTTCAAAGAGGGGGGATGTAGTCTAAAAACTAGGGGGGTCGTCCTCAAATCGGGGGAACCGGGTTTGAGTCTCGGCAATGACGCTCAACATACTGTGATTCTGGACGAATCATGTAATCGTCCTGTGCCTAACAAAAATGAATGTGTCCTGGTGTAACGCAACTGGTGCTTATGTAAACCGATACCTTCAGGCAAGTACGCAGTAAATAAAACTCTGCAAAAAAAAATGCAGGCAGGTTACTACCTGCATTGTGAAACACAGAGCTACGTTGTTTGCGATTGTTTGCAGTTGCCATTCGGCAGCATATTCATTTTAATAGGGAGAACTGTCCCTGTTTGCGCCAAAACAACTCAAAGGTGCCCCGTGGCACAAACAAAGACAGTGCACCCTAAAATTAACACGGGCCCAGAAGAACAATGTGTTGCTCAAGCGACCACCTGACCAGCGAATAAGTGAGTGAAGTGGTCTTTCGCTCTTCACTTATCCACTACTTCACTTGTCACTTCCTGTAAGAACCGGCTATTTCTGGTAGGCTAAGACTGATGCCAAAGCCAGGCAGAAACCACCATTCCCGTCAGGGCAAGGAAGTCACACGCCAGGATAACCCCTGCTCACCCTCTAGGTAGCTTGGCACAAGCAGTCTAGGCTAAACTCGGAGGCGATGTGTAAAGCATTTGCGTCAGCGCACAACAGCAACAACATACTAGGTACACCACAAAAGAGACTCCACACAAGGTTATATTAAAATAACTTTTGTATTGTCAAAACATATCAGATAGAAATTACACATGTACATTGTGCCAACTGGCACGGCAATATTCACAAGGGATTATGTACAAGACAGGGCCACATGGGCCACTGTCGGAATCAACACTTTGCAGATATAGAAATACTTGTCAGTAATTAGAATAAAAGTATAGAAACTTCACTGTAACACAAAGTAACAGTTATAGATCACATCCAGTAACTACTGGGAACAGGTAAGTACCACCTACGCAACCCTAAACCCCTTAGGAGACTGTCACGCAGGGGACCAGGACCTCACTAGGACCACCTGTACTAAAAAGAACAACCCCCTAAGTATCACACAGCATTTAGGGGTCTAAGAAAGAACACATTACCCATGATGCATAAATATACATTCAGAGGAGTAGTAAAGAGAAACACATAATGCATAAACCTACACATTCAGCGGTGTTAAGAATAAAGCACATGATGCAATGAAATTACATTCAGAGGTACCAGAATAATACAGTAGCGCAATAGTCACATGATGTCTAAAAACATTCAGAGGTGCAGGAATAAGACATGATGTAAGAAATCCCATTCAGAGGTGCAAGAACCATACAATTGCGCAAAACCTACATAAGCCACCACCTGTGGCAGTCCCTAGGCCAACTGGCCTTGTTGGGGCTAGCACGCCCTGAGTCTCAATGTCAGGGGCCTAAACGATGCAGGGGCCCACTACTTGCTGGGCCCCTGGGAACACTCACAAGGGCCTAAACATTGCAGCTGGCACTAAGTGCTACACAGCTGGGAAGGCCGGGCACCACTGTGCCCTCGCTGTCCCACACAGGGACTCTCTCCTGAAATTGCGCCTAAACGGTGCAGCTGCCCACTAATTGCTGGGCAGCTGGAGAATCATCAAAACTGTGCCCGGGCCCTCACTGGCCCTCAGGCGCAAACTGCGCCACGCTGGAGCCCCACGGGCTCTACCCACAGCTAGGTCCACGTTGGAGCCACACAGGCTCTGGCATGACACTGCGCAACGTTGGAGCCACCCAGGCTCTGAACAAATATGCCCCCTGAGCCTAGCAGGCTCTTAGAACAACCATGGTGCTTTCACTGGCACCAGACCTACACAAGCCCAGGAGGGGACGGGCATCGACAATATGCCCCGAGGTGTCCCAGGAGCCATCTCGACTCCTTAAACAAATATGGCCTGCGTTGGAGCCTCTCAGGGCTCGTAGGGAAGTCACCCACTCCGTTGGAGTCCCACTCGGGGGACTCAGAGTTACGACACGCCCCCTGCGCCTCCCGGGGCTCTCAACATAAATATGGGCTTTGGAGCCTCAGGCTCCGTCGAAACCTGGGGGCGGCCCACTGTCAGCTGGGGCCGCCCTACCTCCACTCCCGCCCAGGTGCCGCTCTCCGGCACCAACAGCAGCTGCACAGAGCCCCCCCCAGCCCTTCCGACTCACCGGGCTCTCTGGGGCGGGCTCCTCTAGGCGGCGGCTTCTCTGCTGGGCGGCGGCTCACTCTCGCCGGCTGCGGTAGGGGCAGGCACCGACCATGTGCCTCGCGCCCCCTCCGCTCTGCTCACTCGGGGCTCCCTCAGCACACGGGAGCCCCAGCAGCCATTCCTCGGCACGCCTTCCTCCGCGCGGCAGCTCCGGTCACATGGGAGCCTCGCTGCTCCCGCGCCGGACCTCTCTCTCTCGGCAGGGCTCCCTCGGCACACGGGAGCCCTGTCAGCTGGCCGCCACGTTTCTCTGGGGCTCCCTCAGCCGAGAGGAGCCCCGTCCACCGCCGCCATCTCCCGCGCCTTCTTCGTCCTCCCCCCGCCGACTGCGGGGGGGCGGGACTTCCGGCCGGCCGCGCTGAGATTGGCCGGCCGGCCGACCACTTCCGGGTCGCTGCGGGCAGCGCAGCGGCCCTCCTCTTTAGGCAGGCAGGCGGGGAACCACGATCCGAGGGGTGGCACCCTCGATACAACCAGCCCCCATAAAAGTTGAAGCGCTATTAAGCGCTTGGGGCCAAGTAGCGCTGTGAAGACAAATAAAGCGCTCTCCAGCGCTTGGGGCAATAAAGCCCTCCAAAGCGCTAGAAAAATAGGCAAAGCGCTCCTAAGCGCTATTGACCAGCAAAGTCTTACAAGCAATGCAGCAGGCAAGGGGACAGTCAGGAAGAGTCCCCCAGCAGTCCATCAGCCTCCAGGGGCTGGGCAGCGCCCGCCCCGGGTAGATTCCCGTCAGCAACAGAACAAGACAAGAACAACTTGGAAGGGAACGCAGCCCCTTCTTATACACAGAAAAGGCTTTGAAGTCTTTTGAAGTCTTTGTGTGAGCGAGCCCTAAGCCCTGGGTGTATCTGGTTTCCCTCTCCTGTCAGCCTCAGGTCAGAGGTGACAGTGGGCCATCAGAAGGGAGAGGCAGCAGGGTGGGCTGACAGGCACAGCCTGGCACCACCAGAGCTCTTCCCTCCCATCCGTGACAGCAGATGGGGGCCTTTCATCTGCGGCTGACTCAGACCCCCTCCTCCGGGGCCCTGCAGACCCCGTCCTACTCACCAGACAGTCCATCTACCAGCAGGCCTAGGCATGCCTGGGCCAGGCCCATCAGCCAATCACGTGCCAGCAGACTCACTACACAATTATGCCAACTTCTAAAAGTAGCGCTTCTAGACTAGACACAGCCATGCCGCATATACCATTCTGCAGCATTCATTCTCACGAGTTCACACATATCAAACTCGACCCTGCACTCCCCATGCATCAGGAATCTACCATGGGCATACATATTCCCGGTTCATTCCTATGGGAGGGCAGGTCACTCACATCCATACACAGAGAGCACACGCACTTTACACTGTACCACAGTGAAAAAGTGCGCAGAGGCCTAAAATCACCAATCCAGGTTCCAAAAACAGGCTAGGAAAAAGCAAAAAGTTACGGGGTGAATCTGCCCAAAGGACCGGGTCCAACACATCCCCCTTCCAGCCAAAACGCAGGGTAGACCAATCACTACACTGATGGTCTTCAATGCTTTGGGCGACAAAACCACGGAAACGGGCCTGCAGGGCAGGGCCACCTTCCAGTTTTTCGCCACTCTGAACCCACAGGGATTTCCCTCAACAAAAGCTCTCTGACACAACTAGGATACCCCACTGGTACTCACTAGTCATCCACAGCCAGGACCAGGCCATAGGCCATCCAAATATCACAGGTCCTAACCAATCCACAGAGTGGGGGCAGAAGCCCCTGGCACACAATAGCCAATCTCCACTCTCTCTCCCAGGGTAGCTACACTACCACTGATCCTACAACCTAGGGACCACACCCCAGGCTGACCAGAGGTCACGGCAAGAATGCCCCACCGTACTTCGACTCCTGTGTTCCCGCACCCTCACAGGGAAGCACTCACCAGAACACAATTCTCCTACCAGATCAGGACCTCACTCCGTCACTGGTCTACCACCTGGACACTATTTCACTTCTGAGGTACAAAGCACACAGCACAGTACCTCTTCAAGCAGGTGGGGGGACACAGCACACAGCAAAGTCCCCTTTCCTCTACCTTAGTGGAAACAACAAACTGCAGGCGGGCCCCAGAACACACAGCAAGGGCAGCCCCCTCAGTCTCTTCAGCTGATCTACTTGAGTAGAGATTCCTCTTGACCTGGAAGCTACCTAATCTCCCAACCTAGGATTTAAACCCTCAAGTTGCACCGGGGTCAGAAGTACACCGTCCTTCTGCACCCCCTTCCAGTTCTATGATCACAGGCACAGTATGTCTCAGGCTAGACAGAGCACACACCAGCGGCGTAGCAGCGACACACTCTCCTCCAGTACTCCCTATCACAGGGTGATTCTCAGTATGTTCCAGGCTGGACAGAGCACACGCCAGCGGCGTATCAGCAACACACTTTCCTCCCACCGGGGTCAGAAGTAAGGACACCGTCCCTCTGCACCCCCCTCCAGAGTTCTGCACCCTCCCACCTTGGAGCGGTACCCCTGGAAGCCCACAACCGGTCAGGACACTGATTACAGATGCCCTTCCCTCCACGTCAGGCTGAACCTGAACCTGGCCTCCCCCCTCCTCGGGGAATGACCTCCAGAGGCCCAAAAAAATGGTCAAGCACTCTAGACGGTCAAATGCCCAGCGAACCAGGACTTCTGCACCCTCCACTTAGGAGCGGTACTGCCCAACACCAGGACCGCCGGAGTTCTGATTACAGACACTCCCCGTCCTCTAGACACAGGAAGCTCCTCCTCAAATGACTTGTAAGTACAGCCTAGGCCCCTGATCTGGCGCTCCCATTAGGGAACCCTCCAGGCCCTGAGACAGGGTTTCGGGCCAACGTGGGACACACCGTCCCACACTCACTCCGCCCCCACTGAGACAGTACGTGAGCCCCTACACCCCTACCATCCTAATGGGACTTAGCCGGGCTACACATGAACCTCTTCACCTACACAGGATCATCAGATACACAAGCCACTACTGTTAGAATCACTCCCTAATGTCTCTGTAAGACATCCAGCGCACCGCCAGACATCCACCTTCTTGTCCAATGCCTCTGCAGGACATCCTGCACACCACCAGAGGTACACCTCACGTGCAAGCTCCTTACAAAAAAACTCACACGAACTCCTCCATTTCAAGACACCACTCATCCACACACTCCCCCTCCAGTCTGGTGAGACAGTTCCTCACTGCCTCTGACTCTCAACCTGTCACCCTCTTACTGAGCACCAGGCACCATACTCTGGGAACTGGGAATGGGACTACACGCACTGGACACATTTAAGCTGCCACCACTGGATCCTACCATACGGGGGAATCCAGACACACACACTACACTCAGGGAATAACCACCCTCCTGAGCAAGCAATTTCTCCTCCACCCTCCCTCTCTTCCATCTACCCACACAGGGACAGGAATAGGAGTTGGACACTGGACCCAGCAAGGGATTCCTAATCTATGGGAACCTCCCCTCTCTACTGGCGTCCCGCCCTGTCATTTTCTCTCACCTGCCACTAAACATAAAGCGCAGGAACACCATCTGAAAATGACACTCTTGAGGAAAAACAAAATCAAAAACAATAATCCCAAATATGTGACTATCTGAAAAATGCAGAGTTTTTGTAATGTAGCCAGTTGTTGCTATGGCACTGTGCAAATACAAGTCCAAATCCCACCGCTGCCACCAATGTAAGAACCGGCTATTTCTGGTAGGCTAAGGCTGATGCCAAAGCCAGGCAGAAACCACCATTCCCGTCAGGGCAAGGAAGTCACACGCCAGGATAACCCCTGCTCACCCTCTAGGTAGCTTGGCACGAGCAGTCTAGGCTAAACTCGGAGGCGATGTGTAAAGCATTTGCGTCAGCGCACAACAGCAACAACATACTAGGTACACCACAAAAGAGACTCCACACAAGGTTATATTAAAATAACTTTTGTATTGTCAAAACATATCAGATAGAAATTACACATGTACATTGTGCCAACTGGCACGGCAATATTCACAAGGGATTATGTACAAGACAGGGCCACATGGGCCACTGTCGGAATCAACACTTTGCAGATATAGAAATACTTGTCAGTAATTAGAATAAAAGTATAGAAACTTCACTGTAACACAAAGTAACAGTTATAGATCACATCCAGTAACTACTGGGAACAGGTAAGTACCACCTACGCAACCCTAAACCCCTTAGGAGACTGTCACGCAGGGGACCAGGACCTCACTAGGACCACCTGTACTAAAAAGAACAACCCCCTAAGTATCACACAGCATTTAGGGGTCTAAGAAAGAACACATTACCCATGATGCATAAATATACATTCAGAGGAGTAGTAAAGAGAAACACATAATGCATAAACCTACACATTCAGTGGTGTTAAGAATAAAGCACATGATGCAATGAAATTACATTCAGAGGTACCAGAATAATACAGTAGCGCAATAGTCACATGATGTCTAAAAACATTCAGAGGTGCAGGAATAAGACATGATGCAAGAAATCCCATTCAGAGGTGCAAGAACCATACAATTGCGCAAAACCTACATAAGCCACCACCTGTGGCAGTCCCTAGGCCAACTTGCCTTGTTGGGGCTAGCACGCCCTGAGTCTCAAAGTCAGGGGCCTAAACGATGCAGGGGCCCACTACTTGCTGGGCCCCTGGGAACACTCACAAGGGCCTAAGCGTTGCAGCTGGCACTAAGTGCTACGCAGCTGGGAAGGCCGGGCACCACTGTGCCCTCGCTGTCCCACACAGGGACTCTCTCCTGAAATTGCGCCTAAACGGTGCAGCTGCCCACTAATTGCTGGGCAGCTGGAGAATCATCAAAACTGTGCCCGGGCCCTCACTGGCCCTCAGGCGCAAACTGCGCCACGCTGGAGCCCCACGGGCTCTACCCACAGCTAGGTCCACGTTGGAGCCACACAGGCTCTGGCATGACACTGCGCAACGTTGGAGCCACCCAGGCTCTGAACAAATATGCCCCCTGAGCCTAGCAGGCTCTTAGAACAACCATGGTGCTTTCACTGGCACCAGACCTACACAAGCCCAGGAGGGGACGGGCATCGACAATATGCCCCGAGGTGTCCCAGGAGCCATCTCGACTCCTTAAACAAATATGGCCTGCGTTGGAGTCTCTCAGGGCTCGTAGGGAAGTCACCCACTCCGTTGGAGTCCCACTCGGGGGACTCAGAGTTACGACACGCCCCCTGCGCCTCCCGGGGCTCTCAACATAAATATGGGCTTTGGAACCTCAGGCTCCGTCGAAACCTGGGGGCGGCCCACTGTGAGCTGGGGCCACCCTACCTCCACTCCCGCCCAGGTGCCGCTCTCCGGCACCAACAGCAGCTGCACGGAGCCCCCCCCAGCCCTTCCGACTCACCGGGCTCTCTGGGGCGGGCTCCTCCGGGCGGCGGCTTCTCTGCTGGGCGGCGGCTCACTCTCGCCGGCTGCGGTAGGGGCAGGCACCGACCATGTGCCTCGCGCCCCCTCCGCTCTGCTCACTTGGGGCTCCCTCAGCACACGGGAGCCCCAGCAGCCATTCCTCGGCACGCCTTCCTCCGCGCGGCAGCTCCGGTCACATGGGAGCCTCGCTGTTCCCGCGCCGGACCTCTCTCTCTCGGCAGGGCTCCCTCGGCACACGGGAGCCCTGTCAGCTGGCCGCCATGTTTCTCTGGGGCTCCCTCAGCCGAGAGGAGCCCCGTCCACCGCCGCCATCTCCCGCGCCTTCTTCGTCCTCTCCCCGCCGACTGCGGGGGGCGGGACTTCCGGCCGGCCGCGCTGAGATTGGCCGGCCGGCCGACCACTTCCGGGTCGCTGTGGGCAGCGCAGCGGCCCTCCTCTTTAGGCAGGCAGGCGGTGAACCACGATCCGAAGGGTGGCACCCTCGATACAACCAGCCCCCATAAAAGTTGAAGCGCTATTAAGCGCTTGGGGCCAAGTAGCGCTGTGAAGACAAATAAAGCGCTCTCCAGCGCTTGGGGCAATAAAGCGCTCCAAAGCGCTAGAAAAATAGGCAATGCGCTCCTAAGCGCTATTGACCAGCAAAGTCTTACAAGCAATGCAGCAGGCAAGGGGACAGTCAGGAAGAGTCCCCCAGCAGTCCATCAGCCTCCAGGGGCTGGGCAGCGCCCGCCCCGGGTAGATTCCCATCAGCAACAGAACAAGACAAGAACAACTTGGAAGGGAACACAGCCCCTTCTTATACACAGAAAAGGCTTTGAAGTCTTTGTGTGAGCGATCCCTAAGCCCTGGGTGTATCTGGTTTCCCTCTCCTGTCAGCCTCAGGTCAGAGGTGACAGTGGGCCATCAGAAGGGAGAGGCAGCAGGGTGGGCTGACAGGCACAGCCTGGCACCACCAGAGCTCTTCCCTCCCATCCGTGACAGCAGATGGGGGCCTTTCATCTACGGCTGACTCAGACCCCCTCCTCCGGGGCCCTGCAGACCCCGTCCTACTCACCAGACAGTCCATCTACCAGCAGGCCTATGCATGCCTGGGCCAGGCCCATCAGCCAATCACGTGCCAGCAGACTCACTACACAATTATGCCAACTTCTAAAAGTAGCGCTTCTAGACTAGACACAGCCATGCCGCATATACCATTCTGCAGCATTCATTCTCACGAGTTCACACATATCAAACTCGACCCTGCACTCCCCATGCATCAGGAATCTACCATGGGCATACATATTCCCCGTTCATTCCTACGGGAGGTCAGGTCACTCACCATCCATACACAGAGAGCAGACGCACTTTACACTGTACCACAGTGAAAAAGTGTGCAGAGGCCTAAAATCACCAATCCAGGTTCCAAAAACAGGCTAGGAAAAAGCAAAAAGTCACGGGGTGAACCTGCCCAAAGGACCGGGTCCAACACATCCCCCTTCCAGCCAAAACGCAGGGTAGACCAATCACTACACTGATGGTCTTCAATGCTTTGGGCGACAAAACCACGGAAACGGGCCTGCAGGGCAGGGCCACCTTCCAGTTTTTCGCCACTCTGAACCCACAGGGATTTCCCTCAACAAAAGCTCTCTGACACAACTAGGATACCCCACTGGTACTCACTAGTCATCCACAGCCAGGACCAGGCCCTAGGCCATCCAAATATCACAGGTCCTAACCAATCCACAGAGTGGGGGCAGAAGCCCCTGGCACACAATAGCCAATCTCCACTCTCTCTCCCAGGGTAGCTACACTACCACTGATCCTACAACCTAGGGACCACACCCCAGGCTGACCAGAGGTCACAGCAAGAATGCCCCACCGTACCTCGACTCCTGTGTTCCCGCACCCTCACAGGGAAGCACTCACCAGAACACAATTCTCCTACCAGATCAGGACCTCACTCCGTCACTGGTCTACCACCTGGACACTATTTCACTTCTGAGGTACAAAGCACACAGCACAGTCCCTATTCAAGCAGGTGGGGGGACACAGCACACAGCAAAGTCCCCTTTCCTCTACCTTAGTGGAAACAACAAACTGCAGGCGGGCCCCAGAACACACAGCAAGGGCAGCCCCCTCAGTCTCTTCAGCTGATCTACTTGGGTAGAGATTCCTCTTGACCTGGAAGCTACCTAATCTCCCAACCTAGGATTTAAACCCTCAAGTTGCACCGGGGTCAGAAGTACACCGTCCTTCTGCACCCCCTTCCAGTTCTATGATCACAGGCACAGTATGTCTCAGGCTAGACAGAGCACACACCAGCGGTGTAGCAGCGACACACTCTCCTCCAGTACTCCCTATCACAGGGTGATTCTCAGTATGTTCCAGGCTGGACAGAGCACACGCCAGCGGCGTATCAGCAACACACTTTCCTCCCACCGGGGTCAGAAGTAAGGACACCGTCCCTCTGCACCCCCCTCCAGAGTTCTGCACCCTCCCACCTTGGAGCGGTACCCCTGGAAGCCAACAACCGGTCAGGACACTGATTACAGATGCTCTTCCCTCCAGGTCAGGCTGAACCTGAACCTGGCCTCCCCCCTCCTCGGGGAATGACCTCCAGAGGCCCAAAAAAATGGTCAAGCACTCTAGACGGTCAAATGCCCAGCGAACCAGGACTTCTGCACCCTCCACTTAGGAGCGGTACTGCCCAACACCAGGACCGCCGGAGTTCTGATTACAGACACTCCCCGTCCTCTAGACACAGGAAGCTCCTCCTCAAATGACTTGTAAGTACAGCCTAGGCCCCTGACCTGGCGCTCCCTTAGGGAACCCTCCAGGCCCTGAGACAGGGTTTCGGGCCAACGTGGGACACACCGTCCCACACTCACTCCGCCCCCACTGAGACAGTACGTGAGCCCCTACACCCCTACCATCCTAATGGGACTTAGCCGGGCTACACATGAACCTCTTCACCTACACAGGATCATTAGATACACAAGCCACTACTGTTAGAATCACTCCCTAATGTCTCTGTAAGACATCCAGCGCACCGCCAGACATCCACCTTCTTGTCCAATGCCTCTGCAGGACGTCCTGCACACCACCAGAGGCACACCTCACGTGCAAGCTCCTTACAAAAAAACTCACACGAACTCCTCCAGTTCAAGACACCACTCATCCACACACTCCCCCTCCAGACTGGTGAGACAGTTCCTCACTGCCTCTGACTCTCAACCTGTCACCCTCTTACTGAGCACCAGGCACCATACTCTGGGAACTGGGAATGGGACTACACGCACTGGACACTACACTCAGGGAATAACCACCCTCCTGAGCAAGCAATTTCTCCTCCACCCTCCCTCTCTTCCATCTACCCACACAGGGACAGGAATAGGAGTTGGACACTGGACCCAGCAAGGGATTCCTAATCTATGGGAACCTCCCCTCTCTACTGGCGTCCCGCCCTGTCATTTTCTCTCACCTGCCACTAAACATAAAGCGCAGGAACACCATCTGAAAATGACACTCTTGAGGAAAAACAAAATCAAAAACAATAATCCTAAATATGTGACTATCTGAAAAACGCAGATTTTTTGTAATGTAGCCAGTTGTTGCTATGGCACTGTGCAAATACAAGTCCAAATCCCACCGCTGCCACCAATGTAAGAACCGGCTATTTCTGGTAGGCTAAGGCTGATGCCAAAGCCAGGCAGAAACCACCATTCCCGTCAGGGCAAGGAAGTCACACGCCAGGATAACCCCTGCTCACCCTCTAGGTAGCTTGGCACGAGCAGTGTAGGCTAAACTCGGAGGGGATGTGTAAAGCATTTGCGTCAGCGCACAACAGCAACAACATACTAGGTACACCACAAAAGAGACTCCACACAAGGTTATATTAAAATAACTTTTGTATTGTCAAAACATATCAGATAGAAATTACACATGTACATTGTGCCAACTGGCACGGCAATATTCACAAGGGATTATGTACAAGACAGGGCCACATGGGCCACTGTCGGAATCAACACTTTGCAGATATAGAAATACTTGTCAGTAATTAGAATAAAAGTATAGAAACTTCACTGCAACACAAAGTAACAGTTATAGATCACATCCAGTAACTACTGGGAACAGGTAAGTACCACCTACGCAACCCTAAACCCCTTAGGAGACTGTCACGCAGGGGACCAGGACCTCACTAGGACCACCTGTACTAAAAAGAACAACCCCCTAAGTATCACACAGCATTTAGGGGTCTAAGAAAGAACACATTACCCATGATGCATAAATATACATTCAGAGGAGTAGTAAAGAGAAACACATAATGCATAAACCTACACATTCAGCGGTGTTAAGAATAAAGCACATGATGCAATGAAATTACATTCAGAGGTACCAGAATAATACAGTAGCGCAATAGTCACATGATGTCTAAAAACATTCAGAGGTGCAGGAATAAGACATGATGCAAGAAATCCCATTCAGAGGTGCAAGAACCATACAATTGCGCAAAACCTACATAAGCCACCACCTGTGGCAGTCCCTAGGCCAACTGGCCTTGTTGGGGCTAGCACGCCCTGAGTCTCAATGTCAGGGGCCTAAACGATGCAGGGGCCCACTACTTGCTGGGCCCCTGGGAACACTCACAAGGGCCTAAACGTTTCAGCTGGCACTAAGTGCTACGCAGCTGGGAAGGCCGGGCACCACTGTGCCCTCGCTGTCCCACACAGGGACTCTCTCCTGAAATTGCGCCTAAACGGTGCAGCTGTCCACTAATTGCTGGGCAGCTGGAGAATCATCAAAACTGTGCCCGGGCCCTCACTGGCCCTCAGGCGCAAACTGCGCCACGCTGGAGCCCCACGGGCTCTACCCACAGCTAGGTCCACGTTGGAGCCACACAGGCTCTGGCATGACACTGCGCAATGTTGGAGCCACCCAGGCTCTGAACAAATATGCCCCCTGAGCCTAGCAGGCTCTTAGAACAACCATGGGGCTTTCACTGGCACCAGACCTACACCAGCCCAGGAGGGGACGGGCATCGACAATATGCCCCGAGGTGTCCCAGGAGCCATCTCGACTCCTTAAACAAATATGGCCTGCGTTGGAGCCTCTCAGGGCTCGTAGGGAAGTCACCCACTCCGTTGGAGTCCCACTCGGGGGACTCAGAGTTACGACACGCCCCCTGCGCCTCCCGGGGCTCTCAACATAAATATGGGCTTTGGAGCCTCAGGCTCCATCGAAACCTGGGGGCGGCCCACTGTCAGCTGGGGCTGCCCGACCTCCACTCCCGCCCAGGTGCCGCTCTCCGGCACCAACAGCAGCTGCACGGAGCCCCCCCCCTGCCCTTCCGACTCACCGGGCTCTCTGGGGCGGGCTCCTCCGGGCGGCGGCTTCTCTGCTGGGCGGCGGCTCACTCTCGCCGGCTGCGGTAGGGGCAGGCACCGACCATGTGCCTCGCGCCCCCTCCGCTCTGCTCACTCGGGGCTCCTTCAGCACACGGGAGCCCCAGCAGCCATTCCTCGGCACGCCTTCCTCCGCGCGGCAGCTCCGGTCACATGGGAGCCTCGCTGCTCCCGCGCCGGACCTCTCTCTCTCGGCAGGGCTCCCTCGGCACACGGGAGCCCTGTCAGCTGGCCGCCACGTTTCTCTGGGGCTCCCTCAGCCGAGAGGAGCCCCGTCCACCGCCGCCATCTCCCGCGCCTTCTTCGTCCTCTCCCCGCCGACTGCGGGGGGGGGGCGGGACTTCCGGCCAGCCGCGCTGAGATTGGCCGGCCGGCCGACCACTTCCGGGTCGCTGCGGGCAGCGCAGCGGCCCTCCTCTTTAGGCAGGCACGCGGGGAACCACGATCCGAGGGGTGGCACCCTCGATACAACCAGCCCCCATAAAAGTTGAAGCGCTATTAAGCGCTTGGGGCCAAGTAGCGCTGTGAAGACAAATAAAGCGCTCTCCAGCGCTTGGGGCAATAAAGCGCTCCAAAGCGCTAGAAAAATAGGCAAAGCGCTCCTAAGCGCTATTGACCAGCAAAGTCTTACAAGCAATGCAGCAGGCAAGGGGACAGTCAGGAAGAGTCCCCCAGCAGTCCATCAGCCTCCAGGGGCTGGGCAGCGCCCACCCCGGGTAGATTCCCGTCAGCAACAGAACAAGACAAGAACAACTTGGAAGGGAACACAGCCCCTTCTTATACACAGAAAAGGCTTTGAAGTCTTTTGAAGTCTTTGTGTGAGCGAGCCCTAAGCCCTGGGTGTATCTGGTTTCCCTCTCCTGTCAGCCTCAGGTCAGAGGTGACAGTGGGCCATCAGAAGGGAGAGGCAGCAGGGTGGGCTGACAGGCACAGCCTGGCACCACCAGAGCTCTTCCCTCCCATCCGTGACAGCTGATGGGGGCCTTTCATCTACGGCTGACTCAGACCCCCTCCTCCGGGGCCCTGCAGACCCCGTCCTACTCACCAGACAGTCCATCTACCAGCAGGCCTATGCATGCCTGGGCCAGGCCCATCAGCCAATCACGTGCCAGCAGACTCACTACACAATTATGCAACTTCTAAAAGTAGCGCTTCTAGACTAGACACAGCCATGCCGCATATACCATTCTGCAGCATTCATTCTCACAAGTTCACACATATCAAACTCGACCCTGCACTCCCCATGCATCAGGAATCTACCATGGGCATACATATTCCCCGTTCATTCCTATGGGAGGGCAGGTCACTCACCATCCATACACAGAGAGCACACGCACTTTACACTGTACCACAGTGAAAAAGTGCGCAGAGGCCTAAAATCACCAATCCAGGTTCCAAAAACAGGCTAGGAAAAAGCAAAAAGTCACGGGGTGAACCTGCCCAAAGGACCGGGTCCAACACTTCCCTTTGAAATGTGGGTCATAATTTCAGCTTTTCATCATGGCCAAGTTTATCTTCAAGATACTCTTTACATTTTAGACTTATGTTATATTTTTTTCATGTTCCCCATGTTGGTACAGCGCCTTCTACAATTAGTTTGGCATTGTAGTCCTTTTTAAAAACTGGGTATCCTTTTCATACGCTCTTGAGATTTTCCTCAGTTGTGTGCTGTTGTTTGGTTGTTTTGATCAATGTGAAAATAATATGAGTTTGATCCTGCTACACATCTTTGGAGTGTGCTTTGTGTGAGGCCTTTGCTATGGTATGTTTAGGGAATTTCCAATATTTTAATGAGCTCGGTCAATGTTTGTTTATTGACCAGACTAGTTAGATTGTTTTTAGCCCACATCACTAGGCAAGTAAATAGCTATGATCCAATGTTGTGCACATGAGAAAGTATTAATTTGAAACTAATTGCATGAGAATGATTAAAATATTTAGGTTGGTGTGCTGCCTAGGTGACGATATCTACTGGCTCTTGTACTGAGCTTATAGTGTGTGCCTTATTATTATCAGTATGATTATTATTATTTTAGAAATTCCTGTTCAATCATTTGTTAGTGGATTGATTCAGTGAGCCAAGTACTTTCCATCTATTTTTATACAACATATTAGTGGTACAGTATAAACCATCTGTTCTATTTTCAAAGTTTCCCAAAAACGAATTTGGGTAATTGTAAGTGCTACTTTGATTTGGATCTTTGCAGAGGAAAGGTTTGATACACAATAGGCTTACAAACATTTGTAAAACAAGTATATATCAGCTAATTTGCACTCCTGCGTGTCAAGTGCAATAACACACTAGTGCAAATGGCATTTGCGTCATCTTGAGTTATTTGTGTTTGAGTTACACAAGTAAACAAAATGTGCAAACTTGCTTTGCATCCATTTTGCATACATTAATACCTTTACATAGTATGTACAATGGTTATTTACTACCAGTGCAGAAAATAAGGAGTATCCAGGTGGATGCCATATTTGGCAGCTAATATTAATCTGGATCCGGGGACTAGGCTAATCTTAGTAAAAAATGCTGAAATGATAAGGAGAACTAAACATATTTCTCCTTGTTACGCCCCTGTTAGAACGTCGTACCATTTTGATGCATTCCCAGTTTCACTAGTCTTAGTAAATCTGAGAATGCGTCAAATTCCATGGGTTTGTTTATGGAATCACCCACGCTCCACCCACGGAATGCCTTCTCAAAGCAGAGTAACGCAAGGCAGTGACTTGTGCTGCCTTGCATAGATTTACTAAGCCATGCAGAGTCACATAATGTGGCTCTGCTGGGCTTGGTAAATATGACTTAAGCCCTTGTGTTGCCCTGCATCACTTTGCATGACACAATGGCAAGTCTTGGACTTAGTAAATCTGGCCATAAATGTATAAATTAACTGTCAGACTTCTTCTTTTAAGACTCTGCCTCTGGTGACGCCACCCCCTTTCTGCTAGTACATCTCGCCCTGCAGTTTCTGGGATCCTGAAGTATTTCTTCCATTTCAAGCACTGGTTACCACTATATAAAGCTGGAGGTAAGAGTTAGGACGAAAGGGACGCAAGTGATAATTGTGCTTAACTGCCAGGAGGTGCTACTGCTGATACATGCACAAACTGGGTTTCCACCCAGTTTGCCTTTAAATGACTTCTAAATTACCACATAATGTAAATGCTATGGCACACCATAAGAGATGTTTCAAGTGGAAAATGCAATTGTTGTGAATAATAGGCAGTGAGATTCTGGAGGTAGATTTGTAAGCAGGGAGACCCCTTCCCCCTCTATTTTACATTTTAGTAAATTATGTAATAATTGGAAATGGCTAGGTATAAGCCAGAGGTATTTTCTCCTACCTTGGGGTATAAAAAAAACCCAGAAGTGGACAAGACCATCCTTCTGATACCTGTTCACCAACAGTTTTGTTAAGTATAGTGTTCTTTTACTTACTGTGAGAAGGCCGGATGCTTTGAGTAATGTCCGTCTTTCAAAGCATGATTTGGCTCTACTTTGTTTTAAGTTATCTGCATTTGTCTCTTCAAATAGGACAGAATTGGGGCCTTTTTCACAGCTTGCAGTTCTTAAATTGTTTTGCAATCTGTGGAGCTAGCATTTATAGTATAACGTTTTTGTTCTTGAGAGTTAGCTTGACTGTTTTTAGTGAGACACATGTGGTTGTTTCTTCCTCAGTGTGTGAACCTGGTGGGTACTGCATGTTGTTGGCATCCTGCCTCCAAAAATATTTTTAGAGCAAAATACGCAAATATTTTTTGAACTAAATATGCATTAATGTTTGGGCGATGCCTAAGCACTGGAATTGCAATAGTGCCATGAACTATAAAGCAAGAAAAAAGTGGGTCCCCATAGTTGGGAGGCAGGTGGCCAATAGATGCCTGTTTCACTGCTATATGCCATGGCACTGACGGTGGGGTGCTTACCTCTACGTTTGTGCAGAAGCAGGCACCATTTTAGGCTTCTGTGACATCATAGATCTCAATTGCAGTTAGACAGGGCCTCTCCAGGCATGCCCTTTGTCTGCCCTGCGACTATCCTTTCTAACCCTGGTCTCAGGTATCAAAATGTAGTGGCAGGGTAAGAATAGAGGGACCCAAGAGTCGTGTTTACTTTCTGTGGCTTCTGCTAGAGGACTTAAGGAAGGGACAATGGTCAAAAATGTGACGTCATTTGCTTCCACTACCATGTGTTACTGTGTTTCATGGGAAAAACACACAAGATACCAAAAATTGAACTCTTAAGCGCCATTATCTAAAGCATCATATCGATTTGCAAATGCATGTGTCTGTAATTACACATAGGTATATGCATAATTATACAATGAGGGCACAGATGCACTAATACACTGGTTGAAAAAACCAGCAAGAAGTATTTTTGAATCTAGTGTGGCATTTTCTGAGCTGACCAATGTACTAATTGTCCAGTTAAAAAAATTCCAAATTGGAGTGGGTTGCAATGTGACCTACCTCCTTAATGTTCATGATTTAGGATGCAACGTGTACTCACTCTGATTTGACACATTTACAGGGATGGTGGCCTGCCAGGGCCAGCTGACCACCATGTCAATGATTGTGTTTAAATAAAGAAAACAAAACAAAAATGCAGCCTTTTTTCATTCAAGGAAAAGGTATTGCTTTAAAAAAAAATCCTTTATATTCTAAAAGGTTTCACTGAGAATTGCCTGTGGTCCTGTGGACAACTGCCTTGTGCCTATAAAGTGTTTGTCAACATTCATAAAGTGGTAAGGGCTAAAAGGTGGCCCTTTGTCTATGTAAGGGTTACCACCCTAACTTGGGGTCAGTACTTTTTCAATGGTTTCTGGCTAGAATTACAGAAGCAAACCATTGCTACATTGCATACTGATTCAGTATTTGGAAGAGATGCCCACAACACTTGTCTACCAAATACCGAATCAGTATGCAGTTGCATTTTTATGGGTCAGTAAAACTTAACTAACTCCTAAAATAGGATTGATTCATGAATTAGAATATCCATTTTTACTATCACCAATTCTGATTTGGGGTGTATGAGGTGAGAAAAATTCATAGTATTTCTGGCCCATCGTGTTATTATCCATTTAAATTTATTATGCGTTTTTCACTTTTCAACATAGTGGCAACTGGCTTAAAATGTTTTGGATTTGAACCAGCAACTCAAAGTTAATGTAATTATTCCTGATCCCTTTCTATACCGTGTAAAAAAATTGTTGTCCACAGATTTTCATTATTTATTTGTGTTTTTGTATCATTTGAGAAGTAAATTTGCTTGGGTAGACATTGCTAATCCAGGTCGAATTTTTCTGGAACAACATTTTAAAAAATATCGGATGTGTTGCACTGATGGTGTAATATTTCAGGAACCGTGAGACCTATAGACTTTTGGTGTTAAAACATAGGTTTCGGGGGCCAAGTAGTCTTCTAGAGGCAGAAAATAAGTCCTCAGAGCAACCCTTCCACCATTTTCTGAAACGACAGCTCTATGATGATGTGTTTTAGCTATCATATTGGTATTAATTTTAATATTGTTTTTGTTTCAGGTTTTCTGTTGATTCAAATTCATAAACATGAGCTAAGAAGGAGGTAGCAGAGAATCACTACCTCCTAACAGGGTGTTGCTAACTACAAGATCTGAGGACTTCTTCAACAAAGAAAAATGTGTCATATGCAAAACTAATCCGAAAGAAAAGCTAACATCAACTGCAGCTGGACAGAAGAGAGTTTAAGATGCTGCAGAAATACGTCACGACGAAGTTCACAAAAGATTGAAGCTGATGAATGAAGAGGATCAAATATTTTATCATTGTAACAACAAAGAAGCCTGAAAATAAATTGTCAAAAACTTGCAGAAACCAGTGAATCACAACAAGAATCCGAGCCTTTTGAGAAAGCAATGACAACCAAACCTAATGTCCTCAACAACAACTAGAGGAGTAACTCCGTGAGACTTTGTAAAAAAATCTCTGAATACAGATTACTATGGTGCACGTAGTGCGCAACCAACCTGGGACATAGGTAGTCCTTTAAGAAGACCCCTCACTCACCAACCTGGTTGGTGACATGCTTCATCATCGGGGTCCCACCCCGAAGGCCGAATGCCAACAGGGTGTGCTACGACACCTGATTACAGTGGAGCGGGTATTTTTCTTTTATATGTACAGTGGAATATTAACGTAAGTGGTTTAAAATGTGTCCAAAGCTACTCGTAGGCTTTATTCTGGACTGATTGGACACCAGATAAAAATAAAGTGAGACACCTTTGTCTAGTTAGGTAGGCTTTGGTGTTACATAGACGTGTAGTGTATTAAAAATTAGCGTTGTGAGTTATGTGTTTAAAAATTAGGTCTACATGTTTCAACCATGGTAGTATTATAGTTTTTCGTCAGGACCAATGTGGGTAAACTGGGTGGTACACGCACGCTAAGGCGTGTCCAGCCCTCGATCACTGTGTTAAATGGAACCACAAAATCATGGTTCCCGAAAAGTATGTTGTAAAAGTCTTCCTCCGGATTCTGGACAAAAACCTGTGAATAAAAATTATTATTTAGGAAGGGGGGTTGGGACCACGACAACAGTAGCTCACACGTGTCGCACGTACAGCATACAGAGTCGTGCTATGAACCACCGTACTTTGCCATAGCAAGTGAAGGTATATTTATACCTTGAAGGTGTTTAGGAATGCCATAGATTGACGTAAAGTCGGGCATAATAACGTCAGGAAAGAACCCCTAGGGAATAGTTGTTCTTTGCAAAGTTCATGAGTTCTTGGACAAATCAATATTCAAGCAAGGGGAAGTTCCCTAACTGCTTAAGCTGATTTTCCAATAAATCGCTGTGGCGTTTGGTACATGTGGAAGCAGCCATGCCTGTATTTGGTCTGCATGGGCTATGTCTAAATAAGGGATTGATTTCTATGCCTTTATAAGGGCAGTGTGAATTGTACCGATATAAGGGCATGAATCGGGAAAATTCACTCGGAGCTCTAATCGCCTCACAACAACAGAGTATGTGAGTCTCAAAGGGCAAAGGGCAAACATGTTTTTATCTGAAGCTAGTTTCTTCCAAGATGATCTAAACAATGAGGTGAATGTATTTGCAGCGGATTTGTATGCCCAGCCGACTGCATGCATGAATACATTCGGAAATATGAATGCAAGATGAGCTACCAGCAGCAATTTAACCAACAGTCTTCAGTTGAGCTTGCACTCTTTGAAAAAGCAAATTAAGTTTTAAAGCCAGTCTTGAGTGCTGCTACGGGTTCACACTCAGTAAGATCAGAGAAATAATAGTCAACATTGGTGAAAATGTATTGATCCATAATAAGGAAATTAAGATTTTTCTGGTGAGAATGTACAATGACAGAATTAGTTTTTGTCAGGCTAATAAAAAGTATGAGCCACTTATGGTGTTCTCAACTGATTTGACTCCTGAAGTTCTTGCTGCCAAAATAAGATCACAGGATGCAGTAAAATCAGCAGGAACCATTTCAAGAAACATCCTGAAAGATTTAGATTTTAGACTTAATGACAAATTTTGCAAATCATAAGAGTCAACAAGAATGGCTGATTTTGTCTTAACATGTTTTACTTATTGTTTAATACCAACAAAGTAAAACTGTTACAAACAAAAGTTATTGAGTTTGGAATAGAAGATGACAACATTGATGATGGCTTTGAAGATATTAGCAAAGAAGTTGAAGACAATCCCAGAACTGACAGGCTTATGCTGTGCAACTGCACTGTATTTTCCAAATCATGTTTTATGAATTGCATCACGACAAAAAGAAAACTCCACTACACATGATGACCGCCCATGAAATCTATGACAAGTGCAAAAGTAGAGAGCTAATCACTTCAATTAATAGGATTGGTGTATCAACAAATAATAATGACATAGAGCAGAGCAGGGCAGCACACCACTTCCAAGTCACTTTATCAGGGAAGGATTTACAATTGCTGCTCTTGATAATTTGGATTTTGAAGACAGCTCTTCTTTATCTGGAATATCCAGCACACATGATACTACCACAGTGCTTTTTCAAGACTGTGCCAAAGAAGTGGTTCCTGGAAAACAAGATGTGTCAGCTGTAGGCATAAACAAATGAAGCTGCAAACGTATAAACCAACTGCCTTGTCAACGTGTGCAAAATCACTACACACATCCCAGTGTGACAGAAAGTTTAAAAGTGGCGAGGACATGGATCTTCTTCTACCTGATGCGGCGGTCCACAAAGCTGATGTAACTGAATTTATCATATCGCTTATTCAGTGCACTGAACGATGAAGCAAAGCCAGTTCCTCTGTGGGCTGGAATTCATACTCTGATCTACCAGAATACATTCCCAATGAAAAAGGTTGGGTTTTTACCAGTAATACAATCTCCAGTCACAAACTACGCAACAGTATACACAGCCTAAAAAGAAATTCCAAAATGTGTGTGCTCAGCTAATCCTGCCAATTGTCTGCAATGAAGGTGTTTTCTGTAATGTAGCTGACATTTTTATGAACAAACCAGTAGAATTGTATGATCTTTATCAAATTATGGGTATTTTCCACATGACAAAAGTTGCCTTGCAGTGTGCAGGAAGTTATCTCAGTGGATGTGGCATAGAAGATGCCCTTACTAAGGCAGACATCTTTGGAAGCAAAACTGTCCAGTCAGTATTGAGCTGAACTCTTTATGTTTGTTCATTACAAGGTTTGCTAATCATATCTGAGGCTATGGAAACATTGGGTTGGAATGCTTTCTGGAACAAGAATGACAAATTAGGTTTTGTATATCTCATCTCAGAAGTGAACCGGGCACAGGGTGTACTTCATTCAAAAGACATAATGCAAAGCCAAGCATTGTACAATACACTCAGTTTAAAATCAGAAAACCAAGTTCGTAGAGTTTTTCAAAGAATTTGAAAAAATGTCAGAACTTTGCAAGTACTGGGGAAATGTTTTACACATGATATCTCTAGTGAAAAAACTTGGTACATGCTGATCAGGAAGGTGATTGGGAGCTACACAGACTGTGGAGTCACTGCCTACTGTGTTTTACAAATTCGATTGCATAAACTACCTGAGATATGGGTCCTGGTATATGGAAAGAGTGAAGAAGGTAGAAGTGGAAAAAACATACCTCTACTGAAAAGTATTTCAAAGACATTATGGCCCACATGCATCAAAGCAAAAACCGGTCGCAAACGGGCAGATTCTCAGAATCTGCCCCTTTCCTACTTGTATTTTTGCATTTGATATGCATCATCCCAAATGCAAAAATCGCAATGTAAGTAAACTCTAAATTGCGATTACTTAAAATGCCATTGCATTTAAGGAATTTCAAATTGAGATTCCTTAAATGCAATGCATTAAAGTAAAAAAACTAGCGATTTCGCTAATAGGGGGCGCAAATTACCATGAAGTTGAACTTCATGGTAATTTGCAAAACTTTGAAAAATGCACTAAAGTGCATTTTTCAAAGTTCCTTTTTACACACACACACATGCCCTTGTGGCATATATGTGTGCAAGATGTACACATAGGCAGATTTCAGGGGTGAAATAGGGTGTCCTTTTGACACCCTGGCACCCTTGAAATTCCATTCTCAATTTGCGATTCTCTAATTGAGAATGTCAAATTGAGAATGTCAAATTGAGAATGTCTATAGGCCCATAGGAATGAATGGGGAGGTATTCCTTAATTGAGGAATGTTTGGAAATCGCTATTTTTTAAGAGATTTCTACATGCATAGCCTTTTGCTATTCCTTATTAGCGAATCCTTATTTTTCGCTAAAAAGGAATCGCAAATGGCATTGTTGATGCATGTGCCAGTTTGTGGTAACAGACAGATAGGGAAGGGTCAATGCTGTGGCTTCAGATATGAAACTGAAACAGACGATCCAGAGATCACAGAAAAGATCCAAGGGAATTGTTGGTCAGACACGTAAAAGTGAATATGTTGCTCAATGGCAGCTAGTTTACCATGAATTCCTTTCAACGTGCAATATTTTCCGAGAGATGACAAATTCAAAATGAATGGACCATCATGAAACTGTTTCTCACCACATACTTGTGGGAAAGAGAGAGGAACATTTTAATAAACATGCTGACGTCAGCCTTCTTCATATCATGCAGCAGCAAGGAAACCCTTTTGAAATGACTGAGCCTGTGCGATTGCACAACTTCGTGACCAAACAATATATTGATAAAGATATAAAGGCATGTCTATTAGATGGCCTGGAACATGGATCAAAACTATACGCAGAACTAAAGCAGGAGAGATTTGTAGTGAAAGAGAAAAAGCTGTTTGACATTTTCACTAAAGCTAAACTACCACGCTTTAATAGCCGTAGTAAGAGTTTTGTTCCACCAGCCATTACAAAAAAAACAACTTTCGCAAACACATAGAGAGTTGGATGTGGCAAAAGAAAGGGGTGAATTTATCAAGGACATTCTGGTGCATGATCCTCTTCCAACAAACGCATTATTTGATGGAGAATGCTGCAACCAAATCAATGAAGCACAAACACATACAAGAGCTTGAAAAAAAACTTTCACCTGGAAAATATCAATTTGAAAAGGTGTACTCATTAAACAATGCTGTTGATGTGGACTACATGTCCCAATTGCGAATAGTCAAGATTTCATCCATGCAAAACTTTAGAGAGATCGTTTGGACTGTTCTACAGATATTAAAGTCAGTGTGCATGTTGCAAGAACTGCACATTGTCTTTGCAAGTTATCTTGAACTATCTGTCAAAGAATGTGAGAGAATCTGTTGACTGTCTACAAGTGGAACCATTGACCTTGCCTGCATCAAAAATTAGACACCTATAACTGTGCAACTTGATATCTTGAGGTCATCAACATTGAACAAGATGAGCTTGGAGATGTAAACTCATCAAAACATTGCTGGTGCTTCAGTGAACACTGAATTTCCAATTATTGCAAGTGGAATGATTGTCAATGAGGAGTTGATGCCCGCAGAGATATATCAAAAGGTACAGACCATATTGTTCAAGAACTGAACAGCAAATTTAAGGAAGCTGACCAACGTGTTTTGCCTCACGTTGAGTGGACTGTTCGAAATGGTTCAAATAGAATCATTGTACTGTCAAATGAAACAGATGTTATTATTGTGCTACATTGATTTGTTGCAATGTTCAAAAGTCTAGGATTGTCATATTTATGGACATGTTATGGAACAGGCAAAATCAATCCAGCTTCATATTCTGTACAAAAATCTAGACCCAGAGATGCCCAGTGTTCTTATCTAGGCACATATTCTTATGGGTGATGAAACTATGAGCAAAATTGGAGTAAAGCCTGGAGCTTTAACAGATGAATCTGAGATGTTTCTAAAACGGTTTACTGAGACAGAAGAAGAATGTGACTTTAAAGATGTAGGAAAATACTTATTACGTGTGTGGAAAGGATTAAATAAATAATTATGTTTCCATCGTCATTGCCTGTCAAAATCCCCCTCCACCGCCCCCACCGCCCCACCTCTCTTACCTGCACAGGCCGCTGCTGGTGGAAAATGAGTTCTGACTGTCACACATATGACGAACTTCGGTACAGTGAGTTCAAGAGATCAGTCACTCTAAGTGACCTTCCACTGACGTTATATACTGTGCGTGTACACATTAAAAGAGCATTTTACTTGATCAGAAGAAGTGTAAATGTTCTGAATAATGCATATGTAGAGAAAGAGCAGTTTGAATTTTTTGGGGAAGATATTGATGAGGCGTTTAAACCTACGGAATATCTGAAAACCTCTACCCACAGATCTTACATGTACATGTACCTGTATAACCTGTGCCACAAAAAGATGTCCCTGTCGATATGCTGTTTTCAAATGTCCAACATATTGCAAATATACCACAAGCGATTGCTGGAACAAATAAATACAGTAAACTATGAAAATCTGTCTAAAACAGGAGTGATACACATAATTGTTCTCATATTCAGATCATAAACTGTGTTTGGTGTATACATAGAAGGATTAAAAACCAATATTATTTGTGTCATTTATATATATGCCTCTTCTTCCTCTTTTATCGCTGCCATTTTGGAAAATGATGGAAGGTTTGCTCTGAGGAGTTATGTTCTGTCTCTATAAGACTACTTGCCCTTAAAACCTATGTTTTGACTCAAAATGAAGTGTATAGGTCTTATAGTTCCGGAAATATTTAATTAATCACTGCAACACATCCACCATATTTAATAATGTTGTCCAGAAAAATTCGTCCGGAAACAGCTATGTCTACCAAAGCTAAATTACTTCTCTAGTGATCCAAAAACACAAATCAAAAAAAAATCTCTGGACAACAATTTTTTTTTACTGAGATATAGCAGGAGGTCGGGATTATTATGAATAAGAAAAGATTTAACTGCGCAACGTTGGTCCTGCATACTTCCCGATTATTGGCTGATCCCTATTTTACAGTTTCCCACTTTTCCTCCATCTCGTGTACTTTTTTCTTGCAAACTGGCCTTATTTCCCACGAGTGGCAACATTTCTAATGAGTGATAACTAACATTGAAAACAAATAGGCCCTTTTCACGAGTTCTCATTTCAAAGTGAAAACAACATGCAGAAATTTGTGTGTACTATTACCAATAAGAAGTATATACGCAAGAATAACAGTACGTTGGTCAAAGGAAAAAATGTACAACTCTGCAACTACAAGTAAGGCTGAAAAGGACGACATAGGCAGCATCTATCCATTGCATGCATTAGAAAAAGACTAAAGTGGCAGTCAATCACCTCTAATGGTAGACAAACAGGAGAGTTTGACTCAGTAACCTCTAGGTGTAAAGTTAATGACAGCCCGCAGTCCTGTGAGTGTCACTGGCGAGTGAGGGAGAATTATCTGCCCGGAAGCATGGCTTGACTGACTTCTTTCGGCACAGGAAGTATAATTATGACGTTTACCAGCTTGTGATCTGACAATGTACCTGCACTCGTGTGACAGGATCCAGACAGAATACCAGGGGCACTACGGACTTTGGGGATGTACTTAATAGTAGTCATCAAAATAAACTGACATCAGGTGCTCGAAAGTTAATGGAAGCCGCAGACCTGAAGCCGGTTCAAGAAATATTATTATTTTCCTGGCAGGAAAGCTTTGCCTTCTTCTCCGGTGTGTTCACAATCTCTGAGGCTAAAGTGAATATATTCACTGTAGAAATGTAGAGGTACAAAGTGAGATATAATTTCAAGCCAAGTTAATTAATATTTAAACATGCAAAGTTGTGCCTTGCTAAATTTCAAGAAAAACTCCTTGTTCTTTCATCTAAAGAAAAAAATGTGCTAGATAGAACTGGTAAAAAAGAAATCACTTTGGTCGAGCTCATTTCCAAAGGTTATTGGAAGGTTTTAGAAAACAAGGAACTACAGAAACGTTAATCTGTAGCATTACTTGCATTTGGCGTTGTTAATTATCTGCAAGAAGTAGCTGTTTAAGATGAGAAGGGTTGTGTTCCCACTTGGTTATTGTTGGATCTAGGAAAGACTGATGCTGCTGCTTGGTCATAAACCTCTAAATTGGGACAGTCGTAAACTTTAAAACAAGCATATAAGGGGCAGACAGAGCTTTTATTCCACGAGGCATTTCCTCGGTGGGCAGGAGCCCATGGAGGCCGCTCCTGCTGCCTCTGTCACTGACCCCAGCTCCCTGAGGTTACCTGATTGCTCCAGGCATGGGAGGCTTCAGAAGAGAGAGAAAGAGAGGGAATGACAGGGAAGGCAGAGAGAAAGTGATCAGAGAGGGAGAAGAGAGAGAAGAGAGAAGGAGAAAGAGAATGGCACTCATGCACGCTTCATAGACAATTAAACACCCAGTTTTTCTTCAGCTAACGCCTGTTGCCCTGCATTATGCCTACTGGGACATGTCCTTCAGTGCTTAATTTGAAACTGTAGTTTGGGGTGCTGGGCACCAGCACTTTAATTGTCAACACTGGTGCTTATGAGAGTCTGCCACATGGTGGCACTGTTTGTATGAATTAGAGATGAACAGCCAACTGTTGTGTATTAATTCAATATACATTAAAATGGGTCAAATCTGTGCCCAAGCCATTCTTATAGCTTTGGGGACCAGGAAATTGTCAACCTTGTAGGGTGTTAAGGTTAGTAGTTGTGTTGGTTCTGTCACTGGTGGCGCTGGCAGGGGCAATGGGTGTTGCAAGCTGCAATGGCCAACTGACGAGGGGCCTGGCACTTATCTTTTTTTTTTTTACAAATTAAGCACTGAATCCTCTACCAAAGTCTCTAGTTTCAGATTCTCCTCCTGTCAGTGTCTCTTTGGAGCGGCTCATTTTGCTCCATCTAGTCTCCCCGGTCCCGAATATCCACCTACCCCATTACAGGAGTGTAGAATTGAGCATACCTAATCTCCCTGGGGCTGGGACGATCTCCAGTGGGTGGAAACTACCATTTACGTTGGCTATATTTAGCCACAAATTGATGCAAAGAGAATATAAATGATGCATTTTCAAATAAAAAATCAGGATGAGGCATTTGTGAAGCAGCTAAAGATAAAACAGGTTTAAGTCTTGGCTAAAGAGAGCTTTAGCTGGCTGTTGGCAACAGCCATTATTTGCATTACATTACATGTTAGAGAGGGCTTTGGGTCAGCTCCTGGCTCATGATTGAGTGGCGTTGCCGTCCTGCTCACTTCATTTGTGGGATACCTCATTGACACTCAGCATTAACATCTTAATGACTGAAATAACGTGAATATTAGAAAAATGCACAGAAGTAAATTGATATACTTTTATCTTGTCAAAATGCATAATAATTTGATGAAAACATATTGGTAATAATAATCATGGGTGCTCCTTACAGACCTTTAAATAAGCACTGTATTTTGTCTTTTCACTTTGGTTCATAAGTGTGGTTTTATGTTCGAAGGCCTATTGTGTCAGAAAAACAATAAACCCTGATAAAAAATGACTCCGTCCACGGAGAGTGATGTTTTAACAAGCATCGCACTACTTCTGCTTCTTGCACTGAGAACAGTGTGTGAGGGGAGTACACAGGTTCCAGTAGCTTTCAGAACAAACATCTGGACGACCAAATAATGTCCGTCTGTTTTTCCCATAGAAAGCTGTATAACCTACTATAAGTGGGGATGTTCTATAGCAAGATTTTAGGTTTCAATTATACTGCACGTTTCATAATAAACTCACCTGTTCATCCTGTATCTGTATTTCCAGATAGTCTTGTACATAAATATTGTAAAAAGGCTGCAAGAAAACATTACTTGGTTACTTACAATTAGTGACTAAAAACCAGTGGGTATATTTCTACACCTGTGACAAGTACGCATGCACCCCAGCTGAAGTAGCCGACCTAGAAACACTGGTAGAAACTCTTAGCAGAACTTTCAGATCTTGTACTTCTCTAACCACACTATTAACCTCTTACATTTCAATCAATTATATTTGATAACTGCACCATGACCTGCTTTAGTGCCTTAGAAAATACAGCAGGTAAAATAGATACATGTTTAATAGCTGCAAGCTGTGCTTAAACTGGGAATGAAGAGCAATTTTGATATTGAACATTTAAAGAATGACTGCTATACTTATATTACAAATCTTTTAGTTTATCTATTGATTTTGTGTTATTCTATAAATGTATTCCGAAATGAATAAGTGAGCGGCTCTTGCACTGAACTTGCAACTCTTAAATCTGCAATTTGTGTTTCTGGGACATATGCAGGGCTACTCACAAACACAAAGGAAAATTACACTTGTAAGTAATGTACTACAGGGGTATTCACAAAGGCAACTTACACTTCTGAGTAATGCAAATGTGTAATTTACTCTTACACTATGGAATACTATACTACTTGTGGCCATTCACAAAATCTGAGCTGATAGCTAATCAAAAGTGTAGCCTACACATCTTCACCTCGAAGAAAGGGTGTGAAACCAAATTTACGAGTAAAAGTTATTAGTGCCAAAAAATAAACAGTAGTATGCCCAGTACCACATGTGACCCACTACCGATACGGCAACACCCTCTCATAGACAATAATGGAGGTAGCAACTTAAAATAAAACCCAATAGAGGTAGCGACTTGAAATAAAATCCTATAGAAAATAATTTTACATTAAACTAAATTATTTATTACATAAAATATAAATAAATATAATTTAATGTTAAAAAATCTAGATATAAAACATCTTTATTATGTAATTATAAATGTTTTAATAACTTTTTTGAATTTGTAAATTAATGTATCATCACTTGTTATTAATATATATTTAAATGACTTTAAATAACATTTTATACATCACTTTTAATCATTATTAATGCATGATAAAAATAAAATTTACTTTGGATGATAATGTATTTTTTAATTTACTTCAGAAAAATAATTTGTATTTAAGATGACATTAAAATGAAATATTTAATTCAAAATTAAGTTCATAGTATTTTAGCATTCTTTTATTTTCTTCTACATTTGAAATAAGTACATACAAATTAATTTGCATTATTAGTTATCATAAAAATATTTTTACAAATGTAATATAAAGTTTTACAAACCGTTCAGTATTGTCCCTATACTTTAGAATAGTGTGAGCTCCACCCTGACTTTGGTAATGTATAGCATAAAGTAAAAAGGTGTATTTAACTTCAAAAACAATAGTAAAAATATTCATGTGAAATATTATTCTAAAATAATTTTATGAATGTATTTTAAATGTTGAACTAAATAAAAAATGCTACAGCACAATTAACCTAATCTAGAATTAAATCCTAAAATAATTTAAATATATGAAAGAAAGTACAAATATTTTAATGACTTTTAAATCAAAATATAAATTCCCACCTAAAGACAAATTATTTTTTACTACGCATTAATAATGATTAAAAGTGATATGCAGAATTAATTACAAGTATTTAATGTAATTATATTTTAAAAAGTTAACATGACATTAATGTATAAGTGGAAAACAATTATTAAAATATCTAACACATAATAAATACATATTATTTTTAGATAATTTTTTGGGAAACTTAAGTTGTATTCATTAATATTTCTATTTTAAATAATGTAATTTAATTTAACATTATTTCTTATGGGGTTTTATGTAAAGTCCCTATCGCCTTTCCAAATGGATTTATGGTTGAAAACCATTGATCTGTTGCCGACTTCTCAAAGGAGGTGGCAGCTAATTTGTTAAAGGGAAAGGCTTACTTTAGGACCTTTCTCTCTTTTGGGATTCAGGATGGCAGCCTCGGGGGGAGTAGGCAATGGTGTAGGGAACCACTGCCTCTTCCCCCTTAGGTTTCCAAAATGGAAAACATACTTTATTTCAAAAGCTGCACTAGCTCCTTTCAGGAATGTGGGTTGCTTCAAAAAAAAGTATCTGTTTCAGAATTTAATCACAGGCATGGTGGTCTGCTATCCCTTGCAGGCAACCATCCCGGTTATTAAAGGGTGCAAATTGCGACTTATCAAATGAATATTAATTAAGTAGATCGTTGTCCAACCCCGTACGATTAGTTATTTTTTAAACTGACCTATTACTACATAGGTCAGTTTGCATAACCATATTCAATTTGCAAAACAAAAAATTATGCATAGTGTGCATGAAACACACAAAAGGTGATGGTATGCTACTTGCAATAAATCTAACCACTGGCAATCGCTCAGGTAGTACTCGAACCCATTGTTCTTTTGTTCCTCATGCCTCCTCAGTTTGAACCCAGCCATATTCAAATCAGTCTTGACCCTGCTCCTCATGGGAACAGTCCAGCCAGATCTGCCATGCCAGATCCTCCTTGAAGCGGAACACAAGCCACCCAGGACTGGCTAAGCCCTAGTTATGAACTCATCGTTCTGGTTTAGCTTGGTTACAGTGACACAGTGAGCATGGCACCCATATCTGGCATATCCATGGCACTCAGGGCGGTACATGATGCACAACAAAAGGTGATGGGAGGCTGCTTGCAATAAGTGTAACCACTGGCAATTGCTCAGGTAGCCAACTCCAAACTGAGGAGGCATGGTGAGCAAAAGAATAATGGGTTTTAAGGCTACCCCTGTTGACATATTTTGTAGATCTGAGCCCTTCTTAGCCAGTTATGGGACTCTTTCAGAGAAAAAACGTTTGAATGCATCATATAGTGGTCTATAGTACAGGATTCAGAAAAACTGAGTACATTCCTCATTAGTGGGCATACTAGAATAATTCTAGTTCTTTCCCTGGTGACCTTTCAATCTTGAGCGTTGGGTCTGTTCTTTGGTAATACACAGTAGTCACCTAATTAGATATGTCCACTGCTTTTAACTCACAGTTGTGTCATCTTACTCTTTTGCTAGTACTATTTTGATGGGAAGTGGTTTCACTCTGTCTCTTTTTTTAGGCGTAGGATACGCTGAGGCAGTGTTGCCTTTTTAAACTCACACATGATTTAAACATAGACTATATTTGCTTGGCTTAGCAAGACTTTGCATTGCATTCTTGCAGGTCACCCGGATTTCGAGTGGGGTCTAAGTATGTGGCGATTCTGAGCAAGGCGTTCCATTCCAAAACGCACATTGATTATGATATATAAAGACTGAATAAGAATTTGATGGACAAAAACTGCACATTATGGAGGAAGAACACTGGGATGTGATGACCTAACAAAGATGAATTTTTTGCTATTGTTAAATTAATGAGAATTACATTGTTTTTTGTGCAACATCAGACTGTCCATTTTGAAATACATTTGTGTATTAAGTTACAGTGACATTTTTGCAGTTTAAGAACCCTTGTATATACTATGAAGCTTTTTATGTGGATGTATTGGAATGACTGTGAAGAAATATGAGTGAGTGTGTGGTACATGTGTATGTAAATGAATGAGTAAGGATGGTTTCTTTAACAAGATAACACTTGCGTTATCCAAGAGACCTTGAATGTAAACATTTGTTGAGTGTATGTTCAATCATAATGATGTTTGTTTTGATAAGGATAAAATAATGTGATATTATGTATTTAAGAAATAAAGTACTGAATTTGCGACAAAGTCTTTTTGAGCTCTGAGCACATTTAATAATATTTAGGATTCATTACCAGTACATGACACCTACATGCTCATTTTTTTCTACAATCTGGTGACAGGACGCCATCCTTCCAGAACCCTCCCCTCCAGGATGTAGTGTTCTGTTGTAATAGATGTCGGTTCACCAATGTGAAACTTTGGAACAGAATTATTTTTCTTTTCCACACTATCAGATTAATGTCTTGTGTCTATTAACTGAAGCATCTTTTAGCCAAGAAGATGTTGGATGAAAACTAGTTTGTCTCTTTGCCATAAGATAGCAAAATCTGTGATGAAGACACACATTCCTTAATTGAGAAGTAGATGCAGGGTTATAGGTACAACACATTTTGAGTAATATTTATACTTCATCATAAAGGAGCTCAGAATATGTAGAAGAGGATGACGAATTCCAGTTACTATGTCAACACATTGACTCTCAACAGTGATGATAGTATTTTTTGAAGTGTGCCACCTCATTACAGAAAACAGAAGTGCATATTTTCTTTACTGCCTAATTTTACTTTTGTATGAAACAAAAATAAACCTTTTTAGAAATGAATGTATTTTCAAGAAAGTGCAATAATTTGAAATATAAATTTGTGTGTGAAGGCAACAAAAGAAATATTGAACACTGGGTACTTACCAGGTTTTAAGTCAGCAGTTCCTTTACATATAGCACTCCAAAGAACCACCTACACTCCAAAACTGCTCACCTCAAATGTCTGTGTTACTAACAGAGTTTGTAAGCATAGATTAGCCCAGTGCCATCCACACCAAGGGACTTGAGTCCGTCCGCGACCCCTGAGCAGGAGGGAACGTCCGCAAGGGCTGCGGCGTTCCCTCTGTGCAGATTAGGATATGACCGCCAGTGTGGCGGTCACATCCTCTATCTTTAACATTGCTGCGGGTGCAGCTTCAAGCTGCACCCGCCGCAAGGTTAAAAATGCATGCATCGCATTTGCAGGCACAAAGCGGCAGGCACCGCGCAGTGCCAGCTGCTTTGTGCACGCAAATGCAGGGGGGTTACCATAGGTACCCCCCATGTGCACCCCCCACCCCACATTCACCCAGGGGGCCCGCAACGGGCCCCCAAAGTGAAAGTCCGTATGCTTTTCCACGGCGGAAAAGCCGCCGCGGAAAAGCATGCCTTTCACACCATCCTAATATGGCTGGCGGTGTCTGATAGACACCGCCAGCCATGGTAAAGCTTTTCCGCTACGGTCGGAAGGCGACCGCGGCGGAAAAGCTGTGGACGGAATGCCAGACCCACCAGCCATCCTAATATGGCGGTGGGTCTTTCGAGGCTCCGCGGCAGTTTTCCCTCATCCTCCGGGCCGGCGGTGGCTTCCACCGGCCCGGAGGATGCGGGAAAACCGCAATCATGATAGACCCCCAAGTTAGAAAGAGACAAAGACTTTCGCCATTTTTACAGCAAAGTCTTTAAGCATAGGATAAGCAAGTACCATCCATGTGAAGCTGAAAAATGACTACATCTTTTACAGGCACAATATTACAGCTTTTGGTTGGTAAAATACCCATCAAAGCCAACCAGCCAAGTCAACCTGCAATGAATAAAAGTAACCCCTGATATATGCGTATGCTCTTATTAGCACTCGTCAGTAAGGTATAGCTTCATATAAACCCTAGGAAGCAACCAGTAAAAACAATGCCCTTTCAAGCTTAAAGTGCTGCATACATTCGGCACAAATGGAAGCAGGGAACCCCGGGTAGTTCCCAGGTTTTAGGTGGAGAGCAGTTCCTTTACATGGAACACTCTACAACTCGACCAGCACTCCATATCTGCTGACCTTAGATTTCTGTTTATCTAGCACAGTTTTTAAGAATAAGATTATACAGTACCATGCAAAGCAAATGAGAAACTGGCAAGGCCTTCCACTATTTTTACAGCAAAGTCTTTAAGACATAGGATCAGCAAGTGCCAATCACGCCTAGCTGAAAAATGACAAACTCCTTTCACCATTCTTGAAGAGACATGTTGCATATACTTTGTGCCATTAAATATAATGGGGTTACCCTGTGTCCCTCAGAACCTGGGTATACAGTTATGAGCTACAAACAGTTCTGTCAGGTGAAAGAAATCTCCTCAAGGGGAATTGTTAATCATGTTTTTCATTAAACATTAAATACCAGAAGGGCCTATAAGCGATCCCTCCAACATGTGGGAATCTGCTTGTGACTTAAATAACACAAATCTTTCAAGAAAATGAAATTTTACAACCACTGACACAACACAACCATTAACTTATGTTTTATATATATTATCTTTCATGTATCAAAACATGTATCAATATGTCTTTTCATATTTCTCATTTCAAGGGCTGTGCAGAAAATATAAAGAACAATACATCACATTAACATATACATAGTGAAAATCAAAAATCTCTCAGTGATCACATACACAAACATGAGACCTCAGAACCACATATAATCAAAATATCACCAAAACATTTTGTTCAGTGCATCTTTATATCTTCATTACATATTCCAAGGATAGCTGACATAGGACGTATAGTAATGTCATTGACGTATTGGCCCAGTGTTCAAGTGTTATTGACCATACATCACGGCAGGTCCTCCTTAGGACTAAAAGAGACCAAAGGGCAGCCTTGAAAGTATGTAAAGAAAGACACATATGATGTGTCCGGAATGGTATCTTTTAGTTATGTACCATGACATCGCAGACCCCAGCCTGGGTTTACTCGATGTGGGGATGGGGTTTATTTGTCTTAATCAGTTACCCTCTTTCAATTGTAGTTCTAGGCCCAATCGTAACTTTATTTGCTTCCTAATTAAATATGAACAGCAGCAGCACCAGTCTTGTCGGCTGTCCTCCTGCTTCAGCTTGCCCATAGGCTTCCCATTTGCTGGCTCCATCGTCGCTCTCCTATGCTTTCTCCCCATTTGTCCATAGCATGCATGCGTCACACCTGTTCCTGTGTTTAGCTCTCCCCGACAGCATGGACCAAGTACTATCTATCCACAGCTTCCATTTTAGCAACTGTTTTATGGACTGCTTTTTTTGTTTGTTAAAGGGCACTTAACACGAGTACTTGTGTTTTCACACGCTCAGTCACTCTAAACAGGCCTGTTAATCTTGTTCTTATTTCGTCGCATTTGCTGTGCATTCAAATACCGAGGTCAAATGTCAGGTGCTGTGTTCCGAGTGCGTCTTTTTACTTTTCTTTCTCTGACTTCAAAGTGAGAGGATTCGCAGCCCATGGACATTGTTTTGTATCATTTGTTGTGCTGAAACTGTCTTTTTAAGGCAGGTCTTTATCTTTCATCATTTGTATTTACACGGTTACATACGCTTAAATGCTCTTGTGGATGATGGGGACAGCCGAATAACATGACTTTGAAAGCAGACTTACCAGTCTCGATTTCATGCTTTTACATACATTTAAAAATGAAACCTGAGTCCTGTAGATGAACATGTTAAACACTCATTTGAGATTAGATTTTTTTCATACATCTAAATGCTTTGATGGATTGTGATAGCTGTTGCATAGAAAGTTTTTCGAAGGTGGACTCACTGGTCTTGTTGATTCCATTAATCTATATACACTTAAACTGAAACCTGGGTCCTGTAAGATATAGACACAGTATATATTTATTAGAGACGCCTTACCTTTCAGTTTCCCTTAACCAAATGTGGGCACCCACACTTAACTGTGCTTTAGCTTCATGTACCGCTAAAGTTCTCTATATTTTGGAAATATGTTCACGGACTGACTGATATAGGCTCTTCAGTCCTCTAGTAAGGGAAATGAAACTATGGGCTGACCAACATCAGCTTGATCCAGCCGCTCACTTCCCCCCAATTCCTAAACCATCTAACTCCAAATCGTCGATACCAACATACATCGCATATGAAACACACGTCTCATAATGACTGATACCACTTTACCCTGGTTGCACACTTCCCAGACACTGAATAATAATTCATACTGACAGCAAATGTTTGACATCAGTCACAGGTTGATCCTTACTCCACATGCATTTTTACGTTTGACATGATACCTTTAAGGGTCTTCCATTTTGTTTCTTATATCAATCGCTCTGAACTCCGTTTCTGTTAACAGGCCTGTAAATCTTGTTTTTATCTTGTCACATTTACTGTGCTTTTAAATACCAAGGTAAAATGTCAGGTGCTGTTTTCCGAAGGTGCCTGGTTCCTTTCCGTTCTCTGACTTCAAAGTGAGAGGATCTGCGGCCCATGGACATTGTTTTGTATTATTTGTCTTACTTATTCTGGCTTTATAAGGCAGTCACTCTGTCTTTCACTATTTACTTTTTACTTATGCAGTTACTAAAGCGGATTTGTTGGCCTCATTTTCATGACTTTACGTATGCTTCAAAATGAAACATGGTTCCTGTAGATGAACATGTTAGACACTCATTTGAGATTTGATTTTTTCATACATACAAATGCTTTAATGGATTACATATAACTGTTACAGACAACGTTTTTTAACGCGCACTTGCCAGTCTTCTTTCCATGAGTTCATATATGCTTAAACTGAAACCTGGGTCCTACAAAGTATGGACAGGTATATAATTCATAGAGACTCCTTACCTTTCAGTTTTCCTTCACCAAATGTGGGCACCCACACTTAGCTGTGCCTTAGCTTTGAATGGAGATAAGACTTAAGTTTTGTTAGTGGGCAACAACTCTCATCTTTGGAGACCTCGTCACTGGCCAGACGTCCTTGGTGGCTTGGTAAATATCTTGGTTACTGGCTGCTCATGCCCAAAGAACAGTAATAAGGGCTTTTATTCTGTCTTGACTGGGGTATGGTAACAATCTTTATCTTTGGGCCTCTAAGGGCTCTCTCAAATGTCTGCAGATAGTCCCGAATGCAGCCGCTAGATTATTATCCATCTTCCCAAATATTCCTCTGCATCCAATCTTCTTCAAGACCTCCACTGGCTTCCGGTTGATAACTGGATCCAGTTCAAAGGACTGTGCTCTATGCACAAAGCTATGTCAAACTCAGGTTCACTGTATATTAGATGACTGATGACACACCACCGACCCAGCCGTTCTCTCTGATCAAGAAATAGCAATTTCTTTGTAGTGTCCAGAATCAGGAGAACCCGGCAGGGCGGCCAATCGTTCTCTACCTCGGTCTTAAATTGTGGAACGCCCTACCTGCATTTATGAGAATGTGCCAATCCGTCAGTTTATTTATTTTATTTTATTTAAAAAGTTTTATATAGCGCTGGCTAGACCCGAAGGTATCAGAGCGCTTTACATAAGGTCAACAAAGAAACAACAATAATAATTACAATTTACATCAAATGCATGAGACAACATTAACATGAAAGAGAGGAGAGGGAAGTATAGAGGAAAGGGGTAGAGGGGGAGATAGATGGGAGAGGACGAGGGAGAAGAAGGAATAAGAGAAGGAGGGGAAAGTCATCCCAAAGACCGCATAGGTAGGTGAAGGCCAGGCAGGTAATCCCAAGCCAATCTCCCAATAACTCACAAGGAGGCACCAACGGGCATCGGTCAGGAAGATGGCTAGAAAGAAGACAAGGACAATGCAGAAAGGCAGAATAAGATGAGGGGAGGGGAGGGCGAGACAGGGAGAAGGGGAGAAACTGTGTCCAAGGTCAGGCTGGGCAGGTGACGGTCGGGGGTGAACCCAGGCCAATCTCTTCATTAGCTAAACAGAGCAGCTCCACTGGACGTCGGACATAAAGCTCGGACTCCGCTGACAGGAGAAAGGTCGTGTGCACTTGGGAAATGTCAGAAAAGTGTGGGGAGGGGGGAGGAGCCGTGGTCTGATAAAATTCCAGATGTCCTCTTGAGGTCAATCCCAGTTCTGGTAGAGTTGAGTATTAAAAAGTCAGGCATCCTGGAAGGGTTGAGACAGTAAAAGTTCATTAAGGGGGATATAGAGTCACCACCGGCAGCCATGTGTTGGGGTCAGGCATCCTGGAACCCTAACCCACACCATGAGAGTGTCGAGCATGAAAGAACTTTACAGGGAGGGAAGGGCCAGTTCATTAAGTAGGACATTAAATCTCCCCGGGCATCCCAAGGAGCTCGAGCCGTGGCGCAGACCCTGTACACGTTCTGGGACACAACTCCCATAACGGTAGGAAGCAACGTGGGAGCCGCCATTTTGCCTTGGGTAGGGATGGGAGGGGGGGCTCACCTCGATCTTCGACTTCCAGTGTCTCTCGGTTCCGAGCAAGCTATCTGGCCTTCTAAAGACTTGGCTCTTCTAAATCTAATAATTTTGTGCTGTTCTGATGCTTTGCCTACACATGCCTATCACTGAAAAACCAAATCAGGTAGCTTTACAAAAATATAGAATAACAATAAGAATGGTTACTCACCCTGTCCGATTGGGTGGTAACTTCATCCCCATGCTAAAAAACAACAATCAAACTCTATTTCCCTGTCAGTGCCATGAATGTACTGAAGTTACATCATAACAGTCCTAATAAATACATGAATACATAAACCTTTGCTGTTAGGTTGAGCATTACTACCACTGAAGCTCTCCCCCAGCCTGCCTCCATCAAGAATTAGACTTTCTTTCTACATCACTTTGCTTTATGTCTGCATCTTGTTTTTTCTGATTGTTTTACTCTGTTGACCTTTGACAACAAGTTATTTATATTCTTACAGGAGCAAAAACCTGATTGGCAACCATGCATGCACAGTTCTTTCTCTGAGTGTTCTCACTGGCTATTTGTCTCTATTTATCAGTGTTGCCTGGGTCTATTGGTGCTTTTTCAATGAAGGGAGGGTCAATGTTTGTTTTAAAGTAGTTGCAACAACCCTTGAGCTCTAGAGGCATTGATGATATTCACTGTATCTAGCAAGAAAAGAACTGCATTCTCAACTATAATCTTTAAGGGGAAAATATCTCTCCTAAAACTCTATAGAATGCCGGTTTTCAGACAGTTCTGAACCTATTCTTAACAAATAAAAGATCAAATGCACTATTACTGCTTCTAGGCTCAAAATTTCATTATTTACTCGAAAATAGGCATCCACCAATACCTCCTACTTCTGATTGGTGGAAGTCTGCGCCAGGACAGATGTGATGATTTGCCATATTTTTAGAACTTTATTAGTCAATATATATTGATATGTTATTCAGGACTCAGTCAAGCCTAGTTTTCTCCAGACGCTTTAAAAGATTTCTTACTACTTCTAGCATGGTTTTGTAGATAATAGCTTCGCCTTAAAAATCTTTTTTAGATTTCAATAACTTAGATCTGGAGAGCATTCTAGCCTCCCCTATTTGAATTTTGGTTAGATAATCATTAAATGCTTGCCATTGTTTTACGGTTTACCATAAACGTGCGTTTAAGAGTAGTGGAAGAGGTGTGGCGCCGCGGCCAGGGCGACTGACGCTGGAATCTGGGGATCACGGTTCGATCCCCGGCTCCGGCGGCAGGTTAGCCCAGCACCATGCGACTCTGGGCAATAGCTTGCTTAATCTTCCCGACGGCCCCCAGCGCCTAGAGACCCTTACGGGTGATTGTGCGCTTTACAAATGTGGATTATTATATATTATTATTATAGTATGTAGAACAAGGGTGTAAATTAATTTTATGACGGTCTTGCATTTTTAACGTCCAGGTTTAAGGGGGCCACACTATGTGCTTTCACTTTTATATCTGTGTGATAAGAAATATTTACTCCCATAACATTGCACCCCTTTTGAGTTTTTTCATGTGATAGAAATGGTTATTATTATTATTATAATTAAATTTCTAAAGCGCTCAGCTACCCGTAGGTTTCCCGGCGCTAAAACCAAAAAGTGAGAGGGGAGAGTCAGAAGTGAACTGTTTAGATGTCAAATAGCCAGGTCTTTATCTGTCCACGGAACCTGAGGTAGTTAGGTTCAGTTCGTATCTGAAGGGGGAGAGAATTCCAGAGTGAGGAGGCCAGCCAAGCAAATGAGCGGCCACCCATTCTGGCTTTCTTGATTCTAGGAACTGACAGTAGGTTTTGATTAGAAGATCGGAGATTACGAGGGGGATGGTATGATTGTGCTAAGGAGTTGAGATAAGGGGGGGCTAAGCCAGAGTTTATTCTGTGGATGATACAGAGGGCCTTGAATTTTATCCGATTTTCAATTCGGAGCCAGTGCAGGGAACGAAGGGCATTGGAGGTAGGAGAAGTGTTGGGTAATTTGCAGAGAAGTCGCACAGCCATGTTTTGAACTGTCTGCAACTTACGCGTCACCTCTTTACAGGCTCCCAGAAGAAGGATGTTCCCGTAGTCCAGTCTTGAAGTAATAAGAGCCTGGACCACTGTCTTCTGAGTGTCCGAGGGAAGCATCCAAATGATTTTTCGCAACCACTTGATGATAGTGATACAAGTGGATGAAGTTTTAACCACATGGTTCTTCATAGATAGTTGGTTATCAAAGGTGACGCCAAGGTTGCGAGCGGTTATGGATGGAGTGGGTAAAGGGCCCATTTGTGAAGGCCATTGCTGGGGTCCCCATAAGGTGGTGTTGGGACCGAATAGAAGAACCTGAGTTTTGCCCCCATTTAGTTGAAGTTTGTTGTCCAACATCCAGACTGCGATGTTGCTCAGACCTGTACGAAGGGAAGAGGATGAGGAATGAGAGTCAGAGGAAAGGGAGTAGATGATCTGGGTATCATCGGCGTACGAGTAAATGGTGAGCCCAGCTTGCTCTGCAATAGTAGCCAAAGGTCTGACATACAAATTGAAGAGCAAGTTAGTATGACTCACTTTGTAGGTTGCCTGATAGGCATGCTCAGAATGTCCCAAAGAGGTGTTTAGCAACAGGGATTGTGTAACCCCCTCCACTCACAAATTGAGGTCAACCTCATCTGAAGTTTAAGTTTCATGTTTAATATTTCCCCCAAATCTTTGTTTGTTTTAGGGGGGCATACATGATTGCCAGGGGCAGGGTAGCATTATACATGAGACTTTGTTTACCAAAGAGATTTTTCAATTCGCAGCATGTTATGTTATTGGCAATTTATAAAGCGCGCGTACGCCCGAGGGCTTCTTGGCGCTGGTAAGATAAAAAACATAACAGGAGGAGAGTCTGGCGGAGGAGTTATTTCGGGTAAGCTTGTATGAAAAGATGTGTTTTAAAAGCCTTTCTGAAGGCAAGAAGGTCTCTACTCTGTCTGAGGGCAAGAGGTAAGGAGTTCCATAGGGTGGCTGCAAGGAAGTGAAAACAGCTGCCGCCTTGTCGTTTTTTCTTGAAACGAGGAACTTCTAGAAGATCTTTGTGGGCAGATCTTAGATTCCGTGGGGGGACGTATCTACCGATCAGCTGTCTGATAAATAGGGGTCCTTTGCCTTGCAGAGCCTTAAAGATAATGCATCCGGCTTTAAATTCGGTTCTTTGAGCCACGGGGAGCCAGTGCAAACTCTCGAGGCCTGGTTTGATAGGTTCCCATTTGGGTACTTTGCAGATCAGCCTGGCGGCCTGATTCTGCAGGTACTGAAGTCTCTTGAGTTGTCCTGCGGGTAGGCCTAGGTATAAACTGTTGGAAAAGTCAATATGGGAGAGTACCAGGGCCATGACCACCTGGATTAAGGCGGAGGGAGTGAGGAAATGGGCGATTTTCCTGATTTTCCTTAATTGGAAAAATCCAGAGGAGACCACGGTGCCAATTTGGGATTTTAGCGAGAGGTCCTCGTTGATGGTTATCCCTAGGCTTTTCACAGTGGAAGATTTTTTAGGGGGGAGGCCCATGTCCGATGGCCAGAAGTTAGGGCTCCAACTAATTTCGCTCTTGCCGGGCAGGATCAACTCAGTTTTCCCTGGGTTTAGTCTGAGGTGGTTTGAGGACATCCAGCTCTGAATTAGGGTCATGGTGGCCTGGAAGTCCTCCACCGCGTCAGGAGAGTTGAGGACAAAGACAAGCTGTAAGTCATCTGCATAGTTGTATGCAGTGACTTTATGCTTACTTAGGGCAAAGAGGAGGGGCCGCATGTATAGGTTGAACAACAAGGGGGATAGTGAGGAGCCCTGGGGCACCCCACAGAAAGACTTGACCTTGGCGGCAGAAAAGGAGCCTAAGCGAACCGATTGAGTACGTTCGGAGATGAACGATTTTAACCAGGCTAAGGCAGAGTCTCTGAGGCCCGCCTGTTCGACACGGTTGACCAGAATGGAATAGTCAACCGTGTCGAATGCCGCGGATAAGTCGAGGAGTACTAAGGCTTGATGAAGGTTGTTATCGGCGTTGGACCTCAGGGTGTTTTGGACTGCTAATATTACCGCTTCAGTGGAGTGACCAGGTCGGAAGCCCGCCTGGTTGGGTTGGAGGTATTCTGTTTCCTCCACGAAGTTGGAGAGGCAGTTGGTGATATGTGCCTCCAGCATTTTCGACAGAAAAGGCAGCAGTGATATGGGCCGGTAGTTCGCAAGGTCGAGCGGGTCGATGCCGGGCTTCTTGGTAAGGGGAATCAGTAAGGCCTGTTTGAAGCTGCTAGGTACTGTCCCTGACATAAGAGAGTCGTTGAGTAAGGATAGCATGCTGTCGGGCATAGCTCGACCAATTTCTTTCATGATGTGGGGGGGGCAGATGTCCATAGGGGATCCTGATTTGACTCTAGACAATAAGGTTAAGAAGGTTTTCGAGTCGATAAGGGGGTAGGAATGTAGAGTTGAGGGATTGAGATAGATGTCGTCCACTGGGGCGGATGATGGAGATGTGAGGATGTTTTGCTTGATCGTTAAGATTTTGTCACGGAAGAAGTCATTCAGGGAATTGCATAGTGCTTGTGAGGGAACTACCGGGGGGGAAGTTCTGTCGTCGTTGCAAAGGTCGTTCACAATCCTGAAGATTTCTTTAGATTTGTTGGTGGAGTTAAGGACTTTAGATGAATAGTAGGTTGTTTTCAGGTTCTGTAGGGTTTTTTGATATGTCTTCCTGGCTGAGCAATATGCGGCTTTGGCCAGTGGGCAGTACTGGGAACGCCAGGTTCTTTCCTTTTGCCTCACTTCAAGTTTCAGTGTTTTTAGTTCGGGTGTAAACCATTTGTGTGCGTCCGGGCTCCTTGAGCAGCTAAGATGCGTAAGGGGAGCATAGATGTTAATCGCTTCGGTGAGCCAATCGTTGAGCCGGCTGTCGGCCTCGTCCACATTGTTGCTATCGAGAGGGGGGGAATTACCCAAGAAATTTAGGAAGGCTGGCATGTCTATGGAGGACCATTTCCTAATGGTGTTGCTGGTTTGTAGTTTAAAATGGGTTGTCTTATCTAGCTGGAAAGAGAAAGTAATGCTGTGGTGATCAGACCAACAGCAGGGTTTTATGTCTAGTACAGATAGGGGTAGGTTCAGAGACCAGATTTGGTCGAGGCTGTGGCCCTTCTGGTGGGTCTCGGTGTGTATGTGTTGCGTCAGGTTAAGATCGCAGAAAAGTTCGCTCATCTCTGCAGCTTGGGGGTCCAACGATAGGTTGTCGAACCAGAAGTTTAGATCTCCAACCAGGAGTAGTTTAGGATGGTTAGTGACCAATGGTGCCAGTAGTTGAGCTAGAGCAGAGGGGAAAGTAGCCATGGTTTGAGGAGGGCGGTATAATAGGACCAATATAAGTGAGCCATTGGGGGTGTCAATTTTGGCGACTATGTTTTCAGTATTAGGTAAAGGCAGAGAGGGGAGCTGTCTGAGTTGGAATTTTTTATTGACAATTATTGCTGCTCCTCCCCCAGTTTTTCCGCCTGGGCGGAGAGCTGATAGAATATAGTAGTCTGCAGGAAGGGCAGCTAAAATATCTGGTAGTGAATCCGGAGTAAGCCAGGTCTCCGTCAGTAGCAACATGTCAGGTTGTTTGTCCATGAGTAGCAGAAATATATCAGATTGGTGCTTAATCATGGAGCGGGTGTTGAGATAGATACACCTGAACGTGTAGGTGGAGCAGGGTGAGGTCGTGCGCATAGAGTACTCGGGAGCAGGGGCGTTCATAAGGGAGGCAGGATTGCCAATGCCCAAAAGAGAAATGCGTTTGGCGGCGTGATGGGGGACAGGTGGGCACGTAATAGCGGTTGGGCGCAATACCTGTAATTCAGCAGAAGTATAGATGTAGTGGCTCGCAGGGTCCCTGGCCCCTGGTCCCGGACGCTCGCGGACGAGCGCAGACGAGCTTGCCTTATGCGCGCCTTCGGCGCGCATTCGTCGCGCCCGCTGCGCTCGTCCGCTGCGCTTCCTGTGTAGGCACATGATTTATAGCTGGAAAAGGAGATGAGGGGTGGGCGTGGCCTGTCCGGGTGGGCGTGGCCTATGTCCTGGGCAATGGCGGCAGGGAAACCAAAACAAACCCTCGCCAATGGGAGCTTGTATCTCAGCTGACTGAGGGCTCGTGAGAGCGCGAAGTGCTCGGTGCAGGTGAGTGCAAGTTTTAAAAAGACAAGTAAATTCTGTCGCTTTCAATTTAAAATATACAAAATCGCTCTACTAGCATGAACTGTAGTACTCCTTCAGGAAAAAATATTTTCTAAAAGAATTACTGCTACACCTCTTCCTAAGCTGCCAGTTCTATTGTTTAAAATTGTAATATAATTAACAGGAAACAATATTAAAATGATAGGCAACAAATAACTTTAAAGTAGGCTTCAGTAACTGCCAAGACATTCAATCTTGTTTGTCCAACAACTCAAATACATTATATAATGTGCTGCTGCTGATAGCATGTGTATTATTATTTTTTACAGAGGCTTTCATTTTCAAAAAATCTTTTTTTCTATGATGGAGTTATAAAATATAATACAATTCCATGATGCAAAAATACGTTTACATTTCAGACAGTCCAAATAGAACATCAACATATATAAGCAGCTTTTCCAAATTTTTCATAATTAATCTCTCCAAACTATCTGAAACTTAGATGCTATACTAACTGCATATAAGCTTTCTCTAACATTGCTTTTAGACATTTTTAACTATACAGAAACGCTGGAAATCTGCTGGGAGTCCCAGTGTTGTTTTACTATGGATCTTCGAATCTGCGTTGAAATGAAAAATAAGTTAAATTCTCCATTAGAAATATTAGGGGTGAATGATGCATGTGTCTGTAATGCAATCCTTGAATCCTGTGGTCTCAAAGAAAATAGATCTACCCTCCATTATATTGTTCCACTTTGGAGCATGTCCATACTACGTGGAATCAATTGCCTATAGCCTGTAAATTGTATCCAAAGTAAATCGGTAAACTTTTTTCGTTGACTATATTTTAAACAGCTGAAGTGTAGTACATAAATGAAACAATTCACAATGTTAAAAAAATTGCACTAATATGATTATCAGTACCACTACGACTTTAACACACCAATATCATACGCTGATGATACTCAGCTTTTATTTCCTTTCCAGAATATGACACCAGCAGTAAAAAGCTCCTTTGCTGCCGGGATGAGAGCAATTGCCGGATGGATGACCTCCAATTGCCTACAGTGTAATGTGGGCAAGACGGAGGTCATGCTCTTCGGAAATGCCCCACTTCTTTGGTCACCTGAGTGGTGGCCCCCTGAACTAGGCATGGCCCCATGCCCAAATGAAAATGTAAAAAACCTAGGCGTTAAGCTTGATCAACCCTTGGTACTTAAAGATCATGCCATACAGGTTACAGGAACCTGCATGAGGGTGATTGGCTTACTCAGGAGAGTCTTCCCTTACTTAGCAGACCATCATAGGAAGACACTGGTGCAAACCCTAGTAATCAGCAGGTTGGATTACTGCAAGGGGCTATTCATATCTGCCAACGAAGAACAGCTGGGGAGGCTACAAGTAGCCCAGAATACGGCTGCCAGGTTGATCCTAAATGCCCCAGTCAGATCCCCCTCCCGTCCCTTACTAAACAAGCTGCATTGGCTTCCCATTCGCCAGAGAGTGAAATTTAAGATTTGCTGCATAATCCACAAATGTTTGTTTAGAACCGGCCCCAGATATCTTACAGAAATCTTTAAGCCCTATCAACCTGGTCGAACCCGACGTTCAGAACAGCAAGCTCTGCTTTAGATCCCTAGGATCAAAAGAGAGAGACAGGGAGGCAGAGCCTTATCATATAAAAGCCCCACTCTCTGGTACTCCTTACCTCTCACCCTTAGGCTAAACTCCAATATGCCCGCATTCAGAAAATGCCTGAAGACACATTTATTTTCCACTCAGTAGCCCTGCATTATTTTTCAGCTCTGTTCCTGGATTCTACTATCTACTCAATTTTCGTAAAGAACAAAGCGCGGAGATATCTCTTCGGAGATCGAATTCCTGCGCTATACAAAAATCGAAAATAAATAAATAAATAATATACCACATCATACAGCAGGTAAGTCCTTTTTAAGCAATGTAAAAATAGTTGTTAGTAAACAATGGAAGCCTCCTAGATTTAGTGAAAGGTAAAAGGGTGCGACTGTCACAATTATTATTATTATTATTATTGTTATAATAATAATAATTATTATTATTATCATTAACTTTGTGTTGTCAATGAAGCTATAGTACAAATGGTACCTTATTGCTTGCCCAACTGAATAGTTATTGTATTCTTTCCTTAACTCCGGCAATACTTTATTGAAATACTTAGCAACCTGATGTCCATAAAATGATGGAGTAAAAGAGAGATTGAGCTTATACATATAGTGCTTAATTAATCGCAGATATTGATGGCATGGGAATCTAGTAAAGTCCCAAGCCTGAAAGTGTGGCACAGCAAGTTACAAAAATGGGCAGAATGCACAGGCTCCTCTCTGCATAGTGAAGTGAAGAGAGGGCTGCAGATGAGTGAAACTATGCGAGCCTAGGAACAGTATAATGATAGCATTGCCCAGGGAGGGGCTTGATGAGAAAGCAACTCCACCTGAGCCTCATCTAAATAGAGAGCCATATAAAAGTATTGTTACCACCAATTCCCTTCATGTCCCCCATACGAGGAGGAACCGGATAAAAGCAGAGGCTGACCTTGATTTGATCCGACATTGCTAACCTAGAAAGCAAGAATGCCTTGATGGTTATTAATAGGCAGAACTGGAACAAAGATGATCAAATGACGAATGATTGCAATGTACCATTGCTCACTGATTGTTGGTAAAAAAAACTATACAATATTTTTCTTAATCCATGAGGCATAACATTTTGCACATGTCACTAATTCAGGCAATTGTTGAAATAATCACAACTACATTTTTATTCTCTTCCTTAAAAAACATTCCCTTAATAATAACATTTACATTCAGGGTCCATGTTTTAATTATTTTCTAACTAAGACGCGTCTTTTATTCTTCTTCTCTTGCATTTGTATGGATTACATCTAACATTTCTAGCGGCAAAAAGGTTATCTTTCAGATGTTAAAAAATTGATTAAGCAGTGCCTGAAATAATTCAGCTGAAAGAAACAAAATCTGTTATCTTGTTTCCATTTAATCTGGAGATTAAACCTGAAGAAGAGATCAAGCACAAAGGATGAATTATATGATTTTTCTAGATATAAAATGGGTGTAATCTCAAGTTAATATGGAAATATTTATACCTTTGCCCTCCCTACCATGTTGTCCTTGCTTTTAATTTTCCCAACTACTTCTACATTTTAAAATTATGTCCAACATGAAAACCTCTTTTATGTCTAAACATGTAACGCTGCTGGTGTCATGTTTAAATAGTCGTGAGTTTATGGAAAATTCATAAATATAGCTTTTAAAAACAGTTTTTCTTTGCAGGACACCTTTCATACTTCTATACCAATCAGATGTGTATGATGCCTTCCTGGTTTCCTGTAAACTTATCAGGTTCGAGGTTCGGAGACCCTTGCTTTTGTTATTACTCTGTCTCCACATCATTCTGTTAAGGGATTGCTCGTGTATAGACCCCCGGGCTCACCCGGCACGTTCTTTGAAGATCTGGACTCTGTGCTATTGGGGCTGGCCCTGAAAACGGAACATTGCATCGTGGCAGGAGACTTTAACTTTCGGATGGATGATCCATCCGACCCTGCTGCCATTAAACTTTCCGAGGCTATGACCCCGCTGGGACTGATCCCCTATTTGCAGGGGCCTACACATGAGAAGGGGCACACTCTGGACCAGGTATTCTCGTCTTCCCCGCTTGAGGAGATTGAGATTACACCTGTACTCTGGTCAGACCATCTGCTTGCCAAATATACGATCAAAGGCATAGCTAAACCGAGGGTTGCCCTGGCACAGCAACAGGGCCGGGTCCATAGAGCCTATCATCGAGTGACCCCAGAGTTGCTGGCTCAGGCCGCTGTGGATCACCCGTGTTCCCTTTCGGGCGATCTGGACAGGGATCTGGAGACCTTGCAAGATTGGCTTCTAGACAGGCTAAACGATCTGGCCCCGGAATTGACACCACGCCTGACACCGAAACGGGTCTCTGCGCCTTGGTTTACCGCTGCACTGTTGGCTTCGCGGCAGCAGTGTAAGGTAGCCGAAAGAGCTTGGCGGGCTAAATATGATACGGTAGCCAAGCTGACCTATCAGACGGTGGTCAAAGCTTATCACCGGGACATTCGCCTGGAAAAGAAAGCATATCTTGCTAGGAGAATAGAAGCTGCTTCTAATTCCTGCAAGGAGATTTTCTCCATTGTGAGAGAATTTATCTCCCCATGGTCTAACACCTCGGATGAGAAACCGTCTGGCACCTGGGCTTCGGACCTTGCTGATTTCTTTACGAGCAAGATTCTACGTATACAGGATTCTTTTCCATCGCCTGGACCTATGGTCCAGACTAATCCTGAGATCACCTTATCCCCGCCGGCTTTCCCAGCTGTGACGCTGAATGTGTTTCCACCGTTGTCCGCCCCGGACTCTTTAGCGATAATGGGCAATCTTAAATCGGGGTCGCCCCTCGACCCTTGCCCCGCTAAATTTTTAGCGAAAGTTGCGGAGGTGATCAACCCTTTGGCAAACCCGCTGTTAAATCTCTCATTGAGCAGGGGAGTGGTCCCGCAAGCCTGGAAACAGGCGATGGTGATTCCATTGTTGAAAAAATCTGGCCTGGATCCGAAGGCCCCGGTCAATTACAGGCCTATTTCTCTGCTGCCGGCTTTCTCGAAGATTGTGGAAAAGCACGTTCAGGCTGTGCTTTCCAATTTTCTTGAAACCAATGAGATCTTGCATGCCACGCAGTCTGGTTTTCGTCCCCATCTAAGCACAGAGACTGCGCTCCTTGAGGTCTCTGAAACCATTAAAGGTGTTCTGGACTCAGGGGGCAAAGTCATGCTGGTGATGCTGGACTTGTCGGCGGCATTCGACACCGTCCCCCATGATGGCCTTCTCGCAAGACTTTTTGAGATAGGTCTACGGGGGACGGTGCTCGATTGGTTTTCTTCCTTCCTAGCCGGCCGCCGGCAAACGGTCTGGGCGCCGCCAGACTCCGCCGTGATGCCGCCTCTGGGAGTCGGGGTTCCACAGGGCTCTATTTTGAGCCCAACCCTTTTCAACATCTTTATGACCCCATTGGCGGCGTTGGCGGAGTCGTATGGCGCCCGGATCGTGTCTTACGCTGATGACACCCAGCTCCTCTTCTCTTGTCAGAGAGGAGGAGACTTTGAGGAGGAGAGTATCCGGGATTGCCTTGGGGCTGTTTTTCATTGGTTCCATCTGAACAGCCTCAAGTGCAATTCCGATAAGTCCGAGGTACTCTTCTTCGGGTGTGACACAGAGCCAGACTGGCAGGCCTGGTGGCCGATTAACATGTTTCCTCCATCCTGCTCTTCCCATGTCGCGAAAAATCTGGGGGTCAAGATGGACAAAGGATTAACACTGAAATCCCAGATCCTTGGGGTGGCGGGCACTTGCTTCGGCATCCTCAGGATGCTGCGGAGGTTCCTTCCCCTGTTGTCCGAGGAGCACAGGAGAGTGACAGTGCAGGCTCTGATTGGGTCCAGGTTGGATTACTCCAACATTCTTTACCTGGGCCTTCCAGAGTACTTGCTGCAGCGACTTCAAGTGGTGCAAAACGCTGCCGCGAGAGCAATCTTTGGATTAAACAGGCGGGCCAGTGCATCTGGCCTGTTGATAACTCTGCACTGGCTTCCCATCCGGAAACGGATTGCCTTCAAGGCTTTGACTCTGGCCTACAAAGCTCTCCACTTGGTGGGAGCTAAATACCTTCAAAAGAGACTGGTCTTTTATCAACCTACTAGGTCCTTGAGGTCAGAATCTCTGTTTTTGGCGGTCGTCCCGCGTGTGCAGAGAGCGCGCCTGGGAGGCCGCTCCTTTGGTCTGCTGGCACCACAGTTGTGGAATTCTTTGCCGCTCGCCCTCCGGGGAGCTTCTAGTCTTTTTGCTTTTAGAAAAGGTTTGAAAACCTGGTTGTTCACTCAGTAGCCGGTTTTCTGTTTGCACTTGTTCTGTATTTCTGTTTCTTTCTTTTATTCAGTGTTATGTTATTATGTGGCAGCCTTCCTTCTCCAATAAAAGCGCCGGGACACTCTTTTTGAGTAGCCGTGCGCTATATAAAAGAATAAATAACATAACATAACATAACATAACATAACATCAGTCAATTTTAACAAGAGATCTAGAGACTGAAATATGGAGGTCATTTGGTGATGGCTGAATGAAACACGAGATCAATCTAAAGTCATAGTTTGTATGTGAAGGCAAGAAACAATAAAGGCATTTTTAGTCTTTTCTATAGCAAACCATGGTCTCGAGTATAGAGGCAAAAGGAACTTCTCCAGCACAGACAAAGAAAAGTGTCTGATTTGAAAGAACTTTCGGGAGACAGTTCTGGATGACATCTGTCCAGGACTCCTGTAGGGAAGAGCAATATGAACACAAAGCACTCTTGTTGTGATCATACTGTAGTAAATTCAGTGAGTGATAACAGCATCATTATTCCTTGAGTGAATTATTTACTGTGAAACACATGCCTGTACAGAATATCTTTTTTTTTTTTAACAACACTACTGGGTTTTGGCTCCCAACAGTAAGGCCAAGCCTTTGAATACTAAGTAACAACAACAATTGCCAATACTGCAGCCTGCTTTTATTTGAACTTTTTGCCTACCACTAATTGAGTTGAAACAAAAGGGAGGTTGGACAAATATTTGGTCCGATTGAATCAGGTATCTATTTATTTAACTTAATGCATATTTGAAGAACTTATTTTTCACTTTTTACATTTTTATGATAGCGATCATCATACAATTAAAATATACAAAAACACAAACCAGAAACCTCAATGACTTTTTACAAATGAACCTATGTGCTTTACAACATTACATACATGCCCACTCAACACATTCATCCAACACTACACAAATATTTACAATAGTTCAGATTATTTATATACACAACATTTCTTATTCGCCATAAAGGTGAGAATTCCAACTATTTTTCTTTTTGAGCAGTTAATTCACAACACTTCACTTTTGCATGACTTTTATGGCTGACAAAGGGGTCTACGCGTTTCGAACTCTAAGTGGTTATAGCGCTCTCATCAGGACCAAAAAAGAAGAACAAGCTTCAGTGATACTTGTTTGGACACCAGAAATTAATCTGTCATAAATGATTTATTTTTGAGGTCTGGGTCTTTAATATGGGCTCTCGGCGGGTTTTATCGTGGTCTGGTTTTATCGTGGTCTCGTAGCGTTCAGGAGGCAATCTTGCCTGACTTGTATCGTTTGTAGAAGTCCCTTCAGTTTGTCCGCGCTTCTAGTGCGTCTGGGACTGTTAATCTCTAATCCGTCTGTCCGAAGTGCCTTGTGTTTGCAGCGTCTCCAGATTTCAAGTTGGGCGCTTATTACCTTTTACTTCCTGTAACCCGAGAGGTCTGGGGGTTGTAGTACTACAACGATAAAACCCAGCCAAAATAAGTTCTTCAAATATGCATTAAGTTAAATAAATAGATACCTGATTCAATCGGACCAAATATTTGTCCAACCTCCCTTTTGTTTCAACTCAATTAGTGGTAGGCAAAAAGTTCAAAAAAAAACAGGCTGCAGTATTGGCAATTGTTGTTGTTACTTAGTGTACAGAATATCAGCATATCTTCAGGTTTATCAGTGACCAAAGCCCTATCACTGCGCTACTAACTACTTCATTTTTGCTTGATGTTCACTACCACCAGCACTTACATTGGCCAGTATGGACATTCTTTTAATACCTGCTGTTTAAGCCCCTTTGTAACTCCAAAGGTCTCTCTTTACTGTATTAAACACTGCATTATTCAGGAATCTGCTACATAGCACTGAAAAAGTCCCAAGGACAAAACATGCAATGGCTGTTTTGATTACAAATCAATATGGGTTGAAATAAAGCTACCATCAATGTGGGCTGAATCAAACTACGGTCAATAAAATTCTAGGAACTACATCTCATGAACTTTATTGCATCCTTTGAAATCATAATACGTGTGCTGCCATGATTGATGTATTGTACGGGGAACAAGTCAATGAACACATGCCATTCATGCAAGATGCTTACATTATGTGAAGGTTGTGCCACCATTCTTGCCCTATGGCACAGCATAGGTCAAGAATAAGTTACAGAGAACAGAGTATGAAAGCAAATAAAAGTGAAGGAAAACAATGAAACAAGAAAAAGTTAACAAAGGAAGTTAGAAAAAGAGAGATGTGTAGGAACTTAAAGAACATGAGAATGAAAGTGAAATACAAAAGTAGAACAACTAAGGCTTAAACAGAAAAGAGAAAATAATGATATTGAAGAAAAGAATGAAAGGTGACAAGAAAGGAAAAAAGGTAAGTGGCGAAGACAAGCACGTATGGCTTATGCATCACTGATAAAATATTGACTAAAAAACCTCGTCCTACAAAACTATTGCAGAAAAAATATCATAAACATAAATATCGACACCCTATACTTAAACAAGAAATTAAAGAAACATCTATAAAAAGTTATTGTCTACAAAAATATCGATGACAAAAGTATTGACAACATAAATGTAGCTAACAAAAATATTGACACATTTAAAAATAAAACACATAGACCAAAAATATTGATATCAACTACACAAATATTGATAAAATACATATAAACAACATCGTAAAAAACATTTAAAATTAGAAAAAAAAAATTAAAATAATAAAATTAACTTACATATCCCAATTACTTTAAATAAACCATAACAAGACATATAAAAAATATTTAATTATATAAAACAAATACTATTATAATACTTACACAAATAAATAAATTAACTATACAACATTAAATAAATATCCAACAAACGGAAAATGAACTAGAATTAATATATATATCAACTAACAATATTTTAAATTACATTTAATTACAAATATATTTAAATTACAACAATAAATAACATACATATACACATTAAAAAACATATATATGTTAAAATAATTAGAGTTAACAGCTAAAAAATCAAAAAAGGTATCTTGACCAATAAATTTAAACTAAACAAAAACAAAACAATAGAAAACATGAACTATGAAATAAACACGATAAAAACAAGGAGTTAATTAATGCAATGTTACTGTATATCGGCCAAACAAGGTGAAAGAGCGCTACTTTGTGAGAGAGAGAACAGAGAAGAAAGAAGAACTACATAAACAACTATATAGAATTTTCTACTACACAGGTAAGAACAAAACTTTATAACAAATTATAAATACTTCACTTTTTTAATTTAATTAAGTAAAATAATTACATGTTTTTCTTTTAATATCACAGATTACACTTCATTACAACTAGACCTAGAATATATATAGAGAAAAATTTTTAGTGCCCAAAATATTAAACTCAACATCATTAAAAATGTAACAAACTAAATATAGAAATTAACCAAAAAAATAATTACTTTAATTTGATTTTTAAAAGTAATAAAAATACAAAATATAGCTAACAAATATTTTTCTTTTTACAGCTGCCACAAAATTCAACTAAACATCAACATTAACAAAAACCACTACATCAATGAAAATTAGTAAGAATATAATTTGTATTACAAAATGTTTTAAAATAAAAAGTAATTAGCACATGTATCAATGTTATTACCGGTCACAAACACGCCAATTATCAAAAAATCCTAATTTATAACCAATAAAAGTATTTTTAAAATACATGAAATAAAAAAGCAATAGCAAAATAAGTAATATCAAACTACAAATAGTTTCCAATTAATTACTATGACCCTCTACACCCATAGAAATTAATAACAAAATATTATACCCCCTATTATAGATTGTGTATAAATGACAGATATACCCCAAAAATTACAGAAAGAGCAAAGTTCATTTCATTGCAAAAGGGAAAACTAACGCTTTGCTACATGGGTTACACTTATACCCAAGAAAAAGTTATTGAAAATAAAACACATTGGAAATGTAGCAAATATTATTCCAATGCCTGTTATGAAAGAGCCACTACAATAGATACCAATGTAGTAAATGTTAGAGAACACAACCATCCCACCAATGTAACTGAAGTTGAAGTAAGAGATGCCCTATATGAAGAGACAAGTATCCCCTTTATTTACGCATTACTGCCTAATAAACTCAAGACCACTTATTTAGAACTACTACCCATAGTCATACAATTCACAGAAAATTACTGTCCCCAAAGAATCATAATAGACTTTGAGCAGGCAATGATTGAATCTATCCTCAAACTATACCCACACACTGCAATACAAGGTTGCTATTAGCATTTTAATCAGAGCATATGAAGGCATCTACAGAAATCTACTTTGAGCATAGATTATTCAACAAATAGCAAGTTTGCTTATCAAATAAAAAAATGTATAGCCCTAGCCCATGTCCCAACTACTGAAGTAGCCAATCACTACAACTTACTTATAAATCAAATAAATCAAAATTAAGTCCCTTCATAGACTACTTCAAAGACACCTGGGTGGGAAGGTTACATAGGTCAGGGCACCGTAGACATCCTGAATTTCAGATCCCTGGTGAAACGTTTACGCCAGTACTGTGACTCAAAAAGCCAAAACAAACAACATGGTGGAAGGATGGCATAATGCCTTTGAAGCCACAATAGGAAGGGGACAACCAACACTACACAAATTAATTGAAGCAATTAAAAAAAGAACAGAGCTTCCAAGATTCAGACTAGAGCAATCACTAAGTAAAATAGGCCCTAAACTAGGCAAACAAACTAAAACCACGTACGGGTACCTGCAATATAAAACTAAGTTGTATCCAACTACACAAGGTCTAGAATACCTATACATAATTGCTAAGTCAATTCTTTAAACTCGACAAAATACTAAACATCATTTAAATCTTCCAACTATAAAACATATAAACATCATACTATTTTTATTTTAATAATTATAATTATGTCATAAAATTTGAAATATACCACACAATTATATGACATAATATAAATATTAAATAGAAAAAGAAACAATGAAAAAGTAGATACATTTCCCACCCATAGTAAAAAAATAATAATACTTACAGTTATTTAGCAGTGGAATATTCCTCTAAAATGATAACATCCACAGCAAACAAATTAAATACGAATCCATTGGATAACAAACCAAAAAAAAACTTAAATACCACAGTACAAACAAATCCAATGCTGCAATCCTCTTAATAATGAAACCCTCAAAAACCCAAATATAGTTTAGAAAAAAATGCTCCAACAACCCGGGAAACAAAGGAAATGTAAAATAACTTGTTATCAAACAATAAATAACATTTTCCTTTAATTAAAAAAAGCGTCAGCAAATCCAGGCGTTCACCAAAGCCAAAACCTGTAAATAAAAAAGAAAACAACACCCGCCCACAACACAAATACAAACCCACAAGCATTAATATCAACATTAAAAACAAAGGAATACATTTGATAAACACATAACTAACACAACATACCGTTCTAATTATATCCAACACTACGTTAAATACATAAAATACTAAAATACCAAACAACACCTAACTACACCAAAAATCAAATATTGCCCTAACAAATCTATTTACACTACTACTGCCTTTCCCCTACCCTAAAACTAACTTAAAAGTATATAAAATTAAACTTACCTGAAGGGGCGAAAAGTAGCTCCCGCGAGGTATCAGCTTCCAAAATGACCTAAAAACGAAACCGATAGAAAGAAAAGTGAGAAAGAAAAATGCCCGCATAATTTAAATGAAAAAAAGACTAACTCCCCATAGAAACAATGGAAAATATAGAAAAACTCTTAAAATGAATATGTACAACTTTATGTATTGAAATCTTTTTCCCAATGTTTAAAATAAATTTATAAAATATACATTACATTACATATTATATTATTAAAAAAACATCAAATATAATATTTCATGTATATTAAAATATATGTTTATTTCATGCAGTGTAAATGTAGAAAAAATATAAAAATGTGATAAAAAATATATTTGTGGTACTAAATATTTCTGTTAAAAATATTGTCAATTTCGCCCCGGCGCTGGAGCCGTTGGCCCATTGGATTAGGAGGGACAGGTCGTTCTGGGGCTTGGCTCTGAATGAGGACTGGGAAGAGCCCATTAGCCTCTATGCGGATGACATTGTCATCTGTATGGCTAGGCCCAGCAGTCGATGGCGCAGGCACTTAACCTTTTTGAGCTCTTTGGTAGCTACTCGGGTTACAGAATCAATTCGGCGAAATCAGTTATCTTTCCGCCCTCTGGCCCTCCTCCGCGGATACCGACCAAGTGCCCTGCAGTGATAGCGGTGGATAGTTTCAAGTTCCTGGGGGTGTATATCACCAGAGATAAAGGGAAGTTCCTTTCTAGAAATTTGGAGCCCCAGTTGACAAGCCTGATCACGGACGTGGGTCACTGGCACACGCTGCCTTTCTCCCTTATGGGAGGGGCCACATTGTTCAAGATGCTGGCGCTGCCTCGTCTCTTGTATATATTGCAGAACACGTCGTACCCGATTCCGCAGGGGTTTTTTAAAAGGATATCACAGACGGTGCAGATGCTACTCTGGGTTGGTGGCAACCCCCTGATAGCGCTGAGTAAGCTTACGAGGGGGGTGTACGATGGGGGGCTGGCCCTCCCAGACGTGCAATTATACTATTGGGCATCCCAGTTGCAAGTGGTCAACGACTGGGTGTACACTGACAGGTCGGAGCCAGCATATAGGGTGGATCGGTTTGTAATGATGGGTGGGAACTGCGAATCACTGTTATATGCCTGCAGGCCACGAGCGGATTGGCCCTCGCAAACTGGAGTGGTGGTTCACTGTTGGAGGGAGGCAACTAGATTCCTGGGGTGGATGGGCTCCTAGACGGGTAGGACCCCCCTGTGGCTTGGGGAGCAGCTGACAGAGGTGTCTCGATTGGAGGGCTTTTGGGGTCGGAAACTCATTGGTATTGAATATTTAGGGGACTTGTGGAAAGGGGCCACCCCGCTCGTATGAATATCTGCAAAAAGAATACGACCTGCAGGAATTCCAGCCCTCCCACTACCTGTGCCTTAAGCATGCCCTGTGCTCACATATTAAAGGGGGCGCCTCCGTTCTGGAATATTCCCCCATGGAGCATCGCCTACTCCTCTATACCATCCCTGAGAAGCCCACATCCACTATCTACCGTGAGATCATAAACAATATGCCTTATCCTTTAGTGTCGCTGTGAGCGACTTGGGAGAGAGATTTAGTCCCACTGGGGGATGACGACTGGCAGGATGCCTTGCAGAGCCCTCGGGAAAATGCGATTCACGTTCGGTTCTGGCTCATATAGCTTAAAATGTTGCACCATGTCAATCAATCAATCAGGTCATTTGTAGAGCGCACTACTCACCCGTAGGGTCTCAAGGCGCTGGGAGGGGGGGGGGTGCCGCTACTGCTCGAACAGCCAGGTCTTGAGCTTTTTCCTGAAGGAGAGGTGGTCTTGGGTCAGGCGCAGATTGGTCGGAAGTGAGTTCCAGGTCTTGGCGGCCAGGTAGGAGAAGGATCTTCCTCCTGTTGTCGCTCTTCGGATGCGGGGGACGGCGGCGAGGGCGTGGTTGGTTGATCTGAGGAGGCGCTTGGGAGTGTAGAAGTTGATCCGGTTGTTGAGGTAGCTCGGGCCTTGGTCGTGTAGGGCTTTGTGCGCGTGGGTGAGGAGCCGGAAGGTGATTCTCTTGTTGACCGGGAGCCAGTGCAGATCTCTCAGGTGTCCGGAGATGTGGCTGCGTCGGGGGATGTCGAGGATGAGTCTTGCAGAGGCGTTCTGGATCCGCTGGAGTCTCTTCTGGAGTTTGGCAGTGATTCCGGCGTAGAGGGCGTTGCCGTAGTCCAGTCGGCTGGTGACGAGGGCTTGGGTGACCGTCTTCCTCGTCTCGGTGGGGATCCACCGGAAGATCTTACGTAGCATGCGCAGGATGTTGAAGCATGACGAGGAGACGGCGTTGACTTGTCTGGTCATGGAGAGGGAGGAGTCCAGGATGAAGCCCAGGTTGCGTGCGTGGTCCGTCGGTTTGGGTGCGGTGCCCAGGGCGGGGGGCCACCAGGAGTCGTCCCAGGCGGAGGGCGTGGAGCCCAGGATGAGGACCTCCGTCTTGTCTGAGTTCAGTTTCAGGCGGCTGGTCGTCATCCATTCGGCTACGTCTCTCATCCCTTCGTGCAGGTTGGCTCTGGCGGTGGCGGGGTCGTTGGTCAGGGAGAGGATCAGCTGGGTGTCGTCGGCGTAGGAGATGATGTTCAGGTTGTGTTGGCGTGCGATGGCCGCGAGGGGGCTCATGTAGACGTTGAAGAGGGTTGGGCTCAGCGAGGATCCTTGGGGTACGCCGCAGATGACTTTGGTGGCCTCTGACTTGTACGGTGGTAGGCGGACTCTTTGTGTTCTTCCGTCGAGGAAGGAGGTGATCCATTCCAGTGCCTTCTCCTGGATTCCGATGTTGCTGAGGCGCTGTACTAGGGTGCGGTGGCAGACAGTGTCGAAAGCCGCGGAGAGGTCCAGGAGGATGAGGGCCGCTGTTTCTCCGTTGTCCATCAGAGTTCGAAGGTCGTCGGTGGCGGCGATGAGGGCGGTCTCGGTGCTGTGGTTCGCTCGGAAGCCGGACTGTGAGGGGTCGAGGGATCCATTCGTCTCGAGGAAGGCGGCCAGCTGTTTGTTGACGGTCTTCTCGATGACTTTGGCCGGGAACGGGAGGAGCGAGATGGGACGGTAGTTCTTGAGGTCGGTGGGGTCTGCTGTGGGTTTCTTGAGGAGAGCGCTGAGTTCGGCGTGCTTCCAGCTCTCAGGGAAGGTGGCGGAGTCGAAGGAGGTGTTGATGATGTCCCGCAGGTGGGGTGCGAGGACAGCGTCGGCCTTGTTGAAGACGTGGTGAGGGCAGGGGTCAGTCGGAGATCCGGAATGGATGGAGTTCATGGTGCGGATGGTGTCTTCGGTGCTGATCGGGGTCCAGGTGCGGAGGGTGGTGGATGGTGGCGTCGTTGCGGTTGTGGCTTGCGTTGGTTGGTTGTTGAAGCTGTTGTGTATGTCCGTGATCTTGTTGTGGAAGTAGGACGCGAGGGAGTTGCAGAGGTCTTGCGACGGGGTGATGTCGTTGTTTCCGGCGTTGGGGTTGGAGAGCTCTTTCACGATGTTGAAGAGTTCCTTGCAGTTGTGTGCGTTGTTGTCCAGCCGGTCCTTGTATGCATTTTTCTTGGTGGCGCGGATCAGTTGGTGGTGTTTCCGGGTGGCGAGCTTGAGGGTGGTCATGTTGTCCGTCGTTGGTTCCCTTCTCCAGGCTTTCTCGAGGGCTCGACAGTTCTTCTTGGAGCACTTGAGTTCGTCGGTGAACCATGGTGTTTTTCTGCTGCAGGATCTGCTGGGCGGGGTCCTCAGAGGGGCGAGTTCGTCCGCGCAGTTGCTGATCCACTTCGTGAGGTTGTCGGCGGCCTGGCTGGGGTTCGCTGAGTTGGCGAGAGGGTGCTGGCTCAGGGAGGCGGTGAGCTGGTCGGCTGTGATCTTGTTCCAGCTTCTTCGAGCAACCTGTTGCTGGAGGTGGTGGATCGTCGTTCTTCTGAAGGTGAAGTGGACGCAGCTGTGGTCCGTCCAGTGGAGTCCTGTTGCGTGGCTGAAGGTGACGTCTTTGCTGGATGAGAAGACGGCGTCGAGTGTGTGTCCGGCGAGGTGGGTGGGGGTGGTCACTAGTTGCTTGAGTCCGAGGTTGTCGAGGTTGTCGAGCAGGGTGATGGTGTTGCGGTCGTTGTTGTTCTCCAGGTGGAAGTTGAGGTCCCCCAGGAGGATGTAGTCGGCGGAGGGGAGAGCGTGCGGGCTGACGAAGTCGGCGATGTCCTCGCTGAATCGTGTGCGCGGTCCCGGGGGTCGGTAGATCAGGGTGCCTCTGAGGGTGGTCTTCGGGTTGGTGTGGATCTGGAAGTGCAGGTGTTCAGCGGTGGTGAGGGTGTCGTCGGTGTTGGTCGTGATGCGGATGGTGTCTCTGTGGATGATGGCGATGCCTCCTCCGGTCTGGTTGTCGCGGTCCCTCCGGGTGATCTTGTAGCCCTCTGGGATGGCGATGGCGATGTCTGGGGCTGAGGAGGCGTTCATCCAGGTCTCGGTGATGAAGGCAACGTCGGGGGCGGTGGTGTCGAGCAGGTTCCAGAGTTCTACGGCGTGTCTGTGGACGGAGCGGGTGTTGAGCAGGATGCACTTGAGGTGGGTGCTGCTGGAGTTCGGCTTGGCGGGTGCAGGGAAGGTCCGGATGCAGGTGAATTTGCAGGCGAGGCAGCTGAAGGGTCCGTGGGTGTGCTTAGGGGCGGCTCGGTGACATCCTGGGATGTGGCCGGTGTTGAGTGCGATGAGGTCGGCGGCGCTGTAGGTTCGTCGGGTCGGCTTCCGTCGGTGGGGGCCAGGGGTCCTGGCACTGGGCGCGGTCCAGGCGCGGACGGGCGCAGACGGGCTTACCTTTGGCGCGCCTTCGGCGCACAATCGGCGCGCCCGCTGCGCGTGACCGCTGCGCGTTCGCACGGTCGCCATTAAAGGCGAAGTGCGCGGGTGGGCGGAGCAGCTGGGAGGCGGGAGCGGGGAGGGTTACAGAAGGCAGAAAGGGGCGGGGCCAAGCGGCGGTGGCGGGAAAGGGAGGGCGGGGGGCGTCGAGGTAGGCGGTAGGCGGGCAACAAGGAAGGAGGGCAACACGGAGGAAATACAATGCAATAAAAATAAAAATACAGGCACAAATGAACGCAACAGTAGGAAAGAACAAGGTTGACACAGACAAGCACAAATATCCGTCAAAACAGGCACAGATGGACGCAACAGCAGGGAAAAACAAGGTTAACACAGACAAGCACAAATATCCGTCAAAACAGGCACAGATGGACGCAACAGCAGGGAAAAACAAGGTTAACACAGACAAGCACAAATATCCGTCAAAACAATACAAAATCCACTCGCAGCGGCGGGAGCCGGCAACGAGGCAGCAGCGAGGCAGAGGGCGGCAGGGGGCACACGCAGCAGCTGGTGGCCGTGCGGCGCGGGGGTGTCCCACCCTCGCACCCTCTTGTACACTTGGGGTGGGTGTCAGTCCGCCCTCTGTGTGGGTGGCTGTGGGGGGGAAGGTTCCTTCTATCACGTATTGTGGGAGTGCCCGGAGATAGTACCCTTCTGGACCAAGGTCACCGACACGATGGTGGAGGTGGTGGGCTCCCCGGTACCAAGGGAGCCCAGGTGGTTACTTTTAATGATCAAGGGGGCCACTGACTGGACTAGACATGGGGAACTTTGGCTGGCAATGGCAGCCGGTGTAGCGAAAAGGAACATCACCAGTGCCTGGGGGGCGCAGGCTCCTCCACAGTGGGACCAGTGAGTGCGGGACCTCGATTGGTGTCAGAGAGTGGAGGAGACCATCTATAAAAGTAGGGGATGTCCTAAAAAATCGAAGAAGATTTGGGGGCCATTGAGAAGATACAGGGGGAAGTGGGTAGTCTGGGATAGGGGCCTTTAACCTGTATGTCATGCTAGTAGTTAATCCTGGCCATTCTTTCCACTGTACATTGTCCGCTTACCTGATGCAATGTGACCAATGGACTGTAATGTTAACTGAAATGAGCAATGTTAATAAAAATATATATTTAAAAAATATATATATATATATATATATTGTAAATATTTAACATACTAAATATTATTTTTATTAAAAATAATATTCAATATTCTAAATAATAAAAGATAACCTTCTCAAATACATATTGTTTAATTTTTCAAAAATAAGGAACTTATATAAAATGTTTAAAAAAATGTATACAAAAGTTTTCTTTTTGGCACCCAAAAATTAATAAACCATAAAAATGAAACTGTTCATAAATAAAAAAAATTGAAAATATTTTGCTTTACCATTCCATGACTATGGGGGTCATTACGATGGCAGACGGACTTCCGTCCGTCCGCCATCGTGCTGGTGCTTGGAACCATCCACCTGCATTGTGGCAGTCCCGCACACAAGATTATGATGCGACTGCCACCGTGGTGGTCACATCGTGCATCTCTGACATTGGGGTTGGTGTTGCTGCCTGATAGCACCCGCCGCAATGTCAGAAATACAGCCTTTGCATTTCCCTGCACTATGTGGCAGGCACCAGTGCATACCCACCTCCCCCAACACAAGAGGAACCCACTTCGTGCCCCCAAATGCAATCCCTGCCAGCCTGTGAATGGAGGTTTTCACCGCCATACACCAGCTGGTGGGGAGGAAGCATTGTAATATGGCCTGGTAGGCACCGCCACCATATTGTTGATGCAGGGTGGGTACGCCAGGCAATCGTAATGGACTTTGCATCAGCCAGCACACCGTCCGCCATTGTAATTTGGCAAGCAGAGAAGTGCTTTACAATGGTGGTGAAATCACCACCGGCAGGTTTCACCACCATCGTAATAACCCCCTATGTTACCCAAAAATATACTATATTTCAAAACTGTATGAAAGAAATGTATATAAAAACATATTATTTGTTTAAAATTTACACATAAAAATGAACGTTATGAATATGTTATGCTTTGTAATAAAATATTCATACCTTCAAAATTCATGATTTATGTTTTGAATATTGGAATGAATTTTGTAACCAAAAAAATTAAAAGAATGTAATTGTCAATGTGAGTATAAAGATTTTCACATAAAGAAATGTTCAAAATAAATCTAACATATATCTAGTTTCTTATTAAAATATACATATACACTGTACAAACAATTATACTTAGTAAATAATAAGAAATTCCCATTACTAACTTCCAAATAAAATAAACTCTGACAAAAATCAGAATAATACCCCCAAAAAATCACAATCACAACAGCAAAAATTACTAAACTCAACAAAACTACTGTACAATAAACCATAATAACTTACTATTCCACTTCCAACCCCAACTCAACTCAAAGAAAAGTGCTGGATATTAAACCATAATAATTTACTATTCCAACTCTAAAGCCAACTAAACTCAGGGAAAATACTGGATGCTGGATAGTAAACCATAATAATTTACTATGCCAACTCCAAATCAAATTTAACTGAGGGCATGTGCTGGATATTAAACCATAATAATGTACTATTCCAACTCCAAATACAATTAAACTCAGGGAAAGTGCTGGATAGTAAACCATAATAATTTACTATTCCAACTGCAATTCAAAAAAACTCAGGGAAAGTGCTGGATAGTAAACCATAATAATATACTATTCCAACTCCAAATCCAACTAAACTCAGGGAAAGCACTGGATAGTAAATCATAATAATTTACTTTTCTAACTCCAAAATAAATTAAACTCAGGGAAAGTGCTGGACAGTAAACCATAATAATTTACTATTCCGCCTCCAAATCTAATTGAACTCAGGGAAAGTGCTGGATAGTAAACCATAATAATTTACTATTCCAACTCCAAATCAAATTAAACTCAGGGAAAGTGCTAGATGGTAAACCATAATAATTTACTATTCCAACTCTAAATCCAACTAAACTCAGAGAAAGTGCTAGTTAGTAAACCATAATAATTTACTATTCTAACTCCAAATCCACCTAAACTCAGGGAACATGCTGGATCGTAAACCATATTAATTTACTATTCCAACTCCAAATCAAATTAAACTCAGGGAAAATGCAGGATAGTAAAACATAATAATGTACTATTCCAACTCCAAATACAAATGAAATAAAGGAAAATACTAAATAAACAACCCCCCACATTGATCTTTCAAACAAACAAAAATATATTCTTAACAAAAACATTTATACTTAATTTTATTTTTGAAAACACAACATTTTTGTTTTAAAAAAATTAAAAAGATTTATTATTTTCAAATTCTCAACAAAAATGTTATATTTATAAATATTTAAAATATATTTTAATTTATTTTAAAATAGTAAACATTTTATTTACTAAAGAAAATTGTTGATAATGATTTTTAGAATGTAGTAACAAATTACATAAAATAGTTTGCAACACAAATAATTTTGAAATTTGCAAAAAATGTAAATGTAATATTATTATTATTTTTTCAACACAATATATTTAAATTACTCCCCACCCTTATCCCCTATAAAACCAACATCCCACTCCTAAAATATATTAAAAAAATTAAATTATATACATTTTTCTTCTACATTTTTAAATTACTCCCCACACTTATCCCCTATAAATCCAACATCCGGTTCCTAAAATATATACAAATTAAAAATGTATATTAATTTTTAATCCATATTTTTAAATGACTATACACTCTTATCCCCTATAATCCCAACACCCCGCTCCTAAAAATTATATTAAAACAAAAAAAACATTATTTAAACATAAAAAAATGTAAACATTATAAATTTACTAATAAAAAATTACTTAAAAAAATATAGAACATTAAAAAAATAGAAACCATGAAATCGATATTATTTACACCGATATATTTACCCATGATATTTTCAAATTCGATATTTCTTAATAACATTAAAATTGATATTTTTAACCGCTAAACCTTACCCCGATATTTTAAGCCATCAATATTCTTATCTCAATATTCCTGCATGTTGATATTTTTCCAGTGATATTCTTTCTCTGCACCGCAGCAAACCACACAGTGCAGAATATAATATCTTCTGTGGTTTCTGTTCAATTGTAGTTATAAGATGTGGTAAAAAAAACAGTACATTGAGCACAACATTTGCATAGCTGTTGACACCAGAAGTGTTTAACAACTGGTAACCTACAATATTTCCCTCATTCTCCAGCTTTTTCTTCCTAACACCTTCCTTATTCTCCTTCTTTTCCTTCATTTCAGCAACATTCCTATATACTTTTGTTAGCTTCTGCTTTGGACAGATTATCAATTTTTCATAAATGTGATACTGTCCTAAATAAGGAGCGTATACACTTCTTAATCGATTGTACTCTTTGACACAACTTGTATCTGCACTAAATTTCCCGTCTTCAAAATCAACCAAAAACAAACCGGACAATGTTCTTATTCAAAATAATGCAACATATGACATAGTTTTCTTAACTACAGTACTAACAATTTCAATAAATTCTGCATCTACACTTAAACCTTGAGATTTATGGATAGTTACAACTGCTGCACACAGAAATACAAGTCTTTCACAAGCAAAAAACATACAACACATTGACCAAACTACTTCAAACCATCAGTCTTATCAAATTGTATAGCTAAATATTCAACCTGAACCCTATTTAGAAAATTAATGAAATCAATAACTTTACCCATCACACCATTTACTAATCCTTCCTCAACATTTAAATTATGCTTCAAAATGACAGTTTTTGCAGACACGTAAACACTTTTCTATTCATGCAGTCCTGGGTACAGATTTCTCCAATGAATCCAATTTTTGTTGTAGCTTTCCACTGAGCAGTACTGTTACTTCTGGTGTTCAATTTTGTCAATAGCTATAATTTTCAACATTTCTTCTTTCTCCAGTTTTAGTAATTGTTTATTAGAATTTGAGCAGTCTTAGCGTGTAGGAATTAAACAGACTATGGATTTCACTTCTTCATAAAACTGGCCATTAGCTGTGCTGCTGTGTTCTTAGAGGAGAATAGTTTCTTGATAAGTTAAATTTCTAAGGTATGTTGCCCCTCCTTTGTCAGAACTCCTACTCTAATGACTTAATATTTTTGTATTCCATGTCAAATGCTTGACGCATATTTTTCAGCAGTTCCTTGTATTGGAAGTGTAGTCAAATGTTTACATTGCCAATACTTCCCAAAGAAGTTTCATCATGGAGAAGTGTCTTGGAAATAGGCTGTCCTCTGACGGGGGTAAGTTGCAGTAGGTCACCAAAGACAATTAAATGCTTTCCTCCAAACAGCACATCATACTCTGTTTTTAAAATCTGTTGCATTCTCAAGTGTATGAAAGCAAGCATTACGTTTGAGACCATGCTCACCTCATTTATGATTAAAAGCTTGAGCTTCTTCAATACTATTGGCACCCCATGATAAGCTTCACTGGATAACTTCTGGTATTCCAGTTTATTGTCATGTTCAATAGACAGCATTAGTAGTCGATGTAGAGTAATTCCTTTAATGTTGTGTACAGCTAGTTCAGTTGGTGCTGTTACTGCACATGATAAATGTGATTCTGTTGTCCTTGGTAGGTAAGCAGTGAGAACTTTAATTAAAAAGCTTTTCCCTGTGCTAGCTTGACCACTGATGTATAATAGTATTGGGCTAAATGATGAGCATTTACATTCTTTCTACTCGTTGAGGAATCTATGCTCTAATTTTTCTTTTATCTCCATATACATTTCTTTTTGTTTATCATTCAGTTGTCCAACTAACTGTTCTAAATCAACACTTTCCTGGCTCACTTGTTGCATTGCACTTTCTACCTCATTCATGGCTATTGCAGCTTTATTTTCAATAACTGGTTCTCCAAGAGGATCTTTGGCAGCTTTGTGAGCACTCCTTAGCTATATTAACAGAAATCATGTTCTCCTGTTAAATCTCATCATTTACCATTTGCAAGTAGTTTGGGAAGACTGAACACTGAACCGTGTCTTTCACAGCTTTGAAAGAATCTTCATAGCAGTCAGACTCTCCAAGTATTTTTGTTTCAGCACACCAAGACTTGAAGAGTTGCAGAAGTGCCAAATAGAAAAATAATTTTCTGTCTGGAGTTTGCTACTAAGTTTTCTGTGGTAATTAGATTTCCTTTTCTGTGTCTCACCAAATAACTGTCACATCCAACAACTGCATAATTCCCTTCTTCCCGTTTTCAGTTACATTGTTTCTGTATCTGCAATGTTATAATATTTAATAAAGGCACATGGTTTCTAGATGTGAACCACTTCTTGGATAGTACGCTGCCAACATACTTGATTTCACAATATCTGTACTTTATATTTCGATCTCTGCTAGGTACTGGTTTCTTTGAAAGGCTTAAGCACTCGCCTTGCTGGTAGGTCGCTCCCCCACCACACAGCTCTGCCTGTGTGTCCTGACCCTGCCCCAGCTGCCGCTGCTGTAGAAGTTGAGGCCCTCCTCCACCGCAGGCTACCACCTGTGCCTCATCCCTGGTGGCCAGTGGGAGGCCTTAGGTTTGTATCACTGTCGCTGTCTGTCTGTCTTCCCTGTACTGCCCATACTGTGTTCTAGTGTCTGTGACCGATGTTGCCTGTCTACCCCTTGTGCCTGCATTCTTATCTGTGCCCGTTCTTTTGCCTTCTGCTCCCCTGATTGCACTTGTTTTTCTTGCCTTCTTGCCTCCTGATTGTACTCGTTTTTCTTGCCTTCTGCTCCCCTGATTGTACTCGTTTTTCTTGCCTCTGCTCCCCTCATTGTACCTGTTATTCACGCCTTCTGCTCCCCTGATTGCACTAGTTTTTCTTGCGTTCTGCTCCCCTGATTGTACTCGTTTTTCTTGCCTCTACTCCCCTTTGTGCCTCTATGCCACTCTTTCCCCCCCCCCGTTTTTTGTGACCTTTCTGCCCTTTCTTGGGACCTTTGTGCCTCTGTGCCACTCGTTTCCCCCGTTTTTGTGACCTTTTCTGCCCCTTCTTGTGACCTTTCTGCCTCTGTGCCACTTGTTTCCCCCCGTTTTTTGTGACCTTTCTGCCCTTTCTGGTGACCTTTCTGCCTCTGTGCTACTCATTTCCCCCCGTTTTTGTGACCTTTTCTGCCCTTTCTTGTGACCTTTGTGCCTCTGTGCCACTCATTTCCCCCCGTTTTTTGTGACCTTTCTGCATGTTTTTGTGACCTTTGACCCTGCTTGCAGGCAGGTTGCCCCCACGCCGCTGCTCGTCACCTGACTGCTTGGTTCCTGCCTCCTTGCTGCCTCCTTGTTTCCTGGGTTTTCCCTCCCTTCTGCCCTGTGCACCAGTTCCCCCTGCATCCCCCGCCGCTCCCGATCTGACCCTTTCCCGCTGCTGCATCCCTGCGGCCCCCCCTGCACACCCATTCGCCTCCCCGCTCCCACCTCCCAGCTGCTTCTCCCTCCCAAGCCACCTCATATGCAGGCTGAGAAGCAGCCGCACAGCGTACACGTGCAGCGGGCGTGCCGCTGGCAGACCACGCCCAGCGCCAGAACCCCTGGACCCCGTGAACGCCACGCCACCAGAATCCACTACGACGCCAGCACCCTCCACGTACTTAACGCCGGCGGAAACCACACCTGCTTCCAGGCCACCCCAATATGGACCCACGAACCCTTCTCCTGCCACACCTGCAGCTTCACCTGCAACAGAACCACCAAACCTCCAAAGACAGGACCCAACCACCTCCGCTGCATACTCCTCAACACCCGCTCCGCACGAAAAACACTCCGTCGAGCTCTGGGATCTGCTCAACATCTCGGCCCCAGACGTGGCCTTCCTGACCAAGACCTGGTGGAATGACTCCTCGGCGACCGACATCGCCATAGCCATCCAGGACAGCTACAAGATCACCCGCAGGGATCGCGCCAACGGAATCGGAGGAGGAATAGCCATCGTCCACAAGTCCACCCTCAAGGTCGCCACCCACGTAGACGACACCCTCAACACCGCCGAACACCTGCCCTTCCGGATCCACACCGACCCTAACACCACCCTGAGAGGAACACTCATCTACAGACCCCTGGACCCCGGGCTCAGTTCAGCGACTCCATCGCCGAACTTGCCAGCACCCACGCACTCACCTCCACGGACTACATCCTCCTCGGGGACCTGAACTTCCACCTCGAGAACAACAACGACGCCAACTCCGCCACCCTGATTGACAACCTCGCCAACCTGGCCATCAGACAACTCATCACCACACCCACCCACGCCACCAGCCACATGTTGGATCCCGTCTTCTGCACAGGCTCCCATGTCACCTTCGACCACACCACCGAACACCACTGGACTGACCACCGTGCATCCATTTCACCTTAAAGAAACCAACCACGCACCACCGCACCCAACAGCTGCCTCGCCGCTGCTGGAGCAAGTTCAAGTTCAGAGATTTGTATAGCGCACTACTCCCCCAGAGGGTCTCAAGGCGCTTGAGGGAGGGGTGTGCTTTACTTATCGAATATCCAAGTTTTTAGTTGCTTTCTGAAGGCGAGGTGGGTTTGTGTAAGGCGGAGGTGGGTGGGGAGAGAATTCCAGGTTTTGGCTGCCAGGTAGGAGAAGGATCTTCCCCCCATGGTGGATTTATGGATGCGCGGAATGGCGGCGAGGGCTTGATTGGACGATCGTAGTTGGCGGGAGGGGGTGTAGAAGGACAGTCGCGTGTTGAGGCTTTCGGGTCCTTGGTCGTAGAGGGCTTTGTGTGCGTGGGTGAGGAGGCGGAACGTTATTCTCTTATTGACGGGGAGCCAATGGAGGTCTTTCAGGTGGCCGGAAATGTGAGCTTGCCGAGGGATGTCCAATATGAGTCTGGCTGAGGCGTTTTGGATGCGTTAGAGCTTCTTCTGTAGTTTGGCTGTTGTTCCGGCATAAAGGGTGTTTCCGTAGTCCAGTCGGCTGGTGACCAGTGCGTGGGTGATCGTCTTTCTTGTTTCGGTGGGGATCCAACGTAAGATTTTTTTGAGCATGCGGAGGATGTTGAAGCAAGATGATGAGACGGCGTTGGCTTGTCTGGTCATCGAGAGGGAGGAGTCCAGGATGAAGCCCAGGTTATGTGCGTGATCCATAGGTCTGGGTACGGGTCCCAGTGCCAGTGGCCACCAAGAGTCGTCCCAGGCAGAGGGGGATGAGCCTAAGATGAGGACTTCCGTTTTGTCGGAGTTTAGTTTTAGACGGCTGTTCTACATCCACTCGACTACTTCTTTCATTCCTTCGTGTAAGTTGGTTTTGGCGGTGTTTGGGTCTTTGGTGAGGGAGAGGATCAGCTGGGTGTCGTCTGCATAGGAGATGATGTTGAGGTTGTGTTGGCGAGCGATGGATGCGAGGGGACTCATGTATACGTTGAAGAGGGTGGGACTGAGTGATGATCCTTGTGGTACGCCGCAGATGACTTCAGTGGCCTCTGATTTAAAAGGGAGGAGGCGGACTCTTTGGGTTCTACCAGCGAGGAACGAGATGATCCAGTCCAATGCTTTCCCTTTTATTCCGATGTTGCTGAGGCGTTGAATGAGGGTGTTATGACAGACTGTGTCGAAGGCTGCGGAGAGGTCGAGTAGGATGAGGGCGGCTGTTTCTCCGTTGTCTAGTAGAGTTCGAATGTCGTCTGTTGCTGCGATGAGGGCGGTTTCGGTGCTGTGTTTGGCTCGGAAGCTGGACTGTGAGGGGTCGAGGGATTTGTTGGATTCGAGGAAGGCGGCGAGTTGACTGTTGACGGCTTTCTCAATGACTTTGGCAGGGAATGGGAGGAGCGAGATGGGGCGGTAGTTCTTAAGTTCAGTGGGGTCTGCTGTGGGTTTCTTCAGAAGGGCGCTGAGTTCGGCATGTTTCCAGCTTTCCGGGAAGGTAGCGGTGTTGAAGGAACAGTTGATGACATCGCGGAGGTGGGGTGCGATGATGGAGTCTGCTTTGTTGAAAATGTGGTGAGGACATGGGTCGGTTGGTGATCCTGAGTGGATGGAGTTCATCAGACGGATGGTGTCTTCGGTGGTGATTGGGTTCCAGGCGAAAAGGATGTTAGAGTGCGGTTTTTGTTCGGAGGTGGGTGGAGTGGGCTGGTCTTCGGACTGGTTTTCAAAGCTGTTATGTATGTCAGCGATTTTGTTGTGGAAGAATGAGGATAGAGAGTCGCAGAGGTCTTGGGAGGGAGTGATGTCGTTGGTGCCGGCGGTGGGGTTGGTGAATTCTTTGACGATGTTGAATAGTTCCTTGCTATTTTGGGCATTGTTGTCGAGTCGATCCTTGAATGCTGATTTTTTGGTGGATCGGATCAGTTGGTGGTGTTTGCGGGTGGTGTTCTTCAAGGTGGCCAGGTTGTCAGTGGTTGGGTTTTTTCTCCAGGCTTTCTCGAGAGTGCGGCAGTGCTTCTTGGATTTTTTAAGGTCATCGTTGAACCAGGGGGCTTTTTTATTATTTTGCTTGAACAGGTGGTTCCTCAAGGGTGCTAGTTCGTCGGCGCTGTGGGTGATCCATTGTGTGAGGTTGGTGGCTGCTTGGTTTGGGTCCGATGATATGGCAGGAGGGTTTTGGTGGAGCGAAGTGAAGAGCTGGTCGGTGGTGATTTTGTTCCAATTTCTTCGAGGAATAGGATGAGGGGGGTTGTGGGTCGTGGTCTTTTTGTAGCTGAAGTGGACGCAGCTGTGGTCCGTCCAATGGAGTGTTGTGGTGTGATCGAAGGAGATGTACTTGCTGGAGGTAAAGATAGGGTCGAGCGTATGCCCGGCAAGGTGGGTGGGGGTGTCAACAAGTTGTTTGAGACCGAGATTGTCCAGGTTGTCCAGAAGGGAGGTGGTGTTGCTGTTGTTTTTCTTTTCCAAATGGAAGTTGAGGTCTCCCAGTAGAATGTAGTTTTCGGAGGTGAGGGCATGTGGGCTGATGAAGTCAGTGATGTCTTCACTGAATTGTGTGCGGGGACCTGGTGGTCTGTAGATGAGGGTGCCTCTGAGTGTGGTCTTGGGGTTGGTGTGGATCTGGAAGTGAAGGTGTTCGGCGGTAGCGAGGTTATCGTCGGGGCTGGTTGTGATGCTGATGGTGTTCTTATGGACGATGGCGATGCCTCCTCCTGTCTGGTTGATGCGGTCCTTTTGGATGATTTTATAACCGTCTGGGATGGCTATGGCGATGTCGGGTGTTGAAGAGGCGTTCATCCAGGTTTCTGTAAGGAAGGCGACGTCCGGTGATGTGGTGTCGAGTAGATTCCAGAGTTCAATGGAGTGTCTGTGGACCGAGCGGGTGTTCAACAGGATGCACTTGAGGTGGTTGGAGTCAGAGATATGTCTGGAGTTTGTGGATTTGGTGTGGGTCCTGATGCAGTCGAATTTGCAGGAGTGGCAGGTGAAGGGTCCATGGGTGTGTCCTGGGACTGCTTGGTAGCATTGTGGTGTGCGGCCGAGGTTAAGTGCTGAGAGGGTTGCGGCGTCGTATGTAATGTGGGTGGATTGGATTATGCGGGACCAGGGGGTCTGGCGCTGGGCGCGGTCCAGGCGCGGATGGGCGTAGACGGGCTTACCTTTGGCGCACCTTCGGCGCGACCGCTGCGCGCGAAGGCATCAGTCATAAGTGGATAGTGGAGGGGGGAGGGGCGAGGGGGGATCAGCTGGGAGGCGGGAGCGGGGTGGAGATCCGGGCAGGGAGTCACAACAACAACAACAAAATGGCAGGCAGCCTAAAGTGAAACAGGATGCAAATGCGTAGCAAATGGCGCTGGCACCGGCACAATCAGGCACACATCAAAATCTACAGGCAGCGCACCACAAATGAAACTCTAGTAACAGCGCACTTTGGCAATCTAGCGCTACGATCTACAAATGAATGCAATAACAAACAAGGCAATGTAGCGCTACGATCTAAAAATGAATTAATAAGCAATCAAGGCAATCTGGCGCTATTATTTAAATGTGCAAATTAATCAGGCAATGACAGCAGTCTGGCGGTGATGCGCTACGATACCAGGCTGCAGGCAGGCAGGGCGGGGAGCAGCGTGGGGAGCGACCGCTTCTGTTGGTATCAGGACGGTCACAGCGCTACAGCGGGGGAGCGGGGCTAGCAGTATCAGTGGGAGGGGGGATCAGCTGGGAGGCAGGAGCGGGGTGGAGATCCGGGCAGGGAGTCACAACAACAACAACAAAATGGCAGGCAGCCTAAAGCGAAACAGGATGCAAATGCGTAGCAAATGGCGGTGGCACCGGCACAATCAGGCACACATCAAAATCTACAGGCAGCGCAGCACAAATGAAACTCTAGTAACAGCGCACTTTGGCAATCTAGCGCTACGATCTACAAATGAATGCAATAACAAACAAGGCAAAGTAGCGCTACGATCTAAAAATGAATTAATAAGCAATCAAGGCAATCTGGCGCTATTATTTAAATGTGCAAATTAATTAGGCAATGACAGCAGTCTGGCGGTGATGCGCTACGATACCAGGCTGCAGGCAGGCAGGGCGGGGAGCAGCGTGGGGAGCAACCGCTTCTGTTAGTATCAGTCACCGAATACCAGCTGATCACCTCCCTCGCCAAGAACCCACCCACCGACCCCACCAACCCAGACGCCGCAGCCCGAAACCTCAGACAGTGGATCGACGACTGTGCCAACACCCTCGACCCGCTCAAGAAACCCTCCAACAGCCACGCCAACAAGAGAGCCACCTGGTTCACCGACGAGCTCCAGACCTCTAAATGCGCATGCCGGAAACTGGAGAAGACATGGCTCCACAAACGCACACCTGACAACCACGCAGCCCCAAGGATGCGACCTGCAGACTCCACCACCTCATCAGATTAGCCAAGAGATCTTCATGCAACTGGCCCGCCACCTCAAAGACAACAACATCTTGGACCCGTCCCAGTCCAGATTCAGACAAAACCACAGCACCGAGACAGCCCTCATCACCGCCACAGACGACATCAGGCGCCAACTAGACAACGGCGAAACATCAGCCCTCATCCTCCTGGGCCTGTCAGCCACCTTTGACACGGTCTCCCATCGCACTCTAAAGACATGCCTCCTAGAAGCCGGAATCCAAGAGAAGGCTCTTGACTGGACCACGTCCTTCCTCTCCGGCAGAACCCAGAGCGTCCACCTCCCACCCTTCTGATCTGAAGCCACCGACATCATCTGCGGCATCACCCAGGGCTCATCCCTCAGTCCAACACTGTTCAGTCTACATGGCCCCCCTCGTACAAGTGGCCCGCCATCACGACCTCAACATCATCTCCTACGCTGACGACACTCAGCACATCCTCTCCCTCACCAAGGACCCACACACCGCCAAAACCAACCTCCACAAGGGAATGAAGGCCGTCGCCGATTGGATGAGAAGCAGCCGCCTGAAGCTGAACTCGGACAAGATGGAGGTCCTCCTCCTCGGACCCACCCCCTCATCCTGGGACGACTCCTGGTGGCCAACCACACTGAGAACAGCACCAACACCCACCGACCATACACGCAATCTAGGATTCATCCTCGACTCCTCCCTCTCCATGTCTAAGCAGGTCAACGCCGTCTCCTCCTCCTGCTACAACACCCACCGCATGCTCCGCAGGATCTACAAGTGGATCCCGACCGAAACAAGAAGAACGGTGACACAGGCCCTCGTCAGCAGCAGACTGGACTACGGCAACGCACTCTACGCAGGAATCCCAGCCAAACACCGACGACGACAACAACGCATCCAAAACGCCTCCGCCCGACTGATTGTCAACGTCCCCCGCTGCAGCCACATCACCCCCCTCCTTAGAGACCTACACTGGCTCCCCGTCGACAAGAGGATCACCTTCAAGCTTCTCACCCATGCACACGAAGCACTCCACAACGCCGGACCAGCCTACCTGAACAGCAGACTCAGCTTCCACACCCCCACCTGCCAGCTCCGCTCCACCAGCCTTGCCCTTGCTGCTGTCCCCCGCATCAAACGAACGACCTCCAGTGGCAGATCCTTCTCCTACCTCACCGCCAAGACCTGGAACACCCTCCCTACTCACATACGGCAGACCCAAGACCTACTCGCCTTCAGAAGACTTCTCAAGACCTGGCTCTTCGAGCAGTAGCAGCACCCCCCTCCCCTCAGCGCCTTGGGACCCTCACGGGTAAGTAGCGTGCTTTACAAGTACTCTGATTGATTGATTGATTGATTGTGCGTACCTGCTAGGCCTAGACTTACCCAAACAATTCCCCTTGACTTTGAGAACAAACTGGCTGAGTTCAACAAGTCACAGCACTCATAGGACCCCATCTCTCTATGGGAAAGCATTCTCAAGCTGAAGCTGTTTTTTGGTTACAGTCTTTTCTGCAGAAATCTCCTCCTACATCTTCTTCATCTTTGGTTTTGTAATAAATGAAGTAACATACTGGGCAACAGCGATAGAGTTATCTGCAACAAATTGTATAGCCATATTTGCATTTCACATTTTCAGAATTACAGGGGTATAGTCATTAATATACTTGGAGGTCTCTGTTCTTTTCAGGTTGTATGTGTTTTTTGGTGATTTCCATGTCAAAGTATGTCTGACTTGGGAAATAACAAGTTGTGGGAATCCAAATCGACATCTTGTGTAAAAAATTTCTTTCTATCTGTATTTTCAACAGCAATATTTCCCACATCGATGTGTTTGAAAGCTCAGAACTTATTGTCTCAGGCCTTTTTCATTACTGTTTTTTGGATGGCGCATGTCATATACTGTTCTATGAAAGACAGTACAGACTCACCACAGCCTGCTCCAAATTTTGGTGCATCTTTTATCCATAACAGCGTGTGAATATTAGGAGCACCTCTTGCTTGGTACTCTTTACGCTAAAATAAATCAGTTACTTCACCATTTGTTTTGTTGCAGATGAAAGCCAGCATGGTTTGGAACCTGCAATTAAAATATTTACAAACATTAGCAGGATCCAACGAGCAAACTTCTCCTGCTGTCTTCACATTGATATCCTCATTGTTTGAGTTCACTTCTCTAAAAAATTCAAGCAGGCCATCCCACACGTATTCAGCACAACTGAGTGTCAGAAACCATGTAACTGCACCTAGGGTTCTCAAAATACATTTGAGTTCTCCATTACTACAATACTATACTCGTTGGTGCCACATTGGCCTAACATCAAATGAATCAAGTTGCATTCTAACTTTCCATTCCTTCTATGAACTTTTTCAATAAATTCCTTTGCAGAGAGATTTTAAAGATTAACTACTGTTTTATGTATGTGGTTTACAGTATATCAAAGTCCAGAAAAGTCACTCTCAAACAGAAGATGGAAAATGTATCTGAAGCACTGGCAAAATCTGGGATTCTCTGAATATAATCTGGTTGACGGGTATTCAGATGCTGGTATCTGTACGGAGCGGCCATCATTTCCTGCTCTAGTGGGAAATAGTTGTATAAAACAGCAACCCTCTAAACTTTTCTCAAACACACTCATGGAAGTTCATCTGAAAGAGATCAATAGCATCTCTGAAGACTTATTTAGAACACAGGGGATGGATGCTGTTTCATAAATTTCTTCAGATCTGGACTGATCCACTTTTTCAATCTGTCCACTTGATGGTAATGTTTCATCCTCTATATATGTTATATCTTTAACAACATCAACATTTTTATAAAAAATTACTGGCTTACCCGTCGCGCGTTGCTGCGATCTCCGAAGAAAGGAAATTCAAGGAAACTCGTTATGATAACATTCAATTTACATTGTGTCATTTTTATTGAAACGTATTCATTTTAATATGGAACACATTTCAAAGTGTCGTTTTAATTCTATTTATTTATTTGAGTGCTTGTGGATACACGTTTTTTTGTTTTTCCGTCTGGTGCGTACATCAGTGTTCGAAAGATTATGAGGGCCCGGTGGGCCGATATTTAAAAATAATTTATGCCAGAAACCTTCGCGGGAATGTACCCAACAACTTCCCAAAGTTTCCCGGTGATCGGATGAATGCTGATTTAATTCTATTTATTTATTTGAGTGCTTGTGGATACACAATTTTTTTTTCCGTCTTGTGAGTACATCAGTATTCGAAAGATTATGTGGGCCCTGGGGGGCCGATATTTAAAAAAAATGTATGCCAGAAACCTTCGCGGGAGTGCACTCAACAACTTTCCAAAGTTTCATGGCGATCGGATGATTGCTGTTTTAATGCTATTTATTTATTCGAGTGCTTGTGGATACACAATTTGTTGTTTTTCCGTCTGGTGTGTACATCAGTATTCAAAAGATTATGAGGGCCCTGGGGGGCTGATATTTAAAAACATTTTATGCCAGAAACCTTTGCAGGAGTATACTCAACAACTTCCCAAAGTTTCACGGAGATCGGATGAATGGTGTAGTAATGCATAAAGGACAAACAGACAGACAGACAGACATACATTTGTTTTTATATATATAGATAGATTATTTTGTACCAGGTATAATGCTGATATTTTTACTTTATTAGCATCCACTAACTCTTGCCAGATTCTTTTGCTCTTGGTAGGTACACCATTTACTAGAATGATAACTGGTGCATCAATATATCTCTCTACCCCTACAGTTTTAATATTCAGTTTAAAATATAAAGGTAAATAAACAACTCTTCCTTTAAGGCCTTTCTGTGGCTCTGTCGGAGGTAATTTTCCTGTAATCAGTTCCATACGAACTTTTGCTTGAAAAGGGTGTACACATTGTATGAGAATCCATTTATAGCCATTTAAACCTTGTAGTACTTGTGGAACAGATACTAATTCTAGCCTGTGTTGTGCTGCTTTAGTTAGCATTTTGATATTCTCTAAATTATCATAGCAGTACATACATATAATTTTCTGTGTGGGTAACTTAAAGTGCTCCTCTACAATTAAATAAACAGCAAATTCTGGCCACTTATCTCTGTTCTACTGTTCAGTTTTTGAAAATACAACTACATTGTGAGTTTGGCTTTTGTAGTGAATGCATTGATTACGCATTGATTACAAACACAGAAGAAACTGTATTAAACTTCCTAATCTCTTCTGCAAAGTCGTCAACACTAATACCTATGTCCTGTACCTCTACACCTGCACATACCTACTCCTAATTTTCCATGAGACTCCTGTTCAGGACCAAAGAACCAAAATTGTAGAGGTGGCCTCCTTAGAACAGGGGTGGTGGGGATTACAAAAAATGATAATAAATAAAGTAATTTACCTTTTCCTTTGCCACTGCACTGCCGCCCGTATCTCCCCCGTCCTCTTACTCACGAGCTACTGGAAGCACCCAGTCTTCCGGACTCTCCCAGCCAATCACAACTCTGCATGAGCAGCGTTATGATTGGTCTGAGCGTCGTATGTGGATGCTCAGGCTGTGCCTGGGGAGGCTGGGCATGTTGTCTATGGGGCTGTGCAACACAGCCCAATGGAGAACATGCCAAGTGCGAATGACGGTTTGGCCGGCCCAAAAGAACCGAGCAAACCGTCATGTGCACTTAGAGGAATAGAAACTACTCCTCACTCTGGCGTCATGGAGCCCAGCCCCACACCCACCTCGGTCCAAGCTCCACAAAGAAAAAGAAAATTATAATAACATCATGTTATTATCATTTTCTTTTTCTTTTGTACATAGCTGAATTAGCAGTGGGGGCGATGCTCCTCCGCCTTAACGGAGGAGCCACCACTGTGAAACTGAACATCTTCACAAACTTTTTCAACCTCTGCCACTGTACCATGCAAAAGGGTTCTATTAATTTCTCCTAAACATAGTGTAGGAGTTTTGCCATAATAAAGCCTCCTAACTTTGAGGGTTATTACAATGGTAAGCTAATTCTCTTGCTAGACTACTTTGAAGACACTTGGGTGGGAAGGCTACATAGGTCAGGGCACTGTAGGCAACCCAAATTCCAAATACCCTGGTGGAACGTATATGACAGTACTCTAGCTCAAAAAATTAAAACCAACAACGCGGTGGAAGGATGGCACAATGCCTTCCAAGCGACAATAGGACAACCAACCATACATAAACTTATAGAAGCTATAAAAAAAAGAACAAAGCTATCAAGAGCTAAGGCTAGAGCAATCCTTAACTAAAATCAGCCCTAAACTAAGTAAACAAACTGAAAGGATGTATGAATACCTGCAACACAAAACTAGACTATTTCAAACACCAAAGATCTAGAATACCTAGACATGATAGCTAAATCTATACTGTAAAAAATAAACAATGCTAAACACCATAAGTATTTTAAAATTTCCAAACATTTAAACAACATAATTCTACTCTTTATAACATTAATAATTATAACTATGTCAGGTAAAATGTAAACAATTGCACAAATATATATGACATGATATACTTAAAAAAAGAAACAAAGAAATCAATGTAGCAAAAACATTTCCAACACATAATAATAAAAAATAACTTACAGTTATGTAGCAGTAGACAATCCTGGAAATCCAATAAATCCACAGAAGAAAAATCGAAACCTGAAAAATAAAAGAAAATGTAAAATAACTTGTTTTAAATAAACAAAATACATTTTCCTATTTTGTTGAAAAAAAAAACGCATCAACCCCACCATCTGTTCACTATACGGAAAACCTGTATAGAAAATAAAGGAACACCAACCCGCAATTTCATGTACAAACCCACAAACATTAACGTTAATAAAAAAACACAAGATAACACAATTAAACAACACATAATTAACACTACATAACACTCTACTCATATCCAACACTATGGCAAACACATAAAGACTAAACTACTACAACAACACCTAACTACACCAAAAACTAACAAATACGGTTCGCACAAAGCCAATTACACTACTACTACCACCTCACCCCTACCCTACAACTACCTTAAAAGTAAATTAAATCAAACTTACCTTAAGCAACGAAACGCAGCTCCCAACTGCGAGGTTCCATCTTCCAAAATGACCTAAAAATAAAACATGTAGACAGAAAAGTGGGGAAAGTAGAAAAAAATTGCCATGTAATAAAAATGAAAAAAAGAGAAATATTTCTAAAATGCAAAAAAGTACATGTATATTTTTATGTTACTTTTTTTTACGAATGTTCCCAAAATATACAAATAATTGTACAATATATATTAAATATAATACTATCAAAAAATATTATATTTAATATATGTAAGTTTTTCCATATACTGTAAATTTCCAAAAGATGTATAAATAAAAAATATATGTGAATATATGTGAAAATATAAATTTATAAATTATTTAATATCTTAAATATTATTTTTTTATAAAAGTTATATTAAATATACTAAATAATATATACAAAAAATATGTAAAATATATATTATATAATTGTATTAAAAAGACAATTATATAAAATGTATTAAAACAAATTTATACAAATATTTACTTTTTGTCATAAAAAATAATAAACAATCAACGTCAAATTGTTTATAATAAATAAACTATTAATATATATACTTTACTCTTACATGACTATACTTAAAAAAATTGACAATTTTTCAATGTTAAAAGAAATGTGTATGTAAAAATATTGTTAATTTGCCAACTCTACAAGAAAAATGTATGTTAAAAAATATTGTTAATTTTCCAATTCTACATGAAAAATGTATGTTAAAATATATTATACTTTGTCATATATTTTCAATCAATATCAAAATACCTGAATCATGTTTATAATGTTGTGCAAAAATATAACAAAACCAAATGAGAACAAATAAACTGTAAAAAGAAACATTTGTTAACCAATAAAAGAAATTAGATTAATAACTAACACACATCCCTTTCTTATTTAAATGTACATACAAAATATAAAAATAAAATAACTAATGAACAATAAAAATGTACTATTCCTAAATCCAAAACCAACTAAAATCAGTAAAAATGCTGAATAATAATCCAAAATAAATGACTATTCCAACTCCAAAACCAACTAAACTCAGGGAAAGTCTGGATAATAAACTAAATTACATTACTATTCCAACTCCAAAACTAGCTAAACTCAGGGAAAGTGCAGGATAATGAACAAAATTAAATTACTATTCAAGCTCCAAAACCAACTAAACTCAGGGAAAGCTCTGGATAATAAACCACATTAAATTACTATTCCAAATCCAAAACTAACTAAACTCAGGGAAAGTGCTGAATAATAAAACATAATACATGGTTATTCCAACTCCAAAACCAACTTAACTCAGGAAAGTGCTGGATAATAAATCATAATAAATTACTATTACAACTTCAGTCTCAGAGTGGGCCTGTGAGTAGGTGTGTGAGTGCCTGAGTAGGTCTGTGAGAGAGTGTGTGTCAGGATTCTGCCATCCTGCCACACGGCGGTACTCATGAACTTCTGCCTTCAACACTTGGGGCCGATTAGGATCGCGGACGGACTTGAGTCCGTCCGCGACCCCTGAGCAGGAGGGAACGTCTGCAAGGGCTGCGGCGTTCCCTCCGAGCAGATTAGGATGTGACCGCCAGGGTGGCGGTCACATCCTCTATCTTTAACATTGCGGCGGGTACCGTTTCAACCTGCACCCGCCGCAAGGTTAAAAATGCATGCATCGAATTTGCATGCACAAAGCGGCAGGCACCGCGCGGTGCCTGCTGCTTTGTGCACGCAAATGCAGGGGGGTACCATAGGTACCCCCCATGTACACCCCCACCCCACCTTCACCCAGGGGGCCCGCAATGGGCCCCCGAAGTGAAAGTCTGTATGCTTTTCCACGGTGGACAAGCCGCCGCAGAAAAGCATGCCTGTTACACCATCCTAATATGGCTGGCGGTGTCTGATAGACACCGCCAGCCATGTTAAAGCTTTTCCGCCGCGGTCGGGAAGCGACCGTGGCGGAAAGGCTGCGGACGGAATGCAAGACCCACCAGCCATCCTAATATGGCGGTGGGTCTTTCGAGGCTCCGCAGCGGTTTTCCCGCATCCTCCGGGCTGGCGGTGGCTTCCGCCGGCCCGGAGGATGCGGGAAAGCCGCAATCCTAGTAGGTGATGTTATGCACATCTACACCTTGCCTTGACAGATACACTTTGTATTACAGTCCCAACTTTCATTGTACTGTCCTGATTTATCATGGTCCTTGTAGATCCTTCTGTCCTCAGACCCTTCCTAGATCACATCCTGGTGGTGGTTTCTTGTTTGCTAGATTTGTTCCTGGATCCTATGGTTATTTTGAACCCTTTATATTTGTATTCTGGCCTGTTTCTGTGTTTGCTCTGATCCACACTCTATTCCAGGCTTTCCTGCGTCTGGTCTTGTCTCCTGGTTTCCTTGGTCTTCCTTCTTACAAGCATCAGTTCAGCCTTCCCTTAATTGGTGGTTCCCTAATTCCAAAAGAAACAATTGATGGACGGAATGGTGGACAATGCAAACATTCAACCCCAGTCACAAGGATCTGGTTTAAATCCATCATTCTTTTACTCACCACACCACCCCAGTTTGGACCCAGCCATATCCAAATCAGTCTTGACCCTGTTCCTTGTGGGAAGAGTCCAGCCATAACTGCCATGCCAGGTCCTCCCTGGACCGGAAAAAAAGCATCTTGGGACCGGTTTCAGGGCATCACCCTTCATCAGGCAGGCTAGCTTGAATCCAGTGGTGTAGTGAGCACGGGAATCATGTCTGGGCATACCCTTCCCCCTTAGAGTGACATATGCAAAAGAAACAAAGCGCTGAGTGGGGCTCAGAACAATTCCAAAGATCTTTGAAGAGTGAAAGTCAGTGAGGAGTCTGGAAAAGTGGCATCTTGATCTTCCGATGAAGATCAAGAAAAAAATCACATTTCCAGTTATCATCAAGGATGATCCAGAAGCCAGTAACTCACCAGGTCTCAGAGAGAAGGAGCTAGAAGGCCGCATCCCGCCTCAATAAGTTCCACACTAGTCTACAATGCTGCCACTTACTTGAAACAAGCTTCATCATTCAATGCCGCAAAAAGCTAAATGTTGGTGATCGATAGACTATGTCAATAGAGACATTTGAAGATTTCATTGAAGCACTTGAAGAGACTGATAACAAGAACATTATCCAATACCTCAAAAATCTTGCTGGTGATGGTGCATAGGAAGTCATAAAGAGAATGCCACAAACCATCAGGTTAAACCTTGAGCCTCAAGTTCAATCCAATGCCAAATGTTGACTATGAAAGATGTATCTTTAGTCAAGAACGACAGAAAGTTGATGGAACCATCAAACTACTTGTAGAAATACTTGACACTCTCCTCAAACACTGTAAGTTCAATTAATTTAATGATGAAGAGGCCATACAGATTAGGGGCATTAATGGATGCTTGTCCGATTTATTCAGACAGCGAATGCTGGGAGAAACTTTGAGTCTGGGACAAGTGTCAATGGCAGCTAGAGCTGAAGAGTGTACTGATTGACAAGCTGCTGACATGGAGGCCGGAGGTGCCCAGAAAGAATCAGTTATGAATGTGAAAATAAGTCAAAGCGAAAGAATGTAGGACACAAGGCGATGTCTACAAGTAAAAATATGTTATATTTTAGATGTGGATTTTTGTTTGCACACGAAAACAAATGTCCTGCTATTGGGCAGACATTTGAGGTCGGTGGGAAGAAGAATTCTTTGGGAGGATATGCAAAGGAAAAAACAAGTGCATAACGGCATGAAGATAAAATGGCTGCCGGAACGTTCTCCAAGCAACGTTCGACGGGTAACTACAAAACTCAGCCGATGCATCAGGTACAACAAATCGACACTGAACAAAGTAGATTGTCATCTAAATTATTATTAAACTGTTAATCTAAATCAGTATCAAGTGAAAGTGAATAAAATTGTGTGCCATGTCGATGCTTACTTCAGAAAAGCATGCGCATGTTGGTCTGGCCGCATGTGAATAAAAATATTAGCTAAAGACCAGTTTCCATGACAAAGCACCAAAGTCATCAACAGTGGTGTGTTTGATAAACATTATTGCAGAGGAGAATTATGATTAATTGCATTTCTTTCCACCACTTATGCCGTAGAAAACTAAAGTGTATACCTGAGCTGCATCGACACCCTTAAAAACTCAAAGTTCATTTGTATTGACGATGAAAGATAAGAAAACAAAGGTTCAAGCACCCATCCATGTGCTTCACAGGACAGCGTCTAGTGCTTATGCTGCTGATATGGGACTGACTTTCGTGACCTACAACATGATTACTCACCATGAAATGAACCTTCGCTGTTTCATGGTGTGGGAAAGATTATGGCTATGAAAGTTAAGTTGCATATTAATGAGGTCGATGAGGTCGTACGTCCTGTTGCTCAGAGATATAGGCAAAGTGCTTTTTATTTACAAGATACTGTTGAAAATTAACTTGAATCATTATTTAAGCATGAAATCATTGAGCGTTCGAGTGTTCCAACGCCATGGGTTTCTCCCTTCGTGGTGTCCAAAAAGGAAAGTGAAGGAGCAGGACTCATATAAGTTGACATGCATCAGGCAAACAAGGCAATTGAAAGAGAATTAAATCCATGTCCACAGAGGTTATCATCAGTTGGAACTCGAAGAAGATTGCAGGTACATTACAACCTTTTCTTCACATGTTGGTCTGTTTCAATACAAAAGACTATGTTTTTGTGTGTTATCCACTGCAGAACTGTTTCAAGCCGTCATTCAATATATCATAAAGCATGAATGAGTTCAATTACAGCAATGACATATTAGTTTTCACACCTACCCCAAAAGAACAGGATAAAGCTCTTACAGAAGTATGTAGTTTACTTGCCGAAGCAGGTGTGACTTTGAATGCAGAAAAATGGGGAAACAATCGTAACACTGGAGTCTGAGCAATGCCTGTTCCGACTACACCAGCTCGACCACGCTTGCCTTAACCATGCACATGCCATAACCATGCATATGCATGATTAAGGTAGTGCACAGTCTAGCTACTGAAAGACAGAAGCAGAAAGACGCTGTAATGAGGTAAGTGGCGCTGGAAGTGGGGAGTTTTTAGGGCTTTGGACGGGGGATCGTTTTTAAGGACTTGGAGGGGGGTCATTTTTAGGGCTGGGAGGGGGGTTGCTTTTAGGGCTGGGAGGGGGTTGGGGTAGTTTAAGGGACAGAGCAGGGGGTGCAGGGTAGTGTAACTTACAGGTCAGGGTTTTAGGTCTTAGAGTAGTTTGAGGGAAATGTGAAGTTGGGTTAGTTTTTAGGGCGGGTGGGGGGTTTGGTGTAGGTTTTAGGGCAGTGGAATAGGTTGGAGGAGTTTAAGGGACAGTGCAGAGTGTCAGGGTAGTGTACGTAAAGGGGGAGGGTTTTAGACCCTAGGGCAATGGGAGGGGAATAGGTAGTTTCTAGGGTTGCGGCTGGGGTAAGTTTTAGGGCAGTTTAAGGGACAGCATAGGGGTGGGGGGTTCGGGGTAGTGTACATAAAGGGGCAAGGGTTTTGGGCTTTAGGTTAGTGGGAGCGGAATGGGTAGATGGGGTCGTTTTAAGGGCAGTGGACATGGTTGGGGTAGTTTAAGGGACAGTGCGGGGTCGGTGTAATGTATATAAAGTGACAGGGTTTTAGGCCTTAGGGCAGTGGGAGGGAAATGGGTAGATGGGGTAGTTTTTACGGCAAGGGTCGGGAGGTTTTCGGGCAATGGAAGGGGTTGAGGTAGTTTAAGAGACAGCATGGGGGTGTCAGGGTGGTGTACGTAAAGGGGCTGGGGTTTAGGCCTTAGAGCAGTAGAAGGGGAATGGTTAGATGGGCCAGTTTTTAGGGGTCAGTGGGTCGGTGTCAGTTTCATGACAGTGGAAGGGGTTAGAGTAGTTTAAGGGACATCGCAGGGTGGAAGGGCATTATAGTGGCAACCATAGTCACACATACCCCTTTACCATTCATGCATATACCACAAAATGTTGTGGTAAAGGCATGCGTGGTAAAGGAGTATGTGGTTAAGACGCATTTGTGGTTTGGGCTGCATGGTAGAGGCAAGCATGGTTTAACCACGAATGCTTCTGTCATACGACCAGACAAATGTGATTTTCTGATGGAAGTATGTCAAATGCTGATCCCCCAGAAGATGTTTTCATGGTGCGTTCCTCTAATTTTATGGTCTACACTACTGCAATTAGGTATTCATGTAAACCTGTTGAATTTAATTAAAGAATTATACCGGGGGCGTGTGCGAAGGTACGGTTTGGGAGTAATGGGGAGTGTTGCATCAAATTTCCCATAAACAAAGGAGTCAAGCAGGGATGCATACTTGCACCATTTTTATTTAACTTCTATATAAATAGTGTGGCATCCCATCTTACTCAAGATAGACAGGATTACCCCCAAATTGGAGACCTCCCAGTCCCCATTTTACTATATGCAGATAATCATGGCCAGGACTCAAGTGGGTCTACAGAGATCGCTCACTACCTTTTCAAACTATATGAGTACCAGAGGATTAAAAATCAATATTAGTAAGACTTTTAGCATGTGTTGTACTACCAAGAGAAACCCCGTGTGTAAAATTTTCCTATCAAATACAAAGATAGATACAACTAACACATTCTCTTACCTGGGCATAAAGAAGAGGACGTGGTCGTCAGCAGCTTATACAAGGAAATTAGCCATCTCGCGTGCCATTGGAGCAGTGAGAAATTTCGCTAACAAATTAGGGGGTCGACGTGTGCAAGTTTTGGTGGACATATACAAATCAAAATGTGTGTCCACTGTAACATACGGTGCAGGAATCTGGGGGATAGCGGATACTCACAAAATCCAACTTTCTGAGAACGCATTCCTCCGGTACTTGTTAGCAGTTCCTAGGTCTACTTCTACATATGTATGCCATAAAGAATTAGGTTTAGTTTACATCTCAGACCTTATTAAAGTTAGTCCTATCCTATTATGGCATAAGGGATGGACTTCCGATGAGACCGGTCGTAATAGAGATATAATCATAGATTGTCTGAAACTCCAGGGGGCTCTTAAAATTGATTGGATAACATATATAAAGAGCTTCTTGAGAGATATAGGACATAGGGTAGCTGTACAGAAATGCAGATGCAAATGTATATTAATAAAAATCTTCCTGCCCGCGAATATTTAGATCAAGAATGTGTTAATGGGCTAGAGGAAGAAGTTACGCTAAAGGAACTGCACTATGCTGTTACCTCTCTCCCCTCTAATAAAGCCGCCGGTGAGTACACACTCCCCATAGAATTATACAAAATTTGCGCAGATGAAATCTTACCACTTTTATGCTCAGTTATTAATTTAATTGGTGTTACTGGGCAGGTACCAGAATCGTGGAATACAGCTAAAATTATGTTTTTTCTTAAGAAAAATAAAACACCAACGGAATGCGGCTCTTATCGTCCTATATCAATGATTAACGCTGACGTTAAAGCGTATTCCAAGATACTAGCTCTTCGTATGGCTCCACTTATGCCGTTGTTGGTAAACGAACAACAACATGGCTTTGTAGCTGGGAGGGACACAACCACTCATGTAAACATGGCGATTACCGCCTTTGATGTTGCAGCAACCAACCACACCCCACTCGGGATGACACTTTTAGACGCAGAGAAGGCGTTTGACCGAGTGGGGTGGGACTACTTATGGGGGGTGATAAGCTTTGTATAGAACTCCTAATGCTAAGATCAGCTATGCAGGGGCCGTTTCATCTAAATGTTTAATTTCACGAGGGACACGGCAGGGATGCCCTCTGTCACCCCTACTCTTTGCTCTATCCATGGAGCCGTTTATCAATGCCCTTCAAGAGCAAGCCAAAATAAAACCCAGTCATGAAGATAAAACTTTGAAAATTACCGCTTATGCCGATGACTTAGCCTTCTACACCACCGATGTGGCAGAAGCATTGGTAGGGATTTCAGAAGAAGCCAACAACTTTGGGGCTATCGCAGGTTACAAACTTAACATAAATAAAACGCAAGTCATAATGAATTATCAGTCTAATCCTCAAGTTCTAGGATATTGCCTGGCCGCGGTTTATTTAGGGGTTAAAATTTCTTCAAAGATTTCGGATATAAGCTTACTAAATTATGAACCTTTATTGAAAGAAGTTGCAGCTCTTCTTAAAAAATGGCATAAGATCCCGCGTAACCTGTTGGGACGATTGAATCTGATTAAAATGAATATCCTGCCTACATTTTTATATCTTTTTCGTTGTATTCCTTTGCGGGTTAACAATTTGTTTTTTTTTAAATTGGATAGCATTATTAATAGCTTCTTGTGGGGCTACAAGAAGCCGCGAAGATCGATGGCAATCTTGAAATTACCATTGGAAAAAGGAGGTCTTAACTTCCCTGATTTTAGAGCTTACTTTTTTGCTTCTTTTTTGAACCGGCTCCGCAGCCTGTTCATCAGCAATAATCAATTTTTTTTCATCAATTTATGCTTGGGAGAGAGGCAAAACAATTTCTGGCAAAGGTGCAGGACCCGAACTATTTTAAACATGTAAAATTCAAGACTGCATGGGATGCAGTTCGTATCTGGAATATGATGATGATTAACTGCGAGACTTCTTTCTTTCACACTGATCTGTTACTTTGGGATAATCCTGGACTTCCAGGGATTTTCAATGATAATACGGGACAAGAGTGGGCTAAATATGGTATTCTAAAACTGGGAGACTTATATGGTTCTAGGGGCTTCTTACAATTTGAAACTTTGAAACTTTTGTTCAAATTACCGGAATTGATGCGCTTTAAGTATATTCAAATAAGGGACTATTTAATTCGTAAGATGGACCTGATATCCGTAAGTACCTCAGATTTATGGAGTTGCTTTTATTCAACAAATCGAAAATCCTTAATTAGTCTGGGATATAAGTGTTTAAACCAAAACAAATTGGATGAAACTCCTCGATTAGCGACAAAATGGACTTCCATATTAGGATTTAACGTGACAACTCAGAATATTACAGCCACTTTAGTAAACATCAATAGAACGACTCATTCGTCTAGTTTAATGCTTCAATCGTACAGAACAATATCTCACTTATATTACACACCACTGAGAATTTCTAAATGGGCACAAAACAATTTGAACAATGACCGTATTAAATGCCCTAAGTGTGGGCAGGTGGCTGCAGATATTGTACATATGATTTATACATGTCCGGAATTAACAAGGTATTGGTCGGTAATAGAAAATATTTTATGTAAACAAAAAGTGATCAGTTTTTCATTAACAGCAGCCTCAATTTTACTTGCTATATATCCACCTAGCACTACCAACACAGATTTGTTAAATATACTTTTGACCAGCGCCAGATTGGTTATTGCGAGAGCTTGGATCTCCCCGAGCCCCCCTCATACAATGGAATGGTGGGCGTTAGTTAATGAGATTTACACTATGGAGGGCTCAATTGCAAGGAACCGGGGAATAAAAGCAATTGGGAAATTTGCTAAAATTTGGGGCACCTTTCTAGAATAGTATAAGTTTGTAGAAGATACTAATAGTGGTAAGCATCAGGGAATATATAGTGTATGGCGTTACTTTATTTGTATTTTGATCTGTACCGATATTTGATTTTATATCTTATGTACTGTTTAAAAATGTATTTGTTGATCATCTTGCCCTGCTTGTCAATAAAAAACAGAAAAATAAAAAAAAAATAGATATAGGACATCCTGAATATTTCGATTCCCCGACTTGTTTTGCGACAATATCGAGAAAAAAGCTGAAAGAAACTTGTCTCCTTTTTTTTGGAGAACAAACGCTGTCTGCTAGAGGGTAGTAAGATCTCTGCCTTGGAGAACCAATTGATTCTACATGGACAGGGCATTCAGCCATTCCTGATTTCCATCCAAAGCAGTTACTCTCGCATGTTATTGACTTGTTTCAGGGGGGGGGGGGGTTCTTTAGACTACTCACGTTCCCCGATGCCAATTCTTGGTCTAAAAACCTGATCCTGTGCCCTTGCGATGACACATCTGTATAATCGATGTTACATTGTATTTTGTTCTGCAAATTCTATTTTTGTTCTGCAAATTCTATACCTTGCCTAGGGAAAAATATTTAATATTTGTGTTGAGAGAGTGGGGTTTGAGACAATGCAGACGGGCTCTCCTGAGACTGCAAATGCTAGAAGATGAAATGACGATGTACTTAGTGTCAATGTTTTTAAAAAGCATAATTAGACACAGACTATCAATGAATTGATCGAATCTTTTATAACATTGTATTCCCGTATTGCCTTGATCTAAATGAATTTTAATGTTTATGATGATTATGTATTTTTGTTTTTAACTGTACATTTACCTGTGCTTTTGTGATTTTTTTATAATTGAAATCGAATAAAGCTATTCTTGAACTTGATGTCAAATGCTGATCCCCCAGAAGATGTTTTCATGGTGCGTTCCTTTATTGGCATGCCCAGCTGCTGTTCTAGATATATACAAGACTTTGATGCCATAAGTGCTCCAATGAGAGAGTTGAAGGAAAATAATCTTTTATTTCAGTGGTCACATGAATGGGAGAACGGTTTTAAGAAAATCAAACAAGCCATTGAGAATGCTATTGAAGTGGCTTATCTCAAACCGAAACTTCATACAGAGGTTGTTGTTTATGCTAGCTCAGTTGGGTTAGGCGCTATCCTTGAACAACACATTGGACACCTGAATGCTCAAAGGCATTTTGTGGCGTATGCAAGTAGGAGTTTTATCCCAACCAAAATGTGCTTACTCACACCCTGAGAATGAAAGTTTATCCACAGTGAGGGCGTGTGAACACTTCCATGTATTCTTGTATGGAGAAGCTTTTACGCTGCTGACTCACCATGGAGTGTTGCTAACAATATTTGTCAATTCAAAGGCCAAGATGTTTCTTTGCATTGAACGCTGGGGACTACAGCTACAAGAGTACAATTATAACATTGTGCATCATCCAGGAAAGGATCAGACCTCTGCTGACTACTTTTTCCGAGTACCCATTCAAGATCACGGAACTCCATCCAAGTCAGCTGAAGCGTACATTAACTTCATCATCAAAAATAAAATCGATAATAGAGACATGTTGAAGTTGAAAGACATAATTACAAATTAGTCAGGGAACCAGCCCAATTGTCCTCTCCCCAGTGAGAATAAATATCAAAAATACAGAAATGTCAAAATTGAACTGTCCATAGCTCAAGAGAGATTTATATTGCGAGGGTTGAGAATCTTGATTCCGGCGAGCCTGCAGCAGAAAATGATTGAGGTGGTTCATGAAGGGCAAAGGGAAATCGTTGTCGCAAAACAAGCTCTCTGAGACCGAGTCTGGTTTCCGCATCTCTACGAGCGAAATGAGGAGGAATTAAAGGCCTCTCATCTATGCAAGTACCTATCTAAAAAGGTTACTCTACACAGCCTATACATGTCAGAACTAGTGAAGCATGCCTGAGAGACAATAGCTATTGAATTTTTCAGACCACTCCACAATGGACATCACCTGATGGTGATTGTGGAGGAATACTCACCATTTCCATTATTTAAGGATATGTCATTCACCACTCAAGAACAAGCTGTTGCGAGACTGGTTACATCTGTGGGACATGGGGTGTTCCAGCCAAGCCAAAATCTGACATTGGCCCACCTTTAAACAGACGGGAGTTCAAAGACATTTTAGAACACTTAAGTATAAAGCATCAAAAGAGGACTCCTCTGTGTCCACAGGCCTATGGACTGGTTGAGAGGTTTATAAGTGCGCTATAGAAAGTGCTGCACTTGAAAAGCTAAATTTACAAACTGTCAAATACTCATATACAAAAGACGGTGAGGGTAACTAGGTCAGCACAGACAATAACCAAATGTATGCATTCAGTAGTTCAAACAAATTCCAATCCAATGTACGCTCAAAACCTCATTTGGATCCACCGGGATCCGTCGGGAAAAGAAACTTTGACGTGTGGGTATACTGTTCTCTGATTGGTTCTATACAATTAACAGGAAACGATTTCAAGCGGAAGTAATACCTTCTCGGTCGGGTGCGTTTTGTACTGAGAAACTAATAGTGAAGGTGAGACAGGTGGATCAGGGTGCGGACTGAATTGGGAACAGCGTAACTGGAATTAGATGCGAATGCTAGCGGCGTATGGACCGTGGTGCGGACCGGAGAGAGAACTGTATTTCAGAAACTAGGCGTGAACGAGGGAGGGATTGTGATTGGCTAATAGGGGGTTTAAATTAGGACGGCAGGAGGGAGTTCAATGCACCCTGGTTTGGAAGGACGCCAGTTGTCACCTGCTGAGACTCCCCGCTTATAATTGCTGCATACACGATAAGAAGGTGAGGAATTACGAGTTGAGATAGTTTCTTAGCGTGGGTGATTTAGGCACGTTTACTTGTGCTTCTTAAACATGCTGGAATTTAAGGGATTGTTTTGTTACTTATTTTTTCAGGAATGGCGCTTTCGAAATGTTGAAGATCAGGTGAGGAATAGTTGGTGAATATTATTATTATTTTAAATTAAACTGGTATAGAAAGAGGGTTTTGACTCCAGGCTGTTTGTCTCTCCAGATAGAGTCTTCTTGGAATAAAATTACTTAGTGATTAATAGATCGCCTATTGAGAAGAATACAATTTCATAATGGTAAGCATCCTTCAGATTAGACTATAGTGACAAAATAGTCCTTCTTAGAAATTATGTTTTAAATCACTGAAATATTTGTTCAATTTTGCAGTTGATTTAAATAAGAGGAATATATATCAAGAGGGGAAGGTCAGACAAAGAAAACTAATTGAGTATTACTCACAGGTGAGAAGACACTTGGAAGGGATTGCTTCATATGTTTTGATAGGGAATGGCCCCTAGCTATGCAATACCGAGGATGTATGATATGGTGAGCATGGTTATATGAAGGGGCTACAGTTCGGATGGAGAGCTTTTTTGATTAGAATAAATGATGAAAGTAATTAATATGTGATATGGGGTTTAATAACAATGAAAAGTAAGACAATGTGTTATTTCCAGTGTACAAATTACTTAAGATGTTTCATCTGATTAGAGCAAACAGGTTTTTTAGAAGGATTGTCTTACCATGTGATAACATGTGCACTTATATTATAAATGTATATTGAAATTCATGTATTATGTTTACAGACTATTTCTATATGGGTGAACTGCTGTCGAATTATTTGGCTTTACAAGTGATGAATCAGAAACTCTTTTAATTAAAGTGATCATTATTAAGAGGTATGCATATTTCAGTACTAATTTTAACATTTGAAGAGTTCGAGGGAGGGTATAATAGTGTTCTTTGGAAATAGGGTCAATTCGTGTGCAATGCTTTTTTGGATTATAGTGTGTCAAATAGGCAGGTAAGGTGTTCAAGAGTTTGCAATAGACAGATCTGCATAGTAAATTGTTTTTGTTAAAATGTTTCAACTATTTGTATATATACATAGTAATATAGAAAATTAATCTATATCTTTTTGATTTTATGTTTTGGTTTAACAGCCCTGATGATGTCTATATCTGGACGAAACGCGTCGGCTGTTTGACATATGTACTGACTAATGAACAGTGAAGATGTACTACTGATCGCCATTATCTCTGTTGAAATAATATCAATAAAGAGCGTTTTGGGGAAACCACATCAGTGAACCATTGATATTTCTTGGAAAATCAAGTCGCTCCCTCAACTCATTACAATTAAATTTACAAACTGTGTTAAACTCTATATTGCGAGCTTACCATTCAACACCTCACTTGACCATGGGTGAAAGTCATGCAACTATGATCTGTGGGAGAGTAATGACAGCCAAGATACCCCAGTGGACCAATCAGAGAGAGAAAGAGAAGAGAATGCCATTCGCACAAGGAATTAGGATCAGCACCAAAGATAAAAACATATCCTGACCAAAGATGACATGCGAAAAACGTGGTCTCCTAGAGAGGAGACAGAGTGCTCGCCTGGCCGATGCGGGAAAGGAAACCTGCTGCTCCTGTTAAAGATTGCAGGGATCTGATAACATCAGCTGAAAGCCATTTTGTACTTGACAGACATCTTAGTTAGCCATGTGCTTGCCATGTGCTTTTTCCGTCTTCCAGAGCCTTGCACATGCTCAGAGGGGCTTAGCTAGTAAAATGCACCTGCTCTTATGTTATAACTATCAGGCTATTCTTGCTGATGTAAGAGGAATTATCTCTCCTCCCACTTTGTTGAGCAAGCAAATCTTGTATACCCATATTAGTCATTCTGCATGCTGGTACATGCCAGGACCTCCCCTTGGTTTTATGCTGACTAATGTAACTTATGCATATATAAGGCCCCTGGTCTCTGTACTCCTTAGAATGCCTCCTACTGTGTGACATAGTCTCCCTCATGTAAGGTTAATAAATATGTCTTTTGATATTACATCTTCAGTGACAATCTCTTCTTTGTTGGTTTAAAAGGACCAGGTGTATCAGTGAACCCCTGAGAAGTTTTCTATTTCTACACTCATTTTGATGCAAAACCTTTCCAAGTAATGTTGATCAAAGGACACATGGTGACTGCCCAGCCCCCTGGGAAGTCGATGGCATTCGATTCAAAGTTCACCAGAACTCAATGGTGAAGGAAAGACTGATTCTGAAACACCAGTGATTGCTGCTGCCTTTTCACCAGCCCAGGAGATCTCATCATGCTGGTGGCCAGTCTCAACTTCACACAACACGATCAGTCCGAAACCATTACAGCACTAAAGCGATGCATTAAAGAGTTTTAAATGTATATATGTGTGTATCTTTTTGCAAAAGTGACAAGTTTTCATTTAACAGAGGGGCAGATGTAATGTCTTGTGAATGAACAATGACTGAACCATTTTAGCTCCTGATGAACTCCTTAGAGCTATGACGTAATGAGTACAGTGTATTGCGGTGGTCTGCTTTAGGAAGTTGAGTTCGCAGTTACGTGCAGGCGAGTAAAGACGTGTATACTAAACTCTGTGTGGTGCATAATTGGTGAACAGACATAATATCGACCACAAGAATATCGACTGGACATAATATCGAGGTAAAAATATAGAATAGACAAAATATCGACCAGACATAATATAGACTACAAAAATATCGATTACTATCGATATTAATAGCCAAAATATCGAATCAAAAATATAGACTAGACATAATATCGACTAGATAGAATATAGACAACAAAAATATCGAAAATAAGGTAAGTGTTTTATAATTTGTAATAATTGTGTAATATAAATCTGTAGCGTGTTGTGGGTTTATAGGGGAATAGGGTGGGAAGTAATTTAAATATAATTAATTAAATTTGTAATATAATAGTCATTGTTAATTAATTATTAATTGTTAATTAATTAAAATATAATTGGTAATTAATAATAATTGATTAATTGATCAATAATTACATTTTCGTAAAATATTTTCTGTAGCGGGTTGTGGGTTTATAGGGGAATAGGGTGGGAAGTAATTTAAATATAATTAATTAAATCTGTAATATAATAGTAATTGTTAATTAATTATTAATTGTTAATTAATTAAAATATAATTGGTAATTAATAATAATTGATTAATTGATCAATAATTAAATTTTCGTAAAATATTTTCTGTAGCGGGTTGTGGGTTTATAGGGGAATAGGGTGGGAAGTAATTTAAATATAATTAATTAAATCTGTAATATAATAGTAATTGTTAATTAATTATTAATTGATAATTAATTAAAATATAATTGGTAATTAATAATAATTGATTAATTGATCAATAATTACATTTTCATAAAATATTTTCTGTAGCGGGTTGTGGGTTTATAGGGGAATAGGGTGGGAAGTAATTTAAATATAATTAATTAAATCTGTAATATAATAGTAATTGTTAATTAATTATTAATTGTTAATTAATTAAAATATAATTGGTAATTAATAATAATTTATTAATTGATCAATAATTACATTTTCGTAAAATATTTTCTGTAGCGGGTTGTGGGTTTATAGGGGAATAGGGTGGGAAGTAATTTAAATTTAATTAATTAAATATGTAAATTAATAATAATTGTTAATTAATTATTATTTGGTAAATAATTAAAATATAATTGGTAATTATAAATATTTAAAGAATAAATAAATAATAATTTGTCAATTATTTTCTGTAGTGGGTTGTGAGTTTATAGGGGGATAGGGTGGGGAGTAATTTAATAATAACTAATTAAATATGTTAATTAATTAAATTTGTTAATTAATTAATAATTGACCATTAAATAAAATTTACTTCGTAAATAAAAGTAATTGGTTTTGGAAATCAAATTTAAGTTTTGGGTTTTTGGTTAAAGGGGTATTTTTAGGGTTCACGGTCAGTTTTGGGTTTTTGGGTAAAGGGGTATTTTTAGGGTTCAGGGTCAGTTTTGGGTTTTTGGGTAAAGGGGTATTTTTAGGGTTCAGGGTCAGTTTTTAGTTTTTGGGTAAAGGGGTATTTTTAGTGTTCAGGGTCAGTTTTTAGTTTTTGGGTAAAGGGGTATTTTTAGGGTTCAGGGTCAGATTTCAGTTTTTGGGTAAAGGGGTATTTTTAGGGGTCAGGGTCAGTTTTTAGTTTTTGGGTAAAGGGGTATTTTTAGTGTTCAGGGTCAGTTTTTAGTTTTTGGGTAAAGGGGTATTTTTAGGGTTCAGGGTCAGTTTTTAGTTTTTGGGTAAAGGGGTATTTTTAGGGTTCAGGGTCAGTTTTTAGTTTTTGGGTAAAGGGGTATTTTTAGGGTTCAGGGTCAGTTTTGGGTTTTTGGGTAAAGGGGTATTTTTAGGGTTCAGGGTCAGTTTTGGGTTTTTGGGTAAAGGGGTATTTTTAGGGTTCAGGGTCAGTTTTTAGTTTTTGGGTAAAGGGGTATTTTTAGTGTTCAGGGTCAGTTTTTAGTTTTTGGGTAAAGGGGTATTTTTAGGGTTCAGGGTCAGTTTTTAGTTTTTGGGTAAAGGGGTATTTTTAGTGTTCAGGGTCAGTTTTTAGTTTTTGGGTAAAGGGGTATTTTTAGGGTTCAGGGTCAGTTTTTAGTTTTTGGGTAAAGGGGTATTTTTAGGGTTCAGGGTCAGTTTTTAGTTTTTGGATAAAGGGGTATTTTTAGGGTTCAGGGTCAGTTTGGGGTTTTTGGGGTACAGGGGTACAGTCTAAAAATAAAGTAAAATTAAATTTAAATTAAATTAATTTAATGAAATTAAATTAAATTAAATGATATTATATTAATATGTTTATTTAATAATATGTTTTTATATATATATATATATGTATTATTTTTGGTGATATAATTTTTTAATTTATATTAATTATTTATTAATATTACATTTATTTAATAATTATTTCTAAGTTTATATTAAATATATTTATATATATTATTTTTAACCTAATTTTAAGACATTTTAAAAAATTGATATTTTTACAGCCTATATTTTTGTAAGTCGATATTTTGGAGTCGATATTTTAGTACTTACCTGTTTGAAGATAGGCAGTCGATATTTTGTCCCTCGATATTTTAGACTCGATATTTTGGTATCTCGATATTTTTGAGGTCGATATTATGTCAGTGATCCGCATAATTATTGGCGGGTACCCCGGCAGGGAAGATGGAACAAATGTGGTAACAAATGGTAATAGCATAAGAGAAATCAGGAAAGGAAAATTGAAGATGGAAATAAAAAAAATAAGAGGACATTAAGAGATCAAAAAAATTTTTAAAAGGGCTTGATGAAACTGGTGGGGTAAACACAAACATCTCCTCTCTGTTTTGTTGTAGCATTTCTTGATCCAAATTTGGCACAAAGCACCCTACACTATACTGGCCTGTGCAGGATGTGAGTAACTAGCAAACAAGGGAGATGGTCAACAGTAAGGTCTACTAGCGTCTTCAAAGATAACTCACTAATCTGGGTCAAAATGAACGCATAAGAACTCCAAAGCAGGAATAACCCAACCCCTTATATACTCACTGTGCTTACTCCCTATATCTTAAACTTGCGGAAGTGAGAGTTCCAAGTTATGCTAGACTGCGACTACTTTACCAGGCAGGATCGGTATACAAAATAAGGTCTTGTACCACCAAACTACAATCTGCTTCTACCAACCACAGTCACATAATTTTTCATTTGATTTTATTTGAGGAGTTTTGTATAGTGTGTAAATGACCCATGAAGGTTTCAGAGTGCTGTACATAAAAGGAAACAAGTCATACATAAAATAAACATGTGAGCTATATATCAAATAAGAAATCAAACATAAAAGGGAACAAAGTCAACAAGAATAAATGGCAAACAAAACATAGTAATATAACAAGCTGCCTGGCTGATTCAGGCTCCAGTGGTGTTCACAGGGAATTGTAAGCTGGATTGACTTCAAAGCAACTATTGATGGGATCTGTTCAACAGAAGCATTTATACTTCTTTTTTCAAGGAGGTAGTCAAGAGCTTGATCTGACTTCCGGAGGTAATGCATTCCATATTCTAGGGGCTATACTGCAGAAGGAGTGGTTGTACGTTTTCTTTTTATTTAATTTTTTAGGTTTCAACAGTTTAGGAGTTAGCCCTTCTTAAAGAATGACTAGCATCAGACAGTACTAGTTTATTGGCTAAATAGATGGGCGTGTTATGATGAAGGACCTTGTGAGTCATGCAGACTATCTTCAACTGGATCCTGGATTCAAACGGTAGCCATTTTAAAGGTTTTAGGTCTGGTCTGATGTGGTCGGATCTTTTGGATCCTGTGATGAGCCTAGCAGCAAAGTTCAGTGTGGCCCTAAGTGGGGCCAATCTTGCTTTAGGTAATCCTATGAGAGTAGCACTCCCGTAATCTAACCTGGAGATGACTAGAGATTGGATTGCTAACTGAAAGTCATCAAGTTGCAAGAAGAGTTTGATATTCATAAGCATGCTCAGATGGTAAGTAGCTCCCCTGGTGGTTGCACTGATATTATCTTGCATAATTAGGTGTTTATCCAAAGATATACCTAATTATGTAGTAGAGTAAATGGAATGGGGGACACAATTAAACACTGTAAGATGTTTGCGCCATTCTTCTATGAGGGCAGAGTAATTCCGCTATGAGTGTGTTGAGCATAAGGTGATTGCGGGTTAACCATTGATGGGGTTTCAGTAGGGTGAAGAGTAGAGAGTTTTGATCTCTTTGGGAGAGGACATTTTAAAGTACAATTGTGTATCATCATCGTATATGTAGTATTGAATATTTTAAAGATTCAGAATGGCAGGAGGAGGTTCCATGAACAATTTGAATAATGTGGGTGCCAGCGTGGATCCTTGAGGTACTCCTATTGCGACTGGAAAAAATGTGAGAGAGGTTTTCATTGACTTTGATTTTTTGAACTCTATTATGTAGGAACGAGACACACCAATTAAGAACTGGGCCAGATAAACCTATCCTATTCTACAGGAGGTTAACCATGTTATCATGTTTGATTGTATCAAACGCAGATTAGAGATCCAGCAGAATAAGCAGACAAGGTTTTTTCCTGAACAAGCAATCTCAGAGTATCATATACAATGTAAGTTGGACTTGTTTTAGTGCTGTGACCTGCTCTGAAGCCTGATGGCAATGGTCAAGGAGAATGAAACTACTCAATGTGTTTGCAGAGTTGCAGGTGCACGCATTTCTCTATTAACTTTACTACTGTCGGGATGTTGGTATTTGGGCTGATAATTGTTACGGTCAGACAAGACTGTATTTGTTTTTTTTTAGGATTGCAGTGACCTGTCCTATCTTTAAGCAACCTAGAATCAAACCTTTTGAGAGAGTGCATCAACAATCTTAGTCCAAAAGGGGAGAATGGAAGATCTAAGCTCTATAATGAGCTTGTCGGGCAGCGCATTATTAAAGTAAATTAGAGGGTTTTATTGATATTATAGTTTTGAGTATATCGGCTTCATCCAGAAGTTTGAAGGCAATCCAAGTGGCTTTATTTTTGTAATCTAACCAGTATGAGTGGGACTCTCCACGTGCGGTACTGGAAGAAGGCTGGGCTGCACCTGACTTTGCAGATTCTGGGAAGCAAGTTGCAATTCTGTTTCAATCTTTCTGGCCTTTTCAGCAAAATATGAGTAGAATGAATCTCTGTTAGGTAGTGATCCATAATCCAATAACTGGTGATTAGATTTGCAAATAGTTTGTTGCTTGATGATTTCAAAATGTTTTTGGGTCTGTATTTGGCATTGTCAAGTTGGGCCCTAAAGAAATCTGCTTTAGAGCTTCTGATGTGCTTTTTTTAGCGCTTCTTTTCAATCTCACATGCTTGAGGTGATCAATGGAGGGAGAGCTTCTCCATGATCTCTCAGCGAGTCTCAAGTCCTGCCTTTCCTCGTTTAGGTTGCCACTGAACCAGGGTTTGTAGTGTCTATTTGGTATTCTTTTGAACTGTTTTGGAGCAATTGTGTCAAGTATGTTTGACATGGATTGGAAGTAGTGTTCAGTAAGATTATTCAGATTCATCAAGTTTGTATGAGGATGTAGGAGGCTGTTACTCACAGAATTTAAATCAGTTAGAATAATATTTGTCAAGTCTCTCGACCATTGTCTGGGTTTAAGAAGTTGGCCCTGTTTAATCAACACCTTTTCCAAGATAAGGAAGGAGATTAGGTAGTGATCTGACCAATCACAAGGTGATATGGAATCCAGTTGTATGACATTGTCCTTGATGATGATTAGGTCGAGGGTGGAGCCCCTAGTGTGTGTTGGGCCATTACCCTGGATAAGATGCATACTATCATACCTGTATTTCAAGCATCTAATTAACATCTTTCTCGTCTGAAGAAAAAGAACCTGTTGATTCACATGTATTCTCCTTGGCTGTCGCGCAGAACCATCCTTTGTGTCAATTTCTTCCAGATGTCCAAAATATGTAAACTGTCTATCTACCTACCTAATACATCGTATTTAACAGCATTAAATTGGGAAATTGTTACAAATGCTATTTACAGAAGTGTGATATTAATCATTATAGCAAATATGTTGTTTCTTGTTATATAACTAATATGTTTATTCAGTTGATCAGACTGTTTTATGACTAAAATTATTACAAGAATCAAATTATCAAGCTAATCATCCATTACAAGCCCATCTATGTGTCCATCCAAATAAATACAATACTACGTTCCGCCTTTACCCCTAATCACTCACACATCCTTTCATTTTTCTCCCAACCGACCTGCCAGTCAATGTTATTTATTTACTCTTGCTATGTATTCGAATCATCAGTTTATATATTTGCCTATACTAGTTACACAGTTATCCCTGCTAAGTATTAGCTGCTATGTTTAGCTGATCCGTGAATGCATCAAAACATTCTCTTTAGGCTAGCAGTGGGTTTCGTAAATATTTGCCCATTGTTGCTAGTTATTGTAACTGGTGTTATAAACTGTTTTATGTGGACTGTCTAACCAATTACTATGTCAGAATGTGTACCTGATTCAGAAAAGGGGGTGGTGATGAACAGAGTGCCTGAATTAGGCAGACCACCCTTACCCAGTCCAAAGATCAGGGCTTGATCCATCATCGTTTTTTAGCTCACTGCACCATCCCAGCTCAGAACTTGGCTATATGCAAATTAGTCTGTTCCTGTCCCAGTGCATGATGGGAACAGGGCAAACCAAACTACCAAGCCAATTCTTATACTGGGAAGGAAACAAGCTTCCGGGGACCGGTTTCTGCCATTTCAGGCGTCGTCGGCCCGGCTTGCTTGAATCCTGATGGTGCAACGGTGATGGATCAAGCCCTGATCTTTGGACTGGGTAAGAGTGGTCTGCTTAATTCAGACACTCTGTTCATCACCACCCCCTTTTCTGAATTGTTTTTGGCCACTATAGGTGTGGCAGGGTATACTCAGACATGAGTCCCTCGCTCACTGCTCCATCAGGATTCAAGCAAGCCGGGCCGACGAGGCTGAAATGCCAGAAACCGGTCCCCAGAAGCTTGTAACCTTTCTGGTGAAGAATTGGCTTGGTAGTTTGGTCTGCCCTGTTCCCATGATGCACTGGGCCAGGGACAGACTAATTTGCATATAGCCAGGTTCTGAGCTGGGATGGGGCAGTGAGCTAAATAACGGTGATGGATCAAGCCCTGATCTTTGGACTGGGTAAGAGTGGTCTGCTTAATTCAGACACTCTGTTCATCACCACCCCCTTTTCTGAATTGTTTTTGGCCACTATAGGTGTGGCAGGGTATACTCAGACATGAGTCCCTTGCTCACTGCTCCATCAGGATTCAAGCAAGCCGGGCCGACGAGGCTGAAATGCCAGAAACCGCTCCCCGGAAGCTTGTATCCTTTCTGGTGAAGAATTGGCTTGGTAGTTTGGTCTGCCCTGTTCCCATGATGCACTGGACCAGGGACAGACTAATTTGCATATAGCCAGGTTCTGAGCTGGGATGGGGCAGTGAGCTAAATAACGGTGATGGATCAAGCCCTGATCTTTGGACTGGGTAAGAGTGGTCTGCTTAATTCAGACACTCTGTTCATCACCACCCCCTTTTCTGAATTGTTTTTGGCCACTATAGGTGTGGCAGGGTATACTCAGACATGAGTCCCTTGCTCACTGCTCCATCAGGATTCAAGCAAGCCGGGCCGACGAGGCTGAAATGCCAGAAACCGGTCCCCGGAAGCTTGTATCCTTTCTGGTGAAGAATTGGCTTGGTAGTTTGGTCTGCCCTGTTCCCATGATGCACTGGGCCAGGGACAGACTAATTTGCATATAGCCAGGTTCTGAGCTGGAATGGGGCAGTGAGCTAAATAACGGTGATGGATCAAGCCCTGATCTTTGGACTGGGTAAGAGTGGTCTGCTTAATTCAGACACTCTGTTCATCCCAACCCCCTTTTCTGAATTGTTTTTGGCCACTATAGATGTGGCAGGGTATTCTCAGACATGAGTCCCTTGCTCACTGCTCCATCAGGATTCAAGCAAGCCGGGCCGACGAGGCTGAAATGCCAGAAACCGGTCCCCGGAAGCTTGTATCCTTTCTGGTGAAGAATTGGCTTGGTAGTTTGGTCTGCCCTGTTCCCATGATGCACTGGGCCAGGGACAGACTAATTTGCATATAGCCAGGTTCTGAGCTGGGATGGGGCAGTGAGCTAAATAACAGTGATGGATCAAGCCCTGATCTTTGGACTGGGTAAGAGTGGTCTGCTTAATTCAGACACTCTGTTCATCACCACCCCCTTTTCTGAATTGTTTTTGGCCACTATAGGTGTGGCAGGGTATACTCAGACATGAGTCCCTTGCTCACTGCTCCATCAGGATTCAAGCAAGCCGGGCCGACGAGGCTGAAATGCCAGAAACCGGTCCCCGGAAGCTTGTATCCTTTCTGGTGAAGAATTGGCTTGGTAGTTTGGTCTGCCCTGTTCCCATGATGCACTGGGCCAGGGACAGACTAATTTGAATATAGCCAGGTTCTGAGCTGGGATGGGGCAGTGAGCTAAATAACGGTGATGGATCAAGCCCTGATCTTTGGACTGGGTAAGAGTGGTCTGCTTAATTCAGACACTCTGTTCATCACCACCCCCTTTTCTGAATTGTTTTTGGCCACTATAGGTGTGGCAGGGTATACTCAGACATGAGTCCCTTGCTCACTGCTCCATCAGGATTCAAGCAAGCCGTGCCGACGAGGCTGAAATGCCAGAAATCGGTCCCCGGAAGCTTGTATCCTTTCTGGTGAAGAATTGGCTTGGTAGTTTGGTCTGCCCTGTTCCCATGATGCACTGGGCCAGGGACAGACTAATTTGCATATATCCAGGTTCTGAGCTGGAATGGGGCAGTGAGCTAAATAACGGTGATGGATCAAGCCCTGATCTTTGGACTGGGTAAGAGTGGTCTGCTTAATTCAGACACTCTGTTCATCCCAACCCCCTTTTCTGAATTGTTTTTGGCCACTATAGGTGTGGCAGGGTATACTCAGACATGAGTCCCTTGCTCACTGCTCCATCAGGATTCAAGCAAGTCGGGCCGACGAGGCTGAAATGCCAGAAACCGGTCCCCGGAAGCTTGTATCCTTTCTGGTGAAGAATTGGCTTGGTAGTTTGGTCTGCCCTGTTCCCATGATGCACTGGGCCAGGGACAGACTAATTTGCATATAGCCAGGTTCTGAGCTGGGATGGGGCAGTGAGCTAAATAACAGTGATGGATCAAGCCCTGATCTTTGGACTGGGTTAGAGTGGTATGCTTAATTCAGACACTCTGTTCATCACCACCCCCTTTTCTGAATTGTTTTTGGCCACTATAGGTGTGGCAGGGTATACTCAGACATGAGTCCCTTGCTCACTGCTCCATCAGGATTCAAGCAAGCCGGGCCGACGAGGCTGAAATGCCAGAAACCGGTCCCCGGAAGCTTGTATCCTTTCTGGTGAAGAATTGGCTTGGTAGTTTGGTCTGCCCTGTTCCCATGATGCACTGGGCCAGGGACAGACTAATTTGAATATAGCCAGGTTCTGAGCTGGGATGGGGCAGTGAGCTAAATAACGGTGATGGATCAAGCCCTGATCTTTGGACTGGGTAAGAGTGGTCTGCTTAATTCAGACACTCTGTTCATCACCACCCCCTTTTCTGAATTGTTTTGGCCACTATAGGTGTGGCAGGGTATACTCAGACATGAGTCCCTTGCTCACTGCTCCATCAGGATTCAAGCAAGCCGGGCCGACGAGGCTGAAATGCCAGAAACCGGTCCCCGGAAGCTTGTATCCTTTCTGGTGAAGAATTGGCTTGGTAGTTTGGTCTGCCCTGTTCCCATGATGCACTGGGCCAGGGACAGACTAATTTGCATATAGCCAGGTTCTGAGCTGGGTTGGGGCAGTGAGCTAAATAACGGTGATGGATCAAGCCCTGATCTTTGGACTGGGTAAGAGTGGTCTGCTTAATTCAGACACTCTGTTCATCACCACCCCCTTTTCTGAATTGTTTTTGGACACTATAGGTGTGGCAGGGTATACTCAGACATGAGTCCCTTGCTCACTGCTCCATCAGGATTCAAGCAAGCCGGGCCGACGAGGCTGAAATGCCCGAAACCGGTCCCCGGAAGCTTGTATCCTTTCTGGTGAAGATTTGGCTTGGTAGTTTGGTCTGCCCTGTTCCCATGATGCACTGGGCCAGGGACAGACTAATTTGCATATAGCCAGGTTCTGAGCTGGGATGGGGCAGTGAGCTAAATAACGGTGATGGATCAAGCCCTGATCTTTGGACTGGGTAAGAGTGGTCTGCTTAATTCAGACACTCTGTTCATCACCACCCCCTTTTCTGAATTGTAGAATGTGTACCTGGGCATCGTATCACCACAGCTGTTACACCTATGTATTATTATGTGGTTCTAGCAGTCTATTGTCTTTCTTGTATCTATCTATCTATCTATCTATCTATCTATCTATCTATCTATCTATCTATCTATCCATTTATCTACCTATCTTTTGATTAACTATTCATTGATCCATCAATTAATCCAACCATCCGTCCACCAAACCCAAACCTTAAACCCATTAATACCCAATATGTTTGGGGTTCTGTAAATGTGGTCCATGTAGCTACATTTTACGTTTTGAATTATCCATCTATGCAGCCCACCCATTCGCCCAGATACCTAAACAACCCGTGAAGTAATCTATGAGTCTGGAAACGTGCTGTGTTTATCTAACAGTGTGTTGCGCCCTCCCCTCCCCCCGCCCATTTCTACCAGAATCTATCACTAGACTGGTGTATACATTATAAAATCACTGTTGACCACCTCTGAGGCGATTTGTGACACCAGTTGCCTGTGTAAGAAAATAAACTGATTCTGACAGAAAATATAAAGTAAGGTGTACAGCAGCATAGGTTCGCTCTACTTTGGACCTACAGTGTCTGTGTGCACTCATATGTCTTTTGGCGCCTGTACAAGGAGTGATCTATACATCTGTTGGTTTCTGATTACTTTTGCCTGCATTCCCAACAGTATACGTATATGTCTTTGTGTCTATTGGCAGGGGTGCTTATATATGCATTTTGGTCCGAGTGCTTAGGGGTCTCTATGTCTATTGGTAGAGGTGAATTAGTACCAGCAAATGTATTGTCTGTTTTCATTGGTGATTCTATTTCTGTTTCTGCGCATGGGTGATTGTCTGTTGGTCTCTGTGAATCGGTGCATTTGTTCTTGATGATCTGTGTGCGTGAGTGCCCTCTAGTCTTTTCATATGTGTATAGTACAGATGTCATTATAGTTGTTGGTGAGTGCACATAGGTGGTTGTGTGCGTGTTGGTCTGTATGCCTGCATGTGTACTTATTGGGTGAATAGGTGCTTGTGTGTTGCATGCCTATGTGGGCATGCAGTTTCAGACTGTCAAACCTACTGGCTTTGTTAATGTTTGTTTTATTTAAGAGTACTTTTCAAAGGTCACAGTGTGCTTCACTTTGCCAATTTACACTGCCACAGCCCTGTTCACTTCTAACATAGTTCAAACTAAAGGAATTATTTACATCCTCTGCTATGTAGTGTAAAAACTGTGTGGTATTTTTCCTCAAAAAGACCTGCGTTTGACAGGCATGCCATACATCCCACCAGATGTGCTTTCATCCTCCATGTTTGAGACCTTGTTCATTTATCACACTAGAATGCTAGGAATCCTTGTTTACAACGCCAGCGAGGGGTGCAGGTGCACGATAGACTCTTGTACAACAAGGCCACCCTCCTATCTCTGTGCTGATAATAGGGAGACGTGGCTGGGGTATTTAATAACATGCCCCGGTGTACAAAAATACTTTCAGCACATTAAAAAAGTGTCTTATACAAAGAATGACTCTATTCCACATTTGTTTTAGCCTTGAAATACTTCTATTTGTAATGGGGTCTGATATTAAACTACAGAATATGCCAACAAATAAAATACTTTGAAAACCGAGGGGTGCAATTGAATATTGTCAAGTAAAGAAATGTTAATGAAAATTATAATGCTAGTTATGTTGGTAAACATTTTAACAATCAGAAGCATGTGCAACAACAGCAGAAACTATCCTAACTACTAACAATTACCAAACAATCATTATAGCAGTACAAGTAATTAAAACACTAATAATAACTAGTAAAACCGAAATACGAAGACGAATAAGAAAATGAAGTCCAAAAGCATATTTCTAACTCACAAACTGAAACATGTCTAGTCTTGTTAATATTTTGCTTAGTAGTTTCTCTCATATTAATAATCTTAAAAAGATAAAAGAACAACTGATTCAGTGCTTAATTTGAGCCGGTGGTTGCAGGTGGGGCCCATGTGCACTCATTTTGGGGACCAACGCTTATTTTTCCTCATCAGACTTTGACCCAGAACGAGAGAGAGAAAAACATAAAAGGGGAAAAACGGAGGAAGAGAAAGACTTAAAAACTGTGAGAAAGAGAGGAAGCAGGGGCGAGAAAGAAGGTTCAAGAGAGAGTTTGAAAGGCAGAGAGCATCTGGTGGCGGATTAAAGATGCATGAGGGGCAATCAAGATGACACAGTGTTGGTGTTTGGCACCACTAACTTCTGCTGCACCGGTGGCAGCTTCTGAGCAAATGTTTGAGCCATGGCACTTATTATTTTACAAATGAAGCACTGAACTGCCTCATTTGTGAACTGTATGGAAACACCAGCAGCAACCACCTCAAGTGCATCCTGCTCAACACCCGCTCCGTCCACAGACACGCCGTGGAACTCTGGAACTCTGGAACCTCCTCGACACAACATCACATCATCATCGCCTTCCTCACGGAAACCTGTTGAACGCCTCCTCAGCCCCCGACATCGCCATCGCCATCCCGGACGGGTACAAGATCATCAGGAGGGACCGCATCAACCAGACCGGAGGAGGCATCGCCATCGTCCACAAGAACACCATCCACGTCACGACCGACTCCGACGACACCTACGCCGCCGCAGAGCACCTACACTTCCAGATACACACCGACCCAAAGACGACCCTCAGAGGCACCCTCGTCTACAGACCCCCGGGACCACGCACACAATACAGCAAAGACATCACGGACTTCATCAGCCCACACGCCCTCCCCTCCGCCGACTACATCCTCCTAGGAGACCTCAACTTTTACCTGGAGAACAACAAGGACCGCAACACCGCCGCCCTGCTGGACAACCTCGCCAACCTCGGACTCCAGCAACTGGTCAACACCCCCACCCACTACGCCGGCCACACGCTTGATCCCGTCTTCTCATCCAGCAAGCACATCACCTTCAGCCACTCCACCGGACTCCACTGGACCGACCACAGCTGCGTCCACTTCAGCTTCAGAAGAACCCACCACCACATGCAACAGGTCCCTCACAGGAGCTGGAGCAAGATCACCGCCGGCCAGCTCTCCACCTCCCTCAGCCAGCACCCACCCGCCAGCACAACGGACCCCAACGAAGCAGCCCGCAACTTCACACAGTGGCTGACCGCCTGCGCCGACGACCTCGCACCACTGAAGAATCCCCCAGCAGACCCAGAAGCAAGAAGGCCTCCTGGTTCACCGACGAACTCAAGGACTCCAAGAAGACCTGCCGCACCCTTGAGAAAACCTGGCTCCTGGACCAGACCACTGACAACATGACCGCCCTCAAACACGCGACCCGCAAGCACCACCAGCTTATCCGCACCACCAAGAGGAAATCACTGAAGGAACGACTGGACAACAACGCCCACCACAGCAAGGAACTCTTCAGCATCGTCAAGGAGTACTCCAACCCCAGCACCGGCAACAACGACATCACTCCTTCACAAGATCTCTGCGACTCTCTCGCCTCGTTCTTCCACCGCAAGATCGCCGACATCCACAACAGCTTCGGCGCACCATCCACGCACCCAACCGTCGAACCAACGAACGCCCCCCACCGCCACCCTCCGCACCTGGACCACGGTGACCACCGAAGACACAGCCCGCACGATGAACACCATCCACTCCGGATCTCCGACCGACCCCTGCCCCCACCACGTCTTCAACAAGGCTGACTCCACCATCGCACCCCAACTCCGGAACATCATCAACACCTCCTTCAACACCACCACCTTCCCGGAGAGCTGGAAGCATGCCGAGCTCAGCGCCCTACTGAAGAAACCAACAGTGGAGCCCACCGACCTCAAGAACTTCCGCCCCATCTCGCTCCTCCCGTTTCCTGCTAAAGTCATCGAGAAGATCGTCAACAGACAACTGGCCGCCTTCCTCGAGACAAACGGATCCCTCGACCACTCGCAGTCCGGTTTCAGAGCCAACCACAGCACCGAGACCGCCCTCATCGCAGCCACCGACGACATCCGAGCCCTGCTCGACAATGGGGAAACAGCGGCACTCATCCTCCTGGACCTCTCTACAGCGTTCGACACTGTCTGCCACCGCACCCTAGTGCAGCGCCTCGGCAACATCGGCATCCAAGAGAAGGCACTGGAGTGGATCATCTCATTCCTCGCCGGAAGAACAAAGAGAGTCCGCCTCCCCCCGTTTCGATCCGAGGCCACCGAAGTCATCTGCAGCGTACCACAAGGATCATCACTCAGTCCCACCCTCTTCAACGTCTACATGAGACCTCTTGCAGCCATCGCACACCAACACAACCTCAACATCATCTCCTACGCCGACGATACGCAGCTGATCCTCTCCCTCACCAGAGACCCCGACACCGCCAGAACCAGCCTACACGAAGGGATGAAAGACATCGCCGAATGGATGAAGAACAGCCGCCTGAAACTGAACTCAGACAAGACGGAAGTCCTCATCCTGGGATCATCACCCTCCACCTGGGACGACTCCTGGTGGCCCCCCGCCCTAGGCACCACTCCCAAGCCAACAGACAACGCACGCAACCTGGGCTTCATCCTGGACTCCTCCCTCTCGATGACCAGACAAGTCAACGCCGTCTCCTCATCATGTTTTCACACCCTACGCATGCTCCGCAAGATCTTCCGATGGATCCCGACCGAAACCAGGAAGACGGTCACCCAGGCACTCGTCACCAGCCGTCTGGACTACGGAAACACCCTCTACGCCGGAACCACAGCCAAGTTACAGAAAAGACTCCAACACATCCAGAACGCCTCCGCCCGACTCATCCTGGACATCCCCAGACGCAGCCACATCTCCGGCCACCTGAGGGACCTGCACTGGCTCCCCGTCAACAAGAGGATCACATTCAGGCTCCTCACCCATGCACACAAGTCTCTCCATGACCTGGGCCCCAAGTACCTCAACGACCGCCTGACCTTCTACACGCCCACCCGCCAGCTACGATCCACTAGCCTCGCCCTCGCCGCCGTACCACACATCCGAAGAGCCACCGCCGGAGGCAGATCCTTCTCCTACCTGGCGGCCAAGACATGGAACTCCCTCCCCACCCACCTTCAGCGGACCCAGGACCATCTCGCCTTCAGGAGACAACTCAAGACCTGGCTGTTCGAGCAGGAGCGGACCCCTTCCCCCAAGCGCCTTGAGACACTCCCGGGTGAGTAGCGCGCTGTACAAGTGTTATGATTGATTGATTGAATGGTGTGCAAATCCCCTGTATTGTAAAAAACAAGTACCGCATGGTATTGGGTCATTTGTTGCTCCCAATTCCGAGTTACCCATCTGATAATGTGGAATAATGTGCGGTATGGGTCTTTGCCACAAGTATTACTGCACAATATTCCCCTTCCACACTACTTTGGCCACATTCATTCTTCCAGTTATATATCTTGAGCAAATTGTCTGGGCAAAAGCCCAGAAATTAGATGCTTACGTAGAACCTGTGGTTTTCAATTGATTAAAGTGATGGTGGTAATGAGAATGACTCCAGAAGTTCACTGACCAAATTCCACACATATGTTCATCCCAGATTCATGACCACTTCAGCCGTTTTGCTTGTCTGGGACCTCGATTTGCCTTTTAGAAAAGCTTGTCATTTTGCACCCTAGGCCACTTCTCTTATGGCAACACCCGTTGGAAGTTTCTACAAGTGGACCAAACCCCTAAGACGCGTGACCCAATATAAATTTCAGCTCTGTCATGTGGGATACACATATATTTTGTAAGACAGTTTCATTCACCAGACTCCTACCTCATTCCCTTGCTCTTGTTTTCTCTTTCCTTTCTCCTTCTTTCCATGTGTCCTGGCCCTATCCAGAGATTAGCATTTTATAACTGCTGTTCTGAGTGCTGCTTGTTCTCCTGAACCCTAAAATCACACATTTTACCATAGAATATAATTCTATGTCATGGTCAGAGCTCATCTAAATATCAGTTTTACATAGCATAAATCACCTTCTGAGTGTGCATATGAGAAAATAGATGGATATATGCATGCCATGATTCTGTTCTGTGTCTACAATCTGAGGGGTCTGTAAGTACCAATGAGTTAGCCAAGATATCTGCTTATGGTGGATTCTAGTTCATAAAAAAAATATAAAAATAGCCAGAATGTTTACATCGCACACATCAGCTTGTGGTGGTACATTTGGCAAAATACCCAGGAAGTGTGTATGCCATAAATGCGAATAGATGTTGGCATACAACAAAATACACTACATATGTGAATGGAACACATTTGCCAAATTGTCTGTATATCGGGTGTCATAAGGTGTGTGTGGATTTTATTAACATGGATGCAATGTTTAGGTAGCATACACCAGCTCGTATTTCTGCATACGTTAAATGTGTTTGTTCATGCCATGCCCATTTGATGCATTGTTGAGGTTGTACTCAACCCATTAATTACTTATAACATATGCATTCAATGGATCAGAGGGTGTCTCTACATAGAACCCTTCATGAAATGCTTTATTTTTTCTCTTATGACCTTAGTGATGGTGAGCCAGAATGGTGGTCTCCTGGTCTGGTTGACTCTGCTGCTGGAGCTATCAATCTTTCTCGCACCAAACAAAAGGGGAGAAGAAGTGGCATTTCGCACCCCTTGATCCCAAAGCCATCAAAGGAATACCCTCCTGGTCTCACCACTATCCCCTTCGCAGCCTCCTACGTTCTGCTTCAGGTCTATGAAAAGGCAAAGTGGGGTGCCCCCTAGGACCGACCACCCTGCGGGCACATGCGTAAAGGGCACCATGTTCTATGACCCTCCTACATCCCCCTGCCACCTTCTCCACTCCCATATGCGGAGACGTTAAATCTGTCCTGTTGTGTTTATGTTCCATGCAACATCCACCCCAAACATATTTTTGGTCAAAACAGGACCTCACATGCGAGAAACGGCAGGTTGTCACAGAGATTATTTGCAATAATATTAGTGAGCTTCTGCTGTGTTACAATATTGAAACCACACATATAGAATTTGAACGAGTGCGCCTGTGCACTGCAAGTGACCTGGCCAAAGAGGGTATGAAAGAGATGAAATTGGATCATAAGTTCAGAGCTGTTCAGAACAAGGGCCCCGAAAATATGTTTGGTCCAGGGCCCCAAAATTCTTAAGATGTCCGTGCCCATATGAACCTTATTAATTATTTGCATGTGGAAAAGAGCGTTTGCACGGCAGTGCTTTTCAGCTTGAGTAGAAAAAATGATAATCTATGACTAAGCTTGCTCTATTGAGAGCATCACTTACTTCTGCTTAGATTCTTCGGCCTAGTGTCTCCAGTCCAGACCATCAACTGGTGAGATCAGTAAAAAGCCCATGAGCACCACAAGGAGCTCCGAAATCAGTTGCCTCTTCTTCTTAGGCGACTGTGCAATGCCCCTGTACACAGACTTTAATTAACACAGGCCTTGTATTTTACCAATACAACTAGTTCACAGTCTTTAGGTTGTTATCTTAGATAGCATTTATATAGCATAAAGCTGACAATAGTGTGAAATTGTGGCACTCAACTCTCCAGAGCGATTAGAGGTTGTAGTAGTGTCTGGTTGTAGTATGACCTACAAGGGAAGATTTGGGTGGGCGAGGGTCTGACATATGGTCTCGTTGTGTCATGACATGCTGGATTGATTGCATGTGTGCTCATATTTAGACTGCATGTGACAGACATAAATCGTGCTTTGTGCAGCTTTATTTTACCTGACTATTGTTAAGGTCTTGTTTGGAACTTGGTCCTAATATATACAACCGATATTCACAATGATCAACTTTCTTGTTTGATGAAAAAATATCCAAACAATATTAAAAGATGGGTGCCAGTGAGAAAAATGTTCTCAGTGCTCTCTTGAGTGCATTACAGTCATGTGAATAAGAGGACAAGGGGGCATATTACCAACAACTAGCGATAATTATCTCTATGTTGGTTTAGCGGCGATATTTTTATCGCCGAGCTGCGGCGATTTTTATCGCTTAGGAACCTTGCTATTATCAAGGTTTATCTCCCAAGCGATAAAAATCGGCCGAAATACATGAATATGGCTGAAAAGTCAGCGATATTCATGCATTACCGAGTTAATGCTCTTAGCCATGTTATCCACCTACCATTGGATAACATGGCTAAGAACTGCTCAGGGGCAGGTGTTAGCTTTTGGAGATATTCGCGCTTAGCGCAAATATCTCCAAAAGTTGGTAATAGGAGATAGCGATGTTAGCGACTGTTTCCAGTCGCTAACATCTTGGCACGCCCACTTTGCATGTCATTAGTGATAAATATCACTGACATGCAAAGCGGGGCCCAAGATGGTCGCTATCTCCTACTAGCTGTCACTAACTGGTATTAGCGACAGCTAGGTAATAGGGAGATAATTTTATCTCCGCTTTCTTGGCTTTTAAAGCCAAAAAAGCGGAGATAAACCTCCTTGATAATATGCCCCAAGGTTGTGTATCAGAATAACAAAACTACAGCCTGTTTAGTTTAAATGAAACAATACAAGTGGGTTTCGTATTTAGATCAATGACGTTTCAATCCTGCTATGCAATGTGAGATCATCAGCAGGTCTTTTAAAGTAAGGAGCCGGAGGGGGAACTGGATAAGTGCTATTGGAGAGAAATCTCTCTACCGGTGGGTGCTAGGAAGCAGCTGTATTAAAGCACTTGGGCCCGTGGTCATGGAGTCCCTCTGAGATCCTAGGGGCAAGGCAAACTCGCCATACAAATGCGGGAAAAGGACCACAGATAGATTCAGCTCCTGGCAGCTGAATGATAATGCCACTATAGCGAGACAAAAGAAAGGCACATTTGAGCCTCCGTTGAGACACAAGTTTCTCCTCTGCTGTGGACATATTTGCTACCGTGCGTGTCTTTCTTCTGTTTCGCCAGAGGGGTATTATTACCTGGCTGGCACCAGGTGATTCTATCTGTGTCCTTTTCCCTCATTTGTACGGCAAAGCCTCATGGCCTAGTTAAGTGGGTTTGCCTTTTATTGCAATGTAAATGTAAATCCAGTACTTGTATAGCGCACAAATCACCCCAGAAGTGGTATCTCTGCGCTGTGGGCCGTTGGGCAGATTAAGCAAGCTATTGCTCAGAGTCGCATTGTGCTGGGCAGACCCCTGCCGCCGGAGCCTGGGATCGAACGGTGATCCCCAGCGTCCAGCGTCAGTCGCCCTGGCCGCGGCGCCACACCTCTCCCCATACCAGATCAGCCAACAAACAATTGTTCACAAGGAACTCATTTGAACGACAAATGTTACGATAAAGCAAGGATTGTTAGATCCTTGCATACGAGTCAGAATTTGTAGTTAGAACTGCGAATTGTATCCTCCTAATAATGTTATTGTATTGGTTCAAAAATGAACTAATCAATGTTTATAGATATTTAAAGCCCACAAACAACAAAAGATTCTATCAAGCCCACGTGGGCGTAAACTTTATTTTGCGCAGAACAATAATATGAAAAAGAGTAAAACATTTACTGTGTATTCACACTATATACAAGACAAGGAGTGATTGAGGTGACTTGTGTGCCCCAGAATAGTGACCTTAACCAACAGTGACATATTTATACAGTGACTAATAATAAAAAGGAGGAAACAGTTGATTATTGGAGTGGTGGGGGAGGTCCCATATAGAGTAAGGTTTCAACCACTTTATTCAAAGTTTTTCTAATGTCCCAGGACTCTCCTTCCTTTTGTAGTCGACGACGTTTCGACACTCTTGAGTTACGGGGTCTCTTCAGGACAAGGGGTTCTGGGGACCCAGGTATTTGCTATTGGCCTGGGATGTAGGAAAGTCTTCTTGGTGAAGATGGTCAATGTATTGTGACCCTTTTGTGGGTCATGCAGACTCCCAAAAGGAAACTGTCAGTGTTGCTTTTAATAAATGTCTGAAGTCAGAGTTGTACCAGGAGTCAGGAAAGCTGGTGAATATGTGTAGGGCACTGGTCGCCCTATCAATTAGAATGCAGACTTGTACTTGATTCAGTCAGGAAGTAGGGGCACTGGTCACCCAAAGGAACTATAGTCAATTCACCGTGCTGCAGTCAGCATAGATGAGTCTACTATACCCGCACACAGATTGGTCTGCAGCGCCTTATTGATAGATTTATGTTGTTCATCCAAAGCAGGAAACTACTTGTAAATAAAACCAAAACCTTATGTCTTATGGGATGAAAACCAAGAAAGTAAATCCTTGTTTCTTTATGGAAAAGGTTAAAGTGTCACAGGTCAAAACCTTTTGCTATTTAGGAATTACTTATGCAAACAATGGTACATGGCAATCTGAGTTTGATAATATCAGTCTTAAAATGATGAGGTGCACCAACAGTATCTTCAGATTCGCATCTAAATTAGGGGTGAGAAGTATTAGAGATATGTTGAATATTTACAATGTTAAATGTGTGACTTCAGCGCTGTATGGTGCGGGGGTGTGGGGCCACTGTGTTGGCCCATCTGTACAAAGAGACGAAAACAAGTTTATTAGAAAACTGCTATGTGTCCCACCCTCAGCATCAGTTTAACTGATCCACAAAGAAGTTGGTATCGAACTCATATCGGACTTAGCAGCTTTACGCCCTCTGATGTTATGGCGTTCGATCTGGGCCAAGACTGAAACTTTATTTACCCAGGAGATCATTCTCGACTGTCTTAGGTTGGACCATTCCTCAAGTATTACATGGCTTAAATATATACAATGCTGGTTCCACCTTCTTTTTCAGCTCGACATATTTCTTGACCCTAAATCTGTTGTTTCTATCCCCAAAAATGTCATAAAACAAAGGTTTCTAAACTATAAAAAGGAGTACCGTGAAAGGGTGTCGGGAACGACACAATCTGTGACGCTTTATCGGGATTGCAACCTAACTTTGGGTTTCCAACCTTACCTCTCTGGTGTTACCCGCAATTCTCACCGGTTTGTCTTAACACGCTTAAGGTTGGGTATCGTACACCATCTTGTTGCATTTCCCGTCATGAAAGTCAGATCCGTTACTGTATGCCCCTGTGATAACATCTCACGTCAGAGAAGTTGTCACTTTTTACTGTTTTGTAAATTTTATCATTCCCTTATGGTAACATATTTAAAGCCCATCTTTTTAAAAAATAATGTTCGCTCCACGAAGACTGCTCTACAGCTACTACATTCTTTGAAGGATCTGGACATTTGCTTTTTCGTAGCTTCATATATACTAAAATGTACAGCTGCCAGGAAGGCCATAATTATCTGATACATCTAATTGAGCCATGATCTAATTTTGGATCCCTGTCTGTATATTTGTATATTTGTATATTTGTCAATACAGCTGCATGATTCCTAATGAATTCAGTTTTCGTCGAGCGACAAATAGTTTTGTATTACCGTTAAAATGTACAGCTGCCAGGATGTCCATAGTTATATGATATATTTGATTGAGCCATATCTCAATTTTGGACTCCTGTCTGTATATTTGTATATTTGTATATTTGTTTATATAGTTGTATGTTTTAAATGAATCTAGCTTTTATCGAGCATCTTGATCTTATTGAATTTTTAGGAAATGTTTGTTATTTTTTAATCTGCTGCTTGTATGATTTGTTTGACAAATCGAATAAAAGCTTATGAACTGAACTTATGAACTGAACTGAGTCTCAGTACTTCGAAGCTAGTCCCGCTAATTTTTTCGCAGTTTCCCTGAATTTTAAGATTTCTTAGACTCATAGTTTGGGCTTTAACTTAGATGATTCTAGATTTACTCATGTATAGATGAGAGGATGGAAAACTCTTCTCTGACCACCAGATATTAATGCTAATCGTTTGTATTGCTGTGACTGAACATCTTGTTTGTTTAACACTGGTATGCCTAAACTTTTTTAGGAGGTTGGGTTTCCCAGTTGTTATTCTGTTTCTTTATAGCATGTTACTGGTATTCGTGTACCTTAACTTGATTGCTAATTTGTAATAAACTTTAACCTTAGTCACTGATTCCTGGTCCTTACTATGTAGCCAAATGGGTTACACTGCTAATTGAATTTGGTTGATGTAAATGTAACTCTCCTCACCTCTCAGTAGGATAAAAAGGTACACCGGAGGACGAATGTAAGAAGGTATGCCCAAAATGCTCCATCAAAGTGGTAGCATATGATGGTTCTCCACTGACGTGAGGGAGATAGGGTGTCCTATTTAAATTCAAGTGGTTCAGAAACGAGTTGTAGCAACGGAGGAGTGTAAGTATTAATAGGGTTGTGCGTTGCAATTGCTTGTGCTTAGATTGCGGCATTTTGCAGTGGCTGTGTGGTGTTCTGTGGAGATGATTTAAGTTGTTGTGTGAATGTGCCCCTTAATGCAGAGAAGTTGAAGTGGTTATTGGGTCCATTGTGGCCTAAGATTCCGGGATATGAATAAAAAGACTAAGAGTCAAGTTGTCAGCATAGAAGTCACTGGGTGTAGATGTCTAATGTGTTGTGGTGCTGGGCGTGGGATGTCGTCGACAGCACTATTGAAATAGGGGCTTTATCTTTGTGTGATTGTGAGGTGTGGTTGGTATAGTTGATCTCATTGCACAGGGAAGAACTGTATCGATTTAGGTGAGATCCCACTGGTCGAGGTTTTATTTGAAGTGAATGTCAGAGTAGGTCAGAAAGTGTTGCTCCGAACTGGTTGTTGTGTGTATGAAAATCTTTAATTTCATTTGAGGAGCAGACAGTTAGTTGTTGAAATTACTTGCATTTGTTTTTGTGTGAAAATTGCTGAGCGAAACAGACCTGTGAAATTGTAATGGAGGGTGAGCTGCTGCAAGGAGTGAGATTGACTTCACAGAATGGTATTGGTCGGTTGGTGTAAACCTGTGCAGGTATTGGTTGGATACGTCATAGAGAGCTGCACTGGTATTGGTTGTGATTACCGAACAGAGGATTATGGGGAAAAAAGAATTTCCTGGTTTAATCGAAAAGTCATCTTTGAATCTTGCTTATTTTGAATGAAAATGAAGTTATTTAAAGCACTATAAAATCTAATGCAGGCAGATGTAACTGTACCTGTTAAAAAGCTGGAAGAGGCACCATACAAAGGCATGCCAGGTCATATATGGCAATAGATGTGGGTCTTAATACGTGTATTCGACCTTTGACATTTCCTCATTATGGGACATTTAATTTGAGGATCATTGAGCATTTAAGGTGAACATTGTATGACATGAAACTACCTCTTAGACCTACACAGTACAAAGCACTAATGCCTGGGAACATACAGCTCAAAATAGACAAAGAGAGACTATCCAATGAATGGTCAAGAAAGCCATGCGCACTTGGGCGGATGGTACATACAATGTGACACAATCTGGAGGAGCAAGTAATGTACATATGGGTAAAACATTTGATGTGCCTATGGTACCAGTAAATCGAAATTCTAATCCAATGGGAGAAAGTTCAGGAATGAAAGCCACTTTGGATTACCATGCTGTTAATGCCCCAAATGCACTGACAGATCCTGTTACAATTGGTCCAGTAGTTCCCTTGTATAATCCTGGAATGGTAGAAGATACTAAAATGCTTTAGCTGTTTCTATTGTAATGAGTACCTTGGGTAACAATCCTGTGGGCTCAACAATGAGACCAATTCCTCAAAATCCTATGGTCCTAACATAGGGGAATACCCCATGTGCTGCGAGTGCACACCACACCTTGAACCAGACATGATTACACATGAATAGCTGGTTAAGATTGACAGAACAACCCAAGTATCCAAAGAAACAATTCATGCTTATTATGAGAGTCTGTTGCAGGCATTTAAGCAGTATAGTGGAACTGAGACATTCGAGTCTAAAGACATGGGACATTTTGTGTACAGGTTTGTGCATGAATTGAAACCTGATATTAATTTGATGATTCAACAGCACTTCATTTGTTGGCAGAGTAAGTCCATTGATGAGCACGCCTCTGGAATGCCCTCCCTCACCATCTGAGAACTGAACCTATCTACTTAAGGTTCAGGAAGCTACTGAAAACTCACCTCTTCCCTTAAACTTCCCTCTCCCCCCCGCTGACCCGCCAGGGGTACTGATCCTAGCGCTGGGATACCCACGGGTGACTACGCGCTCTATAAAATTAAATAATAATAATAATAATAATAATGAGATATGGTGATATGCTAAATACTTCAGCGATGAATTGGAAATGAAACATAAGAAATTGAAGGAGAAACTAATAGTAGTACAAATGAAAGTTTCACAGCCAGGTCTGAATCAACATTTTGGTTCCATGCAGGGAGTGTATCAACAAGGAGCTCCTGTGATGCAAGGTGGTAATGGGTTTTAATCGCAAGGTAGAGTTCATGGTGTTTGAATTGATCCGAGTACAAGGATAGTTGTGCCAACGTTAAAGAAGTCCAATCCTTACCACGTTTGCGGCAAGTGGGGGCATTGGAAGCCGTAAAGTCGATTTAATGCTGGTAACATGGCAAATGGGAATCAGGTTCAGAATACTGGATTCATGTAATCTCAAGTTAATAATATGGCTCAGACACAGCAAGTTCAGACACACAGGCCCCGATTCACAAAGGTAAAGTTAGACAAAAGTCTAACTTTACGACCTTCGGTATTCACAAAGGGCATTTACTACTTGTAAATTCCCTTGGTGAATACCGAAAGTCAAACTTTACGACTGTCAGTATTCACAAAGGGCATTTACAATTAGTAAATGTCCTTTGTAAATACCGAAAGTTGTAAAGTGAGACTTTCGTCTAACTTTCCCTTTATGAATCGGGCCCAAGGGTACAAAACTACAGTGTCCCCCAAGCTCAGGTGATGCAGGTTCCAAAAGTCCCAATGCCACAACAAAATACAAATGTTCAGAGATTTTATTTGAATCAAAAATCAAATTCCCATTGTAAATACTAACCTTTTTGTGAATTAGGGTACGTCTCAACAGTACTCTATGATACTGACAGATGAGGATAACAGCTCAGACCTGTCGCAATGATGGGGTCTGAGAGGGGAGGAGGATTGCATACTTGGCGCAACCTTAGAGGCAGACCCGAGTGATCAAAATAGGCCCCTTCAAGTAGAATCACCAATTTGTGGTGTATTATTCGAGTCCTGTAAATCTACTTGGACAAGACCTATTTTGCAAACTAAATTGTTCTATTTACTGTACCCCAAAAGGTTTAGAGTTCCAGACTCATGAAGAGGACTTTGTCTTTTAAAATTCCTAATCAGTGGACAGGGATTGAACTTTACCCTATGTTGACAAAAGATGATTAGCCACCTGAGCTAAGAGACACAGTGTTACCTGAAGTCTGGGGCTTTTCATGGAAAGATATAGGCATCATAAAGGGTGTTGAACCAGTCCGCATAACAGTGAAGCCTAATGCTGAGTACCTGAGAATCCCACAGTGCAATCTTACCTCTGAAACAGTTGCTGGGATTTCTCCTGTGATTGAGTCAATGATTGAGCAGGGCATTTTGAATGACCTTATGGGGAGTCCATGCAACTCACCCATCATGGCTTTACAGAACCCAATGGAAAGTATTGCACTGTCCAAGACCTGAAAAAGGTAAACTCCATTGTTGTCCCTTGTTGCACAGTGGTACCAAATCCAGCTGTGATTTTGTTTCAGGTTCCATGTGAGGCCAAGTGGTTTGTTGTCATTGAATTATGTCAAGCATTCTTCACCATACCGTTGCATGATGGTAGCTAATTCTTCTTTGCATTACAGTTCTGCAGTCATGTTTGGGCATGGTACAGAGTCCTACAAGGGTGTATGGAGAGTCCGTCAATCTTTAGCCAAATACTTAAGAAGAATCTGGAGTCCTTGGTAATGCCCTATCACTCAGATCTGGTCCAATACATTGATGACCAATTGGTGGCATAAAATACTCAAACGGCTTGCAAACGAGACGCAATTGCTCTGTTGAAACACTTAGCTGAGAATAGACATAACTGTCCACAAGCAAATTACAGTACTGTCAGAAAGAAGTCCTGCCCTTTGGACATCACATTGAGAAGGGAGCAAGGAAGGTGTCACAAGTGAGAATATCTGCAAATTTGAAAATAAATCCGCCAACTACCCAGAGAGAAGTCAGGTTGTTCTTGAGAGTGGTAGGCCACCAGTCGACAGTAGAGAACTGAGATAGTGCCAATTCCTGAATTAGATTATGTGATGTTTGTTGATGGCTCCTGCTTACGAGACCATGAAGGAAAACTGAAAGCTGCCTACGTAGTCTGTATTGTCTCAGATGTGGGTGAAACCTCCTGGCTTCGAGGAGTATGTGACCAAATTGATTGCTCTTACTAGGGCATAATGTGTTTCAGACCAGCTGAGAATGACCATTTTCATTGATATTCTGTATGGATTTGGTGGCATTCACTACTTTGGACAATTATGGTTGCAACGTGGGTTTATAAACTGTTCAGGTTCCCCCATCAGGAATGGTGAAAGTGTCCACAAACTGTTACAGGCATTACAGCTGCGTATCCAGATTTCAGTTGTAAAGTGCACTGCACATCGCAACTGCACCACTTATGTTAGAGTGGGCAATAGGTATGCAGACGAGACTGCAAGGTATTGTGCACTGAACGCTTTTAGAATGAGAAGCAGGTTAACTACTGTTGATACGTGGGAAGAAGTTAAGAGGTTACAGGAAGAAGTGTCAGAGGTAGAAAAGCAAGGCTGTATTAGAGCAAGTTGCTTCAAAAGAGATTAACATTATATTTGGGTTTAAGGAGAAGGAAGAGCTGTGTTGCCAGATAGCTTGTTATCTCCAATGGCGAGACATTATCATGGACCTGCACATGTAGGTTGGGGTACCATGGTGCGCTTGTTTAAGCAAATTTGGTTCAATCCTAGGTTCAGATTGATGGCTGAAGGGTTGTGTCACAGATGTGTCGTGTGCCAGCAACAGAATGCAGGCAGAAGAACAGTAGTAATTCTAAGTCACATAGGGAAATCAGGGGGTCCCTTCAATAGGATGCAACTGGACTTTATCAAGAAGCCCATGTGCTTTGGGTTGAGATGTATACTAGTGATTGTGTGCATTTTCTCGTGTTGCGTTGAAGCTTAGGCGACCAGATGATGTGACAGTCTCACAGTGGCTAAGTTGTTGTTAAGGGAGTTAATACTGAGTGTTGAGTTAACCCCATTCTTCTTCTGTAGAGGAGCGAGCTTAGATCTACAAGTGCCCCTCAAACACCATTTCCTACTAACAATAGTTAACCTGCAATAAATTAGAAAGACTTATATGTAGAAGCATCTAAAGAAGATTATTCATTTTGAGAACTTATTCTAAACTGTTTATGAGTATGGTGACACTATGGATCCTAGGGATTGCTACATTTGCATGCAATTACCTGCCTCAGTTGCTAAGAGGATTACATACCATCATCTTCCCTTGACATATGGAGTTACCTCTGGTTGATTTCTGAGCTTATTTTATGGAAAGGGTCATCTTCAATATTATTACGCGAATCATGGCTTAGAGTTTTCAGAAGTTCCTATGCCAAAGCACCTGAGTTGTCAGCCTGATACTAAAACCTCTGCGATAATGGGACTTTTACTTTAGACCGACCATGATATTAGATGCAGCTCATGCACATAGACATAATTTATCTTGTTCCTTAACAGGTATAGAAAAGAAATTCAGAGATTCAGTACAAGACAGGCGAAGAGATACACTGGTTAAAGCAGCACATCCTTCAAAGGTACCTTGCTGGGGTAAAGAGGAACGTGAGCATAGGTTAGTAGGAAATTTAGCAGCACTAGCTCTAGATTAGCTACATAAAGGGAAATTATACACATTCTTTAGAAAGTCCACAACAGACACAAAATATGTGGGAAAACAGTGAATGTAATCATACATTTTAAGTTTGTGGAAACTGGGGATTATATTTAGATAGAGCAGATCCTATTTTTCCTGGAGCATCTTATATTTGTGGGGAAAATGCATTTTACAGTTTACCCAAATAATGGTATGCAACATGGTACCTACGGCTAGTTTTCCCAAAAATTAATCCTGTGGGACAACCTGATGGCCCATAGGGGAAGAACATTTGATAACTAAGAGAGCTGCCAGTGCTAGTGGTAGTATAGGAGACATCTTTGGTGCATCTGTAGGAGTTATACATAAGTGGTGTAAGATTAGAAAGGTTTCTACTGTAGTTGATAAGTTATCTACCAGTACATCTGGACGGTTTTTAGTGATTGATACTGAAACGCATGCAATAAGTTCTATGGTTTTGCTGAATTGGCTTGTAATCGATGTCCTTCTCACGATGAAGGATGGAGTCTGTTGGAAGTTAAAGGTTCAACAATGTTGTACTTATATTCCAGATAATAGTAAGGATTTGAAAAAATACATTTAGAACATAACTGATTTAAGGAAAGGTTTGAAAGGGTTAGAAGCAACAAGTGTTTGGGTAGCAATAGGGAATTGAGATATCACCAGGATATAAATGCTTTACAGTGAGAGTCATTAGTATTGTGTAACTTCAATTTGTTTATGTTTATTATTTTCTGTATACTGTTTAGAGACCAAATTGTGGCTGGGAGTTATCGCTTTTCCTGAAGAAGGTGGTTGTCAAATTCTAGAACCCACCAAACGCATTGATGCTTTACAAGATTGATACACCAGATCTTTGGGACATTTGTTAATTTATGAGAACCATATATAAAAAATACTCCAATTCAACAAATGATCTGGTGCATACTGCTATTTGCACTGTGTGTGGCAGCGTCGTGGTGGCTTCCGAATTTCGGCACCTTATCCAATGGCCATACTGAGGTGCCGAGTTTGGAAGCCACCACTTTGTATCTTTATAGCATGGTACTGAGATTTGTGTACCTTAACTTGACTGCTAGTTTTTAATAGACCTTCTCTAACCGGAGACCGAATGGTAAGAGGGTAGGACCAAAATGCTGCATCAGGATATTAACCACTGGCTCTCGTCTCACTTGCGAGACTCCTGAATTAAAGGACACCATGTGCCACACTTCGAAGTGGGAAGCAGCAGTGACAAGTATTGTGTCAGAAGCACAAAATACTTAGATTGCAAAGTGCAAAAGTTGGGCTTAGAATCCACAGAACAAATCCTGATGATCAACTCCCATTTATGTTAACACCAACAAATGGTGGCAGCAGCAAGGCATGCAGAATGCCTGATGCCAGCGCACCTGAAAAATCACAATTGCACTAGCAACACAGGGGCCTATAGGTACACATCCTTCAACCAGACACCAAATGAATAGTGCACTAGTGATGATACAGCTAACTCTGTCATCACAATTGATACCAACGTTCCATAGTACGTGGCACACCAATGTGCAGTTACAACCAAAGGCTGCACATCTGCAGAATTTGTCATTTTGAAGAGTGTGTATGAGGTGCAAGCAATGCACTTGTACAGATAAGACACAGTCACTATGCTGGACATTACACAATGTCTGAGTACCAGACTTACATCAGGATGGCTGTCTTCAACTTGTGACGATATTGTCAGTGCTACCCATATCTGCAGGTGAGCCTCTTAAGACTTGCATGTGGCACTCCAGCCCTGTGTGCAATGTCTACAGACACAGCATCTAGTATATGTAAGTCACTCCTACAGCAGGCTTTCCAGCTCTAAGGGCAGTGTGCACTATGCTGCATGTGTAGACATGTCTGCATGAGCAGCTATGCCCCTGTGTTGGCCAGTCCAGTTCCTGTCAGTACAAGTGACCAGGGAAACCATGTTAAGTACATGTGCTGGACACTGGTGAAAACGAGTTTCCCAGCTACATGATGGCTTCACTGAAACCAAAGATGTTTGGTATCAAATATCTCATATTAATAAACTCACACTGATTCCAGTGATGGATGTATTGATACCTGCAGCCAGAGAGCACCTCAGAGGTGCCCCTTGAAAACCTACCAACTACTGTTGTGCTGACGGACTGGTCTTAGACAGCCTGCCAGAACAGATCAGTTTCTGGCCCCCAGGGGTGAGAGCATTTGTTCTCAGGAGCTCAGGAACAATGCCTGCGCAGGGCAGTGGGTGTTTACATCCCCTCCCACAGGATTGCAAATTAGCATTCCAAGGCAGGGAGCTTCAAAGAGCAGACTGCCTTATGGGATGGAAATCTGGCTCCCCTCATAGGAGAGGATTCCAACCCCCCATGTCAAGGGCCCATTCGGCACCTGGATGGGCGGGAAAATTAGTAGTCAGAGAAGCTGAGACTAGTTCCAACCCTAAGTTGGGCTACTTAATGTGTACACAAAATTTCCTATTCAACCTTCTTTGTGATGGCAGAATTAGGAACTCTGGGGCAGGGTTATGCCCACTTCCCACAGGAAATGAACATATAGGGTACATAGTGACCCCAGGAGTAGGTGGCCCATTGGCTACTACCCTATACTCACCTAATAGCCCTAAATTTGGTATTTAGGGGATCCCTTGGCACTAGGAAAGCAGATCATGCTGACCTAAAAGAAGGAGGACAGAGCATGCGAAATGTAAGAACAGTGGAAGACGCAGCTGACTTGACGCCAACCCTGCTAGCCTGTTCGCGACAATTGCTGCAAAGTCGACTCGCCCTGCAAGCTGCTGTGCCGCCCAAAGCCTGTGTAGACAGCCAGCACTTCTGCCAAGACTTAGCAACTCCCATAGAGCAGCAGAGCTGCTTCCCTGTATCTTGCAGGTACCCCCAAGAGACCTAAGAAGTCTCTGGTCCGCCAAAACCCGACACCAGAAAGCACCATTGCACCCGAGCCTCCTAGCCTGAGCTGAAGTGGCCTGTGTGATCCACCAGCCCGCCAGAGATGAAGGAAACCTTGGACCTGTCCTCTGTGGACTTCTCAATGCAGGGAAACATGTGGAACAACGATGCCAGAGCCACAAGTTTCGAAGGCCCACAAGTCGAACAACAACTTGCCTGAAACAATGACTTTGCCTTAACCACGCATGTGCATGGTTAAGGTAAAGTCAGTCTAGTGTTCTGGATGGGCGGGGAGAGAGGAGCGTTTGCGTGCGAACAGGACAGGTAAGAGGGGTTCGGAATCGTTTTTAAGGTGTGGGGGATTCGGGGTAATTTTTAGTTGTGGGGGTTTGGGGTAGATTTTAGGGGGTGGGGTTTGGGGTAGTTTTATGGGGTGGGATGGGTTCGGGGTAGTTTTTAGGGGTTGGGGTTTGGAATAGTTTTTAGGGGGTGGGAGGGGTTTTGTGGTCATTTTTAGGGGGTGAGGGTTTTGGGATCGTTTTTAGGGGGTGGGGGTTCAGAGCAGTTTTTAGGGGGTGGGGTGTTCGGGTTAGTTTTTAGGGGGTCGGGGTTTGGGGTAATTTTAGTGGGTGGAGGATCGGGGTAGTATTTAGGGTGTGTGTGAATCGGGGTAATTTTTCTGGGGTAAGGGGGTTCAGGGTAGTTTTTAGGAGGTTGGGGGATGTATTTAGGGCTCGGGGGAGACGGAGGGGGATGCTAACCTTAGCCACAGATAGGCGTTTACCATGCATGCCTTTACCACAAAAATTAGTGGTAAAGGAATGAGTGGTAAATCCATTTGTGGTGAAGACGTGGTTGTTGTAGAGACTGCGTTGTAAAGGTACGCTGGGTAGAGGAAGTCGTTGTTGCGACATACAACACTCATCGCCACCCACAGCCTGTGTACAGGCCCCCTCAACTGCAAGTGTCTCTGGCGATAAAAACCAGACACCATGAAGTAACTCTGCATCCGGCCGCCTCAGCCCCAGGAGAAGAGGACCAAAGGTGTCCCCAAACATCGTGAGACCTGAGCCCCTTGTAGGTTCTGACCGACTGGTCTCCCTGTCTAAACCTGCAGCCTCTCTCCGAATGGATCGATCCTCATTGACTAACTTGGGCAGCAAACGCTGTATTGCACCGCTGCACCCGGCACCCTAGTGCCTCTGGAGGTGACCTGCTAGTTCTGCCTTGGACCTTGCCCTGTACTCACCTTAAGAGCTGAGGGTTGGTCTCGTAAGTTGCTGTAAAGAACTTGTATGCAGTATTTTTTTTTTTCTCCGTAGGATAACATAGCCGCCTATGAAAATTGCACTTTGTTGACTTTTGAAACCTAAAACTATTTCTATCTTGAAACGTACTTACCTGATAGTAATGATTCTGGTGCCTAAATATATATACAAATATGTGTTATTTTTATTAATTAGTGTGAATTTCCTTATTGAGCCGTGTGTATCATTCCTTGATTGTGTGTGTATTTGCAAATGTCTTACACTCCTCTCTGATAAACCTAAGGATGCTCAGCCACACTAACAGCTAAGAAAGCACCTTAGGATTGCTAGAGCAAGCCCCTGTCCACTCATAAGGGATACCTGGACTCCCTGTATAGCATTACTCTTTTTGGTATACTATATAAAGAGCCAGATTCCTACAGGAACCAATTTCAAAGCATCAATACACAGACCATGTGTAAAGCCATCGTCCTCATAGCAAACGGTCAGCTTCTAGGGCCCCCCCATGACTCCATGGAAATACAGTATCGTGCAACGACTGATGAAGAGTCAGTGCCAAAGGGCAGTGTGGCTAATTGGTAAGTAGAACAAAAACATGATGGCAAACAGTAATTACTGCATTTCAATTCATTTTTTTTGCTTACTGTTTCAGTTACAAAAATGGGCCAACCATATGTATTTACGTCTTTGCCTACCTTCAAAAGGCCTTTCTAGCCCAAGCTGTAAAGACACACCACTACTGTATGGGAAAACAGGAAACAACAAACATGTTTTACCAGGAATGTATCCCAAAGTAATTACTTGTGTCTGACATTAGGTGAAGTATTCCACCCATCACTTTATGACTGTTCACTAAGTAAACCTAAGTGGAACGGGAATGCCTTGCCCTTATCTTATCTTATCTTATCTTATCTTAGGTGCCATTTATAAAGCGCACTGACGCCGAGGCTTCCTGGCCCTGTGTTTGCTGGTCTATAGAACTCAAGATGCACTTCTCTGATGCAGCCAAAGAAGGAACACAAGGAATCCCACACCTGTGATTGGTTTTGGTCTAATACAGATTGGTTGGCCTATATCAGTGGTACAAAGTGAACAAAAAAGTGGTAAAATAGAATGTGTTTTCCACTGCATGCATGACCACACACTGCACACGCAGCATGTATGGCTCCCAAAAAGGGTTTTTCTCACACTAAGGACAACACCATTATCCAATTCAGGCTTTTAGCCAACAGGGTTGTTCTTTCTGCATCTCATAGATTCTCCTTTCTGAGTGGGACCAATGCTGATTTATATGTGGTTGGTCCCTGTCAGTGGTACAAGGTGAACAAAAATGCAATGGACTAGAATGGTATGTCTTCTTCCACTGCAAATATGATCACACACAGCATGTACGACCACACAAACAGGGGTACTTTCTCATGCTAAGGGAAACACTCATCAAGTGCAGACTTTTTAGCCAACAAGATATTCTGTCTTCATTTATATTTACTCCTTTCTGCGGTTGCCAGTCTTGAAGTAAACTGATTTTTTCAATCAAAGATTCAGTCTGTTGACTTGACATAAACTATTTTTTGTCTGTTTCATTCAAGGACAGCCAGGGCCTTTTTTTCCCATGGACGCAGATGAAATTGCTATGAGCTGAATGTATTTGAGACAGAGGCACTTGGCAGGGCTTCTAGCTCTGAAACATGGGTCCTAAACCTTGACTGCAGAGCATCCCATATTTTCTTAGGACCATCATTGGTCTGTGGCACGGTATACGAAGGATTGCCCCTTAGGGAAATTGTGTCTCACGTATAATGAAGTTGTGGTTTATTTCAATTACATCTTCCACCATTTTCTGGAGTTCAATGTCTGAAGGATGTTCTCTTGCCATTATATTTATGTTGGCATGTGCCTGGGGACCTCATGTTTTCAAAAACATGCTCTTAAGTCATTCTTATAATTTTAAATAGTGACAGAAGGCCCTGCTTTCTGATTCCTCTTCTAGAAGCAGGAAGAAAATGATCTCGGTATTTGTATAGTTTCCAGTATGGTTTCCAGATTGGTGGTCCCCGTTCAGAATCTACCAGAACTTCACTATTGCTGCTGGTGCAAGTTTTGCCATCCTAGAGCCGAATTATACATGAGGTGCATTTTCCTTAATTGTGCAGGGCGCACCTTTTTAAAATGTGTGCTTGGTGCAATGAAGGAATATGCTCCGTATTAGGGTGAATGCGCTGCCCCCAGAGCGGCCATAAACTCGTGCTGCCCTGGGGACAGTGCATTCAGGTGAAAAGCGCTGTATATTCACCAGCACTTTCAGTATCACAAAAGGGGATGCACAAATGTCTGCGGCCCCTTCTGTAATACCAAAGTGCCCCGGGTGCAAGCAAAGCGGGTGCAAATGTTGGTTGCACCACCAGGGTACTTCTATAATATGGCCTCTAGATTTCTGCAATGATATTGACACTGCAACACAGATGTTGGAAAAATTCCAGATACGCAGGAGAGGAAGAACTGATGGACGAAAACACTAAATAAGGCCCCACGTTTGTCTCATCTAGGAGATAAGAATCTAAAAAACGATTGAACATTTCAGATTTTCCTTACACATTTTCCCCTTCGCAGATATATATTTTCTCTCTTTTCCAGGTACTTTATTTTTTTTTGTGTATGTACTAGTTTAGGCACAGTAAAATATATTAGATTTATTTTAAATGTACCTAATGTATCTGCTCTTTTGTAAGAAGGATAAAGGCAACATCTAGGTTTTTACTTTTTTACATGCTTGTATAGTCAGATGCTACATCATTGTAGACGGGAGTTTCTTGACAAACTTTTATTTGGGTTTCAAGAGGCAAAAGTTCCATGGCTTTATTGCTTAGTCCTTCTTTTCTCACTTTAGAATCTTCAAAGGTGATGAGTCTTTCAGTTTGAACCTCTTGGATAGTAGCAAGATTTGGTTGTCTGCTACATCTTGGGAGTCCACTGGGCCTACTACTTATTATCGGCCACATGGTGTGGTTTTACCAGGTCAAATGACACAGACCAGTTCTCCTTTTTTCCAGCAAGGGGCGGCAGTAGTACTGTTCTTGACACGTGGATTGCTAGTACAGGTACTTGTTTTCTGTAAGAAGGCCCAAATTCCTTCTTGTCCGCTATTTTCTCCCTGACCAGATCCCCAATCTTTGGAATACAAGCAGGTCTTGCTGGGACAGGTGGTTTTTCTTCAGTGGTCATTGGCTTTTCGCTGGTATTGCTTAGACTTCTTCTTGTTTCATTTAAGTCCTGTAAAACAGCCAAAGGTTCTTTGATATCAAAGTGTTTTTGTTCCACCACTGAAGTGTGACGATCGAGGTATTCAACCAACATCCTAGTACCAAAAAGGATTTCATATGGAGTGATTACACCCAGGGAATTTCTTTGCAGGTTATTAAGACTACGTTGGACATTTATTAGATGTTTGACCCACCCATCACCCGAACCTAATACCCTAGCCGTTATAGATTGCTTTATGTCACGTTTTTTTCTCTCCAGAACCGAATTTCCCTCAGGATGGAATGAAATCGAAAATCACAATGCAATGCCCAAGCTGGCCATAGCCTCCTTGCAAGCCCTAGAGCTGAACGCAGGACCCTGGTCAGAATGTAGCGGACCAATTGCATATGTGCCGATAAAGATTCGCAAATCTTTTATAACAGTTCTGGCGTCAGCTGAGCGCTGAGGCCACATCCAAATGAATCTCGTCTTAATATTTGTGGGACTGCATCAGTCCATTCGGACACCCGCATGTAGATAGCCTTATGCTGTCTAACAGTGGTGTCTGTACTGGGCTGGCTACGCTGTAGTCAGGAATCTGGTGGTGTTCAAAGCTGTGGTATTAGTAACCGTCATCGCAATTAATTCCGAATTCGTAAATGTGAGCTTTCATCCCTGGCCACCAGTACATCTCTTCCAATTCTAGTAGAGATTTAGAGATCCCTTGATGTATCAGACCCTCTCCCATATGTGCTCCAAAAATGAGAGCACCTCTATGGTTCCTGTTTGGAATTACCCTATCCCCCACTCCAGGAATTCGAGCAAAAGGAACAGAGTTTGCATCAATTATGTATTTGTATTCGAGTGGACAATTTAGAGGTAACTCGACTCCGCTGTCTTTGCTCGTGGCATTGACAGCGAGCATGGTTTCACCGTCTATCGTTGTCTTCGAACGATTGATTGTAGCTACGGAAGCCTTTTGCACAGCTGCCTTTGCGGCTTCATCAGCCAATGAATTCCCTTCAACGTGAAAGCCATCACACTGATGACTCAGTGTATGTATCACGTGAGTCTTTTGTAGTACTTTCTGCAAAAGAACTACTTGTTCCCAAAGCTTTTTATGCTTGATTGTGCCACCTTTTGTCTTTTTAAAACCATTTTGAACCCAGGTCTGCAGATAGTCATTCCTGACGCAGTTATACGAACCGCACACTATGAGTCTGGGGGATTCGCAATCAATATTTTCCAGCGCCATCTTAAATGCTTGGAGTTCAGCTCGCTGAGCTGTACAGTCTCCCAGTGATTGAGTTTTTGTTACCATAGGTCTGAATTTACCATCGCGCCAGCGACCTTTAACAATCGCGCACGCAGCACTGTAAGCTTGTTTGACCCCAATCGCGGGCTGTGCTGATCCGTCTGTATATATTATACAGCCGTAATGTTCTAGAGGTAGAATTTCAGTAGGCAGAGGACATTCTTGTTCGTATTGGAGAAATTCTTGTGTCTTCAAGTAAGGGTCAAAAACGTATTTAATGTCTGTTGCAGAAAGAGAATTAACCCATTGTATCCATCTTGGATGTAGAGCTTTTGCATTTGGAATGCTCGCCTTCGTCTCTGACTCTAAGGTAGGTACAGGTATAACGACTTTAATGCATTTACCCTGTGCTAGGGCTCTCTCCTTTACTACAGCAGTCTCAACCGCTGTCAGAATTTTTTCTGTTGAAGTGAATTTCATTTCAGCTTGTGTATACAAGTGTGATTTGTAAGCTATTGGTACCTTTTTTACCTTCATTAAAGGTTAGGTACGTGAATCCGCATCTCCCTGGGATGATTCGGATAACAAGTTTGCGTACTTTGTCGCGTGTTTGTAAGTGTGTTGTTGCCAACATGTCTGTTTGTACTGAACGCAAAAATTCAGGTTTGATTAGTTCGTAGAGAGGTTTAACCCTTTCTGCGTAATTCAGAATGTAAGTTCTTCTGAAGTTTAGGAATCCTAGAATTGACTGTAAGTTTTTCAGCGTTTTTGGAGTTTGGAGCAGCACACATTTTTCTAAAAAGTTTGCTGCCTGGCTTTTGCCTTCACTCGAAAGTTCGTATCCCAAGAATAGGACGTTGAGGTGGGCAATTCTTGATTTTTTAAAGTTGAATTTATACCTTTCTGAGGCGAGCCCAAGTATTATGGTGTTCACCCTGTTCAAGTGCCTGTCCAACTCATCAGCTGTAAGGTAGATGTCATCGACATAGGATAATGCCTCATCATCATACGTTTGTAGTAACTCTGTTACTCTGGCTGAAAATAATCCAGGACTGTTCTTGAATCCCTGGGGGAGAAGACAGAAGTGCTGTTGTGTCCCCATTATTGAGAAAGCGGTCAGATACCTGCTTTCTGGTGCAATGTTTTGACAGAAGAAACCGTTTGAAATATCTAATTATATTTCTTCCGAGCTATATTATTCATCAGTGCTGCACTGTGTGAATTTTGGACTGCAAAGGTTTTGCAACAAGAGTTTAAATGTCTGTAGTCCAAAACTAGACGATATGTATTGTCTGGTTTGGAGACAGGAAACAAAGGATTGTTCATTGACTAGGTGTATGTTTCAATCTCCCCTTGGTATTCAAGTTGATCTAAGAGCTCCCTGACTTGTTTTATAGGCTCTGCGCATTGGAATAATATATCCTATAGATTAGACGTAGGACTGAGGTCGACTAGGTCTCTATCGAATATACTAGACTTAATTGTATGTGCCAGCTAGCTCAGGAGTCAGTAGAAAGGTTCTCGAATTCACAAGAAGGGATTAGTCTCTGACAACCGCATAAACATGACAACTTTGCTTCCCCAAGATTAAAACGTATCTTCAGAGTCGTGGAAACAATAGATAGATATTTCACTCAGTCAATCGTGCATGCTTCGTTTCACTAGAGGTGCAGAGAAAGTAGAAAGACGGGCATTTTCAATAAAAGGTTTTATTGAACAGTCCTCTTTCTCAAGCATAAGAAATTAACTGCTACAATCGTAACACTGTTTGTAAAATATAATGCATACAGTATAAATAGTATAATAAAACAATACTGTAAGAGCATTGTAGGGTTCCTAAACCATATAAAAATACATACATAAATAACAGAGGCTAAAAGTACTCAACTGGTGCTTCTAAAATACGCCTACCCCGGTGTACCTAGCCTAAGCTTAGTACGAGGGAAGAAGTAATTGAGGTGTAGCATGAATTTAGTATTCTTTTGCCAAGATTTTGCTCAAGATTTCTCTAAGGGTCTAATCAGCTCGGTACCTTAGTTTAGAATGAAGAAGGTCAGTCTTGCGACTCGATTTCCCAATAACCCGCATGGGTAGCCTGGAAACACTGGAGCTGGATTTCTCAGTGCATCTGCTGGAGGGTCAGCTTCCTTTGGCACTTGCTGTAGCAGGGCGCGTCGGGCAAGTAGATAGTCGACCTGCTCCAAACTGCCGTGTATTTGCTTGGGTGAGTGTGGGCATATTTATACCTTGAAGGTGCCGACTTTGATGTACAGTTGGACATAATAACGTCATCAAAGAGTCTCAGTTCTTTGAAAACTCCATGAGTACTTGGACAAATCAATATTCAAGCAAGGGGAAGTCCCCGGCTGCTGAAGCTGAGTTTTCCAAGAAATCGTTGTGGATTTTCGGAACTAATCAATCAATCAATCAAAGCATTTGTATAGCGCGCTACTCACCCGGAGGGTCTCAAGGCGCTTGGGGTAGGGGGGGTCCGCTACTGCTCGAACAGCCAGGTCTTGAGTTGCTTCCTGAAGGCGAGGTGGTCTTGGGTCAGGCGGAGGTGGATGGGGAGGGAGTTCCACTTCTTGGCGGCCAGGTAGGAGAAGGATCTTCCTCCCGTTGTTGCTCTTCGGATGCGGGGGACGGCGGCGAGGGCATGGCTGGTCGATCGGAGCTGGCGGTTGGGAGTGTAGAAGGTCAGGTGGTCGTTGAGGTATCTTGGGCCTTGGTTGTGGAGAGCTTTGTGTGCGTGGGTGAGGAGTCGGAACGTGATTCTCTTGCTGACGGGGAGCCAGTGCAGGTTTCTCAGGTGTACGGAGATGTGGCTGTGTCGGGGGATGTCCAGGATGAGGCGTGCTGAGGCGTTCTGAATGCGCTGGAGTCTTTTCTGGAGTTTTGCAATGGTTCCGGCGTAGAGGGAGTTGCCGTAGTCCAATCGGCTGGTGACGAGGGCCTGGGTGACCGTCTTCCTGGTTTCGGTGGGGATCCACCGGAAGATCTTACGTAGCATACGTAGGATGTTGAAGCATGATGAGGAGACGGCGTTGACTTGTCTGGTCATGGAGAGGGAGGAGTCCAGGATGAAGCCCAGGTTGTGTGCGTGGTCTGTGGGTTTGGGTGCGCTGCCCAGGGCAGGGGGCCACCAGGAGTCATCCCAGGCGGAGGGCGAGGTCCCCAGGATGACGACTTCTGTCTTACCTGAGTTCAGTTTCAGGTGGCTGTTCATCATCCACTCGGCTACGTCTTTCATCCCTTCGTGTAGGTTGGTTCTGGTGGTGGCGGGGTCGTTGGTGAGGGAGAGGATCAGCTGGGTGTCGTCGGCGTAGGAGATGATGTTGAGGTTGTGTTGGCATGCGATGGCCGCAAGGGGGCTCATGTAGATGTTGAACAGCGTGGGGCTGAGTGATGATTCTTGTGGTACGCCGCAGATGACTTCAGTGGCCTCGGATCTGAAAGGGGGGAGGCGGACTCTCTGTGTTCTTCCGGCGAGGAAGGAGATGATCCACTCCAGTGCCTTCTCCTGGATTCCAATGTTGTTGAGACGCTGCACTAGGGTGCGGTGGCAGACCGTGTCGAACTCCGCGGAGAGGTCCAGGAGGATGAGGGCCGCTGTTTCCCCATTGTCAAGCAGGGTTTGGATGTCGTCGGTGGCTGCGATGAGGGCGGTCTCGGTGCTGTGGTTGGCCCTGAAGCCGGACTGCGAGTGGTCGAGGGATCCATTCGTCTCGAGGAAGGCGGCCAGCTGTCTGTTGACGGTCTTCTCAATGACTTTGGCAGGAAACGGAAGGAGCGAGATGGGGCGGTAGTTTTTGAGGTCGGTGGGGTCTGCTGATGGTTTCTTCAGTAGGGTGCTGAATTCGGCGTGCTTCCAGCTCTCTGGGAAGGTGGCGGTATTGAAGGAGGCGTTGATGATGTCCCGTAGATGGGGTGTGATGACGGAGTCTGCCTTGTTGAAGACGTGGTGAGGGCAGGGGTCGGTTGGTGATCCGGAGTGGATGGAGTTCATTGTGCTGATGGTGTCTTCGGTGTTGATCGGAGTCCAGGCGCGGAGGGTGGTGGTGGGGGCGTTGGTGTGGTCGTTAGTGGGAGTAGCCCTGCCGTATTTGGACTGCATGAGCTATTCCTAAATATGGTTATGATTTCTATGCCTATATAAGGATATGGTGATTTTTCAATCAATCAATCAATCATATCATTTGTAAAGCGCACTACTCACCCGTGAGGGTCTCAAGGCGCTGGGGTGGGGGATGCTGCTACTGCTCGAAAAGCCAGGTCTTGAGGAGTTTTCTAAAGGTCAGCAGGTCTTTGGTCTGCCGTAGGTGGATGGGGAGGGTGTTCCAGGTCTTGGCGGTGAGGTGGGAGAACGATCTGCCGCCTGAGGTCGCTCTTCGGAAGCGGGGGACTGTAGCGAGGGCGAGGTTGGCGGAGCGGAGATGGCGAGTGGGGGTGTAGAAGCTGAGTCGTCTGTTGAGGTACTTTGGTCCGGTGTTGTGGAGTGCCTTGTGTGCGTGGGTGAGGAGCTTGAAGGTTATCCTCTTGTTGACCGGGAGCCAGTGCAGGTCTCTCAGGTGGGGTGTGATGTGGCTGCGGCGAGGGATGTCGAGGATCAGGCGTGCAGAGGCGTTCTGGATGCGTTGGAGCCATCTCAGGAGTTTGGCCGAGGCTCCTGCGTAGAGGGCGTTTCCATAGTCCAACCTGCTGCTGACAAGGGCCTGGGTGACTGTTCTTCTCGTTTCAGTGGGGATCCACTTGTAGATACTACGGAGCATGCGGAGGGTGTTGAAGCAGGAGGAAGAGACGGCGTTTACCTGTTTAGTCATGGAGAGGGTGGAGTCGAGGATGACCCCTAGGTTGCGTGCGTGGTCAGTGGGTGTTGGAGCGGTTCCCAGTGCGGTCGGCCACCAGGAGTCGTCCCAGACGAAGGGTTGGATCCGAGGATGAGCACCTCCGTCTTGTCCGAGTTCAGCTTCAGTCGGCTGTTCCTCATTCATTCAGCAACGGCCTTCATTCCTTCGTGAAGGTTGGTTTTGGCGGTGTGGGGGTCCTTGGTGAGGGAGAGTATCAGCTGGGTGTCATCGGCATAGGAGAGGATGTTGAGATCATGCCGACGGGCGACGTGGGCGAGCGGTGCCATATAGATGTTAAACAGGGTTGGGCTGAGGGATGAGCCCTGGGGTACGCCGCAGATGATCTCGGTGGCTTCGGAGCGGAAGGGGGGAAGGCGGACGCTCTGTGTTCTGCCGGAAAAGAAGGAGGTGGTCCAGTCCAGGGCCTTCTCTTGGATCCCAGCGTTGTGGAGGCGTGTTCGTAGTGTGTGGTGACAGACCGTGTCGAAGGCGGCTGACAGGTCCAGGGCCTGAATCGGGAAACTTACAATAGGGTCCTACAATGATACATAACAAATATACCCACGACACAACACAAACCTGAGGCACGGATTTTCCTGTGGAAAACACAAGTTTCTTAGTTTCCCATAGATTAATTAGTTCCTCAAAGATATAGTAGTGCATATATATTTTAGGCTGTTGGCAGATGTTCCTCAAATTTCTAGCATATGGCAATATACCCACAGGTTCTCTTTCCTGGCCTCAGTTTATATGCAGAGATAATATGTGCAGAAACATCATAAAGGAGAGAGGAATGACTTAGGCCAAAAAGGCAGAGCCCCAGTGGCAGATAGTAACACAGTCTAGCAATAAAACTGGTAATGGCACAGGGAATCTTAATAATAATAGAAGCTCGGGTAGATAGGTTGCTCGCTCGGAGAACTGAGCGCCTGTGTCTCTATAGTAAGGCTGCCAAGCCCAAGTAAACCAGTGATGTCTGTCCTCTACATCAATGCAGCAAATTTGTGTACACTGTTATGCTGCAAACATTTAAAGGGAGCCCTAGGAATGGTGTGTGAGTTTGCTGATACCCTGCCATCAAAACACCCAAAGTTGCTCGTTGTAGAGTGGAAAACTGTACTGTAGAAAGAGACCTTGATATCAGGAGAAAGTTTCTGAAAAGCGGCCTGCCTGGGGGTGAGGGGAGGGTGTGGGGGGAGTACAGCATGCAGAAACAGGTCTGAGGACCAACTCAAAGTACAATCGTTTTGAGCGCATTTATATACATTTCTTGGAGCATCATAAATCAATTCATAGATCCTGTTTAGGGAGAGGAATGTGGGCCTAGTCATGGAGCCATAAATTATTCTGACCAGATGACAAATGCAGGTGGGTCTTGAACTTGTGTGGACACAATGAGGGCCAGTGGGTAATGGACCAGATGTCCAGTAGGGGGACCGCGAGATCACTGCATGTGCTGGGTGCTCTGTCCTGATTGGCTGAGTGTTCCTAACTTTATATGGCATCTTACTTTATAATGTTTAGGGGTGCATGCCCCTACAGCCATGAGCGTTTTATTGGGGCCAATATCCCCGGACCATTGTGGTGCCACTGCCTATCTGTGGGTAAAACTAATTTGGGTCTGTCCGGTGTGTGCGTATGTTCTGCTGGTCACATGCCACCCCCACTTATATTCTGCAAATCAGTTGCCTCAGGCCTGAGTCGCAGGGCTTGCCTGAGTCGTGTTTGATGGAGTAGTCATATCGGGTGATTTCAACAACAGTGGATCGATTTCGTTTTTATGCGCACATGTTATCATTGCGTACATGGACATTGATTATCAGTTTTGGCATTGGTCTTATAAAAAATCAAATCATTTTTACACTTGTTTCCACAGATTTTGACTCCTTTTCTCACAGGAATATTAATATATTTCCACACATTTCCATACATTTTTCAATAGGTTTCGTCTGCCTCTAGCTTCAATTCAGGATGGATGGGGCTTGCAAATCGCCCACTCAGTAATAAACACATGCCATAAGCGATACAGCAATAAGTAAAGGAATACACGTTTTAGCATTATTCTTTAATGCTTATTGCCAAAATGAAGTGGCTCCAGGTGCCGGTCTCACCCAAAGCTAGGGATTCCGACCTACTCCCGCCACGCAAGCTGATGGACCTTATAAAAGTCTAAAACAAATGGACTCAGGAAAATGAACCCTGCTCTGGCCATCTGGAATGAATATAGGCTTCAGTTTATAAAGATAAAACAATATTTTCCAGACTGCATGCGCTGACAAATGCAAAATTAGAGAGCGAGGCAGACGAGTGTGTTTTTGTTCGAGCGAAAACACCTTTTTCTGCTGTTTGTGGGGTTGTACGGTGCTGCAGGAATGCCCGAGATGTTTTATTACACTCTGCCTGAAACGCGGAGTTTCCGGGAATTATTTATTTTTGACGCCGCGCTAATGTGCAGTGTGTTTTCTGCCTCCATGAGACGTTTCCCGCTCATTCCAAGATTCCCTTTCTCCGAGCCCTCATCCTGCTTGCGTTTGTTATGATAGAGTAAATCTCTCACACACAATAACCATTAGGACCTGATCTCTTTTGCCTTCCTCCCCCTCTCGCTGGCTGTGCAAATCACCCTCGAGACAAACCGAGCTGACATTCTTCCTTTCATCCTGCCTCCCCCACCCACCTCCCCCTTCCACCCTCCCTTCCTCCCCCCACCTAATGGCGAGCATTACAACTTCAGCAGCTGAAAGACGGCAACAGCATATATTTAATCTGTATAATAGCTTTTTTATATGTGGTTGACTGTGTTGGTGTTAGACCGGTCCCCTCTAGGCAGCAGTAACAGTACTTTTTAATAATAAAGATTAGATTCATTTTATTAGGATTTTTTACGGATGTGTATTAAAACAACAGAGGTAATGGAAGAGGCTGGGAAACTGATTATTCATAAAGCATGACTTAAAATGTCTGTTCTCATATTTTAACGCGTGTGTCACATCGAAGGCTCTTCATGTTCACAGGTGAAGATTAATTTGAATCCAAAGGCTCAGGTGTTTGAGGAAACAGGGCAATGTGTGCCACTGGAATGCTTCCTAGTGTTTTATTAATGTATTAGGTGTTAAGCAAAAACAGCACAGCAGGGGCAGGGTTTAGATGCTCAATGAATATTCATACTCTATCTGAACTGCAGAGAACTTGCCACTTGAACCGAGACCCGCAGGGGGCGCTAATCCTTCATTTAGGCACCGAGAAATATGTATGTATGTTATATCTTTATTTTTGTAAAGATTTGTTTATTTTATCATAACAGGCAGTGGCGCACCAACGATATACGGGCATAATGAGTGTACTAAGACATGGATGACTCAGGGTAAAAGGCCCAATTTTCAAGGGCATTTACAAGGACATACTCCAATACTACTACTTGGTGTACAAAATAAGTGAAAATCACGGAGCTACAGAATTACTTCTCTATTACCTGCAGAATTCTCTGCCACACGTGCGGCAATCTCCACATACATGCACAGATCTATTACTTGGGTGTAAACAAGGAAGTGGAAAGGGCGGTGGCTGAAAAATGGGGGATTGTTACTATGATTAGGAAGGGGGAAAGGAAATGAAGGAGAAGAAGAGATGGCAATACAGATACACAATTTCTACCACCAAAGTCTAAGCTGGTTGCAATTCACAACAGTTACACGCATATTGACTCAAGGAGAACTACAGCCGAAACAGGTCACAGCCCATCATTGAAGTAATTCAAGCCACTCTAAGGAACCACAAAAATCAGTCAAATATAACCGAGGCAGGATATAACTCTATTGGCAGGAAACTCTGTCCGAAAAATCCCTTAATTAACTTTGCACAATTCAGACACCACACAACTCACATTCACTTAATTGAATGATACATTCACCAACATTTAGGCAAATTAAACCTTTATATTATTTTAAAATGTTAAGAGACAGGACTCACATAATACCCATTACAAAACAACGCACAATGATAGATACATAATGACATGTTACATGTCTCCCCAAAAAAAGTTTGACTTACAACTCAAAAAACACACATGTGAATCCAGTCAGTTTCGCCATCAAAATCAAAAATATTCCATTGCATTGAAAGCTCCAAATATCACATATATAAAGCACTTTCCATCTACCCACTCAACATCACCCCCTGTTCAGAGAAATGCACGACATGGGCTAACATGTGCATATTCATGCCTTAGAATTACACTGCCTACAAAAATCCTTCCCATAGGCACCACTCACTACTATAGGATTGTCATCCCAACTCAAAGTCCCAGTTTAAGAAAAAAAACTACACCATGTATTTCTACATAGCATAGGAACAGTTCTCCACCAACCTGGCCTAGCTGCAAGTTGGTAGCAGAAGTGCAAAAACACTTATTTCCGACCCATCCTTTAAGGACGGAAAAATCTACCTTTATCCTGTCACTGAAATAGCCATCCAAGCCTGCAGAATGGCTGGGAATAGAGGAGAGTGGTCCCCCAATTTCCTAAAAGAAGTTGAGGTCTCAGCTGAGGAGAGCAGATATACAGCTGGAGAAGAATTCACATATGGTGATATGGGAAGACATCACCAAGAGGTGCACTGCAGTGGATGTTAACATCTGTAAAGTCTGAACTTGACACAATTATTGGATGGACCTCCAGTCGTGGCTCGGATTAAAGCCCAGGGCATCTTGATGAGGTCTCCACAGCTCCACACCAAGCACTGTCGTTTCACCCAACTGCAGAGAAGTGTGCTGGAAAAGACCTGGTTACGTAATCATACCGCCCTTTGGGGACATGGCCAGTTTAACTGTTCTACTAGAAAAAGATTTGCTGTTCTTGCTCCTGAGTCTGATTTAGACTGCTGCCAAAATGTGTATTTTCTCCTAGTGTCCTTGATTTTTGTCAAATTAGTTTAAGGGTTTCCTCCACTGTGAATCGGGTGAGTAGTCGTGCTTAACAAACACACACCCTAATCCAGATAATCATTGGAACCCTTAGCTCCAATTTCGTTGCTCAGAGCCCTATTTTGCAAACAGCTAGGATGGTTGGTCAGTCGCCTCCATAAGTTATCATACCCACCCTGTCTCCTATTGGGTTGAATCCATCCACTTTACCCCCACAATACTCAATGCAAAAAGCAAACATGGCACCCTGGAATGTGGAGGGGATTAATGCAAAACTAGATAACTCTGGTGGACTTTACTTTCTTTACAAATAAATATCTGATCCTATGCATCCAGGAAACCAGGGCCGTTGAGCCTTTCACTGTGAAAGGGTGACAAGCTTATGTGCTACCCGCAATTCCATTGCCAGCTGGTAGTGCTAAGGGCAGACTCGCACTTTTAGTGTCTACCATGGATACAGCAAACATCCCCATTACTGAATCCACTGCTTCCTTGTTCCAAATTCTTTGACTTGATTTTAGGAAACGTCAGTTGTTCATATTAATTAATTTTTATAATAACTGTTTTAAAGTTGGCAGCAATGCTCTATTAGTTGATCTCTTTGATGTCTTGAACAGTCTTTCTTTGGTTCATAATGCTAATGTGTGTCTAATTTGGGCGGGTGATTTTAATGCGGCAATGTGTTCCCTATCCAGGAAAGATGTTTGTGGTATGAAAGATCTTAGGGGAGAACTATGGGGCTCTTTACGATGGCGGGCGGACCTGAGTCTGCCCGCCATCGTTGCTGTGGTTGGGACCGCCCGCCAGTCATGCTGCAGTCCCACCACCGAAGTTACGATGCTCCCGCCAGTACGGCAGGCGCATCCCGGGGATTCTACATTGCGGACGGTGCTGCTGGCTGCAGCACCGTTCACAATGTTAAAATGCCATGCAATGCATTTTCTTGAAGTACGTGGCAGGCACCACGCGGTGCCTGCCATGCAGTGCAGGGAAATGCAGGAGGGGTACCATGGGTATCCCCACCCTGTGGAGCAATACCTCTCCCAAGTCAAGGGAGGCTGGAAAGGGGCCTCCAAACCCAATCCCCGCCACCCTTTCCATGGCGGTTCCCCGCCATGGAAAGGCTGGCTGAGGCCAGCATTGTGATCTTGCCGACGGTGCCTGCCAGGCACCGCCACCATTCACCTCCTACTGTCCACTCCGCCAGGCAAACACAACGATTGCCTGTGGTGGAAGCATTGCGGAAAGATGACCCCGTCATTGTAATGTGGCGGAGGGACATTGCCAGTCAGATGGCGGAGGGCCCGCCACCGCACGGCTGGCAGTGGTGGTCTTCCGCCATCCTAATGAGCCCCTATATTCCTATGTTACCCATGATTCGTATGGAAATTACTTGATGAGTGATATGATTATATCTTAGAATATAATATTTGTGGCTGAAAACATGCACTGTTATTACCCTCTTTTCCATACCTTTAATACCTTTTTGTTCATCTACCATTGACCACATTATGGTATCGGAGCTCTTTGTAGCTTCTATAACTTATTATGCTGTTATTCCCTCTTGTCACAGTGACCATAACCTGGTGACTATGTAGATGTTGGTAAAAGGCCTGGTGGATTTTTCTGGTCCTATTCTTCAAAATATTCAGGCTACCTGCTCAAAAGGAGTGCACCTAAGATGGTTAGGAATTGACTCTGGATGAACGGATCACTGACTTAACCTCGACAGACCGAATATTGAGTGGACAAAAAATCGTGACAAAATATCGACTACAAAAATATCGATTCCCTATACTTAAACAAGAAAACACAAAAATATTGAAACCACAATATCGATAAAAAAACGACTACAACAATATCGACCAACAACATTATCGCATTTTAAAACATCGATTATCACATCTTAACATGAAACATAGTCAAAATATCGAATACAAAAATATGGAATACAAATATATCGTCTTTTAAAAAATATCGAATTAACTAAATACTTAAATAATGCACTTTATAATTAAAAAATAATATTATACTCATAAATAATCACAAACTGTTTCATAAAATATATAAAACATTCTATAAATATTGCAAACATTTAAAACATTTTTTTTACATCAAACAAACATTTTAAAACACATAAACAACTTTGCTAACAATAAAACATTTCTTACAGCAGATTATAAATATCCTTGAAGTTTAAATACATAAAAATGGCATTACCTATATAAAAAAAGGCCTTACACATAAAAAAAATCGTAATTGGTGTCACCCATATAAGGAAACTAATTAGCATAACATTAAAAAAAATTCAAATCCACAAATAAGAATAGGCTATCAATTTAAACAACCAATACAATTTCAGAAACTATTAAACTAATGCTATAAAAACAAGAATTAAACAAGCTAAAAATGCAGTCAAAATCTCCAAACTAAAGGAGGGGGAAACTTTGCAGGATTTCTGAAAGAAAACTGATTGACTTCAACAGAAAACAAGCTACACCTATCTAAAGTAAGTACTACTAGCTTAATATCCATCTAAAATCTAAGGGGTCCATTAGGATGACGGGCGGTGGTAGCACCGCGGTGGTGGCGGGGCAGGAAACCAGCATTCACCGCCCGCGAGCAGCGTAACTCACGTCCGCAACATTAGGATAGGTAAATACAGGTCATTTCCCGTCCGCCGCGGAGCGCCGTGCACCGCCATCAAAGTGCGCCCGCCACCGCGGCGGCGGGAGCCAATCGAGACCCTCCGCCGCCGGCTCCGCTCGACAACTTAGGATGGCCCAAACAAGCAGACGCACCGCAGCGGAGACACCACACAGCTGAAGCAGGCGGAAAGTCGACAGCGGAGCACGAACGCCGAGACACGACATGAACCCCATGGACCAAGCCCTCCACATGCATCCGGTCATGTACCTGCTGCAACACTATCGCCAGATGGGCCGCCGCGGACGCCGCCGCAGGTACGCCACTACACATATGCACCACACAACACACATGCCGACACAGGGCCCAAGCACCACACAGGCATCCTGCTGGGGGGCACAACACATCCACATGGGCACCCACACATTACCCACCTCACAACAAGGCACCCCACAGCATCCGGAACACACAACGTGCGCCAACCAGCAGCAACGACACGGTCACGGACACGTCACCGCCGTGGTCAACACATGCGCACTATGTACAAGGCAGGGACACACCAAGGCATGGGCAGGGAACAAACATCACAGGGACACACCACCCTAAACCACACTGCACCCCACCCGAGCTAGTCACAGGCCAGGGGCTTATCCCGTGCACCACCATGCACACCAACAAGCACTGTAACAACAAGCACAATACACACACACACACTGCAACACACAACACACAACCAGGGACACAGGCACTGCAGGATTGGATGACAAGGAACACACAACACCTGTGCACTCCCCACAGCCCACACAATTGCATACAAACATCCACACAGGGCAAGACAAGACAAACAGGCATACATCTCCTGGCTGACACATGGGTGTCTCACACAATACAGGGGCACACATACATACACTACAAACTTACACCCTTCACACTGCACACCTCTGCTACACCCAACACCACACGTCATGTAAGCCATGCCACCAGGACTAAGGGTCAACACAAGATGACCATACAGATACACGCCTGGGCATACAGAAAGGAAAACACACACATACCTCATGACATCACAACCAGCTACAAAACCCCTGAACACCAGCACACCCTGTGCTGCCAATGTCACCCAACATGACCTGTGAACGGTGTATGCAACAATAGCAAATCACCAACAAGATAACTTCATGGCCTGTGAAATAGCCATAACAGAGTACAACATCAGCAGGGCCAGAATGGACGGAAGACCCTGTCATCCCTGTCTAATAATCAGATGGCTACAAAGAGCCTTCCAATGGTGAACTGAAAAATAGAGCATGGTACACAGTCAAGCAAATGCAAACAAGAAAAGGACTTTAATCAGCAAGGAGACTGAGGAAACACACACCAGAAGTAACTGTATTTATTCACATACTGCACAGATGTAGCAATACTACATTATTAGACAACAGCAAGCCACAAAATCATGTACAAATGGTAGAGACTGTGCACAGGTGAAACACAAACAGGAAGGCCAGAGTCCATGGCAGGGGAGATAGCAAGTACATGAGAGGCTGCACAGGGGAGAGTACAGCACATCAGAGCAACAGGCCCAGAGTCCTTGGCAGGGGAGATAGCAAGTACATGAGAGGCTGCACAGGGGAGAGTACAGCACATCAGAGCAACGGGCCCAGAGTCCTTGGCAGGAGAGAGTACAGCACATCAGAGCAACAGGCCCAGAGTCCTTGGCAGGAGAGAGTACAGCACATCAGAGCAACAGGCCCAGAGTCCTTGGCAAGAGAGAGTACAGGACATCAGAACAACAGGCCCAGAGTCCTTGGCAGGGGAGAGTACAGCACATCAGAGCAACAGGCCCAGAGTCCTTGGCAGGGGAGATAGCGAGTACATGAGAGACTGCACAGGGGAGAGTACAGCACATCAGAGCAACAGGCCCAGAGTCCTTGGCAGGGGAGAGTACAGCACATCAGAGCAACAGGCCCAGAGTCCTTGGCAGGGGAGATAGCAAGTACATGAGAGGCTGCGCAAGGGAGAGTACAGCACATCAGAGCAACAGGCCCAGAGTCCTTGGCAGGGGAGAGTACAGCACATCAGAGCAACAGGCCCAGAGTCCTTGGCAGGGGAGATAGCAAGTACATGAGAGGCTGCACAGGGGAGAGTACAGCACATCAGAGCAACAAGCCCAGAGTCCTTGGCAGGAGAGAGTACAGCACATCAGAGCAACAGGCCCAGAGTCCTTGGCAGGAGAGAGTACAGCACATCAGAGCAACAGGCCCAGAGTCCTTGGCAGGAGAGAGTACAGCACATCAGAGCAACAGGCCCAGAGTCCTTGGCAGAGGAGAGTACAGCACATCAGAGCAACAGGCCCAGAGTCCTTGGCTGGGGAGATAGCAAGAACATGAGAGACTGCACAGGGGAGAGTACAGCACATCAGAGCAACAGGCCCAGAGTCCTTGGCAGGGGAGAGTACAGCACATCAGAGCAACAGGCCCAGAGTCCTTGGCAGGGGAGAGTACAGCACATCAGAGCAACAGGCCCAGAGTCCTTGGCAGGGGAGATAGCAAGTACATGAGAGGCTGCACAAGGGAGAGTACAGCACATCAGAGCAACAGGCCCAGAGTCCTTGGCAGGGGAGAGTACAGCACATCAGAGCAACAGGACCAGAATCCTTGGCAGGGGAGATAGCAAGTACATGAGAGGCTGCACAGGGGAGAGTACAGCACATCAGAGCAACATGCCCAGAGTCCTTGGCAGGAGAGAGTACAGCACATCAGAGCAACAGGCCCAGAGTCCTTGGCAGGAGAGAGTACAGCACATCAGAGCAACAGGCCCAGAGTCCTTGGCAGGAGAGAGTACAGCACATCAGAGCAACAGGCCCAGAGTCCTTGGCAGGCGAGAGTACAGCACATCAGAGCAACAGGCCCAGAGTCCTTGGCAGGGGAGAGTACAGCACATCAGAGCAACAGGTCCAGAGTCCGTGGCAGGGGAGATAGCAAGTACATGAGAGGCTGCACAGGGGAGAGTACAGCACATCAGAGCAACAGGCCCAGAGTCCTTGGCAGGGGAGAGTGCAGCACATCAGAGCAACAGGCCCAGAGTCCTTGGCAGGGGAGAGTACAGCATATCAGAGTAACAGGCCCAGAGTCCTTGGCAGGGGAGATAGCAAGTACATGAGAGGCTGCACAAGGGAGAGTACAGCACATCAGAGCAACAGGCCCAGAGTCCTTGGCAGGGGAGAGTACAGCACATCAGAGCAACAGGCCCAGAGTCCTTGGCAGTGGAGATAGCAAGTACATGAGAGGCTGCACAGGGGAGAGTACAGCACATCAGAGCAACAGGCCCAGAGTCCTTGGCAGGGGAGAGTATAGCACATCAGAGCAGCAGGCCCAGAGTCCTTGGCAGGGAGATAGCATGTACATGAGAGGCTGCACAGGGGAGAGTACAGCACATCTGCAAGCATTTCTGATTGAGTCAGGACTCTTGCTGCATTGGCAGCAACCTTGACATTTTGGTTTCTGATTAGGATCCAATAGTGGTCTGCTGAGATTATGGGCGTACAATGCGGGTGGTGCCAATGTGCTTATGTTTCAGGCTGATGCTAAGTACAGTGATCAACAATAGTCACTAGGTGTTCGTTTGTAATCTGCTTTTCTTTGACAAATTGTGCACTCTGATGGTTTTGACAGTAATCCAGCTTTTCTTTTCATATTCAATCATTTCACGTGTAAATATTATCCTGGGCCAGTTGGTTTCACTCACACCTAGATGAAGGGCCCAACAAATACCTACATCTCTTCCCGGAGAACACATTAGTTCAGTTTCCCACTCCCGACGCCTGGAATATATGTCCCCTTTTAGTCCTTATTCCTCTCATCACCACCGCTCTCCTTGTAACACCAATCAATACACCAGTCTCATACCCCCAGCACTCCTTCTCTCGTTCCCATAATGGCCACCTCTCGAGTTAAGGATGGAATTAACTGCTACAAAATCATCTATCCTCCTGGCCAAACTAAAGCTTCAGTAAAACGATTGAAGCATGAGACTATTGAACGTTTCCCTGATTCCCTTTTTGTTGACCAATTTTACAACTGTCGTTCTGGGAGGCGCAAAAATGATTTCATTTTCTTCACTCACGACACCCCTTCTTGGGCCTCCAGCTTATCTAATTCCCTTAATGTCTCCTCCTCCTCCTCTATCCCTCATGGGAAACAACGAAAGATTTCCCCCTCTGCATATTTCAACGGCTCCCTCACCATCTCAATCTATAACAACGGTACTGTCTTGATCCAAGTCAAAGACACCTGTCTCTCTCTCTTTGACCACCTCTTCCCCTCCCTACTCCCCTCCTCTGCGACCAGGTTTTCCCCTGACTCTCCATCTAGCCCCACCCTTTATTACCTTTCTACTCCCCTGACCCCCCTACACTCCAATAGGCTGCACCCTCGGGAGGCTCAGGTCAGCCCTCTTCCCTCCCCCTCCCTTGTGCCCTCCTCCCCCTTTCCTCCCACATCACAGTTTGCCCCCCCTTCGTCACGTCAGCCTTACCACTAGGCAATAAGCTCCTCGTCCAATCTGCACCGTCCCGGTACCCCAACCTCATTTCTTCCCCCCTATTCCTATCTGTTACTCCCTTTTTTAGTCCTCCCCTCCGCCAACCTCCTCCCCCAGCAATCTTTCCATATGCTCCCCTCATTCCTCCCTCTCCCCCGCTTCTCTACTCCCTCCTCCCCTCTCTTCCTTCCCCGATTTCTTCACAATCCCATTACATCTCCCTCCATCCCCCCACTCCGCCAGCAATGCTGTGCTGCCCCCTTACCCTCCTGGTAACCCTTTCCATCTCCCCCCATCAGGCCCAGCAGAACCATTTCCTCTCGTCAACTTCCCCTTCTCCCAACCCCCCCACTTTACCAGATGCCGGTTCCCTCACAGCCACCTCTCCTAGCCAACAGGACCTCTCCAATCACCTCCCGTCTTTTCCCATCCAAACCTCCTACACTCCTATGACACCTCACAGTCCTCCCCTCTCCTTCTTCCCCACCGTCTTGTTCCGCACCCATCTCCTCATAAACATGTCCTAAATTCCCTTCCTTCGTGCAATGCCACCAAAGACAACTCTCCCCTTACCTCTGATACTCCATCCCCCGCTCTCAACCTCCACCTTTCCCCACCTTTGAACCCTATACCTCAACTCTCCTCCTGTCCTCCAACCTCTCCCTGCCTCCCTCCACCTATTTCATCCCCTCCTTTTGCCACCAAAACACCCAACCTTCCATGCTCTGCCCTACTCTCTCTTGAAAATAAGCTATGCTCTCTTATCACCTCAATCTCCCAGCTTGTAGCTTCCATTTCACTTCTAAGCTCTAAGATTTCAACTTTCCCCTTCACCTTAACTCCTTTGGAAAACTCTCACCCCCCCACGAGATGCACCTCGGCTCCTCACCCCATCATAGCCAAGCATATCCTGTCGTCTGCAAACATCGCTCACTCACACAAGCCCTTGAACGCTACCCCTCTTCAACCACATCTCCGAGTAACCCAACTACCTACTCTATTCCAACCATCTCTTCTGTCAGAACCAAGCTTCCACCTAAACCCTTCCGTGCACCCTCATATAGGTATAATATCCCTGTCACCCTTCTTAGCCCAAGTGCCCCCGTCACCAAGATAGTCTCGACAGAACTGCACTGCCTACTCCACAACTGCAGATCTGCAATAAAACACAAACTCGAAATCTCTGATACCATCACCCTTCACAATATTGACCTGTTATTCCTAACAGAGACCTGGTTCAACGATACCTCTCACTCTATGTTTGATCTCCTTCTACCCACAGGCTACTCTATTTTCAGGAATGACAGACCTATCAAAGTTGGGGGAGGTGTTGCAGTCATCTTTAGAAACTCCCTTCTACTCAAGGCTTTTCCCATCAGCGCCTTCCGCACTTTTGAATGTCTATCTCTTGAGCTTCAAATACACCACCGCTCACCCCTCAGATTCCATGTCATATACCGCCCACCTGGCAGCGGCCCTTCGTTTATGGAGGAACTCACGGACTTCATCAGCGACCAATACGCACAAAGTGACAATCAGACCTTCGTGGATGACTTCAATCTCCACTGGGGCTCCCTGCATGACTCTTCTGCGAACTTGCTGGCCACCTTCCTCTCTACAAACGATCTTATCCAACACTGCACAGAATCAACACACTCTAAGGGCTCAATCCTGGACCTTGTTATTTCTAAAGCAGGCATGCTTTCTATCGCTACCCCTATTCACGTAGACTGGTCTGACCACCTCCTCATCCCATTCTCTCTTCACCTAGCTCACTCTTTAACTCTTGGCCAACCTAAGAGGGCTACCTCCTGGTTCCGTGACGCTAAAAATATTGACACTGTTTCCCTCTGTGAATCAGCTTTGCTGTCACTTCCAAGGCTAGACCCGAACCTAGATGTTGACGATCTCACCTCACAATGCCTCTCAGTCCTTGCAGTCGAAATCAATAGCGTTGCTCCTCTCCGAAGCAAAAAGAAAAGGCCCATTCCCTCAGCACCCTGGTTCAACAAATCCCTATATGAAGAGAGGAAGCACCTAAGACTCCTGGAGAAACAATGGAGGCGAGCACCCTCCACCGATAATTTGGCTACGCTTCGTTCAGCAAGATCTAAATACCACAAGCACATCTTCCTGGGGAAAGCATCACACTTCAGAACCCTCCTTGACTCAGCCAAAAATAGACCCAAAAAACTATTTGATCTCATCAAGAATACCAACTTCGCTCCCCCAACCTCCAAATTGGAGGAATCTACAAAGAAAGCTGCGGATTTCGCTGTATTTTTTGATGAAAAAGTGAAATCACTTGTGGCTCAGGTCGCTCATCCTACCCCTCCAGAGGAGCGCAAATCACTAGGCATTTGGCAGAACTTCGACCCCATCTCTGAAGATGTCCTCCTCAAGTGCATCCTCGAAACCAAGCCCTCCAACCACTCGCTCGACCTCATCCCTAGTGCCATTGCCATTGACTTCTATACCCATTCTCTTCCCTATTGGACCACTCTGGTCAACTTCTCACTCAGTCAAGGCTCCCTTCCTGTTCCCTTCAAAACTGGGCAGGTCACCCCTCTGCTTAAAAAACCCACTGCGGATGCGAATGACCTCAACAACTTCCGCCCTATCACTAACCTACCCTTTCTTGCGAAGATCACAGAAAGATGTGTTGCGAAACAACTCTCTCATCATATCAAGGACAATGATCTTCTTGACAATTTTCAGTCCGGCTTCATCCAAAACTGCAGCACTGAAACTGCCCTGCTGCAAGTGATCGATGACGCGCTCCGAATACTAGACTCGGGGGGGTCTTTTCTTCTAATTCTCCTCGACCTTTCGGCAGCCTTTGACACTGTCAATCACAACACCCTCCTCAACACTCTTCAACAGAGAATGGGCATGGAGGGCACTGTGCTGAAATGGTTTGCTTCTTTCCTCTCTGATAGATCCCAAATGATCAAAATAGCGGACAGTCTTTCATCTCCCTCGGCGGTGGGCCAAGGTGTTCCCCAAGGCTCTATTCTTGCACCCACATTGTTCAATCTCTACTTGGAACCTCTGGGAAATCTCCTAAGTAAATCTGGGGTCAACTATCATTTCTACGCAGACGACACTCAAATTTACCTCAAGGTTGCCTCCACTCACGATCTCTCCATCCTTAGCTCTACCCTCGACTCCATTCAAAACTGGATGTCAACACATCAACTGATTCTGAATCCCTCCAAAACTGAATTCCTCCTCCTCACTTTCTCCTCCCCCGGTTCAATCATGGATGGACCAGATGAATCTGCTGAACAATAAACCCATCATTGTTGACAGCGCAAAATCCCTTGGTGTCATACTCAACACAAAACTCATTCTACTTTCCCATATTAATTCAATTGCAAAGTCTGCCCGATACCAACTGCTCCTTCTTTGGGGGATTCGTCGCTTCTTCCCGGAGCATGACCGTAAAACCCTGGTCCAATCGCTGGTCCTCTCCAGACTGGACTACTGCAATTCTCTTCTGACTGGCCTCCCCAAATCCCACCTGTCCCCCCTTAAGTCTGTTCTCCATTCAGCAGCTCGTTTCATTTTTGGGGCCAAAAGAAGCGACCACATCACTCCCATGCTATCCACCCTCCGCTGGCTTCCCATCGAGGCTAGAGCTATCTACAAGACTGCCTGCATCACCCACAAAGCCTTGCACTCCTCCTCCCCGCGCTACCTGGCGAATAAGCTGAAACTCTCTGGAGGCTCTAGACCATCACGAAATGCGGAAAATCTACTGCTTGAACCTCCCACTTTCAAGAAGGAAAGATCGATGGCCCAATCCTTTTCCGGCGGCGCAGTGAGAATCTGGAACTCACTTCCGCCTCAGCTCTGGACCACCACCTCCTCCCAGGCCTTCAAATCTGACCTCAAAGTTCTCCTCCTTCAAAGACACTTCCAAATGTAATCCTTGCCCTCTCTATTATCTGAAGAATACCCTTCCATTTAGTTAATCTAGTAACTTGACTATGGAAGTGTCTTCCCAGTGTGTTCATGTGGTCTGAGAGTTCGCCATTTTTTGCAGTATTATCCTTCTACCCATGTTTTGTACTCGTGTGTAACATGCACCCGTCACTTTCTCTTGTAACACACTGTTTTCTACCTCTTACATTTGGTTGTTTTCAATACCTGCACAAGTGCCACCAGTGCCTACGTAACGTTTGTTCTTGTGCTTGAGTGTCCTCCTTATATTGCAGTATTATACCGTTATGTTTATCTTGTACGCTTTTGTAACCGGCACACGTCACTTTTTCCTTCTGTAATGCACCGTTTGCTACCTCTTGTATTTTGTTGGCTCAAGAATGTCACTTTTGTAATGCACCGTTTGCTACCTCTTGTATTTTGTTGGCTCACGATTGTCACTTTTGTAATGCACCGTTTGCTACCTCTTGTATTTTGTTGGCACACGATTGTCATTTACCTCTTGTATTTTGCTGGCTCACAATTGTCAATTTTGCTTCATTTAATGTAACGTTTGCTTTTGTATTTTGTTCACATGGAATTTTCTCATGTATCAGTTCTGTTTCTATTGTAAAGCGCTCTGACACCTTCGGGTAAAGTCTGCGCTATATAAAAATGCATAAATAAATAAATAAACATCATTGCAACAGGCCCAGAGTCCTTGGCAGGGGAGAGTACAGCACATCAGAGCAACAGGCCCAGAGTCCTTGGCAGGAGAGAGTACAGCACATCAGAGCAACAGGCCCAGAGTCCTTGGCAGGAGAGAGTACAGCACATCAGAGCAACAGGGCCAGCAACACACCCAGGTCGCAAACAATGGTCATGACTAGCACACCTGTGTGTGGCACAGGCGTATGAGGGTGTTGACAACTCACTCCTGGCTGTCATGCGGACTGGGACCTGGCTGTGTGTCAGGGACAGCAGGTCCACTTGACTGGTGTGACAGAGGCCCATGTAATGTGGTAATAACAGAGGGCCTGCAAGGTGGAGGGCTGTGTGGACCAGGTGGCACCGTGGCACGTGGAGGTGGAGTCATGCACACCGTTGACACAGTGTGGGTGGGAGAGGTTGTAGGGGTGCCCTTCCACTTTTTTGGAATATGAAATTGCTTCCCTGTCGTGGGGTTGATGGGAAGTGGTGTTGACACAACAGGCACACACACCAACTGTCCCACATCAGGGGCAAACACTGGCACTCCCTCTGGTGAAGTGCTTGATCCTGCTGAACGCTTGGGCTGGCTACGCCTCCGGACCACCTTACCCTCTATGGAAGGTGTATCCCTTACAGTGACCACCTTCCCACTTCCCCCAGGGGTGGTGTCTACAGTGCCCTCCTGTCCCTTCTTGCCAGGGCTGGTCACAACACTGCCCTCCTTTTCCTCAATCACTGGCCTGGACACAACACTGGGCTCCCCTGCCTTAATCAGTGGGCTGGTCACAACAGGGCTCTCCTCTGCCGCAATGACTGGGCTGGTCACAACAGGGCTCTCCTCTGCCTCAATGACTGAGCTGCTCACAGCAGGGCTCTCATCTGCCTCAATGACTGGGCTGGTCCCAACAGGGCCCTCCTCCACCTGCCTCGATGTACTTTGTTTTGGTGTTGATGTGGTGGGTGGTTGTGTCCCTGTGCTCTCCCCAGGTGTAGCCATGACATGCCACACATCCTCTGTGGGCATAGGTGAGTCATATTCTGGTGATGCCTCTGCAGCATGTGAGCCTGATGTCTGCCACAATGACCTTCTGGCCTTGCTCTTCTGTGACTTCACCTTGTCCGTGCATATTGTGGGGGCCCTGCTCTTCTTTGGGGATGGAGTCTGTGGACGGGATTGTTTGGTTTGGGTCTGACCTGTGCTCCAAGTGTTGTATCGTTTAGTTGACGTAGGTCCCAAGTGGTCACTGTCATCTGATGTGGCCACTGAATGTGTGGTCGTCACAGGCACCTGAGCTGCAATGGGACCATGTGCCTGTTGAAGGGCTGACGTGACTGTGGCTGACAATGACTGTACTGTGCGGTGTAGCCCACCCACGTCAGAGTGTATGCCCTCCATGAATGCTAGAACCTGGCCTAATTTGTTCTTGTGGGCACTGAAGGCATTGAGCAGGGCGGTCTGGCCCACGCAAAGTTGCCACAGGAGCTCTACGCACTCTGCACTGAGGGCAGCAGGGGGGACACGTGCAGGGGAAGCGGTGCCGTGTGTGAATGTTACACGTCCCCTCTTAGTAACATGGATACGGCCAGCACCAGAGGAAGTGGCTGGGAGGCTGGGCAGTGGCCGCTGGGTGTCAGATGCTGCAGCAGACTCCCCATCCCCTGTGCCTGCTAACAGGGATGCATCCCCGCTGGCATCAGATGAAGTGGTACTCTGTATCTCAGCCACAGATTCCTCATGCATACTCCTGTCACCCTCAGGAGCGCTGGTGTGCTCAGTGTCACTTGGCTCAGTCTCACTTGCCTCCGCTGGCGCTGTCGTGCTGGTCTCGCCACCACTTGTTTCAGGATCATGTTCCGCCGTGGTGTCTTGCGAATCTGCATTAGTGAGAGAAACAGGGTTGTGTAAGTGTCATCATCTATTCACACTATTGCAGATCAATTCAGCACAGTAGAGGCCTAGAGCTACATGGTAACCACCACACCCTGCAATCACTGTGCAGCTACACACAATATAGACCACAACAGTGCCTGTCATGCAGACAAACTGCCAGGAGTGAGGCATGTCGATGCCACACAGCACTATACCCTGCCCATGGATGGTGATCCCCCAGCCCACATTGACCTGCCCCATGGACATGATGTAGCCACAACACACATCACCACTTACAGCCCAAAAGGGAACTAGAGGGGACCACACACACCTGAATTGACTACACATGCCACAATGCCAACTAGGCCATAAAATCTCACCATGTGCCAAACAGGGTTCACATTGTCGTCGGATGTGTGGGCCTCAACCATCATGGTGCATGCAAAGTAGACAGACATGTTGTCACACTCATTAAGTGGACACAGGAGTTCTGCACAATATGGACACCCCACACCATCCCAAAGAAGAGTGACCATGTGGACACAAACAAATCTGTCAAGGACTGAGAACTGCAGGCAGGAGCAGCACAGTAAGGGCATGGTGGCCCAATGCCTCATACAGGCACACTTCACAGTCGCCACTCACATCACATATCACAGCATGGCAGCACACGCACATCACATGTGTCACTGCTGCCACAGGCCCTGTACACATGCACACCATCTCTGTTTTGCTGCTGATGCCCCTTCAGACGTGCATCCAGGTCTGGATTGGTCACTGCCAGTATGCGTCCAATCAGCGGAGTCATGGTGCGCCGTGCCAAACGCCCTGTGCGTGGTACCATCCCCAAAGTCATCTCTGCCACTTGCTTAGCCAGCCGGCTGATGTCGTCCCACCTCTTGTGACAGTGTATCTGTCGTCTTTTTGATACCCCCAGGGCTCGCACCTTTGCTGCTATGGCCCTCCACACGGCCTTACGTTGGTGTACCTTGAGCTGCAGGTATGAGAGTAAGAAGGGCAAATGAACAATTACACAATGTCAGATGTCAGCATCTATCAGTACAGCAGACAGACACTGACTCAGGACTCACAGTAACCTCCCTCACTCCAGAACTGGGGGTACCCTCACAAGGCCACTATGCATGGCATAAACATTAGTGAATGCATGCACACATTGTGGTGCCTACTCTCCATGACATTCACACAAATGCATGATGCCTCAACACAAATGCATCGACAGCAGTGTGTAATTCAGACATTGTACAGGGCACTGATGGGGCAAATCTACTAATCAGTGTGAAGCAACTGTAGCATGTAAGTTGGCTGATGTTCAACGTATGGCTGTGCAGCCACTGAACCTACTCTGTGGGTCACACTGACTCTGACTACAGGGGCACCCCGAAATGTCCTCACAAGCATTCACTGTCCTGGCATCTAATATGGTTCTGTATGCCCAACAATGTAACACACCCCACTCACACATATGAGTACAGGCCTAGGTAAGAGTCACATTGCAACACGCACACTCCCTCGACCTGGAAACAGCTTGTCTGTCAGTGTTTGTCATCACCCCACATCCCCAAGCATATACTGCTGCATCACGACTACACGTCTGACACCACCCTGCCCTACAGCTCCCTTCATGGTGACTTACCACAACATTGGGACCACCAAACAGCCGTGGATACTGTGCCAGCACCTCGTCCACAAGGACATCCAGCTCATCACTCGTGAATGGACTGGCACGGATCTTATCTGTTCTTGACATCCCTGTGGATATGGCAGACCTGTGGCGGAAGTGATTTGTGAGGGGTCCCAGGCAGCAGGCTCTTGAAGCAGCAGCAGGAGAGTGTCCCAGGCAGCAGGCTCTTGAGGCAGCAGCAGGACAGGGTCCCAGGCAGCAGGCTCTTGAAGCAGCAGCAGGAGAGGGTCCCAGGCAGCAGGCTCTTGTGGCAGCAGCAGGAGAGGGTCCCAGGCAGCAGGATCTTGAAGCAGCAGCAAGAGAGGGTCCCAGGCTGCAGGCTCTTGAAGCAGCAGCAGGAGAGGGTCCCAGGTAGCAGGCTCTGTGAGCAGTGGAAATGTGAGGCTCACTCCCATAGATTTATAGCCCCCTGGGGTTGTTTGGAAGCTTAAAAGCTGCTACAATTGGTCGTCCGGGTCTGCCTTATTCAAAAGCATCCAATGACCGCCTCCGCGGTAGCGGAGCACACCTATTGCGATTTTCAAATCTGCATCATGCCACCGTGATCATCGCTGCCATTGTCTGAATGCAATGCCCCATGGCGGTGATGCACCGCAGGGGAACGGCGGTAGGTACTGCGACTTATGCGACAGAGCATACCCACCGCCATATTCACATGTCCATATGCCAATGGCTAACGCACTTGTGAAGGAGGTCGTGCTGGGGTCACACCGCAGGGGACCGGCGGTAGGTACCGCGACTAATGCGGCGGAGTATACCCACCGCCATATTCACATGTCCATATGCCAATGGCTAACGCACTTGTGAAGGGAGTGGTGCTGGGGTCACACCGCAGGGGACCGGCGGTAGGTACCGCGACTCATGCGGCGGAGCATACCCACCGCCATATTCACATGTCCATATGCCAATGGCTAACGCACTTGTGAAGGGGGTGGTGCTGGGGTCACACCGCAGGGGACCGGCGGTAGGTACCGCCATTTTCGTAACCATTGCTGTGTATGTCAATCAAGGACACTGTATCAGCACCCTGCAGCAACATTATGAACACATTGTACACACGATGCCACACAGCCATGTCATCCACAGGTGGACGCACGTTCAGCGTGAGACACTTTGGCCTGTGGTTCAGCCATTTTAGTAAGATATTTGATGGCTGATGATGATTGACAGACTTCAGCTGGTGTAAATGATGTTGTGACGTTTAATGTGTTGTGGGTCAGTGCAGACCGTGACCTGGCTGGTGTGACTGCATTGTATCGGACAAGACTTGTGCATGCACAACTGCTCATGCACACAACCGGAAGTGTCCCTGCTACTGTGATCATTGTGTTGATGAATGTGTTCCGACTTTACATGATGCATTTAGGTGTGGCAGGTACAGCAGATGGGTATGATAGACATGGTAAGTCACAATACATTGGCGGGTCTTGCTGCACCTTGTCTGCACATGTGAATTGTTCATCCATTATATCCGCATTCACAGTCCCAGATGTGTGTGTGGCACTTGTGTATTGTCACTGGAGAGGCGTGCCCTCTGTGTGTAGCTATTGGCCAGCCATGTAACCTGATGTGCCATGCATCTCACGGGCACTCGTTGTTGTCACTGACATATTCATTTCACTCCTCAACTAGGAGGAGGCCGAATCTCCTACGTCACCTGACAGTGCTGGAGGACATGGAGAATGAGGCAATCATCAGGAAATTCAGGCTGGACAGACCAACATTGAAGATCCCGTGTGATCCATTGGAGCCCCACCTGCAGCCTCGCCGTCACTATCCTACGGCATTCACACCCACCTACAAGGTGATGGCAGCACTCCACCTTTTTGTGACAGGTTCCTTCCAGGAGACCGTGGCTAACGCTGGGGGGATGTCGCAGCCCATGTTCAGCATGGTGCTGAGGGATGTTCTTGCGGCCATGATGCTATATTGCAATCGCTACATACATTTCCCCAGGGGACGTGAATTGGCTGCCGTGAAGGGTGACTTCTATCCCCTTGGGCGAATCCCACATGCAGTCGGTGCCATCGATTGCACCCATGTAGGTCTGGTGCCACCGCAGGCAATGGAGCACATTTATCGGAACCGCAAACACTACCACTCCATGAATGTGCAGGTGGTGTGCCTTGCGGACATGACCATATCACATGTGTGTGCAAAGTATCTCGGTTCGGCCCATGATTAGTACATCATGAGGCACAGCATGGTGCCACGGATGATGGAGAATCTGCATCCCGAACCTGCCTGGATTGTGGGTGAGTATCACTACAGCTATGGCGTACTGTGTGTCACTTGCTGGACTCAGGCTGTACAACATTGCAATGTGTGTTTGTCACTCACAGGTGACTCAGCATATCCCAGTTGGCCATGGCTGTTGAGCCCACTCCGGAATCCACGTCACCAGCAGACATCCGCTACAATGAGGCCCATGGCATGACCCGACGGGTAATCGAGCGAACTTTCGGCCTGCTGAAGTCAAGGTTCCGGTGCCTTGACAGGACCAGAGGCGCAATGGCATACTTGCCTGGGAAGGTGTGCAAGATCGTTGTGGCATGCTGTATGCTGCACAACCTGGCCAACCAGAGGGGGGTCCCCCTGCTCATGGACGATGGTGAGGAACCAAGGCCACCACCTGCTCAGGGACCTGAATCCAGTGATGAGGACAGTGGAGAGGAGGAAGGAGTTGACCAGCGCCAGCAGCTCATCGAACGCTACTTCACTTGAAGGTGGGTGACGAGGTACAACGTGTACATTGTCTGGTGTGTTTGCTTTTGTTGTGAATGGCTATGCGCGGATGTAACCGATAGGCACATGTTCTGTCACCTATGTGTGGTATTGGTGACATTGACGTTCCGTACGGAGATGTATGCTGGACCGTATTTGTGCACATCTGCTAGATATTGTGTAGTATGCCTGTGATGCCTTGGATATTTTATTGTGCAGTGATATGTGTGTGTTGCCACAATGAAACCAGTGACTGTTGTTCTGTTGTGTCTCCCTAGGTGCTACAGAGGGTTCCTGCCCTGCATACTGTACAAGATTTGTACACATCATGGACATTATCAACAATGTAAATACTGCACTAAAGAATTCACTACACAAAAACTGGTGCTTCATGTATTTTATTGTGGGAGTGGACATGTGATTGGTGCGCTAATATTTACATGAAGGTGTGGAATGAGCAGTGAGTTGACAGTCCTGTTCAATGAGATGCAAGAGTAGACACCACATGGATGTGGTGACCCAGTCCAACAGAGAGGTGCCATTGCCATGGCAATGTGGGGAAAGAAAGTCCAAACAGTGAATGCAGTTGGGAAGAGGGTTGTCTTCACGGCTGGCTCCGTGACTGGTGTGTGGCAGGTGCTTTGCCTCCCGAGACTCCCAGGCTCTTCTTTGGATGCCCCCTAGATCTTTTTGGTGGTGGGGTGCCTGCTGAATGGCCAGTGGCGTCAGAGGACTCACCCCTCTCTGTTGGCGCAGGGGAGGATGGTGCACTGTCATCCTGCGGAGCAACAGAAGGGGACGGAGGTGGTGGTTGGGACACAGGCCTGTCCCTCTGCGACGCCACTTGCTGGCCCATGAGGTCCACCATCTGTCCCAGGCGGTCATCGATGGACCTCATCAGCAGGATGAGCTCCCTTATTAGTTCATCAGACCGGCCACTTTGTCCCTGGACCTCTTGGTAGGCCTGCACAACCCTGGTGAAGTGGTCCAGGGATGGTGTCCACTCCCGGGTACAGAGCAGGAATATCGTCATAAAAATATCGACTAACATTAATATCGCCGCAGAAATATCGACAAAAAGAAATATCGATGACAAAAATATAGTTTGACAAGAATATCGACAGACAGGTAAGTAATATCGTTAACATTAATATAGTTGTAATAAATATCGTTTACAAAAACATCGTTTACTAAAATATCGTTTTTTAAATAATAATAAGTAATTAAGTGTTTTTAATGAGTATTGGTTGTCAAAGTAGTATTTTTTGTAGTATTTTATTAGTTAATACCGTATTTTATGTTGAATTTAGTGTTAATAGTTCCGTAGCGGGTTGTGGGTTTATAGGGGAGTAGGGTGGGAAGTAATTTAAATATAATAAAATAATTGATTAATTAATGTGTTAATTGAATATAAATAGTGTAATAAATAATAGTTAATTAATTTCAATTAGTTAATTGATTAATAATTATGTAAATTAATTATGTTAATTATTTAATTAATTTTAGGTGTGTGTAGTTGAATTTTTAAGTGAAAAAGTAGTGAATTAATTACATTTTAATTGAATAAATATTTAATTAATGATTAATTAAATAAAAATAAAGATTTGTTAATTTTTAAACATTGTAAATGTAATAAAAGAATTGAATAATTAATGTGTTAATTGAATATAAATAGTGTAAAAAATAAAAATTAATTAATTTCAATTAGTTAATTGATTAATAATTATGTAAATTAATTATGTTAATTGTTTAATTAATTTTAGGTGTGTGTAGTTGAATTTTTAAGTGAAAAAGTAGTGAATTAATTACATTTTAATTGAATAATTATTTAATTAATGATTAATTAAATAAAAATAAAGATTTGTTAATTTTTAAACATTGTAAATACATTTAGTAATTTTAACCCCTACACTATCCAACGCTTTCCCTACTGTTGCACCCTCTGGAGTGGGAATAGTAATTTTTACCCCTACTCTATCCAACGCTTTCCCTACTGTTGCACCCTCTGGAGTGGGAATAGTAATTTTTACCCCTACGCTATCCAACGCTTTCCCTACTGTTGCACCCTCTGGAGTGGGAATAGTAATTTAAACCCCTACGCTATCCAACGCTTTCCCTACTGTTGCACCCTCTGGAGTGGGAATAGTAATTTTTACCCCTACGCTATCCAACGCTTTCCCTACTGTTGCACCCTCTGGAGTGGGAATAGTAATTTTTACCCCTACGCTATCCAACGCTTTCCCTACTGTTGCACCCTCTGGAGTGGGAATAGTAATTTTTACCCCTACGCTATCCAACGCTTTCCCTACTGTTGCACCCTCTGGAGTGGGAATAGTAATTTAAACCCCTACGCTATCCAACGCTTTCCCTACTGTTGCACCCTCTGGAGTGGGAATAGTAATTTTTACCCCTACGCTATCCAACGCTTTCCCTACTGTTGCACCCTCTGGAGTGGGAATAGTAATTTTTACCCCTACGCTATCCAACGCTTTCCCTACTGTTGCACTCTCTGGAGTGGAAATAGTAATTTTTACCCCTACGCTATCCAACGCTTTCCCTACTGTTGCACCCTCTGGAGTGGGAATAGTAATTTAAACCCCTACGCTATCCAACGCTTTCCCTACTGTTGCACCCTCTGGAGTGGAAATAGTAATTTAAACCCCTACGCTATCCAACGCTTTCCCTACTGTTGCACCCTCTGGAGTGGGAATAGTAATTTAAACCCCTACGCTATCCAACACTTTCCCTACTGTTGTACCCTCTGGAGTGGGAATAGTAATTTTTACCCCTTCGCTATCAAATGTTCTAATTAATAATATATTTTATATTTTAATTATATGTATGTATTATTGTTGTTATATAAAGTAATGTGTTAAATATATGTATATGTACACATTTATTAAGTTTATAATGAAAAAGTGTAGTTAATTTGTTTTCAATAGTCAAAAAATAAAAGTAATGTAATGTATTTTGTTAATAGTACTTATATTTATTTAATATTGAATGTAATTTTAATTAATTTAAAAATTCGATATTTTTTACAACGATATTTATTACAACGATATTTTTGAGTCGATATTTATGTACTTACCTGTTTAGGTATAGGGTGTCGATATTTTTGTAAACGATATTTTTACAACGATATTTTTGTCAACGATATTTTTGTAATCGATATTTTAACACCCTACCCCACTCCCGAGGTCTGGTGGTGACCCTGGTCTTTCTACCTGCTCTGCTGCGATGGACCTCTTCCCTCGCCACTGGGGAGCCACGCACTCTCTCCCTGCCCTCCACAGGTGTTGCTGTGGGATGGTCATGCCTAGGGACAGCGAGGGTGCTGCAGGTGGTACTGGTGGTACTGGTGGTGTTGGTGGCAGTGGCGGTGGTGGCGGTGGTGGTTGCGGTGGAGGCAGAGGCCGTGACAGCAGGGGTCTGCTGCATTGTTGTTGCAGCAGAGGTGGTGGTGGGGAGGATGGGGGCCTGGGGCCTCTGGGTCTGTGGCACACCAGATGGGCCGGGCTGGAGCTCATCATCCAAACTGTCCTGGGAGTCCACATCTGAGAGTCCATGTGCCGGGGGTGGAGACTGGCTCTGCTGGTCATTGGTGTGGTCCTCAGCAGTGAGTTTTTCGTTACCTGTGGAGTAGATGGGGAGTGGTCAGTGTTTGTGTCATCTACGTATCATCATCTGTCTGTACACTAGTTATATATGCAGTCATCAGTGGTACAAATCATGGCAACACTGTGTAACATTTCATAGTGCAGAGGGACATCATGGAGTCATACATGTTGATTGTCAATGCATTGCGTGCAATTGTTGTTGTTTTTCTGGATGCAGGTCCCCCACACACCCTTCATGAAGAATTAAGTTAGGTACGTACTTGTTAGGTGAGTGTGCAGGGGGCAATGGCTGACACATGCTCCTGGGTGGGGGAGGCCTCCATGCTGCTGGGGTGTGGGCCAGGTGGGATGGTGGGAGCAGTGAGACAGGCCTCCCACCACAAAACAGTGCTCCAATACAAGATGGCTACCAACCTGTAAGTCTGTTTGTTAAACAGTGCAATGGCTGACACATGCTCTTGGGTGGGGGAGGCCTCCATGCTGCTGGGGTGTGGGCCAGGGGGGGTGGTGGTAGTAGTTAGTGCAGGCCTCCCTCCCTCCCTCCCACACAAACCCTCCCAGTGATGATGGCTACCAACCTGTAAGTCTGTTTGTTAAACAGTGCAATGGCTGACACATGCTCCTGGGTGGGGGAGGCCTCCGTGCTGCTTGGGTGTGGGCCAGGGGGGATGGTGGGAGCAGTGAGACAGGCCTCCCACCACAAAAACAGTGCTCCAATACAAGATGGCTACCAACCTGTAAGTCTGTTTGTTAAACAGTGCAATGGCTGACACATGCTCCTGGGTGGGGGAGGCCTCTATGCTGCTGGGGTGTGGGCCAGGGGGAATGGTGGGAGCAGTGAGACAGGCCTCCCACCACAAAACAGTGCTCCAATACAAGATGGCTACCAGCCTGTAAGTCTGTTTATTAAACAGTGCAATGACTGACACATGCTCCTGGGTGGGGGAGGCCTCCATGCTGCTGGGGTGTGGGCCAGGGGGAATGGTGGGAGCAGTGAGACAGGCCTCCTACCACAAAACAGTGCTCCAAAACAAGATGGCTACCAACCTGTAAGTCTGTTTGTTAAACAGTGCAATGGCTGACACATGCTCCTGGGTGAGGGAGGCCTCCATGCTGCTGGGGTGTGGGCCAGGGGGGATGGTGGTAGTAGTTAGTGCAGGCCTCCCTCCCTCCCACACCAACCCTCCCAGTGATGATGGCTACCAACCTGTAAGTCTGTTTGTTAAACAGTGCAATGGCTGACACATGCTCCTGGGTGGGGGAGGCCTCCATGCTGCTGGGGTGTGGGCCAGGGGGGATGGTGGTAGTAGTTAGTGCAGGCCTCCCTCCCTCACTCCCTCCCTCCCACACAAACCCTCCCAGTGATGATGGCTACCAACCTGTAAGTCTGTTTGTTAAACAGTGCAATGGCTGGCACATGCTCCTCGGTGGGGGAGGCCTCCATGCTGCTGGGGTGTGGGCCAGGGGGGATGGCGGGAGCAGTGAGACAGACCTCCCACCACAAAACAGTACTCCAATACAAGATGGCTACCAACCTGTAAGTCTGTTTGTTAAACAGCGCAATGGCTGACACATGCTCCTGGGTGGGGGAGGCCTCCATGCTGCTGGGGTGTGGGCCAGGGGGAATGGTGGGAGCAGTGAGACAGGCCTCCCACCACAAAACAGTGCTCCAATACAAGATGGCTACCAACCTGTAAGTCTGTTTGTTAAACAGTGCAATGGCTGACACATGCTCCTGGGTGGGGGAGGACTCCATGCTGCTGGGGTGTGGGCCAGGGGGGATGGCGGTAGTAGTTAGTGCAGGCCTCCCTCCCTCCCTCCCACACAAACCCTCCCAGTGAAGATGGGTACCAACCTGTAAGTCTGTTTGTTAAACAGTGCAATGGCTGACACATGCTCCTGGGTGGGGGAGGACTCCATGCTGCTGGGGTGTGGGCCAGGGGGGATGGTGGTAGTAGTTCGTGCAGGCCTCCCTCCCTCCCTCCCACACAAACCCTCCCAGTGAAGATGGCTACCAACCTGTAAGTCTGTTTGTTAAACAGTGCAATGGCTGACACATGCTCCTGGGTGGGGGAGGACTCCTTGCTGCTGGGGTGTGGGCCAGGGGGCATGGTGGTTGTAGTTAGTGCAGGCCTCCCTCCCCCATACAGGCCTCCTCAGCAGGATGGCTGGCTACATGTTGGGTGGGGATGGGCAGTGTAATGGTGTTTGGGTATTGCAAGGATATAATTCTCATTGTGGTAGTTGTCATTTGTCTGTACTTACCAGCCTCCGCTCCCCCGGCTACTCCTGTGAGATTCTCAGGTAGCAGGATGGCAAGCACCTTCTCCTCCCATGGTGTGAATGTCTTCAGTGGGATGGGAGGGCCACTGCCAGTCACGTTTGCCAGCGTCCAGTTCTTGCTCCTCCTCTCCTTGACAACCCTCTTGAGATCATGCCACCTCTTCATGATCTCCTTCTTGGATCTTGGGGTGGCCCCTACTGCACTCACCCTTTGGACTATCCTTTCCCACATTTGTGTCCTGGTGGCTAATGGTGTCTGTTGGACCAGGCTGCCAAATAGTAGTGGCTCTACTCTTACAATCTCATTGACCATGACTGTCAACTCACTCTTGGTGAATTTGGGCATTTTTTGTGCTGTCATGGTGTGTGGGGGTTGAGGTGTTTGTGGGTGCAGGGGTGTGGTGATGATGTGTGAGGTGTGTTGTGTGATGGGGGTTTGTTTGTGATGGTGTGATTGTGGTGTTGATGGTGGTGGTGGTGGGTGGGTGTGTGTGCTGTGCTCTTTTGTCTCTCCTGTCAGGTGTGGTGTATGGCCTTCTCTTTTGGAGTGATGCAAAGGATTGTGGTCAGTGAAGGGTGTGGCTTTGTACTCAGCGGTGTGGGTGTGTCCAATTGGATGTTGGTTGTCAGGTGTGTTGTGGGAGTAGTTCTTTGGTTTTGTATTGTATATTCGTTATTTATGTTTCTGTGTATGTGTGTTGTATATTTTGGTGGCAGTGCTACTTTGTTTATGCAATTTAGGCATCACTGCGGTGTTTTTACATCGACCGCCATATTTTTCATGTTCGTCCGTTGCGGTGGCTTTGCTGCTGCTTTGACCGCCATTTCTTCCATTCACTGCTGGGTACGACCGCGGCGGTCGGTGTCGGCGGTTCCGCCCGCGACACCCTCGGGGCTATCGTAATTTCCCGTGCGGTCTGTCCGCTTTCCCTGCGGTGGGTTGTGCCTTTTCCGCTGCTTATCCGACCGCCGCAGTCGTTTTTTTGCCGTCTCCGCCCACGTCGGACGGCTTTGCTTGGCCCCCTACCGCCGCGGTCGGTCTTTTGTGGCGGATGTTCCTAATGCTGCGGACGGTATTTCTGCAGTCCTGGCGGGCGGTTGGTTTCCGCCTCCATGGCGGTCGGGGTGGTTTTCCGCCCGCTATCCTAATGGGCCCCTAAGTCTCCAGCCTCACACCTGTAATTAAAAAACAAATACCTAAAACAATTCTTTTATTTCTACTCTATTTTCTACAGAGAAAAAGAAAATACAGAAGCCCTAGACAACATCTGTACTTCAAACTAAAAATAAAAAAAGTAAGTATATAATTTAAAACATAACTTCAAACTTTAATAGATTGGTAACAAAGTAGAAACTAGCTACCTGACCACAACCAAAAAAAACATAAATACTTGAAAAAGATTGTAACACATTTTCTCAATTTTTACAGGTACAAAAAGAAATACACTGAAAATAACATTTTGAATAAAAGCAACACCTGAAACGAACAGTTTGAAATCATCAAAAGATATACAGGTAAATAATAAGGGGCACATTACGATGGAGGATTTTCCGCATCCTCCGGGCCGGCGGAAGCCACCGCCGGCCCGGAGGATGCGGAAAATCCTCTGCAGACCCACCAAAGACCCACCGCCACATTAGGATGGCTGGTGGGTCCTGGTTTCTGTCCGCCGCTTTTCCGCCGCGGTTGGCTTACAACCGCGGCGGAAAAGGCCTAATATGGTGGCGGTGTCTCTCAGACACCGCCAGACATATTAGGATGGCTGTGCAAACATACTTTTCCGCGGCGGATTCTCCGCTGAGGAAAAGCATGTGGATCTTCACCTCAGGTACCTATGGTACCCCCTTGCATTTGCGTGCATGAAGCGGAAGGCACCGCGCGGTGCCTGCCGCTTTGTGCATGCAAATGCACTGCTTTCATTTTTTACATTGCGGCGGGTGCTGCTTCAAGCAGCACCCGCCACAATGTAAAAAATGCAGGATGTGACCGCCAGGGTGGCGGTCACATCCTAATTGCCGTGGAGGGACCGCCGCTGCCCATGTGGATGGTCCCTCTTACGCAGGGGTGGCGGACGGACGCAAGTCCGTCCGCCATCATAATAGGGCCCTAAATGTGGTAAACTGTGTTATTAGAATACAGCTTACATTTTTTTAAATACTTTCCTAATATTTTCATTTAATTGTCTCCTAGCACCAAAAGACAAGCATGACTGAAGGAGCAAAATGTATTTATTCTCAAAAAGGGAAAATGCTTCTTTGTTATATGGGATATGTTTACACTCAAGAGAAACAGAAAGATATGAAAGTTTTTTGAAAGTGTACCAAATACTATTCTAACAAATGTTATGGTAGAGCTATAACTCAGGAAACCACTGTTACTTATACTAAGGAACATAATCACCCACACAATGTAACAGAAATAGAGATTAGAGAAATGCTTGATTCCCTCAAAGAAGCTAGTACTAGTACCGATCAACCAGCAAATGCTATTTTGAAACATCATTTATGTGTACTACCCCAACATGCTTGTAGCCAACTACCATCTATAGAATCACTTAAAAAAACTTTAGCTAGACAAAAAAGAGCTACATTAACTACTCCTCCCACACCTACAACTTTTGAAGAAGTGCAAATTCCCCCTGAACGCTCTGTAACTCACTGTAAAGAACAATTTATACTATATGACAACAAATCAAAAGCTAAAAGAGTTATACTGTTTGCCACAGCAAACAACATGACTAATCTAAGCCAATGCCAAACTTGGATGATGGATGGTACTTTTTCTGTATGTCCTAAACCTTTTTACCAATTGTACACTATACACGGTCATTTCCAAAATGCTAATATTCCCTTCCTATATGCCCTCCTACCAAACAAACAGCAATCTACCTATCAAGAAATACTAACCGAAGTCAAACAACATACTAACGACTATTTTCCACAAAGAATAATCATTGACTTTGAGAAAGCAATGATGAACAGCATCCTTAAAACATACCCACACACAGCAATACAAGGTTGCTATTATCATTTCAATCAATGTATATGGCGACATCTACAAAAATCTACATTGAGTATCCAATACGACACAGATAGCACCTTTGCTTATCAAATCAAAAAACGAATCGCCCTAGCCTATGTTCCTATGACAGATGTTGCTGAACACTATAACTTATTAATAGACAGCCCCTACTATAAAAGAAACAAAGAAAGACTAAGCCCTATGCTTGACTACTTCGAAGATAAGTGGGTAGGAAGGCTACACAGATCTGGCCATAGAAGACAACCAAAATATCAAATAGCCTGGTGGAATGTCTACCTTAGCACACTAAATAAAGAAGCAAAAACAAACAATGCTGTTGAAGGATGGCATAATGCCTTCCAATCAACTACAGGCAGAGGGACACCTACCCTTCACAAATTAATACAATCCTTACAAAAAGAGCAGAGTTACCAAGAGCTTCGAATGGAGCAACCAATAACCCTGATTGGAACTAAACTAACCAAAGAAACTAAAAAAATGTATAACACACTCCAAAGCCAAGTTACCCTCTATCTAGCAAAGGACTGGAATATCTATCAATGATAGCTAAAACTATTCTATAAAATTTAACATAACTATACATGCAACATTAGTCATTTCTTAATTTAACAATTCCTTCGTTTGTCATATGTAACAATTTGTAATTAAACTATCAAATACATAGTAAAAATATATATTAAATTTATTATGATAATGTATTTACAAAATGCTACATATAACCTAACTAAATAACAAATTAAAACAGTTTTCCCACCCAAAAACATTTTTTTAAATACTTACATTTCCGTTGCATCTTCAAAAGTAATCCAATGTCAAACAATCCATATCAAAGAGTTAAAAATGTCCATACAATCCAAGGAAGCCCAAAAAAAAAATGGAAAAATACAAGCTAATCCATAGCGACTCCTCTCCAATGTAATCCACAGGATGTACCCTTCAAACCCCCAAAATAGTAATTTAAAAAAAGAAACTCTCCTGGAAAACCCGAAAACCAAAGTATGTGTGAAAAAATAACAGTATATAATACTCGTCACACAACTTTAAAAAAAAAAAACGAACCTCCTCCAAAACATTAAAACGCGACGATAACCTGAATAATAGAAAAACACATACCCACCCACACAAAAACACCCATACATATATCAAAAACATATTTATACTGTAAACATATCCATTTACAAACATTTAAACATATTAGCATACCTCACACACCTACAACTAAAACGCGGTAAAAAGCAAATATCGTACACTCTACCTGACACCTAAAACACAATCTTCTATCGATAATACTATCTAAATAAACCTAAACACGCCACACATACACTTAAAATACCTTCATTAACTTATAAAATATAATGAAAACAAACTTACCCTCTCCAACGCGAAGCAGCACCAACCGCGAGCTGTTCCAGCACCAAATGAGCCAAAATAACATTACGCGGTTAAAAAATAGTCCCTGTATATGCCAAAAAGCTATTTAATTTCTATTTTTCAACACTTTAAAATTATAAACTCAGTCTTACATTATATGTAATTAATGTTATTTTTTTTATATTTCTAAAATATCCTTGACTTAAAAAAAAATTGCACTGTTATTTAACTAACTGTTAAAAAGAAAATATTATGTATATCTACACTTTGAAATTAATTTATATGTAAAAAAAATCTATATATAACCTTGTGTTAAACATTCTGTTTATAAATATGTTAATATTATTTTGAAACTTATGTATGTATTTAAATATGTATTTGTTTATTTAACTATGTAAAAATTAATATTATTAATATTTTCAATATTAATTTTAATAATTTCTAAATGAAACTACTACCATTTTGTAACCCACAAAAATGTTACTATTGTAAAAAATGTATACATATGTATCTATCAATGTTCTCTACTTTAAAATATGAAAAAATGTATGTACAACAAATATAACAATTATTTTCAACATGTTCATTATTACAATATTTCCAATGTCTATGTGATTAAAATAATTGTTAGTAAATAATATAATAGTAATATATGTGAATAAACATAAACATTATTTAAATGCAATTTATCATTTTTTTAAAAATACATATATTGACTTGCTATATTTTTTGTGATAATAAACAGTATTTACTTATTAATTTATACAACAAATAAAAATGTTTCCTCTAATTCCCATTTTTTTTACCATATTAATAAACTGTTTTGCAATTGTTCCACTTAACCCTGTGACTGTTTCCTTTTTTAATATTCTAAATAAATAATAATAAAATATTACATTTTCTAATTAGAAATACATTGTTTAAGTTCATAATTATGACAATTTATATATCAATTTACCACTACACTAACAATAATTATAATTACTACTATATTTTCTATATTTTGTTCAAAAAGTTTATTATAGTATACTACCAATAAAAAAAATGTACAAATATTTAGCTATTCCCACTGCACCAATTATAAACTCACAAAAAGAACTAGACAGTAAACACAAAACAAATTACTACTCCCACTCCACCAAGTATAAACTCAGGGAAGATGCTGGACACTAAACCCATATAAATTACTATTCTCACTCCACCAAGTATAAACTCAGAGAAGGTGCTGGACACTTTGAAATTAATTTATATGTAAAAAAAAATACTATTCCCACTCCACCAAGTATAAACTCAGAGAAGGTGCTGGACACTAAACCCAAATAAATTACTATTCCCACTCCACCAAGTATAAACTCAGGGAAGGTGCTGGACACTAAACCCATATAAATTACTATTCCCACTCCACCAAGTGTAAACTCAGGGAAGGTGCTGGACACTAAACCCATATAAATTACTATTCCCACTCCACCAAGAGTAAACTCAGAGAAGGGGCTGGACATTCAACCCATATAAATTACTATTCCCACTCCACCAAGTATAAAGAAAGGGAAGGTGCTGGACACTAAACCCATATAAATTACTATTCCCACTCCACCAAGTATAAACTCAGGGAAGATGCTGGACACTAAACCCATATAAATTACTATTCCCACTCCACCAAGGGGCCGATTCCGATCCGGTAAAATGCGCTCCGAATCGTCGTACGGAGAGTTTTTTCCCCATACGAATTGTACCCGTAGACGTCCCGTACGTACAACGAAGTACGATCCGTACCAGGTGCCAAACTCCGTAGGAGTCGTACAGGACTCCGTACGACTCAAATCTCCGTACGAGTCTCACTCGGAACCGGCTGTACGCGACATCACTACGGTTCGCGGCTGGTTTTTACGACCCAGCAAGTACGATTCGTGTCGGGTACGCGCCGTACGACCCTTTTCCTACGGGAGCCGAAAACAGTCGTAAACGCAGAGTTCGCGCCGAAAAAGGTACGGAACGCCCCCCCGGGTACGGCACGTACCCCCCATGATCGCAGGGGTATGGCGCGTACCCCTGCGATCATGGGGGGTACGTGCCGTACACCCAGCATACATGGGGTACGCACCATACCCCATGTACGGTGGGTGTACGGCACGTTCCCCGTGTACGCTGGGTGTACGGCACGTACCCCGCATGATCACAGGGGTATGGCGCATACCCCTGCGATCATGGGGGGTACGCGCCGTACGGTGTGTAGGTGATCGTGCGCTTTTCCGTACGAATCGACGTGTACCGTACGAATCGCGTCCGGGTCGGCCGATCGGGATCGGAATCGTCCGGTCGTACGGCGTCCGTACGAGTCGTATGGAAACGGCTCCGGATACGATTCGTACGGACGGGGATTTTACTGGATCGGAATCAACCCCCAAGTGTAAACTCAGAGAAGGTGCTGGACACTAAACCCATATAAAATACTATTCCCACTCCACCAAGTATAAACTCAGAGAAGGTGCTGGACACTAAACCCATATAAATTACTATTCCCACTCCACCAAGTATAAACTCAGGGAAGGTGCTGGACACTAAACCCATAAAAATTACTAAACCCACACCACCAAATATAAACTCAAGGAATGTGCAGAACATTGAAACCATTTAAAATATTATTCCCAATGCACTAAATATTACTTTTAATTTGGTACTAAACATTAAAACAATGTAATACTTTTTTTTATTTAAAGATTAAATATTTTATCAAATTTTAAAATATATACCAAACTATTTCCATACACTACCCAAAAAAATCATATACATTTTAATATTTATTCCAATTTAAATAATAAACAATTTAACAATATTTAAATTAAAAAATTAAATTTTTAATAAATGAATATTATAAATAATATTGTTTTTAACAAAACTATTCTCACTAAAAATCAAAAACGAATATCAATATTTTAATATTTCAAAACAATTTAATTTTCATAATTTTTTAGATTTTTTTATTCATTTTTTAAATAAAATATCTCTATTTATATTTAAAAAGGTTAACAAACTATCCCACACTATTCAACCATAACATCAAAAAACAATATTAATCCAAATATTACATAAAAAGTGTTAAAATGTATTTCTTTTTTATTTATTTACATACAATTAAAAACTTACTTCCATACACAATTTGGAATTTTTCAAAAATTGGTAACTTTTTATTTGAAATAAATGACCACATTTTTTTTTTTTAAAAATCCGAATTTTTTTTAAATGTAGATTTTTAATTTTAAATATTTAAATTTACAAATTCAGTTTTTTTTTATATTTTTGAAAATTAAAAATTAAATATTATATTTTTAAAAAATGTAGAAAAAATCCCATACTATTCAACTATAACACCAAAAATCAATATGAATAAAAAATTTCCAAAAACAAATGTTAACATTTTTTACATTTTTATTTTTTTAAACAATGTAAACTTTTCTTTTTTTAAATTTAAATTCAAATTTTTTTGTTAATTTAAATTTTTTTTTTTCAATTGTAATTGAAATATATTTCTAAATGTAATTAGCATTTTTTTAAATAAATTTAACATTTAAAAAAAATCTAATTTTCACCCAAAATTTTTTTATACACTTCCCACCCAATTCACCTAAAAACACACAAACCAAACCTAAAACATAAATACATATATATTTTAAAACACTTCCCACCCTATTCCCCTAAAAACCCACAACCCGCTCCTAAATTTTATTATACATTTTTAACTAAAAATTTGTTTTTTACATACATTTTTTGGAAATATTTGCCATATTTTAAGAATTTTTCAAATTTACAAAAATTATTTAATATGTATTTTAAAACACTTCCCACCCTATTCCCCTAAAAACCCACAACCCGCTCCTAAAAATTATTATACGTTTTTTTTAAATAATTATGTTTTTTACTTAAATTTATTGGAAATATTTGCTATATTTTACAAAATTTTCAAATTTACAAAAATTATTTAATATATATTTTAAAACATTTTCCACCCTATTCCCCTAAAAACCCACAACCCGCTCCTAAAAATTATTATACTTTTTTAAATATATTTTCAAAATGTATAATATTTTTTAAAATATTTTATAATACAAAAATAACAAAACAAATAATATATTTTAACAACAAAATAACTATTGCAACATTATAAACAGTGTACATTTAAATATTCGATATTATAAAAAACGATAATATGACAGTCGATATCATGACATTCGATATTCTGACATTCTATATTTTAACTTTCGATATTTTTCACTAACTTTCGATATAAATGACTCGATATTTTTAAAGTCGATATTTTTTAACAAACATAAAAATAGATAAAAAATACATTGATATTACTTACCTCGATATTACTGCCATCTCGATATTCTGGAGTCGATATTATGTCCATTCGAAAATAAAAACTCGATATTTAGACTGCACACCTGGATGAACAACACAGCTATCGGGAATTAATTACGCTGATTTGGATCAATTGATCGTAGCATTTCATGCTATTCATTTTCAGATTAATGTACAACATTAAATATTACTATACAGACCAGAGTACCAGATTACTCCGAGACAAAATAGTTTGGTTTGAATTGTTCAATTGTGGGTTTGTGTAGGTGCTGAGAAGGCATATCCTGATAAGACCCTCTGAATAATTGGAGGGTCGAAACATCGACATAAGGACCCCCTAGTCTACATTCTCAGACCATCATACTGTGATTTGTTAACAAGCCTTGATATAAGGAGATTAAGACCAGGGACCCTGTCAAAAGAGTTGTTTTTATCCTATACATGGTCACATTTTGCACCTTGTTCACGCACTGCCGTGTCTACACTAGTGTCACAAAGAAAATTATATGTGTTGCACCTATTTGATCATTCATGGTGGAATAGGTGAATAGAAAGAATTGTCATTGCAAAATAAAGGTCTTCTCTTTGTATTTATAACAATAACTAAACAACTGTGAGTGATTACAGGATACGGTGATGCACACGCAAACAGTTTTCCCCGAAAAGAGTCCCAATGGACCAATGTTTTACAGAAACTATGGTGTTGAAGGCTGCTGAAACAGCAGTTTGCAAGAGCATAAGGATTTCTCCTGAAATTGCACAACAACGTCTTCTGATGGATGGAAGAGCATCATTGTCTGCTTTAGAGGCCACGGGTGCTGCGGTGGCAGAAAAAATATTGGTTATACCCTTGAATTGTGTGAGTGTATAGAGGTAAATGGTCCTTACACCCCTGTACATCATGGTGTTAAATTGATAACACACAACATGTCTACAAACACAGATAGGGCATGACATAGACATTAATGGGTAGTTGCTGCTTGCAGGGGGTTCATTAACATTTAATACTATTGTGTCTTAAATGTGTCTTTGATGCCTGTGCCTCAGGTGCTTCTTGTCTAGTAGGATCCCGTGACATCACCGGCCATCCAAAGCTACCTCCAGACGGCTATTGTAAAGTGAACTTTGAAGCAGCATCTGTAAAACTGAAAATGAGAGACATTTGTTTCAGGGCAGTGTGGCTGTTGAAAAATGTGATTAGTCTGATTACTGGTAGTCATGATAAGAAATGTCAACAAGTATTAGCAAACCCAAAAAAGGCTTGCTCACAGCTGACCTATTCCGTTTCCCAGGGATTTGCAGTTCAGCATCGGCAAAAAGAGTAAAGATTCTCATTAAAAAATAAGAAAAAAGGTGCCAATTTGTGTGCATGCACATGCGTATCATGTATGAATGCATTTGCATACTGGCTCTAGGTTGGCCCATCACAGTGACATATAATCATGCCTGCGTCACAGCACATGCATATATAATTACTGCTCCATGATGGTGATCGCCAATCTTGGAAAGCAAATACATTTTGTTTTACTTGAAAGCACATACTTAAAAAGGGCAAATTTGCAGGTGCTGGGCCCTCAAACATAAAAAACATGTTACCAATGCAATAGGAAGTATGGGGAAGCAACAGAGGTGTGGGTAGGGGGGGCACAGAGGGGACTCTAGAGTGGGGGGGGTGAAAAACAGAAGAGCTTGAGGTGGGGAGAAAAATAAAAAACTGGAAGGGTGGCAAAATCAGCAAACAAGATTGGATGGGAGGAAGGGGAGGAGGTAGCAATACAGTGGTGGGAGGAAAGTATTTGGTGCGAAGAAACCAAGAGGGAGAGAGCAAGAAAAGGCATGCTACTTGTGGTAACAAGCACAAGAGGGAGAGAGCAAGAAAGCACATGAACTCCCATGGAGTGCGAAAACTAGAAAGAAAATGTAGTTCCCTGGTAGTCATCCACTTAAAAGGTTGGTAAAGAGCTATGCTCCAGAGGAGGGTCAAAGACAAGAAGTGGAATGAAGGCTATCTAATAAGAAGCAAGAAATTGAGACTGTCAAAAAAGCCAACCAGCCGCACCATTTGGAATCTAGCTTGGACTCATAAAGCGGGGCGATCCCCTAGTGCATATTTGGCAGTGCCCACGAAGACCGAACTGAACGTGTGGGACAAGATAGCGGTACGGAGAGGTCTCACGACTTTCCCCTCCCCGCACACCCCTATTGCAGACAACCCGTGGTTTCCGCCGGCTTGCTGTACCAGTGCCTTTCGCACATGGACGCAAGGAGACTGCAGAGTCCTTACAGATCTCTTTGATGGGGGCACCCTTAAGACTTTTGCCCATTGTAAAGAGGAATTCCGACTTCCGCCTGAAGCTAAGTTGCAATTTCTCCAATTGCGCCATTGGGCCTTGTCGGACGCGGTATACCCAGGGGCCACCCGGGCCTTTACCCCGTTCGAGCGTCTGGCCCGCTCCTGCGCTGACACGAAGGGCCTAATTTCTCAGATATATCGAATTTTGCAACACCCTCAGGCTCCCCCCTTGCAGCCGTACCAGCAAAAATGGCACGCGATGCTGGGAGCCGATATCGCGCCGACGCAGTGGGCTCGCCTATGGGGAGATATCCCCAAAGTATACCGCAGCATACCACAGCAAGAAAACGCGTACAAAGTAATGACACAATGGTATTACACACCGCAGCGTTTGCACAGAATGTTCTCCTCTTCCTCTCCCGGTTGCTGGAGATGCCATCATGTGCCTGGGGACTTTCTACACATCTGGTGGACTTGCCCCCCGATCGCTATCTTCTGGAAAGAGGTTCTGAGCCACATAAGGGGGGTTCTGGGGTTTCCTTTGCCTGATGCCGCTAGTACAGTATTGCTGGGAATCAAACCTGCCAATTTGCTTGCTCTGACCCGTAGTGAATGGAATATATCATTGCAAATGCTGGGTGCTGCCAGACAACTTATCGCCCTGTACTGGAAGAAGGCGGAGGCCCCTCCCCTTGCTGCATGGTTTGGTAGACTCTGGCAGGTCATCACTATGGAAATGCTTTCAGCAAGACTACAGTCTCGCACTGCACGCTTTGAGAAAGTTTGGCAGCCCCTGGTGACTTATCTGTGCAAAAGTGAACATGCGAGAAACATGCCTCCTAAGCTGCGGGCGCTGCGCTTAGTGGATGATGCGGTGATCCCCTATATCCCCCGTAGTACCTTGAGATAATGGCCCGCGAACCCGGCATGGCTCTGGTGAAAGGTGCCTCGATGATTGCTCCTCTCCGGGTCCTCTCACTTCCCCTTTCCTGACTTCTTCTTTCCTACTTTCCTCTCGGCTCTCCCTTGACACTGTCTCTATTCTTCTGTTGCCTTCCTCTAGGCGCCCGGTTGTATGTTGGACCGCTATGGTCCGATGTTTGTTTCTGTTTGGCCCACTAGTTGCTGCCCGACCTTCAGGGCTGGACCTTATGCGTGGTGACAATTGGGCGTGGTGGACTGCACATAATGCTCTTTCATATGGCCGGCCCGATTGGGTTGTAGGCAGAACACTGTGTACGAGACTGATGGAATTGCAGATCATGCACGCAGGGAAAGCTATTGCACTTAGAGTTACCTGTCGCGGCCGGCCCCTTGGGGGTTGTAGGCTTATCGCTGTGTATGTGTCACCTTTTTCTTTGCGTATCCCTTTCTGGGGGTTTAATAAAACAGATGTTGAACAAAAAAAAAAGCCAACCAATGGTCAGCAAGGGAGGGACCAAAGTCCACTTTAAATATTGAATTGTCCACAATAGGTCTTTTTAATAACAAAGAGCTCAAATATGCCTTTAGGCGAGACCTAAAAAGGATTGTGTTGATTCCCAACACACAGAGAAAAATCAAAGATGCCCTTTATGAGGTACATATGGCAAATGGGGAAATTAAGATGAAGATCGGTCTACATTGAAGTGGGTGGACTTTATTCGCAGATATATCTGACCAACCAATGGCAAAGGAAGGGACGGCTAATTACACTATATCCCCTGATGATGTAGGATGGTGATTGCACCATAGTGAGGTCCTTGGGGAGGATGGGTTACTGGAGCTTTGAAGAGGGACACTTACATGCTAGTTATATTAAACAGGACCCAACAATATGTGCGTTTGGGAACATGGCAATGAATCACAATGATGGAAAATCCAACAATGTACCAATATGGGTAATAGCTAGTGTGGGCTCGTACACCGATCGTACAATGGGGGTACGGCTCGTACACAGATCGTACATGGGGTACGGCTCGTATACCGATCGTACAATGGGGGTACGGCTCGTACACCGATCGTACAATGGGGGTACGGCTCGAACACCGATCGTACATGGGGTACGGCTCGTACACCGATCGTACAATGGGGGTACGGCTCGTACACCCCATGATCGCAGGGGTACGGTGCGTACCTGTTTCGGCACGAACTCTGCTTTTACGGCTGTTTTCAGCTCCCGTAGAAAAAGGGTCGTATGGTGCGTACCCGACACGTATCGTACTTGCTGGGTCGTAAAAACCAGCCATGAACCGTACAGATGTCGCGTACAGCGGGTTCCGAGGGAGAATCGTACTGAGATTAGAGTCGTACGGTGTCTTGTACGACTCGTACGGAGAACAGCTCCTGGTACGAATTGTACTTCGCGTACGTACGGGGGGCGTTGCAGGGTACGATTCATATGGGAAAAACGCTCCGAACAGCTATTCGGAGCGGTTTTTCCCGAATCGGAATCGACCCCATAATGTGCAGGGAGTGCAGCAGCACCATGAACACATTAAAAAACACAATGAATCTTCTGGGTTATTGAACGTATGACCTCAGGAGAGTGTACCATATTTTGTAAAGGACTTCAAGCAATCCGAGCTGTATGCTCTTCGGCTGTAGTCCAGGGATCTTTAGTGTTTAGTTTTATGGTTCCACTTTGTGGCCTGAAAATGTTGAGAAAGTACTCAAAGACATGTTAAGGTTTTCTTTAAAAAAAAAAAAGCCAATATATATGCTTTATATGTGTTGATATGCTGCTCTCTTGAGAGACCCTGCCACTATTATTTTGGTATTTGGAAACTTTGAATAAGAGTGTATCCTTGCCTTATTTATAATGATACCTTTTTTATAGTTACAAGGCATAGCCAGCCATGTGCAATGGTGGGGGGCTGAGAACAGAGTCTGACTTTAGGCCAAGCCCTACTCCCAACCTCATGCAATGCATGGCGGTTGGCATCTTACTTCATGTTACAAAAACTTTGGAATTTACTGAAAAACAAATGTTAAAGTAATATTTATAGTTAGGTATTTATGACAACACTCTGCATGGTGGGTGTGAGTTATGGTTACTTTAGAGCACAAGTTGTTACTTGAGATAACTATTACTGGTGCATTTCAGTGGTTTTGCTAATTAAAAAAGTATGTTTTAGCTGACATCTTTTACGTGACTATAATGTTCCCATTTGGCCCTGAGTGATGGATCTGGTGCTCTTCATTGGGGTGCATGTTAACTGCTGGACCTAATTTTTTTAAATGCTATGACCTTGGAATACAAACCAGAGATCTGCACTTATTAGGAGTAGATAGTGATTTATTAAAACAAACCACACCATAATGAGCCAGTGCTATTCATTGCTCTTGGACCTTCATCACAGGATGAAGATCAGGCCTATCTTGCTGTTGTTATTCTCGCGCATCAAATTCTGTCACTTTCTGTGGTCCGGGTGTTGTGGTCTTTGTGTTCCCCAAAGTTTGTTAAAGTGAGTTAGTGCAAAATTTTAAATCATTATGTTTTCAAGCTGTGATTGGGTTGTGCCTTAGGTATGTGTACAGATTCCTGGGAAAAATTAATCCTAAATTCTAATGTTGTGTTTGAATATCGTTTTTTTGTATCTATTAATTATCATAAATACAAGTGAGCAAGAGGGCAATCGAACAGCCGACACGTGTTTCGCCCATGTGGCCAGCAGGCAAAAGGAGTTCACAAGGCAGATTGTCTTTAAAGCATAAAAATGAGTCATGCGGATTCCTTCTGACCATAGAGAGAGACAATTTCGCCCCATCCACACCTCAGATGTTGTGCCTCATCATGGACTTTACTGTTCCTCTTATCACCTCGCATTTCAAGACTAATTTTTATGCCTTAGAGACAATCTGCCTTGAGAAAGTCCTTGACCGGTCGGCCACACAGACGAAACATGTGTCGGATGTTCAATTTGCTCTCTTGCTCATTTGTATTTCTGATAATTAATATTTAAAAAAAAGATATTCAAACACAGTATTAGACTTTGGGATTCATTTTTACCGGGCAGCTGTAAACACACCTAAGGCACAAACTCATAGCTTGAAGATATTGTCTTACATTCGGTGGTCCTTGTGTGAAACCACTTGATAGGTTCATGCCACATGAAGAATTGGGTAGTTTCCCATTGTGCGGGAACCTTGGTAGCATTCAACCACCTCATCAAATTAAAATCATTATGACCTGATAATAAATTGTTGCCAGAAAAATTCGTTCACCAGGCCAATTCATTACTCATGTACATTTATAATTCCTATTGATTTACAATATTTTCAATTCACTCCTCCACATTGCTGTTTGTGATGCATCTATAGCATTATGGGATATGCAGTCTTTTATTTCATCTATCCCATTTGTTTTTGGTTAAGCTGTTCATACCTAGTGGTGGGTGTTTTGTTAAACAAAAAAATAAAACTAACAACTTCCTTTTTGTTTATGTCCGTGGAAGAAGACCGAGGTATGACACCTGGTGGCCCACCGCCCTCGGGAGCCCACCCATCCCGGCAGACCACGCACGGAACATCGGCATCATCCTCGACTCCTCCCTCACCATGACCCACCAGCTTCAACTGCCTTCGGATCCTCCGCTAAACCTTCCAATAGATACTCCCAGAATGCAGAAAAACCGTCACCCACGCACTCATAGCCAGCTGGTTGGACTACGGCAATGCTTCATTAACAAGTGTATAGTTGGTGTTACTGGGTATTCCACTGTTATCTATTTTTGTTCTTCCTTGTCATTGTTCCAGTTTGATTTTTAACTTGTCTAATAGAATATTTGTAGAGTTTGTTTTCAAATGTTGGTAACAAGTAGTGTCCCCTATTGACAATGCGCTTCCTGGGTGTAATCCTTTTTATTCATAATTCTAATATTGCCACTTTTGGCCTGATTTTTAAACTCAATTGCGTTGTCATTGTGTAGGGATATTAAGGCCTTTCTTTCATCTTCCATTAGGTTCCATTTCATATCTGTCTTTTACATTTTGTTCAAGTCTTTGATTGCCACCTCCAAAAGCAAGTCAATTATATTACCAGGTGGAAGGTTTGGTAAAAAATGCCTTCTCCCATGTTTGTAATTTCCAATATATCCAATGTTCCTTATTCAGTTATTTCTTCATTATGTTCATCTAGATTCATATGTGTTGTTAATAACATTACATCTTCTGCTGTTTAATGTGTTTTGCACACTCCTGTTGTGTTCCTGGCTCATTCATTTTTTTCATGATTTTCAACAAAAATCTTGGACAATTTGTTTTCACAGATGTGTTTACAGAGATCTATTCTTGTTTGAGTTAAGTTTTTACGGGCAGTGGGGTAAAACCTGAGTCCCTTCTTGAGTCCTAATAGTTCCATTTCTGTTATGACTCTGTTAGATAAATTGGCCTAAGTCATTTTTGAGTTTAGTGTAGTTGAAATAAGCTTTATTTGATTACACTGTTTAATCATAAAAGCATACATAATAAAACCAATATACAGTGTGCAAGATAAAATACAATATGCTTTTTAAAAACCAGTTAAGAGACAGCTGCTGATACAGCTTAAAGAGGAACAACAGTACTCTGTTCCCACATTAATAATTTCCTCCAAGTAAAAACTGTCCATAAGAATTTTGATAAAACAGCACATATATAAATTTGGAAGTAATTGTAAATATAAAAAAGCTGGACAACATTTCATAAAATGTAAGGGCTTTACCAGTGGCTTAATTAATGAGTGCCTCAAATCTGAATAAAATTTACAAGATAACAATATGTGCATAGTAGACTGTTTAGATAAATTGTCAAAAAGTCAATGCACTAGTTCACATGACCAATTGTTAATGTTTGGAAAGCTGGTTAAACGATGAAAAATGTCCAGCCTGAATCATGTCAAAACAAATCTATATTGAGCATTATGTACACTTGGTAAATAGGGTTGTAAATCAAAGGTGATTAAAGTCATCTGATTTTTAAGTACGGATGGTTTAAGAATTTTAGTGGACAACCTTGTTTCCTCAAGCAACGCTAAGCACTCAAGTTTTAGGAGTTTTTAGGAACTGCTCAGCGTTTCTCGCTGATCGAAATATTCAGAATGACCTATGTCAGTCAAAAATTGGTTGACATACTTTAGGAAGCTGGCTCTATATATACTATACCAAAATGAGGTATAGTGTGGACAGAGTCCAGTGGAACCCCAAAGGTAGGCAGAGGTAAAAGTAGATAGCACCTTACTTAAGCAGTAAGGCTTTATCAGAGGGTAGTGTTAAGCACGGATCACTGAAATAATATCGACTACCAAAATATCGACTACCCAAAATATCGACGAGAAAATATCTACAACCAAAATATCGAGTTTGTATGTACAAACAGGTAAGTACAAAAATATCGAGTACAAAATATCGTTAACAAAAATATAGTTGTAAAAAATATCGACTTTAATAAAAACAATGTTTAATTACATTAATATAAAAAATTAATTACTAAAATATAATTAACAATACTTAAAATAACTTTTAATAATTAAATAATTAATTAAAGTAAAAAAAATAATATTTTTTTAATCATATTTCTTAAAACATATATATATATATATATATATAGTAACAAAATTTAATTAAATAGCCAATATTATTAACGTACAAATACAAAAGAGTAAAAATTACTATTCCCACTGCAAAGAGTGCAACAGTGGATATATGACGTTACAACGCAACTTTTACAATGCACTACCATTACAACGTAAGTATTGGTAAGTATATAATAATTTTTTTTAATTTAAATTATTTAAAATTATTTAAATATAATTTAATTTAATTTCATTTCATTAAATTAAATTAATTTAGATTTAATTTTACTTTATTTTTACACTGTACCCCTGTACCCCTGTACCCCAAAACTGACCCTGAACCCTAAAAAAACCCTTTACCCAAAAACCCAAAACTGACCCTGAACCCTAAAAATACCCCTTTACCCAAAAACTAAAAACTGACCCTGAACCCTAAAAATACCCCTTTACCCAAAAACTAAAAACTGACCCTGAACCCTAAAAATACCCCTTTACCCAAAAACCCAAAACTGACCCTGAACCCTAAAAATACCCCTTTACCCAAAAACTAAAAACTGACCCTGAACCCTAAAAATACCCCTTTACCCAAAAACTAAAAACTGACCCTGAACCCTTAAAATACCCCTTTACCCAAAAACTAAAAACTGACCCTGAACCCTAAAAATACCCCTTTTCCTCAAAAACTAAACACTGACCCTGAACCCTAAAAATACCCCTTTACCCAAAAACTAAAAACTGACCCTGAACCCTTAAAATACCCCTTTACCCAAAAACTAAAAACTGACCCTGAACCCTAAAAATACCCCTTTACCCAAAAACTAAAAACTGACCCTGAACCCTTAAAATACCCCTTTACCCAAAAACTAAAAACTGACCCTGAACCCTAAAAATACCCCTTTACCCAAAAACTAAAAACTGACCCTGAACCCTAAAAATACCCCTTTACCCAAAAACTAAAAACTGACCCTGAACCCTAAAAATACCCCTTTACCCAAAAACTAAAAACTGACCCTGAACCCTAAAAATACCCCTTTACCCAAAAACTAAAAACTGACCCTGAACCCTTAAAATACCCCTTTACCCAAAAACTAAAAACTGACCCTGAACCCTAAAAATACCCCTTTACCCAAAAACTAAAAACTGACCCTGAACCCTAAAAATACCCCTTTACCCAAAAACTAAAAACTGACCCTGAACCCTTAAAATACCCCTTTACCCAAAAACTAAAAACTGACCCTGAACCCTAAAAATACCCCTTTTCCTCAAAAACTAAAAACTGACCCTGAACCCTAAAAATACCCCTTTACCCAAAAACTAAAAACTGACCCTGAACCCTAAAAATACCCCTTTACCCAAAAACTAAAAACTGACCCTGAACCCTTAAAATACCCCTTTACCCAAAAACTAAAAACTGACCCTGAACCCTAAAAATACCCCTTTACCCAAAAACTAAAAACTGACCCTGAACCCTAAAAATACCCCTTTACCCAAAAACTAAAAACTGACCCTGAACCCTAAAAATACCCCTTTACCCAAAAACTAAAAACTGACCCTGAACCCTAAAAATACCCCTTTAATTGTTATGTTATGTTATGTTAAATTAATTTGTAAAGCGCGGCTAACACCATTAGGTTTCTTGGCGCTGTGCTGGAGAGTGGTGAGAAGAATGTAAGGCGGGATCTAAAGGTATGAGGTGGTGAAGAGGAAGGTTTTGAGGAGTGATCTGAAACCAGAGTATGAGGGTGCAAGTCTGAGAGAAAGTGGGAGGGAGTTCCAGAGGGATGGAGCCAGAAGAGAAAACCTCAGGCCCCCATGTTTTTTCCTCTTGAACCTGGGAACGGATAACAGGGCCATTTGGGATGAACGTAAGTTGCGGGACGGAGTATAAAGATGGAGAAGGGAAGAGATAAAGGAAGGACCCTGACCGGAAAGGGACTTGAAAATAGTACAGCCTAGCTTAAATTTACAGCGGGCGGATACCGGCAGCCAATGAAGACTCTTTAGAAGTGGACGAACGTGCTGATCTTTCGGCTGGTGGTAAATCAAGCGAGCAGCTTGATTTTGGATCAGCTGGAGTCTTTTCAGTTGGTACTCAGGAATGCCAACATACAATGCGTTAGCATAATCGAGTCGGCTGATCACTAACGCCAGGAGCGCTAACGTGAGCGCTTCGGTAGTAAGTAGGCGGGAGATTTTCCGGAGTTTCCTGAGTTGGAAATGGCTGGCGGACACCACTGCGCTGATCTGGGGGGTCATAGAGAGGTCATTACTGATAATGACGCCCAGACTTTTAGCAGAGTTGACTGGAGAGGGAGGGCTTCCAAGACTGGCAGGCCAGATGGAAGGCTGCCAAGGGTTGGAAGCTCCCCCGACAAGAATCAATTCAGTCTTGTCGGGGTTAAGCTTCAGGTGGTTTAGGCTCATCCAGTTACGGATGAAGCAGAGTGTGTTTTGAAAGGTGGAGATAGAATCCTCGGAGGAGTCGATATTAAAAATCAACTGAATATCGTCTGCGTAGTTGAACGCGGTAACGCTCAACCCGCGAAGGGCACGGAGTAACGGGGCTAAATACAAATTAAAGAGGGGATAATGAGGAACCCTGGGGGACACCACAGGACAGCTCAACCTGGGTGGCAGAAAACTGGGACAGCCTGACAGCTTGTTGTCGTTCCGTCAGGAAGGACTGAACCCAGTCCAGGGCGGTCCCATGGATGCCGGCCTCTCCGACACGGTCGACCAGGATCCCATGGTCTACCGTGTCGAAGGCGGCCGATAAATCCAGAAGGACAAGGGCTTGTCGAGTGTTAGCATCAGCCCCTCTGCGCAGTTCGTCCATCACGGAGAGAATGACAGCCTCCGTGGAATGCGCAGGTCTGAACCCTGCCTGCTTAGAGTCTAAGACACACGAGTCCTCAATAAAGGAGCTGAGTGTTTGAGTAACGTGCGATTCCAAGACTTTACTGAGGAAGGGAAGGAGTGATATAGGGCGGTAGTTACTCAAGATGGAAGGATCTGCCGAGGGTTTTTTTAGAATGGCAACCACCTCGGCCTGTTTGAAGGAACAAGGAACTTCCCCAGTGGCCAGAGAGTTGTTTATGAGGGCCAGGGGGAGTTCAGGGCAGGAGGTGAAGGCTGTTCGAAGGACCGAGGGAGGGCAGCAATCACGAGGGGAGCCAGAGGAAATTTTGTGCAAAAGTGTGGAGAAATTAACTGTCGAGATGGGGGGGATCGAGGTAAGAGTATGAGGATTAAAGTATTTAGGAAGCTCAATAGTCAGGGGATAAACAGACGGAGTTTGGGCAGCAATGCTAGATTTGATTTTAACTATTTTTTTGATGAAGAATTCGTTCAAGGAATCACACAGGAGTTGGGAGGGAAGGGGCCCTAATGTGAGTCTAGCTGGGTTGGATAGTTCCTCTACAATTGAAAATATGTCCTTTGACTTATTTGTGGAGTCCATGATTTTATTTGAGAAATAGGTGGATTTGGCCAAGACTATAGCAGTTTTATATTTTTTGAGCAAAGAGGAAAATACCTCCTTAGTCTCAAGGGAGTACCCCCGGCGCCATCGCCGTTCTGCTTGGCGGAGGCCTAATTTTATAGCTCTCAGGTCCTCGGTGAACCACCTTTGAGCGTCGTGACAGCGTCTGGCTCTAACTAATTTTAAGGGAGCTACTACGTCGGCAGCAGAGGTAAGCCAACGAGTAAGATTTAACGACTGGGCGTCAATAGAAACAGGTGGATCAGAGATGGGAGGGACTGAGGAGCTAAGAATAGAACTAAAAACGTTTAGGTCTGATCTATTCCAATTACGGGCCAGGAAATTGGTTTCTCGAGGCTTGATGGTTGGCCTGGGTATCCCCAGCGTAAAAGTAATTAAAAAATTATCTGACCATAGGCATGGCAGGACGAGAGGGGCGGATATATCCAGGCAGGATGTCCACACCTGGTCTAGAGTGTGCCCTTTTATGTGCGTGGGCGAATGAATATGCTGTATGCAATTCAGACCTGACATGAGGTCTGAAAAGGCCAGTGAGCTGGGGGATTCGTGGGTGTCCGATGGCCAATAGTTAAAGTCTCCCAGAACCAAAACGTTGGAATTGTTAATGGTAAGCTGAGAGATGAGGTCACCAAACTGAGCAGGAAAGTTGGGCATAGGTTGAGGGGGGCGATAGATCAGAGCGCATATAAGAGAGGACCCTGGCAGTTCCAATCTAAGTACCAAGCAATCTGTCAAGGGGATGCTGGTAGTAGGCACTATAGAAAAGCGAGTTGGGTGCTTGATAACAGCGGCGACCCCCCCTCCGGCCTTGCCCGAGGCACGGTTGGCTTGTAATATATAGTATCCGGGGGGGATGGCAGCCAAGATATCGGGAGAAGAATCATCTGTTAACCAGGTCTCGGTCAGGAATAAGATGTCCGGTTGCTCTGACTCCAACAGATGAAAAATATCTAGTTGGTGACTGACCAAAGACCGGGTGTTGAGGTAAGACACAGAGAGAGAAGGGTGGGAGGGTATTGCCGATGAGTGGGTGTCGGGTCTGGGTACCGCAGCCTGGGACCTGGGAGTAGAACATGGCGTTATTAGTTCAGGAAAAGAATTACGGGTGGTGAGCAAGCCTAATGAAACCAACCTGGGAACGGACTCGGGTGGGGGAAGTGCAGGATTGTGACATAACATAAGGGAGGAGCAGGAATACGTAAGGAGAGGGACAGAGTTACGCGCCCCTAGCCCCGGTCGGCCGCGGACGGGCGCAGACGGGCTTAACTCAGGCGCAACTCCGGCGCGCCTACGACGCGCCCGCTGCGCTGACACATGGGGGCCGTTAAAATAGGAGGATGGCGAGGGGGTGTGGCGAGGCTCTAGCTCACAGCCAACCCGTTCCAAGATGGCGCCCGCGGCCGCTGGGGAGGCCGTTAGGCGGTCCAGCCACAGCAGGCGGCCAGGCACCACGCGGGTGGCAAAGCACTCAGGAGAAGAGCGTCCCCGCTAGTAATCAGCGGATGAGAGGTAAGATTATTAAAAATTAAGGTCACTGCTCGCTATCAGCAGGACCAAGGTCGAGTAAGAGAGCTGCTCGTAGTCAGCAGAAATGGAGGTAAGAAGTAAAAACAACAAATGGCAGCGCACCAGCAGTTGCGCGTCAGCCCCCTGCCACAGGGCTGCTTTGCAATCACTAGGGAGCAGAAGGGGGGACCTAAAATAGGAGGATGGCGAGGGGGTGTGGCGAGGCTCTAGCTCGCAGCCAACCCGTTCCAAGATGGCGCCCACGGCCGCTGGGGAGCCCGTTAGGCGGTCCAGCAACAGCAGGCGGCCAGGCACCACGCGGGTGGCGAAGCACTCAGGAGAAGAGCGTCCCCGCTAGTAATCAGCGGATGAGAGGTAAGATTATTAAAAATTAAGGTCACTGCTCGCTATCAGCAGGACCAAGGTCGAGTAAGAGAGCTGCTCGTAGTCAGCAGAAATGGAGGTAAGAAGTAAAAACAACAAATGGCAGCGCACCAGCAGTTGCGCGTCAGCCCCTGCCACAGGGCTGCTTTGCACATAATTAAACATAATTAGCAATTAATCAATTAAATTAAATTAATTACCAATTACATTTTAATTAATTAACAAATATTATTTAATTACCAATTAATTAAATATTACTACCAATTAATACATTTACATATTTAATAAATAATAATTAAATTACTTCCCACCCTATTCCCCTATAAACCCACAACCCGCTACAGGAAATACATTATTTTAATTTACATAATTAGCAATTAATCAATTAAATTAAATTAATTACCAATTAAATTTTAAATAATTAACATATAATATTTAATTACCAATTAATTATTTATTACTACCAATTAATACATTTACATATTTAATTAATTATAATTAAATTACTTCCCACCCTATTCCCCTATAAACCCACAACCCGCTACAGAATAAAATTACACAATAATTTAAAAAAAATCATTAATTAAAAATAATTATAACATAAAATGACACTTTTCACACATATTATAACATAAAAACACTATAAATAATTACATATTATATAAAAAAAGATATTTTTTACTTTCGATATTATTTACAGTCGATATTACTTCACTTACCTTAAAAACGATATTTTGGCTGTCGATATTCTGTCCTGTCAATATTTTCTCCAAACGATATTTAAAACTCGATATTTTGTCCATTCGATATTGTGGAGTCGATATTATGTCTGTGCACCGTTAAGCACTTGTTGTACACACCCAGGGAGCAAATGACAGTCACACACTCAAAAACTGAACTCATACCCATTTGTTTGTATAAAAAATATTATTTAGTTATATTTATTTCCTAGAACCAAGCAAGTCTGGTAAGTGTGAATGGTACTTTTCAAGGCAGGTTTAACAATAGAAGCAAGCTGAATGAAAATGTCTTTGTTACAGGTTTGTAAATCTTCTCAATACAGTGAAAATTACATTACAGTTAGATTACTTTTGATTACTTTTCAGATTACTTTATTGATTACTTTTTTTACTCAGTGTGATATGCCTAGATATCACACTGGGACATTTTCAAGAGAAAAGGTAAGTAAAGCAGTTTTTATTTATTTGCAGTTTTTCAAGTTCTCTTACCAAACCAACTCCACACTGGAAAATCAGTCAATGTATTCCTATGGAGAAAATGTAGTTATTGGTTAACAGGGAAGTACTTGGTTGTGGGCGTTGGTATTCTGGGGTTAGAACCAGGGTTCACCCAGGGTCAAGGATGCACTCTCAAAGAACCCTCCGGGGCACTAGGATGGCAGAGTGCAGAGTGCTGAGGCCCAATTTTATCCAATGGGGGATAATCGGCCTCCTGTTGGTGGATGCTCACAAGCAGGCCACAAGGTTGTGGGAGCAAAGCACCTGGTGTTAGGCTCAGGTCAAAGGGGGATCCACGTTAACACCCAAAGTACACTTGCAGTGGTGCAGGGGCGGCTGGGTGCAGCGTGCCGGTTTGGTGTCAGGTGCCCCGTTGATTTCCATGGGGATTCTCCGGTTGCAACAAAGACTGCAAGCTTGGGGCGAAGAACTTCTGGAGGTGACCACCAGTTGGAGAGGTAAATTGGGGTTCCTGGAGATGCTGGGACAATGTTGGTTGGGCCACCCAAGGCCGTGGGACATTGGGTGTATGGGGGTCTTTAGACGTCAGGTTTTCCTACCAGTTCCGGTCGCAATCGGGTGGCTGCTCTAGAAAGAGGCTGCAGGCTTCACTTGGAGATTCGAGGCAGGTAAGAGATCACCAGATCATCAGTGGCATGATCAGTGTGGGTTTAATGTGCTGAGACGTTTGATACCAAACATCCCAGTTTCAGTAAAGCCATTATGATGCTGTGGAGTTCGTAATGACAAACTCCAAGCACCATATAGTCTTAATGGTATTACTGCTCTTAAATGTCTAAGATTTGGCTTAGACACTGTAGGGGAACAGGGCTCCTGCATCTGTACCCTCACCACTGATATCATGCACCCTGCTAGAGGGGTGGCTAAAATATGCCAGGGCAGTGGGTTGTAGGCATGGCACACAGGGATGTGTGCCATGTCAACTCTTCACTTTGTTCTACACCAAAACATGCATCCTGCAAAGGCAGTGTGTGTGTGCAAAGGTACAGGGCCTCTAAGGGTGGCACAATAAGGGCTGCAGCCCTTAAAGGCCTTCCCTGGCCACAGTGCCCTTGGTACCAGTGGTACAATTTACAAGGGGCTGACCTGTGGCCAAAGAGTGCCAATTGAGGGAAAAAACACAGGCCCTGGGTACCTGTTTGCGAGGAACCCAGGACACACTCAGTCAAAGTACATCAGCAGTTTAGCAAAATAGTGAGGGCAACCATGCAAAAAGAGGGTACTTTCCTAAACATGCTTCAGCCAAGGAACTCTGGAAACACTATCTGATCTAAGCCAATCTTTTGCAATGGCCTGATTGAGCTCCGTATGGTCCAAGTGGCTAGTTCTCTTTTTGCCTATCCATCTGCGTTTGTGCTCCTTTTTGTTGAATTGCTCTTGCCCCTTTCCCCACTCCTTATTTTCTTGTTGTTCTGCAACCTTGAATTTTTCCTTGTCCCCCTATTCCTCTGGTAGTGCCCCATCCTTTGTCCTTTTGTTGCTTCTGATGAGGAAGGTGCATGTCATCTAAAAAAGACAATTTTTTCACTTGTGGATTGCCCTTTGACATATCGTCTTCCTCACTTAAGTCTAAATCAAATTGGACAGATTCAATGTTCGATCGAAAATGTGAAACTCTTTCCCTCCTCATAATCTGTCTTGTCCCTTTGAAATTTGCTCTGTCTTCTTAAATTTACTATTTCCATATGTTTCTCCAGACTTTTATTGATGTCCACTTTCAATTTCAATTTTTCTGCATTTAATTCCAAACTTTCAATTTCATGTTCTATTTTTTTCGTTTGCATTTGTATTGCTTGCAAAGATAATGTTGTATGTTTTATCAGTATTTCCACCAATACTATTGTGGATTTTAAAATATGTTCCCCCATTCTTGCAATAAAGCCAAACTAGTGGGTTATGACTTGGTATCAGATACATTCATAGGCCCTAGGGAAATCCCTGTATTTCTACATACTTTTTCATGGTGGAGACTTCCTACCATTTATTTATTTCCTTGTGAGCTAATTTCTCCCATTTCCACAATTTCTTTTTCAACATCGTCAAAGAGCTCTCCAACCCCAACGCCAGCAAAAATGACGTCACACCGTCACAAGAACTCTGCAACTCCCTCGCCACGTTCTTCCACCGCAAGATCGCAGATATACACAACAGCTTTGGACCCCAGACTCTGCCTGCAGCCACCGAACCAGCGACCCCCCACCTCCACCCTCAGCGCCTGGACCCCCATCAGCACTGAAGACACCACCAATGTCATGAACTCCATCCACTCCGGCTCTCCCTCTGACCCTTGCCCCCATCATATCTTCAACAAAGCCGACACCATCATCGCACACCATCTCCGGAACGTCATAAACAACTCGTTCACGTCAGCTGCCTTCCCTGAGAGCTGGAAATACGCAGAAATCAACGCCCTTCTGAAGAAACCCACGGCGGACCCCAAAGACCTCAAGAACCTCCACCCCATCTCTCTTCTTCCCTTCCCGGCCAAAGTCATCGAGAAGACCGTAAACAAACAGCTGACTGCTTTTCTCGAGGCAAACAACCTGCTCGACCCGTCCCAGTCCGGATTTCGAGCCAACCACAGCACCGAGACTGCCCTCATCGCAGCCACAGACGGCATCAGGACCATGAAGGACAACAGAGAAACAACCGCCCTCATCCTCCTGGACCTCTCGGCAGCCTTCGATACCGTTTGCCACCGCACCCTAATAACCTGCCTCTCCAACACTGGGATCCAAGGAAAGGCCCTGGACTGGATCACCTCATTCCTCTCCGTCAGGACCCAGAGAGTCCGCCTCCCTCCCTTCCGCTCAGAGGCCAACGAGATCATCTGTGGCGTACCCCAGGGCTCCTCGCTCAGCCCAACCCTCTTCAACATCTACATGAGCCCCCACGCCGCCATCGAACGCAAACACAACATCAACATCATCTCCTACGCCGAATACACCCAGCTGACACTCTCCCTCACCAAAGACCCAACGACCTCCAAAACCAACTTCCAGGAAGGTATGAAAGACGTCGCAGAATGGATGAAACTCAGTCGCTTGAAGTTAAACTCAGACAAAATGGAGGTCCTCATCCTCGGACAATCCCCCTCCGCCTGGGACGACTCCTGGTGGCCCACAGCACTGGGCTCCGCCCCAACACCCGCGGACCACGCAAGCACGATGACCAAGCAAATCAACGCCGTCTCATCCTCCTGTTTCAACACCCTGCGCATGCTCCGAAAGATCTTCCGGTGGATCCCCACTGAAACCAGAAAGACCGTCACCCAGACCCTCGTCACCAGCCGACTGGACTACGGAAACGCCCTATAGGCAGGAACCACCGCCAAACTTCGAAACCGACTACAACGCATACAAAACGCCTCCGCGCGACTCATCCTCGTCATCCTCGACATCCCTCGCCACAGCCACATATCCGCCCACCTGATAAACCTGCACTGGCTCCCTGTCAACAAGAGGATCACGTTCAGACTCCTCACCCACGCACACAAAGCACTCCACGACATAGGACCAAATACCTCAACATCTGCCTCGTTCTACACTCCCACCCGTCAACTCCGCTCCTCCAGGCTAGCCCTCGCCACCATCCCACGGATTTGCAGATTCGCCGGACCACCATCGGAGGAAGATCATTCTCCTACCTAGCAGCCAAAACATGGAACTCCCTCCCCACACAGCTACGAACGACCCAGGACCATCTCACCTTCAGGAAACACCTCAAGACCTGGTTCTTCGAGCAGTAGCAGCACCAAGACCTGGCTCTCGAACAGTAGCAGCACCACTCCCCCCCCCCCCCTTCAGCACCTTCAGACTCTCATGGGTGAGTAGCGCGCTCTACAAATGCTTTTGATTGATTGATTGATTGATTTCTTTTTCACATCTATTATTTATGACTCTGTTTTTTGCATAGTTCTCGAGGTGGTTAGTGTGTTTGTGTTTTTGGTATCAAATAATTGAGTTAATGCTGCATTTTGCTTGGCTTCTCAAGCCTACATTGCATGTGTAAAAACACTGTGCATTCTTTACAATTGTTTAACACAACTCGCTATTATATTGTCTGCAAAGAAATGATTCATATTTTTTACTCTAACTGGACCCAATGACAGCATTGCTATTAAGCTCCCCCACACAATCCTCCTTTACCCCTGGGAGTTGTCTTGAATGTTACCACCCACAGGTTGCAGCATACCAGAGCCTCAACCGTTTGGCTGGGGGGACATTGAGCACATAATCTTCCTAGTTTCGACTGGTGGTGGCAGCCTCCATCTTCTGTGTGAGAATAACAACAGCAAGGAAGGACTAATGTTCATCCCATGATCAAGACACAAGGTCCACTGGATCTTAAAATATGTGGTAAGGTCCTTTATTCCTGTTTAGGGGATTTTAGAACATTTAAGAGACATTAAACAGATTGAGCAGACAAATCTAGTGGCTAGACACTGGCATGCAAAACATAATGGAAACGCTGACAAACTTTCATTTTTTGGAATCAACAGGATTATAATTGCTTCAAGGGGTGGAGAAGAACAGAGCTCAGGAGGCTGGAGTCGGAATATATTATGTGTCTGAACATGAATAATCCTGGTGGCTTGAATGCGGATGAGGAACTCTCAGTATATATTGGTTGAAATGGACAGAAATGTATTGCTTCAGACTAAAAATTTACTTATTGAGATAACTCTTCTCTTTCAAAACTCATGATCAATTTGCCTTAGGTTAAATTAACAGTTTCTCGCTTTGTTTTGTCATATATGTGTTTCAAGATTGAGTGATAATTAACTTTTAGTGGTGACTACACTTGATGCATTGAGTCTCACACGGTGTTTAATGGACATAGTAGGTTAATTTAATATGTAATAATATTTTCGAACATGTAATTGCTGACTTGGAGGACGATCTGACCAGTGAACACAATAATCTTTATACTTTATTTTTATTTTCCGCTGTATTAAAAATGTTGTATGCGATTTCCTCATCTTCTTTTATTTTGATCACTAAAACGATAAATGTAAATCAAATGGTAAAATTAAAACATTAAAAAACATACCCGGATGGGAAGCTAGAGTGATGTATTCTTCACAAGAAATTATGTGATTCCCTTAACTGTTTGATGTAACTTTGCATTATGGAAATAATATCTGTGATTAAATTTAGTATTTGCCCCTGAGTTCTCAATTTGCATATTTGCAATTTATATATATATACATATATATATATATTACCTACTGGCGGTCGCCAGTAGGTATATATAGTTAGGATTTTTTCTCTATGGGTTTTTTGAAAATTCTATGTCTAATAACTTTGGCGTTTGTGGACGGAATTGGCTGAAATTTTCAGGAAAATGGCACATTTTGTTTCTGAGCAGCCCTTGAAAATTTGGGGGGGGTTCGTCAAGGGGGGGCCGAGAAAAAAGGGGGGTCCCAAAACGTGTTTTTAACATTGAGTTTTCCATAGGGCGGTTGGCCTCACTTTTAGCCCGAACGGCTGAATGGATTTGCACGAAACTTGGCAAAATTGTAGGGACTGGTAGCCCGATGTGCCTTTTGTAGGTCTCAATATATGTGCTCCAGTGGATTTTGAGAAATTAACGTTTAAAAAAAGATATATATCTGTAACAGCGGACCGGGCAGCGCTCTGGTTCGCGGACTTTTCGCGCAACGGAGCTTTGTGAAGCGAAGCTGATTGGTTCTCCGGCGTCTGTCAACATTCCAAACAGTCCGTAGCGGCCGCCATCTTGTCTCTCGGTAGGATCGAGAGACAAGAGGAGGTCAAAACAAAGGGGGAAATAACTATAAGGGGGCATAGTAGATCCTCGCTGACCCCCTAGGTTTGATGTGGAGGTTTTAAAAGGGCCCCGCGGGGCAAAAAAAAAACAAAATAATAATAATCGAACGGCTGAATGGATTTGCACGAAACTTGGCAAAATATTAGGGACTGGTAGCCCGATGTGCCTTTGCTAGGTCTCAATATATGTGCTCCAGTGGATTTTGAGAAATTAACGTTGAAAAAAAGATATATATCTGTAACAGCGCTCCGCTTCGCGTACTTTTCGCGTTACGGAGCTTTGCGAAGCTGATTGGTTCTCCGGCGTCTGTCAACATTCCAAACAGTCCGTAGCGGCCGCCATCTTGTCCCTCGGTAGGATTGAGAGACAAGAGGAGGCCAAAGCGAAGGGGGAAATGACCATAAGGGGGCATAGTAGATCCTTCCTGACCTCTTAGGTTTGATGTACCATTTTGCCAAGTTTGGTGTAATTCCGTTCAGCCATTCAGGCTGTAGACGTATGTAAATGTCCTATGGAAAATTGCATGGGGAAAACACATTTGAAAGTGTTGAAATTTAGAACCAATTAAAATGTTACTTTGGTTTTGTATTTGTGTGTGATGAAAGTTAATTGGTTATGTATATATGTCAAATGAGAGGAAACCACAGCCATTTTGTGATACTACTGTCTGAGGTACATTTGTGAGGAATTTTTGGTGGTGAATTTCTGGTGTTTGATTTACACAGTACTAACACTTCTGCTACTTTTAAAAAGGTGAGTTGTTAATTTGTATGGGGAACTATGTTGTACACTTGAAGATAATTTGAAAAATGTTTTCTGTTATTTATTTGCAGTCCTTCTGTTATACTAAATACTTGATAAAGTTAGTTTTATATTATGTATTACTAAAGACGATAAATGAAAGTGATTATTTTTTTCTGCAATTTACAGCAAGCAATTTCAAAATAAAATGGCTCACAATGAAGAGACCGTGGCAATTTCTTTTGAATTGTCCAACACATTGATTGAAATTGAGAGCACCAATAATGAAATATTGTCACAAGGAGGACATGACTTGTATGATTCCATTAGATTGATTGAAATGGACAGCACCAAGAATGAAATATTGTCACAAGGAGATGACTTGAATGATTCCACTACATTGATTGAAATTGAGAGCACCAATAATGAAATATTGTCACAAGGAGGAGATGGCTTGTATGATTCCATTAGATTGATTGAAATGGACAGCACCAATAATGAAATATTGTCACAAGGAGGAGATGACTTGAATGATTCCACTACATTGATTGAAATTGAGAGCATCAATAATGAAATATTGTCACGAGGAGATGACTTGAATGATTCCACTACATTGATTGAAATTGACAGCACCAATAATGAAATATTGTCAGAAGGAGGAGATGACTTGAATGATTTTTTTGATCAATCTCTTGATGGCGAATTTATCGAGTGTTTGGAGACCATAGAGTTACAAGAATCATCATTGGAGACTTTTAATGAGGACATTGCTGATGAGGACATGTTACTAGTTCTTTCAAATTTAGAAAATTCTGAAGAATAAATTTATATTTAGAAATCAAAAATTGTTTGAGACATTATTCATTTTTATTTTTAATTTATGAGGTTGTAGCGAAGTGATTGTAGTATAAAATGAGACTTATAGTATAGAGTGCAACATTTTTATGTTACATGGTAAGTTTACTCATATTTACTTCCCTTCTGCCACTATATTATCTCCAATGTGTATTTGACATGTCTTCTTCATCTCCGGCCTCCTTTCTCTCACTGTGTGTCTCCGATGCATCTTATCGCTGCTATTTTGTGTAATTACAGAAGAGAGTAAAATAAAATAGTTCGGAACGTGAAAAGGGGGCAAAGTAGAGTACTCCTCACCCCCTAGGCCTTTTTAGGCGGTCCCAAAAGGATCAGTTTCTGCTTTCCTGAGAGATTATGGTATGAGTTCCATATACCACAATAACTTGCATTACAACATGCAAGATATCTATCTCCTATTACCAACTTTTGGAGATATTCGCGCTAAGCGCGAATATCTCCAAAAAGTAACACCTGCCCTGAGCAGTTCTTAGCCATGTTATCCAATGGGAGGTGGATAACATGGCTAAGAGTATTAGCTCGGTAATGCATGAATATCGCTGAGTTTTTAGCGATATTCATGCATTGCGGCCGTTTATTATCGCATTTGCGATAAACCTTGATAATAGTAAGGTTTATCTTCGATAATTTCTGACGATGCTTAGTGGTAAAAAATTGGTTGGTAAGCATCGTTAGCGATAAATATCGCTTAACTTTGGTAATATGCCCCAACGTCTGTTAACGTTCGATTCGAAGGAAATGAGGAAGTGTTGAAAAACATTGTCTGCGCCATCTTGCCTTTTTTGAAATGCCACACTTTTGTCGTGCACGGCAGCCATTTTAGATGTCTTGACCAGACCCACTCTCTGCACGCTGTCGATTCGTAGCATGGCTCCTCACCCTCGTAAGCATCTCCCCCAGGCACTGGTCACCACCGCTCTCTGTCTTATGCATGGGCAATAAACCTCCCCCCATCTGCGCTGCTCTTCCCTGAGAATCACACTCTGTGCCCGCCCGACACCTCCCTTTCGCCCTATTCACTACCGCACCCTCTGACACTCCTCTTTCTCTGTGTCCGATTGTCCAGGCTATCAGCTAGCCCTGCAGATGTAGTTTATGGCCCCAGCTGTAAAGAATCACCCCTCTTCAAAGGAGTTATAGTAGATCAAGGCCCACACTCGATGAGATCCGTCACACCACACGTGTTCCTACTATCTGAAAACCATCCTGTATTGTGATTGGGGAGGGGACCGAGCCTGAAGCGGAAGATTCCAGGAATGACTCTTTGTACATCAAAGTTTTTACAATTATGTGTCACATTAAAAATATATAGCACTCCAACAAAGTAGTAGGAATATAAAACTTTAATAACATATAAATATATACAACAAAACAAAAACAGTAAAAACATTTAAACAACGAAGAGACCGTGGCAATTTCTTTTTAATTATCCAATAGATTTATTGAAATTGACAGCACCAATAATGAAATATTCTTGTCAGTAGCGGTCTGTTGTGCGAATAGTTCCAAGGCAGCAGAACGCACTGAAATCTAGATGGCACGAAAGTGATGTCTAGTAAGTTGCCGCCCAGCAAAAAACGGCGTGGGGCGCCGCGGGGGTGAGTGAGTCCAGTAGGCACCACAGCTATTCTTACCGGCATTGCAGAATTACTGCTGGGGACAATGCCTGTGCTGTAGCAGGGTCACAGCAGAAACAAAAAGGATTCTGTTGAAGATGTTGTTGGTTTTCAATTTGAAAACAGTTCTGGTGTCAACTGCTATGCTAATGTAGTGGTTAATGTTTTGTTTTCTCTAGAAAATGTAAAAGAGGGGGAGGCAGTCCAAAGTTCCGTTAAAAGGGCAAAGGAAAGGATCGGTGGTTTGAACTATCAGTCAAAAAGGGGAGGGGGTGCAATAATTTTTCCTACCGGGTCACACTGTGCTTTCACCGGAAGTGAGGTCTGCAGGATTGTAGTAATTCAAAGTGAGGCTGGCGCCAGCATGGGAGCGCCGACGTCCCGCGGATACAGTTTCGTCACTCCACGGGCGATCATGGCAGTCATTCCCCATCGGGGGTCGGAGACTCCCGCGGCTCCTCTAGAATCTTCAAGGTCGTGGAAGACTACGGTGGTGGAGTCAACCAGTGACCGGGCCATTTCTTTATGTTGGGCCCGCTCTTGCCAGGTCGACCGCCATTTTGAGAGTTCGGCAGCTACCGGCGATCGCGGGGTCACATGAGCGGACGGGCTCCACCCTGCCGGGCGAGACGTTGCAGCATGGCCACAGTGGAAGAACCGTTATCTAGGTCGTTCCGAAACTGTGCAGCACTGTAGTTGTTAGGATGCCACCGCCTGGAGCGCTGAGGGTGCAGCTGGGAAGTCTCCACCTGGGGAGGCGGGAGAGGCCTGTTCGCACCGTCTCTCCCTCCCAGTGCACCCCACGGCGTCTCGCTTGAGATTTGTTATGGCCAGACAAGGCGATGAGGACGAGGGGGGGGTCGGAGGCATGTGCAAGACATCCCCCCCCAGTGTTGTCGCAGCCATTATAAAAGAAAGAAGTGTCCCGTCCGTCTTCGGGCCGGGCTTCCGGTGGATGTCGGCCGGACGCCCCTGGCTCTGGCCCCATGAACGGGTTTCTTGGTTTATCGGCTGCAGCCGGATCCCGTCGGCCTCGGCCCCCCGACCGTTGGTGGTCGGACCGGAAGAGCATGTGGCGGGACTACCTGCAACTCTCAAGGGCCACCGCGGCCGGACTGGGAGAGAGAGGGGAGGGTCGAGGAGACATTCCCCCCCCTGCAACTGTTCAGCGTTGTAAAGGCAATCCCCTGGCCGGGTCCCGCTGGTCTCGGCCTCTCCTCCGGCTACACCCTACGTTAGGATCTCCTGGCCGAGGCGTGGCAGCAGGACCTGCCTTATATGGGCTGCTCCCGGCTGGGCGTAGCCGGAACCCTGCCCCACCTTGGAAGTTTCCAGAGTGGGGGTGGATGTTCTACTGACTTGCATTTTCCCTAGTCTATCGATTTTTTTGGCGTGGCAGGCGGTGGGACAGCGAGGGGTGATTTGGTTTCTCTTACTGTTTTTCTGGTCTCTCACCACTGGCATATTTTAACGTTTTCTTGTTTCTAGGACATTAATAGGTTTTATCATTACGTTATGTTATCGTTTCTTTGTTCGTTGTTTAATAAAAGTTCATGTTCATCAGTGGCCTACTGATTTTCGTTTTCCTATTTTTTTCTTTCCAGGTTGTTTCATGGTAAAGTTTCTGTTAACAGGATACAGTGATCACTTCGTTATTATTGCATATGTCCTTTTCACTAGGGGTGCTCTCTGGTCGGGCCAGATGACGTATCTCTAGTAAATGGTCCGGGTGAAAAAGGTGCATCAATCAGTGGGGAGTAGATAGGCATGACAGATTACAACGGGGGAGAACGGTCCGCATTACGTACCCTTTCACTACTTGCAAAGATTTTCCTACGTTTATTTGCAAACAGGGAATACCTCCAAAAAGAACTAATTCCCAAACAGTCAATGTTCGGACAATCAATCAATCAATGAGGAATGAAATAGGTACGACGTGTTAAAGGCTTGCGTTACCTACCCTTCACTATCTGCAAAGGGAGATAGAATATTCCTATTCTTCCTCGTTTGCAGGTAGAGAAGATCGTTAAGAGAATTAACTTCGAACAATTCAATGCTCGATTGAAACAATCAACAAGGGGTACTGTGAACACAAATGAACGCCGCTTATATACATACGCATTGCTATTTTCAACAGGTTGTTCCTAATGTTTCTATTTTAGCGAGGTCAAAAGAGATCCCATTAGTGGCCTACTGATTTTGCTCGATTCCTTTTGTTTTTTTACACGATTTTTCGCTATCTGCAAAGACTAAACAGAGTATTGCGACTCTGTGCTTGTTTGTAAATAGAGAATGAACCAAAGAGAACAATCAATCAAATGGAGAGAGAAGCAGGCACGACGGATTACAAAGGGGGAAAGGGCTGCGTTAACTACCCTTCACTATCTGCAAAGAGAGAGTACTCCTAATAGAAATGAGGGGTGGGGGGCAGCAATCAAAGCAGATCAGTGTGCATAAACACGAAAAAAAAAATTCTTACCACGTACTTGACATTCGACAGCTTATGATATTTGCTATTAAAAAACCATTGAAATTCACTGAAAAAACCATAGGTTATAGACCATATATAGTTAGGAATTAGCATTTACAAAACCTTGAAAATTCACTGAAAAAACCATAGGTTATAGACCATATATAGTTAGGAATTAGCATTTACAAAACCTTGAAAATTCACTGAAAAAACCATAGGTTATAGACCATATATAGTTAGGAATTAGCATTTAAAAAACCTTATTTTACTCACACAAAACCATTGAAATTCCATATATAGTTAGTTGCACTAACTATATATCGCGCACCCGCAATCCACTGCTGATGATGTCACATATTACATCATTCATGACATGGTCAGTGACATCACTGATGACATCACTGATGACATCTCAAATGACATCACTGATGACATCACTGATGACATCTCATTTGACATCAATGACCACATCACTGATGATATCATTCATGTGACAATACAATGCATCTCTTCACACTTTAATATAACCTCTGTTACACCCAGTGTTAAATACAGAGTATAATTTTTGAAACCATTGACACACCAATACTAGTTACTACATACGCACTCAGTGATTCCTATGTTTACACACACATTCACTCATTTACCCATACAATCATTCATACATACAATCACTCATCTTTACAACACTATCATATGCACTCATACACCTATACAGACTCTCACACTCTGTCACTCATCCATGGAGTTACTCACACACCTAGTCAGTCCTGTAAATTATCAATCACACTTCCATTTTCTAATCTATACAGTTAAACATAGAGCACCTTACATTTTGAAACATATACTAACACATAATTACTCTCTTATACAATCATTGATACAAGTACACATTGATCTGCACAGAGTCACACACCTCCCAGCCAGCCACACACACACTCAGTCTCCCATACAAATATTTGGGCAATCAATCAATAACCCATATAGTTACTCATATAGCTACTGATCAACACATGCAGCAGTTTACAGAACAACAGACATAATGATGCACAAATTAAGACAGTTTAGTCACTAACCCATGCACTCAGTGAGACACATTTAATCACTCACTCATACAGTCAGTCACGCACCTACTAAATCCTTCATCCAGACACTTCTACATCTACTCATTCTTCAATATGTAAAACATATTTAAACTTTACAGAAACACACAGTCACTGGATGATGTCATCAGTGATGTCATCAGTGATGTCATTTGAGATGTCATCAGTGATGTCATCAGTGATGTCACTGACCATGTCATGAATGATGTAATATGTGACATCATCAGCAGTGGATTGCGGGTGCGCGATATATAGTTAGTGCAACTAACTATATATGGAATTTCAATGGTTTTGTGTGAGTAAAATAAGGTTTTTTAAATGCTAATTCCTAACTATATATGGTCTATAACCTATGGTTTTTTCAGTGAATTTTCAAGGTTTTGTAAATGCTAATTCCTAACTATATATGGTCTATAACCTATGGTTTTTTCAGTGAATTTTCAAGGTTTTGTAAATGCTAATTCCTAACTATATATGGTCTATAACCTATGGTTTTTTCAGTGAATATATATATATATATATATATATATATATATATGTAACAGGAGCCTCTCTGGGAGAAAGGAATTTGAGCCGCACACGTACTGGACAGTTCCAAAAGCATTTATTTAATGTTGCAGCGTAGGCGAGTTCAGTATTGTCCCAATGCATTTCGGTCGTGCTTCGACCTTCGTCAGAGGAGAACGCCTCGGCATCTCACGGGTGTATGCAGCACACTGATCAGCTGGGCTCTTTTAAGGTATTCGCCATCTAGTGGCCACCACGACGGGCTGACTTATTCTTACGGGCATGCTGGTTATTGTAGTGTGCTGGTTACCTTCACGGTGTTTCCCTCCAATAGGTAATGCCGGTTTTAATGTGCTGCTTTTTGGAATTACCAGGATCCACTTGCATTCCACGTTTAGGTTGCTGGGGGACTTAACCAAAGTCTGGTCCTTGGCGGCAGCCTCTGCCCTGGTAGCTTGCGCAGAGACGAAAGGATGTCCAATGTCGGGCAGTAACGGCGCTCTTTCAAGGCGGTGCGTAGCTCGAGGTAGGACAACCTCAAAACATGTAACAGGAGTCTCTCCCGGAGAAAGGAATTTGAGCCGCACACATACTGGACAGTTCCAAAAGCATTTATTTAATGTTGCAGCGTAGGCGAGTTCAGTATTGTCCCAATGCATTTCGGTCGTGCTTCGACCTTCGTCAGGGGAGAACGCCTCGGCATCTCACGGGTGTATGCAGCACACTGATCAGCTGGGCTCTTTTAAGGTATTCGCCATCTAGTGGCCACCACGGCGGGCTGACTTATTCTCACGGGCATGCTGGTTCTTGTAGTGTGCTGGTTACCTTCACGGTGTTTCCCTCCAATAGGTAATGCCGGTTTTTAATGTGCTGCTTTTTGCAATTGCCAGGATCCACTTGCATTCCACGTTTAGTTTTGTGGGGCCCTTAACCAAAGTCTGGTCCTTGGCAGCAGCCTCTGCCCTGGTAGCTTGCGCAGAGACGAAAGGATGTCCAATGTCGGGCAGTAACGGCGCTCTTTCAAGGCGGTGCGTAGCTCGAGGTAGGACAACCTCAAAACATGTAACAGGAGCCTCTCCGGGAGAAAGGAATTTGAGCCGCACACATACTGGACAGTTGCACAAGCATTTATTTAATGTTGCAGCATAGGCGAGTTCAGTATTGTCCCAATGCATTTCGGTCGTGCTTCGACCTTCTTCAGGGGAGAACGCCTCGGCATCTCACGGGTGTATGCAGCACACTGATCAGCTGGGCTCTTTTAAGGTATTCGCCATCTAGTGGCCACCACGACGGGCTGACTTATTCTTACGGGCATGCTGGTTCTTGTAGTGTTCTGGTTACCTTCACGGTGTTTCCCTCCAATAGGTAATGCCGGTTTTTAATGTGCTGCTTTTTGGAATTGCCAGGATCCACTTGCATTCCACGTTTAGGTTGCTGGGGGCCTTAACCAAAGTCTGGTCCTTGGCGGCAGCCTCTGCCCTGGTAGCTTGCGCAGAGACAAAAGGATGTCCAATGTCGGGCAGTAACGGCGCTCTTTCAAGGCGGTGCGTAGCTCGAGGTAGGACAACCTCAAAACATGTAACAGGAGCCTCTCCGGGAGAAAGGAATTTGAGCCGCACACATACTGGACAGTTCCAAAAGCATTTATTTAATGTTGCAGCGTAGGCGAGTTCAGTATTGTCCCAATGCATTTCGGTCGTGCTTCGACCTTCGTCAGTGGAGAACGCCTCGGCATCTCACGGGTGTATGCAGCACACTGATCAGCTGGGCTCTTTTAAGGTATTCGCCATCTAGTGGCCACCACGACGGGCTGACTTATTCTTACAGGCATGCTGGTTCTTGTTGTGTGCTGGTTACCTTCACGGTGTTTCCCTCCAGTAGGTAATGCCGGTTTTTAATGTGCTGCTTTTTGCAATTGCCAGGATCCACTTGCATTCCACGTTTAGTTTGCTGGGGGCCTTAACCAAAGTCTGGTCCTCGGCGGCAGCCTCTGCTCTGGTAGCTTGCGCAGAGACGAAAGGATGTCCAATGTCGGGCAGTAACGGCGCTCTTTCAAGGCGGTGCGTAGCTCGAGGTAGGACAACCTCAAAACATGTAACAGGAGCCTCTCCGGGAGAAAGGAATTTGAGCCGCACACATACTGGACAGTTCCAAAAGCATTTATTTAATGTTGCAGCGTAGGCGAGTTCAGTATTGTCCCAATGCATTTCGGTCGTGCTTCGACCTTCGTCAGGGGAGAATGCCTCAGCATCTCACGGGTGTATGCAGCACACTGATCAGCTGGGCTATATATAGTAGCAATATTAATGTTTTAAGCTAGACTCATGCATTACACATTTAGAATAATGCATATTATCTTCATGATAAAAAGGTATATAAGCAGTATATTGCACACTATAGGCCCGATTATGATTGCGGTAAATCCACATCCTCCGGTCCGGCGGAAGCCACCGCCGGCCCGGAGGATGCGGATTCACCGCTGCGGTGATTCAAAAGACCCCCCGCCAGATTAGGATGGCAGGCGGGTCGGGAAGACCGTCAGCAGCTTTTCCACCGCGGTCCCGCGGCGGAAAAGCTCTAATATGGTGGCAGTGTCTATCAGACACCGCCAGCCATATTAGGATGCGTGCGTAAACATGCTTTTCCACGGCGGCTTTTCTGCCATGGAAAAGCATGTAGTCTTTTCAGTTTGGGGGCCTGTTGCGGGCCCCCAGGGTGTCAGGGGGTGGGGGGTGCACATGGGGGGTACCTATGATACCCCCTGCTTTTACATGAACAAAGCGGCAGGCACCCCGCAGTGCCTGCCGCTTTGTGCATGTAAATGCTATACATGCATTTTTAACATTGCGGTGGGTGCTGCTTGAAGCAGCACCCGCCGCAATGTTAAAAATACAGGATGTGACCGCCACCCTGGTGGTCACATCCTCCTCTTCGCACGGAGGGACCGCCGCTGCCCCTGCGGACGGTCCCTCCACCTCTGGGGTGGCGGACGGACGCAGGTCCGTCCGCCATCCTAATAGGCCCCTAAATGTTAGAAGATTATGGCTAACTTTTGAGCTTTTTCTATTGGAACCCCAGTTTTTTCACTAGACCCACCTTTCCTCTCCCACCCAAAAAATTGATTTTGACTGTCTGAAACCTGGGTTAATGTAAATATATGCAATGTATAAATCAAACTGTACAATAATCAGTCAAAGCTAGTTTATTTACTGGCTCTCACACTCAGTATTCCCGGCACATTAATCACCACTGCTCTTAACTATCCTGAAACAGTTAACATGTGAATCTTTCTCCACTTCAAAACTGCTTGCCCCGCATATAGGGTCATACACTTTAACTCCCCTCCTATATCGCAAAAAATGGGAAATGTCCAGCTAACCAGAGACCTTCAGAAGCACATCATCATGACTCCTACAGAGAAGCATGGCCAACGTGGCTAATATCGCGGATGTGAGCAATTGAGCTCCTGGGCCTGGGCACTCTTGATCTGTTATTCTTTGACACATCCAGCTGTATCCTCATAATATAAGAGGCTGGGGATAACAATAGACACCTGGGCTCCCGGGCCCTGCAATGGCCAGAATTTGCCGAGCATTGAGCGGGGCAGAATCCTTGGCAGGTCGTGTGGCATACGCCTGAAAAGTGAGTAGCTGCACCCTGGATTGAGTTCCCCCTGTAGACCGCCTTGTGTTGCTGCTGAGAGATTGTCTGCTGCTGCCGTGGTGGTAAGACGTATAGCTTCAGGGCATCTGCTTGAGGGATGGTGCCGACAGAGATGCAAGGTAGCAGCAGGGTTGGAGACACCAAGTTGGCACCCGACTTCTCTGCGGCCTGCCTACTGATAGGGAATGAATCCCAGTGGCCAGAGGGGTGTAGAGGACATTGCAGAAGAGCCTCCCTTGCACATGTGGCCCCTCCCCTCCCCTGCACTTGAGCACCCCTCATGGCATAGCTAGAGCTCTTACTTGCATAAAGCCACCAAAGTGAGTGAAAATAACCATCCTAGAGACTCCTGAGACATCATCATCATAGTTACCATTAGGCACATAAAGCTTGTCTACAGTTATGACTGCAGCATTGCATCTGGACTGCTCGTGCTGCTCATAGGCTATTGGGGGCAAGCAGTTCCAGGTGTTGCACGTAAACAAGGAGAATAAAAAGGAAAAGTCTCCAAGTCTGAGTCTGTCCCGATGCCCTGGGGCCAGTGCACTTCTCCCTCTCCTGCAAATGAATATAGAGCCATGCAAGCCTTCTATCAAATATTCCCTCCCTGCAACTAATACCATAGATTCTACCTGTACCTCTACAAACCTGGGCTGTGTTTGTGGGCACACTCCACCTGTCCTGTCACACTGAGTGACCAAAGAGCCTGGATTGAAATTGACAGTTTGAGGCTGAACAAAGAGGGGACTTCAACGATACAGGAGACAACTATCCCAGTAGAGACCGATTCTGCAGAAACTGCATTGATCAAACTAGACAAAATGCTAAGGGCCATTGAAAGTTCCAGTTCCTCACGACGGCTAAAGACAACGCTATAACCATCATTGTGAATTTGTTATGGGATGATCACAGAAACCTAGTGGTCAGAGTCATAAACCAGAACAGACCTTCCTTGAATCGCAACGCCAAATTAACAAGCTTCAGCAGCAACTCCAGGACGTAATAGAAGAAGTTATATTTCTTGAGGACAAGCGAGAAGACGCAGGATGCTACAGTTGTATAAACATTAGGGTGGTGGGAGTGCTAATGGAGCTGAAGGCTGGATCATGGTAGATTCTTTGGAGACCTGGAGACCTGGATCAGAGACTTTGTTCCACCTCACTGACTACCAACATTTTTCTAAATGGAGAGGGGTCACTGAGTCCCGGCCCTCCTCCTGGTGCCATACCAAAGTCCATAGTTGCAAAAATCTTTCATTTTTCATTAAGTGACAGATACACAATCCTGAGAGCAGCATTTCAAGTGGGGGCTCTAACGAAAGATAATCACAGACTCCTGGTCTTCCCAGAATATACCTTGAAAGGTTCAGCACCAAATGGCATCCTTTGCAAAGATCATAAAGAAACTAAAAAAACTAGGATTCCAATAATTGTTGCTATTCCCGGCCAGGCTAAAAATGATCTCTGGACAGAAAATGCACATCTTTACCAAGCCTGGTGATGCCTGAGAAATGGCCGAAAACCAGCAGTTCCCACACTGTATTGGACCTAGGAGCAGCATCTGCCCCCTAAGGCAACTGATTGACACAGATGCTCCAAAAACAGGAGGGCAGGGTGAGATCCCTGGTGGCAGCTTCCTCACAGGATAAAGCATAGGTTGCCAAAAAGCCACACTGAGGGTGGTGACTTCCTTCTGGGGTACAACCGGAAAGTCTATTGCATCCTCCTCAGAACACTCTGTAACTTCTGTACTGCTGTCTTCATGCCAGGGCTTGGAAACCCCTTGTGGATTCCCCCTCAGACAGCGGATGACTCCTATAGCAGCCCAAATAGTTCTGATGTGCAGGGCCAACAATTGACAAATTAGCATTTCGAAATCTATGTGTTTGAAGGCCTACCCTTTGCATAACTCATTGGCCTATACAGCTTCTAAAACTTGAGGACCCCCATGGATCCTCTGATGGCAATCTGGACCTTGCCACTCAAGCGCCCAAGAGCACCATTATTACCTTCCCTGTGATTGTTGGACAGGCAACCATTTGCTAGTTGCAACTGGCACTGTTTTAGTTATTAAAAACCATCGCAATGGACCGCACACCGCTAGCCCCTCCTCCGGATCGCCCCTAGGGACTCTGGTACATGGAGTTCTTGAGTGGTTCACCCATGTGGATGGAAGTAGGTAATTGTTGAACTGATGATCTCTAGACCCGATACATGTCCCGGGTTTTTGGGTATCGCCCCAAAACATGGCTCGGGTTTTGGGATAACGTCCCTCATCAGTAGAGAAAATTGTTAGGGGTGGAAGAGAAGGCCGCCAAACAACCGTCAATGGCCTCGATGCCCGAACCGGCACGCAGGTGCTTCGTCCAGGAGCCCGTCGGCTCAAAGCTTAAGGGAGCCAATTTGTAGAAACCATCGCAATGGACCGCACACCGCAAGCCCCTCCTCCGGATCGCCCCTAGGGACTCTGGTACATGGAGTTCTTGAGTGGTTCACCCATGTGGGTGCAAGTAGGTACTTGTTGAACTGATGATCTCTAGACCCGATACACGTCCCGGGTTTTTGGATATCGCCCGAGACATGGCTCGGGTTTCGGGAAAACTTCCCTCATCAGTAGAGAAAATTGTTAGGGGTGGAAGAGAAGGCCGCCAAACAACCGTCAATGGCCTCGATGCCCGAACCGGCACGCAGGTGCGTCGTCCAGGAGCCCGTCGGCTCAAAGCTCAAGGGAGCCAATTTGTAGAAACCATCGCAATGGACCGCACACCGCTAGCCCCTCCTCCGGATCGCCCCTAGAGACTCTGGTACATGGAGTTCTTGAGTGGTTCACCCATGTGGGTGCAAGTAGGTACTTGTTGAACTGATGATCTCTAGACCCGATACACGTCCCGGGCTTTTGGATATCGCCCGAGATATGGCTCGGGTTTCGGGATAACTTCCCTCATCAGTAGAGAAAATTGTTAGGGGTGGAAGAGAATGCCGCCAAACAGCCGTCAATGGCCTCGATGCCCGAACCGGCACGCAGGTGCGTCGTCCAGGAGCCCGTCGGCTCAAAGCTCAAGGGAGCCAATTTGTAGAAACCATCGCAATGGACCGCACACCGCTAGCCCCTCCTCCGGATCGCCCCTAGGGACTCTGGTACATGGAGTTCTTGAGTGGTTCACCCATGTGGGTGCAAGTAGGTACTTGTTGAACTGATGATCTCTAGACCCGATAGACGTCCCGGGTTTTTGGATATCGCCCGAGACGTGGCTTGGGTTTCGGGAAAACTTCCCTCATCAGTAGAGAAAATTGTTCGGGGTGGAAGAGAAGGCCGCCAAACAACCATCAATGGCCTCGATGCCCGAACCGGCACGCAGGTGCGTCGTCCAGGAGCCCGTCGGCTCAAAGCTCAAGGGAGCCAATTTGTAGAAACCATCGCAATGGACCACACACCGCTAGCCCCTCCTCCGCATCGCCCCTAGGGACTCTAGTACATGGAGTTCTTGAGTGGTTCACCCATGTGGGTGCAAGTAGGTACTTGTTGAACTGATGATCTCTAGACCCGATACACGTCCCGGGTTTTTGGATATCGCCTGAGACATGGCTCGGGTTTCGGGAAAACTTCCCTCATCAGTAGAGAAAATTGTTAGGGGTGGAAGAGAAGGCCGCCAAACAACCGTCAATGGCCTCGATGCCCGAACCGGCACGCAGGTGCGTCGTCCAGGAGCCCGTCGGCTCAAAGCTCAAGGGAGCCAATTTGTAGAAACCATCGCAATGGACCGCACACCGCTAGCCCCTCGTCCGGATCGCCCCTAGGGACTCTGGTACATGGAGTTCTTGAGTGGTTCACCCATGTGGGTGCAAGTAGGTACTTGTTGAACTGATGATCTCTAGACCCGATACATGTCCCGGATTTTTGGATATCGCCCGAGACATGGCTCAGGTTTCGGGATAACTTCCCTCATCAGTAGAGAAAATTGTTAGGGGTGGAAGAGAAGGCCGCCAAACAACCGTCAATGGCCTCGATGCCCGAACCGGCACGCAGGTGCGTCGTCCAGGAGCCCGTCGGCTCAAAGCTCAAGGGAGCCAATTTTTAGAAACCATCGCAATGGACCGCACACCGCTAGCCCCTCCTCCGGATCGCCCCTAGGGACTCTGGTACATGGAGTTCTTGAGTGGTTCACCCATGTGGGTGCAAGTAGGTACTTGTTGAACTGATGATCTCTAGACCCGATACATGTCCCGGGTTTTTGGATATCGCCCGAGACATGGCTCGGGTTTCGGGATAACTTCCCTCATCAGTAGAGAAAATTGTTAGGGGTGGAAGAGAAGGCCGCCAAACAACCGTCAATGGCCTCGATGCCCGAACCGGCACGCAGGTGCGTCGTCCTGGAGCCCGTCGGCTCAAAGCTCAAGGGAGCCAATTTGTAGAAACCATCGCAATGGACCGCACACCGCTAGCCCCTCCTCCGGATCGCCCCTAGGGACTCTGGTACATGGAGTTCTTGAGTGGTTCACCCATGTGGGTGCAAGTAGGTACTTGTTGAACTGATGATCTCTAGACCCGATACACATCCCGGGTTTTTGGATATCGCCCGAGACATGGCTCGGGTTTCGGGAAAACTTCCCTCATCAGTAGAGAAAATTGTTAGGGGTGGAAGAGAAGGCCGCCAAACAACCGTCAATGGCCTGGATGCCCGAACCGGCATGCAGGTGCGTCGTCCAGGAGCCCGTCGGCTCAAAGCTCAAGGGAGCCAATTTGTAGAAACCATCGCAATGGACCGCACACCGCTAGCCCCACCTCCGGATCGCCCCTAGGGACTCTGGTACATGGAGTTCTTGAGTGGTTCACCCATGTGGGTGCAAGTAGGTACTTGTTGAACTGATGATCTCTAGACCCGATACATGTTCCGGGTTTTTGGATATCGCCCGAGACATGGCTCGTGTTTCGGGAAAACTTCCCTCATCAGTAGAGAAAATTGTTAGGGGTGGAAGAGAAGGCCGCCAAACAACCGTAAATGGCCTCGATGCCCGAACCGGCACGCAGGTGCGTCGTCCAGGAGCCCGTCGGCTCAAAGCTCAAGGGAGCCAATTTGTAGAAACCATCGCAATGGACCGCACACCGCTAGCCCCTCCTCCGGATCGCCCCTAGGGACTCTGGTACATGGAGTTCTTGAGTGGTTCACCCATGTGGGTGCATGTAGGTACTTGTTGAACTGATGATCTCTAGACCCGATACATGTCCCGGGTTTTTGGATATCGCCCGAGACATGGCTCGGGTTTTGGGATAACTTCCCTCATCAGTAGAGAAAATTGTTCGGGGTGGAAGAGAAGGCCGCCAAACAACCATCAATGGCCTCGATGCCCGAACCGGCACGCAGGTGCGTCGTCCAGGAGCCCGTCGGCTCAAAGCTCAAGGGAGCCAATTTGTAGAAACCATCGCAATGGACCACACACCGCTAGCCCCTCCTCCGCATCGCCCCTAGGGACTCTAGTACATGGAGTTCTTGAGTGGTTCACCCATGTGGGTGCAAGTAGGTACTTGTTGAACTGATGATCTCTAGACCCGATACACGTCCCGGGTTTTTGGATATCGCCTGAGACATGGCTCGGGTTTCGGGAAAACTTCCCTCATCAGTAGAAAAAATTGTTAGGGGTGGAAGAGAAGGCCGCCAAACAACCGTCAATAGCCTCGATGCCCGAACCGGCACGCAGGTGCGTCGTCCAGGAGCCCGTCGGCTCAAAGCTCAAGGGAGCCAATTTGTAGAAACCATCGCAATGGACCGCACACCGCTAGCCCCTCGTCCGGATCGCCCCTAGGGACTCTGGTACATGGAGTTCTTGAGTGGTTCACCCATGTGGGTGCAAGTAGGTACTTGTTGAACTGATGATCTCTAGACCCGATACATGTCCCGGATTTTTGGATATCGCCCGAGACATGGCTCAGGTTTCGGGATAACTTCCCTCATCAGTAGAGAAAATTGTTAGGGGTGGAAGAGAAGGCCGCCAAACAATCGTCAATGGCCTCGATGCCCGAACCGGCACGCAGGTGCGTCGTCCAGGAGCCCGTCGGCTCAAAGCTCAAGGGAGCCAATTTTTAGAAACCATCGCAATGGACCGCACACCGCTAGCCCCTCCTCCGGATCGCCCCTAGGGACTCTGGTACATGGAGTTCTTGAGTGGTTCACCCATGTGGGTGCAAGTAGGTACTTGTTGAACTGATGATCTCTAGACCCGATACATGTCCCGGGTTTTTGGATATCGCCCGAGACATGGCTCGGGTTTCGGGATAACTTCCCTCATCAGTAGAGAAAATTGTTAGGGGTGGAAGAGAAGGCCGCCAAACAACCGTCAATGGCCTCGATGCCCGAACCGGCACGCAGGTGCGTCGTCCTGGAGCCCGTCGGCTCAAAGCTCAAGGGAGCCAATTTGTAGAAACCATCGCAATGGACCGCACACCGCTAGCCCCTCCTCCGGATCGCCCCTAGGGACTCTGGTACATGGAGTTCTTGAGTGGTTCACCCATGTGGGTGCAAGTAGGTACTTGTTGAACTGATGATCTCTAGACCCGATACACATCCCGGGTTTTTGGATATCGCCCGAGACATGGCTCGGGTTTCGGGAAAACTTCCCTCATCAGTAGAGAAAATTGTTAGAGGTGGAAGAGAAGGCCGCCAAACAACCGTCAATGGCCTGGATGCCCGAACCGGCACGCAGGTGCGTCGTCCAGGAGCCCGTCGGCTCAAAGCTCAAGGGAGCCAATTTGTAGAAACCATCGCAATGGACCGCACACCGCTAGCCCCACCTCCGGATCGCCCCTAGGGACTCTGGTACATGGAGTTCTTGAGTGGTTCACCCATGTGGGTGCAAGTAGGTACTTGTTGAACTGATGATCTCTAGACCCGATACATGTTCCGGGTTTTTGGATATCGCCCGAGACATGGCTCGTGTTTCGGGAAAACTTCCCTCATCAGTAGAGAAAATTGTTAGGGGTGGAAGAGAAGGCCGCCAAACAACCGTAAATGGCCTCGATGCCCGAACCGGCACGCAGGTGCGTCGTCCAGGAGCCCGTCGGCTCAAAGCTCAAGGGAGCCAATTTGTAGAAACCATCGCAATGGACCGCACACCGCTAGCCCCTCCTCCGGATCGCCCCTAGGGACTCTGGTACATGGAGTTCTTGAGTGGTTCACCCATGTGGGTGCATGTAGGTACTTGTTGAACTGATGATCTCTAGACCCGATACATGTCCCGGGTTTTTGGATATCGCCCGAGACATGGCTCGGGTTTTGGGATAACTTCCCTCATCAGTAGAGAAAATTGTTAGGGGTGGAAGAGAAGGCCGCCACACAACCGTCAATGGCCTCTATGCCCGAACCGGCATGCAGATGCTTCGTCCAGTAGCCCGTCGGCTCAAAGCTCAAGGGAGCCAATTTGTAGAAACCATCGCAATGGACCGCACACCGCTAGCCCCTCCTCGGATCGCCCCTAGGGACTCTGGTACATGTAGTTCTTGAGTGGTTCACCCATGTGGGTGCAAGTAGGTACTTGTTGAACTGATGATCTCTAGACCCGATACATGTCCCGGGTTTTTGGATATCGCCCGAGACATGGCTCGGGTTTCGGGATAACTTCCCTCATCAGTAGAGAAAATTGTTAGGGGTGGAAGAGAAGTCCGCCAAACAACCGTCAATGGCCTCGATGCCCGAACCGGCACGCAGGTGCGTCGTCCAGGAGCCCGTCGGCTCAAAGCTCAAGGGAGCCAATTTGTAAAAACCATTGCAATGGACCGCACACCGCTAGCCCCTCCTCCGGATCGCCCCTAGGGACTCTGGTACATGGAGTTCTTGAGTGGTTCACCCATGTGGGTGCAAGTAGGTACTTGTTGAACTGAGGATCTCTAGACCCGATACACGTCCCGGGCTTTTGGATATCGCCCGAGATATGGCTCGGGTTTCGGGATAACTTCCCTCACCAGTAGAGAAAATTGTTAGGGGTGGAAGAGAATGCCGCCAAACAGCCGTCAATGGCCTCGATGCCCAAACCAGCACGCAGGTGCGTCATCCAGGAGCCCGTCGGCTCAAAGCTCAAGGGAGCCAATTTGTAGAGACCATCGCAATGGACCGCACACCGCTAGCCCCTCCTCCGGATCGCCCCTAGGGACTCTGGTACATGGAGTTCTTGAGTGGTTCACCCATGTGGGTGCAAGTAGGTACTTGTTGAACTGATGATCTCTAGACCCGATAGACGTCCCGGTTTTTTGGATATCGCCCGAGACGTGGCTCGGGTTTCGGGAAAACTTCCCTCATCAGTAGAGAAAATTGTTCGGGGTGGAAGAGAAGGCCGCCAAACAACCATCAATGGCCTCGATGCCCGAACCGGCACGCAGGTGCGTCGTCCAGGAGCCCGTCGGCTCAAAGCTCAAGGAAGCCAATTTGTAGAAACCATCGCAATGGACCGCACACGCTAGCCCCTCCTCCGGATCGCCCCTAGGGACTCTGGTACATGGAATCTTGAGTGGTTCACCCATGTGGGTGCAAGTAGGTACTTGTTGAACTGATGATCTCTAGACCCGATACATGTCCCGGGTTTTTGGATATCGCCCGAGACATGGCTCGGGTTTCGGGATAACTTCCCTCATCAGTAGAGAAAATTGTTAGGGGTGGAAGAGAAGGCTGCCAAACAACCGTCAATGGCCTCGATGCCCGAACCGGCACGCAGGTGCGTCGTCCAGGAGCCCGGCGGCTGAAAGCTCAAGGGAGCCAATTTGTAGAAACTATCGCAATGGACCGCACACCGCTAGCCCCTCCTCCGGATCGCCCCTAGGGACTCTGGTACATGGAGTTCTTGAGTGGTTCACCCATGTGGGTGCAAGTAGGTACTTGTTGAACTGATGATCTCTAGACCCGATACATGTCCCAGGTTTTTGGATATCGCCAGAGACATGGCTCGGGTTTCGGGATAACTTTCCTCATCAGTAGAGAAAATTGTTAGGGGTGGAAGAGAAGGCCGCCAAACAACCGTCAATGGCCTCGATGCCCGAACCGGCATGCAGGTGCGTCGTCCAGGAGCTCGTCGGCTCAAAGCTCAAGGGAGCCAATTTGTAGAAACCATCGCAATGGACCGCACACCGCTAGCCCCTCCTCCGGATCGCCCCTAGGGACTCTGGTACATGGAGTTCTTGAGTGGTTCACCCATGTGGGTGCAAGTAGGTACTTGTTGAACTGATGATCTCTAGACCCGATACACGTCCCGGGTTTTTGGATATCGCCCGAGACATGGCTCGGGTTTCGGGATAACTTCCCTCATCAGTAGAGAAAATTGTTAGGGGTGGAAGAGAAGGCCGCCAAACAACCGTCAATGGCCTCGATGCCCGAACCGGCACACAGGTGCGTCGTCCAGGAGCCCGTCGGCTCAAAGCTCAAGGGAGCCAATTTGTAGAAACCATCGCAATGGACCGCACACCGCTAGCCCCTCCTCCGGATCGCCCCTAGGGACTCTGGTACATGGAGTTCTTGAGTGGTTCACCCATGTGGGTGCAAGTAGGTACTTGTTGAACTGATGATCTCTAGACCCGATACATGTCCCGGGTTTTTGGATATCGCCCGAGACATGGCTCAGGTTTCGGGATAACTTCCCTCATCAGTAGAGAAAATTGTTAGGGGTGGAAGAGAAGGCCGCCAAACAACCGTCAATGGCCTCGATGCCCGAACCGGCACGCAGGTGCGTCGTCCAGGAGCCCGTCGGCTCAAAGCTCAAGGGAGCCAATTTTTAGAAACCATCGCAAAGGACCGCGCACCGCTAGCCCCTCCTCCGGATCGCCCCTAGGGACTCTGGTACATGGAGTTCTTGAGTGGTTCACCCATGTGGGTGCAAGTAGGTACTTGTTGAACTGATGATCTCTAGACCCGATACACGTCCCGGGTTTTTGGATATCGCCCGAGACATGGCTCGGGTTTCAGGAAAACTTCCCTCATCAGTAGAGAAAATTGTTAGGGGTGGAAGAGAAGGCCGCCAAACAACCGTCAATGGCCTGGATGCCCGAACCGGCACGCAGGTGCGTCGTCCAGGAGCCCGTCGGCTCAAAGCTCAAGGGAGCCAATTTGTAGAAACCATCGCAATGGACCGCACACCGCTAGCCCCTCCTCCGGATCGCCCTTAGGGATTCTGGTACATGGAGTTCTTGAGTGGTTCACCCATGTGGGTGCAAGTAGGTATTTGTTGAACTGATGATCTCTAGACCCGATACATGTCCCGGGTTTTTGGATATCGCCCGAGACATGGCTCGTGTTTCTGGAAAACGTCCCTCATCAGTAGAGAAAATTGTTAGGGGTGGAAGAGAAGGCCGCCAAACAACCGTAAATGGCCTTGATGCCCGAACCGGCACGCAGGTGCGTCGTCCAGGAGCCCGTCGGCTCAAAGCTCAAGGGAGCCAATTTGTAGAAACCATCGCAATGGACCGCACACCGCTAGCCCCTCCTCCGGATCGCCCCTAGGGACTCTGGTACATGGAGTTCTTGAGTGGTTCACCCATGTGGGTGCATGTAGGTACTTGTTGAACTGATGATCTCTAGACCCGATACATGTCCCGGGTTTTTGGATATCGCCCGAGACATGGCTGGGGTTTTGGGATAACTTCCCTCATCAGTAGAGAAAATTGTTAGGGGTGGAAGAGAAGGCCGCCAAACAACCGTCAATGGCCTCTATGCCCGAACCGGCATGCAGATGCGTTGTCCAGTAGCCCATCGGCTCAAAGCTCAAGGAAGCCAATTTGTAGAAACCATCGCAATGGACCGCACACCGCTAGCCCCTCCTCCGGATCGCCCCTAGGGACTCTGTTACATGTAGTTCTTGAGTGGTTCACCCATGTGGGTGCAAGTAGGTACTTGTTGAACTGATGATCTCTAGACCCGATACATGTCCCGGGTTTTTGGATATCGCCCGAGACATGGCTCGGGTTTCGGGATAACTTCCCTCATCAGTAGAGAAAATTGTTAGGGTAGGAAGAGAAGTCCGCCAAACAACCGTCAATGGCCTCGATGCCCGAACCGGCACGCAGGTGCGTCGTCCAGGAGCCCGTCGGCTCAAAGCTCAAGGGAGCCAATTTGTAAAAACCATCGCAATGGACCGCACACCGCTAGCCCCTCCTCCGGATCGCCCCTAGGGACTCTGGTACATGGAGTTCTTGAGTGGTTCACCCATGTGGGTGCAAGTAGGTACTTGTTGAACTGATGATCTCTAGACCCGATACACGTCCCGGGCTTTTGGATATCGCCCGAGATATGGCTCGGGTTTCGGGATAACTTCCCTCATCAATAGAGAAAATTGTTAAGGGTGGAAGAGAATGCCGCCAAACAGCCGTCAATGGCCTCGATGCCCAAACCGGCACGCAGGTGCGTCATCCAGGAGCCCGTCGGCTCAAAGCTCAAGGGAGCCAATTTGTAGAAACCATCGCAATGGACCGCACACCGCTAGCCCCTCCTCCGGATCACCCCTAGGGACTCTGGTACATGGAGTTCTTGAGTGGTTCACCCATGTGGGTGCAAGTAGGTACTTGTTGAACTGATGATGTCTAGACCCGATAGACGTCCCGTTTTTTTGGATATCGCCCGAGACGTGGCTCGGGTTTCGGGAAAACTTGCCTCATCAGTAGAGAAAATTGTTAGGGGTGGAAGAGAAGTCCGCCAAACAACCGTCAATGGCCTCGATGCCCGAACCGGCACGCAGGTGCGTCGTCCTGGAGCCCGTCGGCTCAAAGCTCAAGGGAGCCAATTTGTAGAAACCATCGCAATGGACCGCACACCGCTAGCCCCTCCTCCGGATCGCCCCTAGGGACTCTGGTACATGGAGTCCTTGAGTGGTTCACCCATGTGGGTGCAAGTAGGTACTTGTTGAACTGATGATCTCTAGACCCGATACACGTCCCGGGTTTTTGGATATCGCCCGAGACATGGCTCGGGTTTCGGGAAAACTTCCCTCATCAGTAGAGAAAATTGTTAGGGGTGGAAGAGAAGGCCGCCAAACAACCGTCAATGGCCTCGATGCCCGAACCGGCATGCAGGTGCGTCGTCCAGGAGCCCGTCGGCTCAAAGCTCAACGGAGCCAATTTGTAGAAACCATCGCAATGGACCGCACACCGCTAGCCCCTCCTCCGGATCGCCCCTAGGGACTCTGGTACATGGAGTTCTTGAGTGGTTCACCCATGTGGGTACAAGTAGGTACTTGTTGAACTGATGATCTCTAGACCCGATACATGTCCCGGGTTTTTGGATATCGCCCGAGACATGGCTCGTGTTTCGGGAAAACTTCCCTCATCAGTAGAGAAAATTGTTAGGGGTGGAAGAGAAGGCCGCCAAACAACCGTAAATGGCCTCGATGCCCGAACCGGCACGCAGGTGCGTCGTCCAGGAGCCCGTCGGCTCAAAGCTCAAGGGAGCCAATTTGTAGAAACCATGGCAATGGACCGCACACCGCTAGCCCCTCCTCCGGATCGCCCCTAGGGACTCTGGTACATGGAGTTCTTGAGTGGTTCACCCATGTGGGTGCATGTAGGTACTTGTTGAACTGATGATCTCTAGACCCGATACATGTCCCGGGTTTTTGGATATCGCCCGAGACATGGCTGGGGTTTTGGGATAAGTTCCCTCATCAGTAGAGAAAATTGTTAGGGGTGGAAGAGAAGGCTGCCAAACAACCGTCAATGGCCTCTATGCCCGAACCGGCATGCAGATGCGTCGTCCAGTAGCCCGTCGGCTCAAAGCTCAAGGAAGCCAATTTGTAGAAACCATCGCAATGGACCGCACACCGCTAGCCCCTCCTCCGGATCGCCCCTAGGGACTCTGATACATGTAGTTCTTGAGTGGTTCACCCATGTGGGTGCAAGTAGGTACTTGTTGAACTGATGATCTCTAGACCCGATACATGTCCCGGGTTTTTGGATATCGCCCGAGACATGGCTCGGGTTTCGGGATAACTTCCCTCATCAGTAGAGAAAATTGTTAGGGGTGGAAGAGAAGTCCGCCAAACAACCGTCAATGGCCTTGATGCCCAAACCGGCACGCAGGTGCGTCGTCCAGGAGCCCGTCGGCTCAAAGCTCAAGGAAGCCAATTTGTAGAAACCATCGCAATGGACCGCACACCGCTAGCCCCTCCTCCGCATCGCCCCTAGGGACTCTAGTACATGGAGTTCTTGAGTGGTTCACCCATGTGGGTGCAAGTAGGTACTTGTTGAACTGATGATCTCTAGACCCGATACATGTCCTGGGTTTTTGGATATCGCCCGAGACATGGCTCAGGTTTCGGGATAACTTCCCTCATCAGTAGAGAAAATTGTTAGGGGTGGAAGAGAAGGCCGCCAAACAACAATCAATGGCCTCGATGCCCGAACCGGCACGCAGGTGCGTCGTCCAGGAGCCCGTCGGCTCAAGGGAGCCAATTTGTAGAAACCATCGCATTGGACCGCACACCGCTAGCCCCTCCTCCGGATCGCCCCTAGGGACTCTGGTACATGGAGTTCTTGAGTGGTTCAGCCATATGGGTGCAAGTAGGTACTTGTTGAACTGATGATCTCTAGACCCGATACATGTCCCAGGTTTTTGGATATCGCCCGAGACATGGCTCGGGTTTCGGGATAACTTCCCTCATCAGTAGAGAAAATTGTTAGGGGTGGAAGAGAAGGCCGCCTAACAACCGTCAATGGCCTCGATGCCCGAACTGGCACGTAGGTGTGTCGTCAAGTAGCCCGTCGGCTCAAAGCTCAAGGGAGCCAATATGTAGAAACCATCGCAATGGACCGCACACGCTAGCCCCTCCTCCGGATCGCCCCTAGGGACTCTGGTACATGGAATCTTGAGTGGTTCACCCATGTGGGTGCAAGTAGGTACTTGTTGAACTGATGATCTCTAGACCCGATACATGTCCCGGGTTTTTGGATATCGCCCGAGACATGGCTCGGGTTTCGGGATAACTTCCCTCATCAGTAGAGAAAATTGTTAGGGGTGGAAGAGAGGGCTGCCAAACAACCGTCAATGGCCTCGATGCCCTAACCGGCACGCAGGTGCGTCGTCCAGGAGCCCGGCGGCTGAAAGCTCAAGGGAGCCAATTTGTAGAAACTATCGCAATGGACCGCACACCGCTAGCCCCTCCTCCGGATCGCCCCTAGGGACTCTGGTACATGGAGTTCTTGAGTGGTTCACCCATGTGGGTGCAAGTAGGTACTTGTTGAACTGATGATCTTAGACCCGATACATGTCCCAGGTTTTTGGATATCGCCAGAGACATGGCTCGGGTTTCGGGATAACTTCCCTCATCAGTAGAGAAAATTGTTAGGGGTGGAAGAGAAGTCCGCCAAACAACCGTCAATGGCCTCGATGCCCGAACCGGCACGCAGGTGCGTCGTCCAGGAGCCCGTCGGCTCAAAGCTCAAGGGAGCCAATTTGTAAAAACCATTGCAATGGACCGCACACCGCTAGCCCCTCCTCCGGATCGCCCCTAGGGACTCTGGTACATGGAGTTCTTGAGTGGTTCACCCATGTGGGTGCAAGTAGGTACTTGTTGAACTGATGATCTCTAGACCCGATACACGTCCCGGGCTTTTGGATATCGCCCGAGATATGGCTCGGGTTTCGGGATAACTTCCCTCACCAGTAGAGAAAATTGTTAGGGGTGGAAGAGAATGCCGCCAAACAGCCGTCAATGGCCTCGATGCCCAAACCAGCACGCAGGTGCGTCATCCAGGAGCCCGTCGGCTCAAAGCTCAAGGGAGCCAATTTGTAGAGACCATCGCAATGGACCGCACACCGCTAGCCCCTCCTCCGGATCGCCCCTAGGGACTCTGGTACATGGAGTTCTTGAGTGGTTCACCCATGTGGGTGCAAGTAGGTACTTGTTGAACTGATGATCTCTAGACCCGATAGACGTCCCGGTTTTTTGGATATCGCCCGAGACGTGGCTCGGGTTTCGGGAAAACTTCCCTCATCAGTAGAGAAAATTGTTCGGGGTGGAAGAGAAGGCCGCCAAACAACCATCAATGGCCTCGATGCCCGAACCGGCACGCAGGTGCGTCGTCCAGGAGCCCGTCGGCTCAAAGCTCAAGGAAGCCAATTTGTAGAAACCATCGCAATGGACCGCACACGCTAGCCCCTCCTCCGGATCGCCCCTAGGGACTCTGGTACATGGAATCTTGAGTGGTTCACCCATGTGGGTGCAAGTAGGTACTTGTTGAACTGATGATCTCTAGACCCGATACATGTCCCGGGTTTTTGGATATCGCCCGAGACATGGCTCGGGTTTCGGGATAACTTCCCTCATCAGTAGAGAAAATTGTTAGGGGTGGAAGAGAAGGCTGCCAAACAACCGTCAATGGCCTCGATGCCCGAACCGGCACGCAGGTGCGTCGTCCAGGAGCCCGGCGGCTGAAAGCTCAAGGGAGCCAATTTGTAGAAACTATCGCAATGGACCGCACACCGCTAGCCCCTCCTCCGGATCGCCCCTAGGGACTCTGGTACATGGAGTTTTTGAGTGGTTCACCCATGTGGGTGCAAGTAGGTACTTGTTGAACTGATGATCTCTAGACCCGATACATGTCCCAGGTTTTTGGATATCGCCAGAGACATGGCTCGGGTTTCGGGATAACTTTCCTCATCAGTAGAGAAAATTGTTAGGGGTGGAAGAGAAGGCCGCCAAACAACCGTCAATGGCCTCGATGCCCGAACCGGCATGCAGGTGCGTCGTCCAGGAGCTCGTCGGCTCAAAGCTCAAGGGAGCCAATTTGTAGAAACCATCGCAATGGACCGCACACCGCTAGCCCCTCCTCCGGATCGCCCCTAGGGACTCTGGTACATGGAGTTCTTGAGTGGTTCACCCATGTGGGTGCAAGTAGGTACTTGTTGAACTGATGATCTCTAGACCCGATACACGTCCCGGGTTTTTGGATATCGCCCGAGACATGGCTCGGGTTTCGGGATAACTTCCCTCATCAGTAGAGAAAATTGTTAGGGGTGGAAGAGAAGGCCGCCAAACAACCGTCAATGGCCTCGATGCCCGAACCGGCACACAGGTGCGTCGTCCAGGAGCCCGTCGGCTCAAAGCTCAAGGGAGCCAATTTGTAGAAACCATCGCAATGGACCGCACACCGCTAGCCCCTCCTCCGGATCGCCCCTAGGGACTCTGGTACATGGAGTTCTTGAGTGGTTCACCCATGTGGGTGCAAGTAGGTACTTGTTGAACTGATGATCTCTAGACCCGATACATGTCCCGGGTTTTTGGATATCGCCCGAGACATGGCTCAGGTTTCGGGATAACTTCCCTCATCAGTAGAGAAAATTGTTAGGGGTGGAAGAGAAGGCCGCCAAACAACCGTCAATGGCCTCGATGCCCGAACCGGCACGCAGGTGCGTCGTCCAGGAGCCCGTCGGCTCAAAGCTCAAGGGAGCCAATTTTTAGAAACCATCGCAAAGGACCGCGCACCGCTAGCCCCTCCTCCGGATCGCCCCTAGGGACTCTGGTACATGGAGTTCTTGAGTGGTTCACCCATGTGGGTGCAAGTAGGTACTTGTTGAACTGATGATCTCTAGACCCGATACACGTCCCGGGTTTTTGGATATCGCCCGAGACATGGCTCGGGTTTCGGGAAAACTTCCCTCATCAGTAGAGAAAATTGTTAGGGGTGGAAGAGAAGGCCGCCAAACAACCGTCAATGGCCTCGATGCCCGAACCGGCACGCAGGTGCGTCGTCCTGGAGCCCGTCGGCTCAAAGCTCAAGGGAGCCAATTTGTAGAAACCATCGCAATGGACCGCACACCGCTAGCCCCTCCTCCGGATCGCCCCTAGGGACTCTGGTACATGGAGTTCTTGAGTGGTTCACCCATGTGGGTGCAAGTAGGTACTTGTTGAACTGATGATCTCTAGACCCGATACACGTCCCGGGTTTTTGGATATCGCCCGAGACATGGCTCGGGTTTCAGGAAAACTTCCCTCATCAGTAGAGAAAATTGTTAGGGGTGGAAGAGAAGGCCGCCAAACAACCGTCAATGGCCTGGATGCCCGAACCGGCACGCAGGTGCGTCGTCCAGGAGCCCGTCGGCTCAAAGCTCAAGGGAGCCAATTTGTAGAAACCATCGCAATGGACCACACACCGCTAGCCCCTCCTCCGGATCGCCCCTAGGGATTCTGGTACATGGAGTTCTTGAGTGGTTCACCCATGTGGGTGCAAGTAGGTATTTGTTGAACTGATGATCTCTAGACCCGATACATGTCCCGGGTTTTTGGATATCGCCCGAGACATGGCTCGTGTTTCGGGAAAACTTCCCTCATCAGTAGAGAAAATTGTTAGGGGTGGAAGAGAAGGCCGCCAAACAACCGTAAATGGCCTCGATGCCCGAACCGGCACGCAGGTGCGTCGTCCAGGAGCCCGTCGGCTCAAAGCTCAAGGGAGCCAATTTGTAGAAACCATCGCAATGGACCGCACACCGCTAGCCCCTCCTCCGGATCGCCCCTAGGGACTCTGGTACATGGAGTTCTTGAGTGGTTCACCCATGTGGGTGCATGTAGGTACTTGTTGAACTGATGATCTCTAGACCCGATACATGTCCCGGGTTTTTGGATATCGCCCGAGACATGGCTGGGGTTTTGGGATAACTTCCCTCATCAGTAGAGAAAATTGTTAGGGGTGGAAGAGAAGGCCGCCAAACAACCGTCAATGGCCTCTATGCCCGAACCGGCATGCAGATGCGTTGTCCAGTAGCCCGTCGGCTCAAAGCTCAAGGAAGCCAATTTGTAGAAACCATCGCAATGGACCGCACACCGCTAGCCCCTCCTCCGGATCGCCCCTAGGGACTCTGTTACATGTAGTTCTTGAGTGGTTCACCCATGTGGGTGCAAGTAGGTACTTGTTGAACTGATGATCTCTAGACCCGATACATGTCCCGGGTTTTTGGATATCGCCCGAGACATGGCTCGGGTTTCGGGATAACTTCCCTCATCAGTAGAGAAAATTGTTAGGGGTGGAAGAGAAGTCCGCCAAACAACCGTCAATGGCCTCGATGCCCGAACCGGCACGCAGGTGCGTCGTCTAGGAGCCCGTCGGCTCAAAGCTCAAGGGAGCCAATTTGTAAAAACCATCGCAATGGACCGCACACCGCTAGCCCCTCCTCCGGATCGCCCCTAGGGACTCTGGTACATGGAGTTCTTGAGTGGTTCACCCATGTGGGTGCAAGTAGGTACTTGTTGAACTGATGATCTCTAGACCCGATACACGTCCCGGGCTTTTGGATATCGCCCGAGATATGGCTCGGGTTTCGGGATAACTTCCCTCATCAGTAGAGAAAATTGTTAGGGGTGGAAGAGAATGCCGCCAAACAGCCGTCAATGGCCTCGATGCCCAAACCGGCACGCAGGTGCGTCATCCAGGAGCCCGTTGGCTCAAAGCTCAAGGGAGCCAATTTGTAGAAACCATCGCAATGGACCGCACACCGCTAGCCCCTCCTCCGGATCGCCCCTAGGGACTCTGGTACATGGAGTTCTTGAGTGGTTCACCCATGTGGGTGCAAGTAGGTACTTGTTGAACTGATGATGTCTAGACCCGATAGACGTCCCGTTTTTTTGGATATCGCCCGAGACGTGGCTCGGGTTTCGGGAAAACTTCCCTCATCAGTAGAGAAAATTGTTAGGGGTGGAAGAGAAGTCCGCCAAACAACCGTCAATGGCCTCGATGCCCGAACCGGCACGCAGGTGCGTCGTCCTGGAGCCCGTCGGCTCAAAGCTCAAGGGAGCCAATTTGTAGAAACCATCGCAATGGACCGCACACCGCTAGCCCCTCCTCGGATCGCCCCTAGGGACTCTGGTACATGTAGTTCTTGAGTGGTTCACCCATGTGGGTGCAAGTAGGTACTTGTTGAACTGATGATCTCTAGACCCGATACATGTCCCGGGTTTTTGGATATCGCCCGAGACATGGCTCGGGTTTCGGGATAACTTCCCTCATCAGTAGAGAAAATTGTTAGGGGTGGAAGAGAAGTCCGCCAAACAACCGTCAATGGCCTCGATGCCCGAACCGGCACGCAGGTGCGTCGTCCAGGAGCCCGTCGGCTCAAAGCTCAAGGGAGCCAATTTGTAAAAACCATTGCAATGGACCGCACACCGCTAGCCCCTCCTCCGGATCGCCCCTAGGGACTCTGGTACATGGAGTTCTTGAGTGGTTAAACCATGTGGGTGCAAGTAGGTACTTGTTGAACTGATGATCTCTAGACCCGATACACGTCCCGGGCTTTTGGATATCGCCCGAGATATGGCTCGGGTTTCGGGATAACTTCCCTCACCAGTAGAGAAAATTGTTAGGGGTGGAAGAGAATGCCGCCAAACAGCCGTCAATGGCCTCGATGCCCAAACCAGCACGCAGGTGCGTCATCCAGGAGCCCGTCGGCTCAAAGCTCAAGGGAGCCAATTTGTAGAGACCATCGCAATGGACCGCACACCGCTAGCCCCTCCTCCGGATCGCCCCTAGGGACTCTGGTACATGGAGTTCTTGAGTGGTTCACCCATGTGGGTGCAAGTAGGTACTTGTTGAACTGATGATCTCTAGACCCGATAGACGTCCCGGTTTTTTGGATATCGCCCGAGACGTGGCTCGGGTTTCGGGAAAACTTCCCTCATCAGTAGAGAAAATTGTTCGGGGTGGAAGAGAAGGCCGCCAAACAACCATCAATGGCCTCGATGCCCGAACCGGCACGCAGGTGCGTCGTCCAGGAGCCCGTCGGCTCAAAGCTCAAGGAAGCCAATTTGTAGAAACCATCGCAATGGACCGCACACGCTAGCCCCTCCTCCGGATCGCCCCTAGGGACTCTGGTACATGGAATCTTGAGTGGTTCACCCATGTGGGTGCAAGTAGGTACTTGTTGAACTGATGATCTCTAGACCCGATACATGTCCCGGGTTTTTGGATATCGCCCGAGACATGGCTCGGGTTTCGGGATAACTTCCCTCATCAGTAGAGAAAATTGTTAGGGGTGGAAGAGAAGGCTGCCAAACAACCGTCAATGGCCTCGATGCCCGAACCGGCACGCAGGTGCGTCGTCCAGGAGCCCGGCGGCTGAAAGCTCAAGGGAGCCAATTTGTAGAAACTATCGCAATGGACCGCACACCGCTAGCCCCTCCTCCGGATCGCCCCTAGGGACTCTGGTACATGGAGTTCTTGAGTGGTTCACCCATGTGGGTGCAAGTAGGTACTTGTTGAACTGATGATCTCTAGACCCGATACATGTCCCAGGTTTTTGGATATCGCCAGAGACATGGCTCGGGTTTCGGGATAACTTTCCTCATCAGTAGAGAAAATTGTTAGGGGTGGAAGAGAAGGCCGCCAAACAACCGTCAATGGCCTCGATGCCCGAACCGGCATGCAGGTGCGTCGTCCAGGAGCTCGTCGGCTCAAAGCTCAAGGGAGCCAATTTGTAGAAACCATCGCAATGGACCGCACACCGCTAGCCCCTCCTCCGGATCGCCCCTAGGGACTCTGGTACATGGAGTTCTTGAGTGGTTCACCCATGTGGGTGCAAGTAGGTACTTGTTGAACTGATGATCTCTAGACCCGATACACGTCCCGGGTTTTTGGATATCGCCCGAGACATGGCTCGGGTTTCGGGATAACTTCCCTCATCAGTAGAGAAAATTGTTAGGGGTGGAAGAGAAGGCCGCCAAACAACCGTCAATGGCCTCGATGCCCGAACCGGCACACAGGTGCGTCGTCCAGGAGCCCGTCGGCTCAAAGCTCAAGGGAGCCAATTTGTAGAAACCATCGCAATGGACCGCACACCGCTAGCCCCTCCTCCGGATCGCCCCTAGGGACTCTGGTACATGGAGTTCTTGAGTGGTTCACCCATGTGGGTGCAAGTAGGTACTTGTTGAACTGATGATCTCTAGACCCGATACATGTCCCGGGTTTTTGGATATCGCCCGAGACATGGCTCAGGTTTCGGGATAACTTCCCTCATCAGTAGAGAAAATTGTTAGGGGTGGAAGAGAAGGCCGCCAAACAACCGTCAATGGCCTCGATGCCCGAACCGGCACGCAGGTGCGTCGTCCAGGAGCCCGTCGGCTCAAAGCTCAAGGGAGCCAATTTTTAGAAACCATCGCAAAGGACCGCGCACCGCTAGCCCCTCCTCCGGATCGCCCCTAGGGACTCTGGTACATGGAGTTCTTGAGTGGTTCACCCATGTGGGTGCAAGTAGGTACTTGTTGAACTGATGATCTCTAGACCCGATACACGTCCCGGGTTTTTGGATATCGCCCGAGACATGGCTCGGGTTTCTGGAAAACTTCCCTCATCAGTAGAGAAAATTGTTAGGGGTGGAAGAGAAGGCCGCCAAACAACCGTCAATGGCCTCGATGCCCGAACCGGCACGCAGGTGCGTCGTCCTGGAGCCCGTCGGCTCAAAGCTCAAGGGAGCCAATTTGTAGAAACCATCGCAATGGACCGCACACCGCTAGCCCCTCCTCCGGATCGCCCCTAGGGACTCTGGTACATGGAGTTCTTGAGTGGTTCACCCATGTGGGTGCAAGTAGGTACTTGTTGAACTGATGATCTCTAGACCCGATACACGTCCCGGGTTTTTGGATATCGCCCGAGACATGGCTCGGGTTTCAGGAAAACTTCCCTCATCAGTAGAGAAAATTGTTAGGGGTGGAAGAGAAGGCCGCCAAACAACCGTCAATGGCCTGGATGCCCGAACCGGCACGCAGGTGCGTCGTCCAGGAGCCCGGCGGCTCAAAGCTCAAGGGAGCCAATTTGTAGAAACCATCGCAATGGACCGCACACCGCTAGCCCCTCCTCCGGATCGCCCCTAGGGATTCTGGTACATGGAGTTCTTGAGTGGTTCACCCATGTGGGTGCAAGTAGGTATTTGTTGAACTGATGATCTCTAGACCCGATACATGTCCCGGGTTTTTGGATATCGCCCGAGACATGGCTCGTGTTTCTGGAAAACGTCCCTCATCAGTAGAGAAAATTGTTAGGGGTGGAAGAGAAGGCCGCCAAACAACCGTAAATGGCCTTGATGCCCGAACCGGCACGCAGGTGCGTCGTCCAGGAGCCCGTCGGCTCAAAGCTCAAGGGAGCCAATTTGTAGAAACCATCGCAATGGACCGCACACCGCTAGCCCCTCCTCCGGATCGCCCCTAGGGACTCTGGTACATGGAGTTCTTGAGTGGTTCACCCATGTGGGTGCATGTAGGTACTTGTTGAACTGATGATCTCTAGACCCGATACATGTCCCGGGTTTTTGGATATCGCCCGAGACATGGCTGGGGTTTTGGGATAACTTCCCTCATCAGTAGAGAAAATTGTTAGGGGTGGAAGAGAAGGCCGCCAAACAACCGTCAATGGCCTCTATGCCCGAACCGGCATGCAGATGCGTTGTCCAGTAGCCCATCGGCTCAAAGCTCAAGGAAGCCAATTTGTAGAAACCATCGCAATGGACCGCACACCGCTAGCCCCTCCTCCGGATCGCCCCTAGGGACTCTGTTACATGTAGTTCTTGAGTGGTTCACCCATGTGGGTGCAAGTAGGTACTTGTTGAACTGATGATCTCTAGACCCGATACATGTCCCGGGTTTTTGGATATCGCCCGAGACATGGCTCGGGTTTCGGGATAACTTCCCTCATCAGTAGAGAAAATTGTTAGGGTAGGAAGAGAAGTCCGCCAAACAACCGTCAATGGCCTCGATGCCCGAACCGGCACGCAGGTGCGTCGTCCAGGAGCCCGTCGGCTCAAAGCTCAAGGGAGCCAATTTGTAAAAACCATCGCAATGGACCGCACACCGCTAGCCCCTCCTCCGGATCGCCCCTAGGGACTCTGGTACATGGAGTTCTTGAGTGGTTCACCCATGTGGGTGCAAGTAGGTACTTGTTGAACTGATGATCTCTAGACCCGATACACGTCCCGGGCTTTTGGATATCGCCCGAGATATGGCTCGGGTTTCGGGATAACTTCCCTCATCAGTAGAGAAAATTGTTAGGGGTGGAAGAGAATGCCGCCAAACAGCCGTCAATGGCCTCGATGCCCAAACCGGCACGCAGGTGCGTCATCCAGGAGCCCGTCGGCTCAAAGCTCAAGGGAGCCAATTTGTAGAAACCATCGCAATGGACCGCACACCGCTAGCCCCTCCTCCGGATCGCCCCTAGGGACTCTGGTACATGGAGTTCTTGAGTGGTTCACCCATGTGGGTGCAAGTAGGTACTTGTTGAACTGATGATGTCTAGACCCGATAGACGTCCCGTTTTTTTGGATATCGCCCGAGACGTGGCTCGGGTTTCGGGAAAACTTGCCTCATCAGTAGAGAAAATTGTTAGGGGTGGAAGAGAAGTCCGCCAAACAACCGTCAATGGCCTCGATGCCCGAACCGGCACGCAGGTGCGTCGTCCTGGAGCCCGTCGGCTCAAAGCTCAAGGGAGCCAATTTGTAGAAACCATCGCAATGGACCGCACACCGCTAGCCCCTCCTCCGGATCGCCCCTAGGGACTCTGGTACATGGAGTCCTTGAGTGGTTCACCCATGTGGGTGCAAGTAGGTACTTGTTGAACTGATGATCTCTAGACCCGATACACGTCCCGGGTTTTTGGATATCGCCCGAGACATGGCTCGGGTTTCGGGAAAACTTCCCTCATCAGTAGAGAAAATTGTTAGGGGTGGAAGAGAAGGCCGCCAAACAACCGTCAATGGCCTCGATGCCCGAACCGGCATGCAGGTGCGTCGTCCAGGAGCCCGTCGGCTCAAAGCTCAACGGAGCCAATTTGTAGAAACCATCGCAATGGACCGCACACCGCTAGCCCCTCCTCCGGATCGCCCCTAGGGACTCTGGTACATGGAGTTCTTGAGTGGTTCACCCATGTGGGTACAAGTAGGTACTTGTTGAACTGATGATCTCTAGACCCGATACATGTCCCGGGTTTTTGGATATCGCCCGAGACATGGCTCGTGTTTCGGGAAAACTTCCCTCATCAGTAGAGAAAATTGTTAGGGGTAGAAGAGAAGGCCGCCAAACAACCGTAAATGGCCTCGATGCCCGAACCGGCACGCAGGTGCGTCGTCCAGGAGCCCGTCGGCTCAAAGCTCAAGGGAGCCAATTTGTAGAAACCATCGCAATGGACCGCACACCGCTAGCCCCTCCTCCGGATCGCCCCTAGGGTCTCTGGTACATGGAGTTCTTGAGTGGTTCACCCATGTGGGTGCATGTAGGTACTTGTTGAACTGATGATCTCTAGACCCGATACATGTCCCGGGTTTTTGGATATCGCCCGAGACATGGCTGGGGTTTTGGGATAAGTTCCCTCATCAGTAGAGAAAATTGTTAGGGGTGGAAGAGAAGGCCGCCAAACAACCGTCAATGGCCTCTATGCCCGAACCGGCATGCAGATGCGTCGTCCAGTAGCCCGTCGGCTCAAAGCTCAAGGAAGCCAATTTGTAGAAACCATCGCAATGGACCGCACACCGCTAGCCCCTCCTCCGGATCGCCCCTAGGGACTCTGATACATGTAGTTCTTGAGTGGTTCACCCATGTGGGTGCAAGTAGGTACTTGTTGAACTGATGATCTCTAGACCCGATACATGTCCCGGGTTTTTGGATATCGCCCGAGACATGGCTCGGGTTTCGGGATAACTTCCCTCATCAGTAGAGAAAATTGTTAGGGGTGGAAGAGAAGTCCGCCAAACAACCGTCAATGGCCTTGATGCCCAAACCGGCACGCAGGTGCGTCGTCCAGGAGCCCGTCGGCTCAAAGCTCAAGGAAGCCAATTTGTAGAAACCATCGCAATGGACCGCACACCGCTAGCCCCTCCTCCGCATCGCCCCTAGGGACTCTAGTACATGGAGTTCTTGAGTGGTTCACCCATGTGGGTGCAAGTAGGTACTTGTTGAACTGATGATCTCTAGACCCGATACATGTCCTGGGTTTTTGGATATCGCCCGAGACATGGCTCAGGTTTCGGGATAACTTCCCTCATCAGTAGAGAAAATTGTTAGGGGTGGAAGAGAAGGCCGCCAAACAACAATCAATGGCCTCGATGCCCGAACCGGCACGCAGGTGCGTCGTCCAGGAGCCCGTCGGCTCAAGGGAGCCAATTTGTAGAAACCATCGCATTGGACCGCACACCGCTAGCCCCTCCTCCGGATCGCCCCTAGGGACTCTGGTACATGGAGTTCTTGAGTGGTTCAGCCATATGGGTGCAATTAGGTACTTGTTGAACTGATGATCTCTAGACCCGATACATGTCCCAGGTTTTTGGATATCGCCCGAGACATGGCTCGGGTTTCGGGATAACTTCCCTCATCAGTAGAGAAAATTGTTAGGGGTGGAAGAGAAGGCCGCCTAACAACCGTCAATGGCCTCGATGCCCGAACTGGCACGTAGGTGTGTCGTCAAGTAGCCCGTCGGCTCAAAGCTCAAGGGAGCCAATATGTAGAAATCATCGCAATGGACCGCACACGCTAGCCCCTCCTCCGGATCGCCCCTAGGGACTCTGGTACATGGAATCTTGAGTGGTTCACCCATGTGGGTGCAAGTAGGTACTTGTTGAACTGATGATCTCTAGACCCGATACATGTCCCGGGTTTTTGGATATCGCCCGAGACATGGCTCGGGTTTCGGGATAACTTCCCTCATCAGTAGAGAAAATTGTTAGGGGTGGAAGAGAGGGCTGCCAAACAACCGTCAATGGCCTCGATGCCCTAACCGGCACGCAGGTGCGTCGTCCAGGAGCCCGGCAGCTGAAAGCTCAAGGGAGCCAATTTGTAGAAACTATCGCAATGGACCGCACACCGCTAGCCCCTCCTCCGGATCGCCCCTAGGGACTCTGGTACATGGAGTTCTTGAGTGGTTCACCCATGTGGGTGCAAGTAGGTACTTGTTGAACTGATGATCTTAGACCCGATACATGTCCCAGGTTTTTGGATATCGCCAGAGACATGGCTCGGGTTTCGGGATAACTTCCCTCATCAGTAGAGAAAATTGTTAGGGGTGGAAGAGAAGTCCGCCAAACAACCGTCAATGGCCTCGATGCCCGAACCGGCACGCAGGTGCGTCGTCCAGGAGCCCGTCGGCTCAAAGCTCAAGGGAGCCAATTTGTAAAAACCATTGCAATGGACCGCACACCGCTAGCCCCTCCTCCGGATCGCCCCTAGGGACTCTGGTACATGGAGTTCTTGAGTGGTTCACCCATGTGGGTGCAAGTAGGTACTTGTTGAACTGATGATCTCTAGACCCGATACACGTCCCGGGCTTTTGGATATCGCCCGAGATATGGCTCGGGTTTCGGGATAACTTCCCTCACCAGTAGAGAAAATTGTTAGGGGTGGAAGAGAATGCCGCCAAACAGCCGTCAATGGCCTCGATGCCCAAACCAGCACGCAGGTGCGTCATCCAGGAGCCCGTCGGCTCAAAGCTCAAGGGAGCCAATTTGTAGAGACCATCGCAATGGACCGCACACCGCTAGCCCCTCCTCCGGATCGCCCCTAGGGACTCTGGTACATGGAGTTCTTGAGTGGTTCACCCATGTGGGTGCAAGTAGGTACTTGTTGAACTGATGATCTCTAGACCCGATAGACGTCCCGGTTTTTTGGATATCGCCCGAGACGTGGCTCGGGTTTCGGGAAAACTTCCCTCATCAGTAGAGAAAATTGTTCGGGGTGGAAGAGAAGGCCGCCAAACAACCATCAATGGCCTCGATGCCCGAACCGGCACGCAGGTGCGTCGTCCAGGAGCCCGTCGGCTCAAAGCTCAAGGAAGCCAATTTGTAGAAACCATCGCAATGGACCGCACACGCTAGCCCCTCCTCCGGATCGCCCCTAGGGACTCTGGTACATGGAATCTTGAGTGGTTCACCCATGTGGGTGCAAGTAGGTACTTGTTGAACTGATGATCTCTAGACCCGATACATGTCCCGGGTTTTTGGATATCGCCCGAGACATGGCTCGGGTTTCGGGATAACTTCCCTCATCAGTAGAGAAAATTGTTAGGGGTGGAAGAGAAGGCTGCCAAACAACCGTCAATGGCCTCGATGCCCGAACCGGCACGCAGGTGCGTCGTCCAGGAGCCCGGCGGCTGAAAGCTCAAGGGAGCCAATTTGTAGAAACTATCGCAATGGACCGCACACCGCTAGCCCCTCCTCCGGATCGACCCTAGGGACTCTGGTACATGGAGTTCTTGAGTGGTTCACCCATGTGGGTGCAAGTAGGTACTTGTTGAACTGATGATCTCTAGACCCGATACATGTCCCAGGTTTTTGGATATCGCCAGAGACATGGCTCGGGTTTCGGGATAACTTTCCTCATCAGTAGAGAAAATTGTTAGGGGTGGAAGAGAAGGCCGCCAAACAACCGTCAATGGCCTCGATGCCCGAACCAGCATGCAGGTGCGTCGTCCAGGAGCTCGTCGGCTCAAAGCTCAAGGGAGCCAATTTGTAGAAACCATCGCAATGGACCGCACACCGCTAGCCCCTCCTCCGGATCGCCCCTAGGGACTCTGGTACATGGAGTTCTTGAGTGGTTCACCCATGTGGGTGCAAGTAGGTACTTGTTGAACTGATGATCTCTAGACCCGATACACGTCCCGGGTTTTTGGATATCGCCCGAGACATGGCTCGGGTTTCGGGATAACTTCCCTCATCAGTAGAGAAAATTGTTAGGGGTGGAAGAGAAGGCCGCCAAACAACCGTCAATGGCCTCGATGCCCGAACCGGCACACAGGTGCGTCGTCCAGGAGCCCGTCGGCTCAAAGCTCAAGGGAGCCAATTTGTAGAAACCATAGCAATGGACCGCACACCGCTAGCCCCTCCTCCGGATCGCCCCTAGGGACTCTGGTACATGGAGTTCTTGAGTGGTTCACCCATGTGGGTGCAAGTAGGTACTTGTTGAACTGATGATCTCTAGACCCGATACATGTCCCGGGTTTTTGGATATCGCCCGAGACATGGCTCAGGTTTCGGGATAACTTCCCTCATCAGTAGAGAAAATTGTTAGGGGTGGAAGAGAAGGCCGCCAAACAACCGTCAATGGCCTCGATGCCCGAACCGGCACGCAGGTGCGTCGTCCAGGAGCCCGTCGGCTCAAAGCTCAAGGGAGCCAATTTTTAGAAACCATCGCAAAGGACCGCGCACCGCTAGCCCCTCCTCCGGATCGCCCCTAGGGACTCTGGTACATGGAGTTCTTGAGTGGTTCACCCATGTGGGTGCAAGTAGGTACTTGTTGAACTGATGATCTCTAGACCCGATACACGTCCCGGGTTTTTGGATATCGCCCGAGACATGGCTCGGGTTTCGGGAAAACTTCCCTCATCAGTAGAGAAAATTGTTAGGGGTGGAAGAGAAGGCCGCCAAACAACCGTCAATGGCCTCGATGCCCGAACCGGCACGCAGGTGCGTCGTCCTGGAGCCCGTCGGCTCAAAGCTCAAGGGAGCCAATTTGTAGAAACCATCGCAATGGACCGCACACCGCTAGCCCCTCCTCCGGATCGCCCCTAGGGACTCTGGTACATGGAGTTCTTGAGTGGTTCACCCATGTGGGTGCAAGTAGGTACTTGTTGAACTGATGATCTCTAGACCCGATACACGTCCCGGGTTTTTGGATATCGCCCGAGACATGGCTCGGGTTTCAGGAAAACTTCCCTCATCAGTAGAGAAAATTGTTAGGGGTGGAAGAGAAGGCCGCCAAACAACCGTCAATGGCCTGGATGCCCGAACCGGCACGCAGGTGCGTCGTCCAGGAGCCCGTCGGCTCAAAGCTCAAGGGAGCCAATTTGTAGAAACCATCGCAATGGACCACACACCGCTAGCCCCTCCTCCGGATCGCCCCTAGGGATTCTGGTACATGGAGTTCTTGAGTGGTTCACCCATGTGGGTGCAAGTAGGTATTTGTTGAACTGATGATCTCTAGACCCGATACATGTCCCGGGTTTTTGGATATCGCCCGAGACATGGCTCGTGTTTCGGGAAAACTTCCCTCATCAGTAGAGAAAATTGTTAGGGGTGGAAGAGAAGGCCGCCAAACAACCGTAAATGGCCTCGATGCCCGAACCGGCACGCAGGTGCGTCGTCCAGGAGCCCGTCGGCTCAAAGCTCAAGGGAGCCAATTTGTAGAAACCATCGCAATGGACCGCACACCGCTAGCCCCTCCTCCGGATCGCCCCTAGGGACTCTGGTACATGGAGTTCTTGAGTGGTTCACCCATGTGGGTGCATGTAGGTACTTGTTGAACTGATGATCTCTAGACCCGATACATGTCCCGGGTTTTTGGATATCGCCCGAGACATGGCTGGGGTTTTGGGATAACTTCCCTCATCAGTAGAGAAAATTGTTAGGGGTGGAAGAGAAGGCCGCCAAACAACCGTCAATGGCCTCTATGCCCGAACCGGCATGCAGATGCGTTGTCCAGTAGCCCGTCGGCTCAAAGCTCAAGGAAGCCAATTTGTAGAAACCATCGCAATGGACCGCACACCGCTAGCCCCTCCTCCGGATCGCCCCTAGGGACTCTGTTACATGTAGTTCTTGAGTGGTTCACCCATGTGGGTGCAAGTAGGTACTTGTTGAACTGATGATCTCTAGACCCGATACATGTCCCGGGTTTTTGGATATCGCCCGAGACATGGCTCGGGTTTCGGGATAACTTCCCTCATCAGTAGAGAAAATTGTTAGGGGTGGAAGAGAAGTCCGCCAAACAACCGTCAATGGCCTCGATGCCCGAACCGGCACGCAGGTGCGTCGTCTAGGAGCCCGTCGGCTCAAAGCTCAAGGGAGCCAATTTGTAAAAACCATCGCAATGGACCGCACACCGCTAGCCCCTCCTCCGGATCGCCCCTAGGGACTCTGGTACATGGAGTTCTTGAGTGGTTCACCCATGTGGGTGCAAGTAGGTACTTGTTGAACTGATGATCTCTAGACCCGATACACGTCCCGGGCTTTTGGATATCGCCCGAGATATGGCTCGGGTTTCGGGATAACTTCCCTCATCAGTAGAGAAAATTGTTAGGGGTGGAAGAGAATGCCGCCAAACAGCCGTCAATGGCCTCGATGCCCAAACCGGCACGCAGGTGCGTCATCCAGGAGCCCGTTGGCTCAAAGCTCAAGGGAGCCAATTTGTAGAAACCATCGCAATGGACCGCACACCGCTAGCCCCTCCTCCGGATCGCCCCTAGGGACTCTGGTACATGGAGTTCTTGAGTGGTTCACCCATGTGGGTGCAAGTAGGTACTTGTTGAACTGATGATGTCTAGACCCGATAGACGTCCCGTTTTTTTGGATATCGCCCGAGACGTGGCTCGGGTTTCGGGAAAACTTCCCTCATCAGTAGAGAAAATTGTTAGGGGTGGAAGAGAAGTCCGCCAAACAACCGTCAATGGCCTCGATGCCCGAACCGGCACGCAGGTGCGTCGTCCTGGAGCCCGTCGGCTCAAAGCTCAAGGGAGCCAATTTGTAGAAACCATCGCAATGGACCGCACACGGCTAGCCCCTCCTCCGGATCGCCCCTAGGGACTCTGGTACATGGAGTCCTTGAGTGGTTCACCCATGTGGGTGCAAGTAGGTACTTGTTGAACTGATGATCTCTAGACCCGATACACGTCCCGGGTTTTTGGATATCGCCCGAGACATGGCTCGGGTTTCGGGAAAACTTCCCTCATCAGTAGAGAAAATTGTTAGGGGTGGAAGAGAAGGCCGCCAAACAACCGTCAATGGCCTCGATGCCCGAACCGGCATGCAGGTGCGTCGTCCAGGAGCCCGTCGGCTCAAAGCTCAACGGAGCCAATTTGTAGAAACCATCGCAATGGACCGCACACCGCTATCCCCTCCTCCGGATCGCCCCTAGGGACTCTGGTACATGGAGTTCTTGAGTGGTTCACCCATGTGGGTGCATGTAGGTACTTGTTGAACTGATGATCTCTAGACCCGATACATGTCCCGGGTTTTTGGATATCGCCCGAGACATGGCTGGGGTTTTGGGATAAGTTCCCTCAACAACCGTAAATGGCCTCGATGCCCGAACCGGCACGCAGGTGCGTCGTCCAGGAGCCCGTCGGCTCAAAGCTCAAGGGAGCCAATTTGTAGAAACCATCGCAATGGACCGCACACCGCTATCCCCTCCTCCGGATCGCCCCTAGGGACTCTGATACATGTAGTTCTTGAGTGGTTCACCCATGTGGGTGCAAGTAGGTACTTGTTGAACTGATGATCTCTAGACCCGATACATGTCCCGGGTTTTTGGATATCGCCCGAGACATGGCTCGGGTTTCGGGATAACTTCCCTCATCAGTAGAGAAAATTGTTAGGGGTGGAAGAGAAGTCCGCCAAACAACCGTCAATGGCCTCGATGCCCGAACCGGCACGCAGGTGCGTCGTCCAGGAGCCCGTCGGCTCAAAGCTCAAGGGAGCCAATTTGTAAAAACCATCGCAATGGACCGCACACCGCTAGCCCCTCCTCCGGATCGCCCCTAGGGACTCTGGTACATGGAGTTCTTGAGTGGTTCACCCATGTGGGTGCAAGTAGGTACTTGTTGAACTGATGATCTCTAGACCCGATACACGTCCCGGGCTTTTGGATATCGCCCGAGATATGGCTCGAGTTTCGGGATAACTTCCCTCATCAGTAGAGAAAATTGTTAGGGGTGGAAGAGAATGCCGCCAAACAGCCGTCAATGGCCTCGATGCCCAAACCGGCACGCAGGTGCGTCGTCCAGGAGCCCGTCGGCTCAAAGCTCAAGGAAGCCAATTTGTAGAAACCATCGCAATGGACCGCACACCGCTAGCCCCTCCTCCGCATCGCCCCTAGGGACTCTAGTACATGGAGTTCTTGAGTGGTTCACCCATGTGGGTGCAAGTAGGTACTTGTTGAACTGATGATCTCTAGACCCGATACATGTCCTGGGTTTTTGGATATCGCCCGAGACATGGCTCAGGTTTCGGGATAACTTCCCTCATCAGTAGAGAAAATTGTTAGGGGTGGAAGAGAAGGCCGCCAAACAACAATCAATGGCCTCGATGCCCGAACCGGCACGCAGGTGCGTCGTCCAGGAGCCCGTCGGCTTAAGGGAGCCAATTTGTAGAAACCATCGCAATGGACCGCACACCGCTAGCCCCTCCTCCGGATCGCCCCTAGGGACTCTGGTACATGGAGTTCTTGAGTGGTTCAGCCATATGGGTGCAAGTAGGTACTTGTTGAACTGATGATCTCTAGACCCGATACATGTCCCAGGTTTTTGGATATCGCCCGAGACATGGCTCGGGTTTCGGGATAACTTCCCTCATCAGTAGAGAAAATTGTTAGGGGTGGAAGAGAAGGCCGCCTAACAACCGTCAATGGCCTCGATGCCCGAACTGGCACGTAGGTGTGTCGTCAAGTAGCCCGTCGGCTCAAAGCTCAAGGGAGCCAATATGTAGAAACCATCGCAATGGACCGCACACGCTAGCCCCTCCTCCGGATCGCCCCTAGGGACTCTGGTACATGGAATCTTGAGTGGTTCACCCATGTGGGTGCAAGTAGGTACTTGTTGAACTGATGATCTCTAGACCCGATACATGTCCCGGGTTTTTGGATATCGCCCGAGACATGGCTCGGGTTTCGGGATAACTTCCCTCATCAGTAGAGAAAACTGTTAGGGGTGGAAGAGAGGGCTGCCAAACAACCGTCAATGGCCTCGATGCCCTAACCGGCACGCAGGTGCGTCGTCCAGGAGCCCGGCGGCTGAAAGCTCAAGGGAGCCAATTTGTAGAAACTATCGCAATGGACCGCACACCGCTAGCCCCTCCTCCGGATCGCCCCTAGGGACTCTGGTACATGGAGTTCTTGAGTGGTTCACCCATGTGGGTGCAAGTAGGTACTTGTTGAACTGATGATCTTAGACCCGATACATGTCCCAGGTTTTTGGATATCGCCAGAGACATGGCTCGGGTTTCGGGATAACTTTCCTCATCAGTAGAGAAAATTGTTAGGGGTGGAAGAGAAGGCCGCCAAACAACCGTCAATGGCCTCGATGCCCGAACCGGCACGCAGGTGCGTCATCCAGGAGCTCGTCGGCTCAAAGCTCAAGGGAGCCAATTTGTAGAAACCATCGCAATGGACCGCACACCGCTAGCCACTCCTCCGGATCGCCCCTAGGGACTCTGGTACATGGAGTTCTTGAGTGGTTCACCCATGTGGGTGCAAGTAGGTACTTGTTGAACTGATGATCTCTAGACCCGATACACGTCCCGGGTTTTTGGATATCGCCCGAGACATGGCTCGGGTTTCGGGATAACTTCCCTCATCAGTAGAGAAAATTGTTAGGGGTGGAAGAGAAGGCCGCCAAACAACCGTCAATGGCCTCGATGCCCGAACCGGCACACAGGTGCGTCGTCCAGGAGCCCGTCGGCTCAAAGCTCAAGGGAGCCAATTTGTAGAAACCATCGCAATGGACCACACATCGCTAGCCCCTCCTCCGGATCGCCCCTAGGGACTCTGGTACATGGAGTTCTTGAGTGGTTCACCCATGTGGGTGCAAGTAGGTACTTGTTGAACTGATGTTCTCTAGACCCGATACACGTCCCGGGTTTTTGGATATCGCCCGAGACATGGCTCGGGTTTCGGGATAACTTCCCTCATCAGTAGAGAAAATTGTTAGGGGTGGAAGAGAAGGCCGCCAAACAACCGTCAATGGCCTCGATGCCCGAACCGGCACGCAGGTGCGTCGTCCAGGAGCCCGTCGGCTCAAAGCTCAAGGGAGCCAATTTGTAGAAACCATCGCAATGGACCGCACGCCGCTAGCCCCTCCTCCGGATCGCCCCTAGGGACTCTGGTACATGGAGTTCTTGAGTGGTTCACCCATGTGGGTGCAAGTAGGTACTTGTTGAACTGATGATCTCTAGACCTGATACACGTCCCGGGTTTATGGATATCGCCCGAGACATAGCTCGGGTTTCGGGAAAACTTCCCTCATCAGTAGAGAAAATTGTAAGGGGTGGAAGAGAAGGCCGCGAAACAACCGTCAATGGCCTCGATGCCCGAACCGGCACGCAGGTGCGTCGTCCAGGAGCACGTCGGCTCAAAGCTCAAGGGAGCCAATTTGTAGAAACCATCGCAATGGACCGCACACCGCTAGCCCCTCCTCCGGAACGCCCCTAGGGACTCTGGTACATGGAGTTCTTGAGTGGTTCACCCATGTGGGTGCAAGTAGGTACTTGTTGAACTGATGATCTCTAGACCCGATACATGTCCCGGGTTTTTGGATATCGCCCGAGACATGGCTCGGGTACGGGATAACTTCCCTCATCAGTAGAGAAAATTGTTAGGGGTGGAAGAGAAGGCCGCCAAACAACCGTCAATGGCCTCGATGCCCGAACCGGCACGCAGGTGCGTCGTCCAGGAGCCCGTCGGCTCAAAGCTCAAGGGAGCCAATTTGTAGAAACCATCGCAATGGACCGCACACCGCTAGCCCCTCCTCCGGATCGCCCCTAGGGACTCTGGTACATGGAGTTCTTGAGTGGTTCACCCATGTGGGTGCAAGTAGGTACTTGTTGAACTGATGATCTCTAGACCCGATACATGTCCCGGGTTTTTGGATATCGCCCGAGACATGGCTCGGGTTTTGGTATAACTTCCCTCATCAGTAGAGAAAATTGTTAGGGGTGGAAGAGAAGGCCGCCAAACAAGAGTCAATGGCCTCGATGCCCGAACCGGCACGCAGGTGCGTCGTCCAGGAGCCCGTCGGCTCAAAGCTCAAGGGAGCCAATTTGTAGAAACCATCGCAATGGACCGCACACCGCTAGCCCCTCCTCCGGATCGCCCCTAGGGACTCTGGTACATGGAGTTCTTGAGTGGTTCAGCCATGTGGGTGCAAGTAGGTACTTGTTGAACTGATGATCTCTAGACCCGATACATGTCCCGGGTTTTTGGATATCGCCCGAGACATGGCTCGGGTTTCGGTATAACTTCCCTCATCAGTAGAGAAAATTGTTAGGGGTGGAAGGGAAGGCCGCCAAACAACCGTCAATGGCCTCGATGCCCGAACCGGCACGCAGGTGCATCGTCCAGTAGCCCGTCGGCTCAAAGCTCAAGGGAGCCAATTTGTAGAAACCATGGCAATGGACCGCACACCGCTAGCCCCTCCTCCGGAACACCCCTAGGGACTCTGGTACATGGAGTTCTTGAGTGGTTCACCCATGTGTGTGCAAGTAGGTACTTGTTGAACTGGCGATCTCTAGACCCGATACATGTCCCGGGTTTTTGGATATCGCCCGAGACATGGCTCGGGTTTCCGGATAACTTCCCTCATCAGTAGAGAAAATTGTTAGGGGTGGAAGAGAAGGCCGCCAAACAACCGTCAATGGCCTCGATGCCCGAACCGTCACGCAGGTGCGTCGTCCAGGAGCCCGTCGGCTCAAAGGTCAAGGGAGCCAATTTGTAGAAACCATCGCAATGGACCGCACGCCGCTAGCCCCTCCTCCGGATCGCCCCTAGGGACTCTGGTACATGGAGTTCTTGAGTGGTTCACCCATCTGGGTGCAAGTAGGTACTTGTTGAACTGATGATCTCTAGACCCGATACACGTCTCGGGTTTTTGGATATCGCCCGAGACATGGCTCGGGTTTCGGGATAAGTTCCCTCATCAGTAGAGAAAATTGTTAGGGGTGGAAGAGAAGGCCGCCAAACAACCGTCAATGGCCTCGATGCCCGAACCGGCACGCAGGTGCGTCGTCCAGGAGCCCGTTGGATCAAAGCTCAAGGGAGCCAATTTGTAGAAACCATCGCAATGGACCGCACACCGCTAGCCCCTCCTCCGGATCGCCCCTAGGGACTCTGGTACATGGAGTTCTTGAGTGGTTCAGCCATGTGGGTGCAAGTAGGTACTTGTTGAACTGATGATCTCTAGACCCGATACACGTCCCGGGTTTTTGGATATCGCCCGAGACATGGCTCGGGTTTCAGGAAAACTTCCCTCATCAGTAGAGAAAATTGTTAGGGGTGGAAGAGAAGGCCGCCAAACAACCGTCAATGGCCTCGATGCCCAAACCGGCACGCAGGTGCGTCGTCCAGGAGCCCGTCGGCTCAAAGCTCAAGGGAGCCAATTTGTAGATACCATCGCAATGGACCGCACACAGCTAGCCCCTCCTCCGGATCGCCCCTAGGGACTCTGGTACATGGAATTCTTGAGTGGTTCACCCATATGGGTGCAAGTAGGTACTTGTTGAACTGATGATCTCTAAACCCGATACATGTCCCTGGTTTTTGGATATCGCCCGAGACATGGCTCGGGTTTCGGGATAACTTCCCTCATCAGTAGAGAAAGTTGTTAGGGGTGGAAGAGAAGGCCGCCAAACAACGGTCAATGACCTCGATGCCCGAACCGGCACGCAGGTGCGTCGTCCAGTAGCCCATCGGCTCAAAGCTCAAGGGAGCCAGTTTGTAGAAACCATCGCAATGGACCGCACACCGCTAGCCCCTCCTCCGGATCGCCCCTAGGGACTCTAGTACATGGAGTTCTTGAGTGGTTCACCCATGTGGGTGCAAGTAGGTTCTTGTTGAACTGATGATCTCTAGACCCGATACATGTCCCGGGTTTTTGGATATCGCCCGAGATATGGCTCGGGTTTCGGGATAACTTCCCTCATCAGTAGAGAAAATTGTTAGGGGTGGAAGAGAAGGCCGCCAAACAACCGTCAATGGCTTCGATGGCCAAACCGGCACGCAGGTGCGTCGTCCAGGAGCCCGTCTGCTCAAAGCTCAAGGGAGCCAATTTGTAGAACCCATCGCAATGGACCGCACACCGCTAGCCCCTCCTCCGGATCGCCCCTAGGGACTCTGGTACATGGAGTTCTTGAGTGGTTCACCCATGTGGGTGCAAGTAGGTACTTGTTGAACTGATGATCTCTAGACCCGATACACGTCCCAGGTTTTTGGATATCGCCCGAGACATGGCTCGGGTTTCGGGAAAACTTCCCTCATCAGTAGAGAAAATTGTTAGGGGTGGAAGAGAAGGCCGCCAAACAACCGTCAATGGCCTGGATGCCCGAACCGGCACGCAGGTGCGTCGTCCAGGAGCCCGTCGGCTCAAAGCTCAAGGGAGCCAATTTGTAGAAACCATCGCAATGGACCGCACACCGCTAGCCCCTCCTCCGGATCGCCCCTAGGGATTCTGGTACATGGAGTTCTTGAGTGGTTCACCCATGTGGGTGCAAGTAGGTATTTGTTGAACTGATGATCTCTAGACCCGATACATGTCCGGGTTTTTGGATATCGCCCGAGACATGGCTCGTGTTTCGGGAAAACTTCCCTCATCAGTAGAGAAAATTGTTAGGTGTGGAAGAGAAGGCCGCCAAACAACCGTAAATGGCCTCGATGCCCGAACCGGCACGCAGGTGCGTCGTCCAGGAGCCCGTCGGCTCAAAGCTCAAGGGAGCCAATTTGTAGAAACCATCGCAATGGACCGCACACCGCTAGCCCCTCCTCCGGATCGCCCCTAGGGACTCTGGTACATGGAGTTCTTGAGTGGTTCACCCATGTGGGTGCATGTAGGTACTTGTTGAACTGATGATCTCTAGACCCGATACATGTCCCGGGTTTTTGGATATCGCCCGAGACATGGCTGGGGTTTTGGGATAACTTCCCTCATCAGTAGAGAAAATTGTTAGGGGTGGAAGAGAAGGCCGCCAAACAACCGTCAATGGCCTCTATGCCCGAACCGGCATGCAGATGCGTTGTCCAGTAGCCCGTCGGCTCAAAGCTCAAGGAAGCCAATTTGTAGAAACCATCGCAATGGACCGCACACCGCTAGCCCCTCCTCCGGATCGCCCCTAGGGACTCTGTTACATGTAGTTCTTGAGTGGTTCACCCATGTGGGTGCAAGTAGGTACTTGTTGAACTGATGATCTCTAGACCCGATACATGTCCCGGGTTTTTGGATATCGCCCGAGACATGGCTCGGGTTTCGGGATAACTTCCCTCATCAGTAGAGAAAATTGTTAGGGGTGGAAGAGAAGTCCGCCAAACAACCGTCAATGGCCTCGATGCCCGAACCGGCACGCAGGTGCGTCGTCCAGGAGCCCGTCGGCTCAAAGCTCAAGGGAGCCAATTTGTAAAAACCATCGCAATGGACCGCACACCGCTAGCCCCTCCTCCGGATCGCCCCTAGGGACTCTGGTACATGGAGTTCTTGAGTGGTTCACCCATGTGGGTGCAAGTAGGTACTTGTTGAACTGATGATCTCTAGACCCGATACACGTCCCGGGCTTTTGGATATCGCCCGAGATATGGCTCGGGTTTCGGGATAACTTCCCTCATCAGTAGAGAAAATTGTTAGGGGTGGAAGAGAATGCCGCCAAACAGCCGTCAATGGCCTCGATGCCCAAACCGGCACGCAGGTGCGTCATCCAGGAGCCCGTCGGCTCAAAGCTCAAGGGAGCCAATTTGTAGAAACCATCGCAATGGACCGCACACCGCTAGCTCCTCCTCCGGATCGCCCCTAGGGACTCTGGTACATGGAGTTCTTGAGTGGTTCACCCATGTGGGTGCAAGTAGGTACTTGTTGAACTGATGATGTCTAGACCCGATAGACGTCCCGTTTTTTTGGATATCGCCCGAGACGTGGCTCGGGTTTCGGGAAAACTTCCCTCATCAGTAGAGAAAATTGTTCGGGGTGGAAGAGAAGGCCGCCAAACAACCATCAATGGCCTCGATGCCTGAACCGGCACGCAGGTGCGTCGTCCAGGAGCCCGTCGGCTCAAAGCTCTAGGAAGCCAATTTGTAGAAACCATCGCAATGGACCGCACACCGCTAGCCCCTCCTCCGCATCGCCCCTAGGGACTCTAGTACATGGAGTTCTTGAGTGGTTCACCCATGTGGGTGCAAGTAGGTACTTGTTGAACTGATGATCTCTAGACCCAATACATGTCCCGGGTTTTTGGATATCGCCCGAGACATGGCTCGGGTTTCGGGATAACTTCCCTCATCAGTAGAGAAAATTGTTAGGGGTGGAAGAGAAGTCCGCCAAACAACCGTCAATGGCCTCGATGCCCGAACCGGCACGCAGGTGCGTCGTCCTGGAGCCCGTCGGCTCAAAGCTCAAGGGAGCCAATTTGTAGAAACCATCGCAATGGACCGCACACCGCTAGCCCCTCCTCCGGATCGCCCCTAGGGACTCTGGTACATGGAGTCCTTGAGTGGTTCACCCATGTGGGTGCAAGTAGGTACTTGTTGAACTGATGATCTCTAGACCCGATACACGTCCCGGGTTTTTGGATATCGCCCGAGACATGGCTCGGGTTTCGGGAAAACTTCCCTCATCAGTAGAGAAAATTGTTAGGGGTGGAAGAGAAGGCCGCCAAACAACCGTCAATGGCCTCGATGCCCGAACCGGCATGCAGGTGCGTCGTCCAGGAGCCCGTCGGCTCAAAGCTCAAGGGAGCCAATTTGTAGAAACCATCGCAATGGACGCACACCGCTAGCCCCTCCTCCGGATCGCCCCTAGGGACTCTGGTACATGGAGTTCTTGAGTGGTTCACCCATGTGGGTACAAGTAGGTACTTGTTGAACTGATGATCTCTAGACCCGATACATGTCCCGGGTTTTTGGATATCGCCCGAGACATGGCTCGTGTTTCGGGAAAACTTCCCTCATCAGTAGAGAAAATTGTTAGGGGTGGAAGAGAAGGCCGCCAAACAACCGTAAATGGCCTCGATGCCCGAACCGGCACGCAGGTGCGTCGTCCAGGAGCCCGTCGGCTCAAAGCTCAAGGGAGCCAATTTGTAGAAACCATCGCAATGGACCGCACACCGCTAGCCCCTCCTCCGGATCGCCCCTAGGGACTCTGGTACATGGAGTTCTTGAGTGGTTCACCCATGTGGGTGCATGTAGGTACTTGTTGAACTGATGATCTCTAGACCCGATACATGTCCCGGGTTTTTGGATATCGCCCGAGACATGGCTGGGGTTTTGGGATAAGTTCCCTCATCAGTAGAGAAAATTGTTAGGGGTGGAAGAGAAGGCCGCCAAACAACCGTCAATGGCCTCTATGCCCGAACCGGCATGCAGATGCGTCGTCCAGTAGCCCGTCGGCTCAAAGCTCAAGGAAGCCAATTTGTAGAAACCATCGCAATGGACCGCACACCGCTAGCCCCTCCTCCGGATCGCCCCTAGGGACTCTGATACATGTAGTTCTTGAGTGGTTCACCCATGTGGGTGCAAGTAGGTACTTGTTGAACTGATGATCTCTAGACCCGATACATGTCCCGGGTTTTTGGATATCGCCCGAGACATGGCTCGGGTTTCGGGATAACTTCCCTCATCAGTAGAGAAAATTGTTAGGGGTGGAAGAGAAGTCCGCCAAACAACCGTCAATGGCCTCGATGCCCGAACCGGCACGCAGGTGCGTCGTCCAGGAGCCCGTCGGCTCAAAGCTCAAGGGAGCCAATTTGTAAAAACCATCGCAATGGACCGCACACCGCTAGCCCCTCCTCCGGATCGCCCCTAGGGACTCTGGTACATGGAGTTCTTGAGTGGTTCACCCATGTGGGTGCAAGTAGGTACTTGTTGAACTGATGATCTCTAGACCCGATACACGTCCCGGGCTTTTGGATATCGCCCGAGATATGGCTCGGGTTTCGGGATAACTTCCCTCATCAGTAGAGAAAATTGTTAGGGGTGGAAGAGAATGCCGCCAAACAGCCGTCAATGGCCTCGATGCCCAAACCGGCACGCAGGTGCGTCGTCCAGGAGCCCGTCGGCTCAAAGCTCAAGGAAGCCAATTTGTAGAAACCATCGCAATGGACCGCACACCGCTAGCCCCTCCTCCGGATCGCCCCTAGGGACTCTGATACATGTAGTTCTTGAGTGGTTCACCCATGTGGGTGCAAGTAGGTACTTGTTGAACTGATGATCTCTAGACCCGATACATGTCCTGGGTTTTTGGATATCGCCCGAGACATGGCTCAGGTTTCGGGATAACTTCCCTCATCAGTAGAGAAAATTGTTAGGGGTGGAAGAGAAGGCCGCCAAACAACAATCAATGGCCTCGATGCCCGAACCGGCACGCAGGTGCGTCGTCCAGGAGCCCGTCGGCTCAAGGGAGCCAATTTGTAGAAACCATCGCAATGGACCGCACACCGCTAGCCCCTCCTCCGGATCGCCCCTAGGGACTCTGGTACATGGAGTTCTTGAGTGGTTCAGCCATATGGGTGCAAGTAGGTACTTGTTGAACTGATGATCTCTAGACCCGATACATGTCCCAGGTTTTTGGATATCGCCCGAGACATGGCTCGGGTTTTGGGATAACTTCCCTCATCAGTAGAGAAAATTGTTAGGGGTGGAAGAGAAGGCCGCCAAACAACCGTCAATGGCCTCTATGCCCGAACCGGCATGCAGATGCGTCGTCCAGTAGCCCGTCGGCTCAAAGCTCAAGGAAGCCAATTTGTAGAAACCATCGCAATGGACCGCACACCGCTAGCCCCTCCTCCGGATCGCCCCTAGGGACTCTGATACATGTAGTTCTTGAGTGGTTCACCCATGTGGGTGCAAGTAGGTACTTGTTGAACTGATGATCTCTAGACCCGATACATGTCCCGGGTTTTTGGATATCGCCCGAGACATGGCTCGGGTTTCGGGATAACTTCCCTCATCAGTAGAGAAAATTGTTAGGGGTGGAAGAGAAGTCCGCCAAACAACCGTCAATGGCCTCGATGCCCGAACCGGCACGCAGGTGCGTCGTCCAGGAGCCCGTCGGCTCAAAGCTCAAGGGAGCCAATTTGTAAAAACCATCGCAATGGACCGCACACCGCTAGCCCCTCCTCCGGATCGCCCCTAGGGACTCTGGTACATGGAGTTCTTGAGTGGTTCACCCATGTGGGTGCATGTAGGTACTTGTTGAACTGATGATCTCTAGACCCGATACATGTCCCGGGTTTTTGGATATCGCCCGAGACATGGCTGGGGTTTTGGGATAAGTTCCCTCATCAGTAGAGAAAATTGTTAGGGGTGGAAGAGAAGGCCGCCAAACAACCGTCAATGGCCTCTATGCCCGAACCGGCATGCAGATGCGTCGTCCAGTAGCCCGTCGGCTCAAAGCTCAAGGAAGCCAATTTGTAGAAACCATCGCAATGGACCGCACACCGCTAGCCCCTCCTCCGGATCGCCCCTAGGGACTCTGATACATGTAGTTCTTGAGTGGTTCACCCATGTGGGTGCAAGTAGGTACTTGTTGAACTGATGATCTCTAGACCCGATACATGTCCCGGGTTTTTGGATATCGCCCGAGACATGGCTCGGGTTTCGGGATAACTTCCCTCATCAGTAGAGAAAATTGTTAGGGGTGGAAGAGAAGTCCGCCAAACAACCGTCAATGGCCTCGATGCCCGAACCGGCACGCAGGTGCGTCGTCCAGGAGCCCGTCGGCTCAAAGCTCAAGGGAGCCAATTTGTAAAAACCATCGCAATGGACCGCACACCGCTAGCCCCTCCTCCGGATCGCCCCTAGGGACTCTGGTACATGGAGTTCTTGAGTGGTTCACCCATGTGGGTGCAAGTAGGTACTTGTTGAACTGATGATCTCTAGACCCGATACACGTCCCGGGCTTTTGGATATCGCCCGAGATATGGCTCGGGTTTCGGGATAACTTCCCTCATCAGTAGAGAAAATTGTTAGGGGTGGAAGAGAATGCCGCCAAACAGCCGTCAATGGCCTCGATGCCCAAACCGGCACGCAGGTGCGTCGTCCAGGAGCCCGTCGGCTCAAAGCTCAAGGAAGCCAATTTGTAGAAACCATCGCAATGGACCGCACACCGCTAGCCCCTCCTCCGCATCGCCCCTAGGGACTCTAGTACATGGAGTTCTTGAGTGGTTCACCCATGTGGGTGCAAGTAGGTACTTGTTGAACTGATGATCTCTAGACCCGATACATGTCCTGGGTTTTTGGATATCGCCCGAGACATGGCTCAGGTTTCGGGATAACTTCCCTCATCAGTAGAGAAAATTGTTAGGGGTGGAAGAGAAGGCCGCCAAACAACAATCAATGGCCTCGATGCCCGAACCGGCACGCAGGTGCGTCGTCCAGGAGCCCGTCGGCTCAAGGGAGCCAATTTGTAGAAACCATCGCAATGGACCGCACACCGCTAGCCCCTCCTCCGGATCGCCCCTAGGGACTCTGGTACATGGAGTTCTTGAGTGGTTCAGCCATATGGGTGCAAGTAGGTACTTGTTGAACTGATGATCTCTAGACCCGATACATGTCCCAGGTTTTTGGATATCGCCCGAGACATGGCTCGGGTTTTGGGATAACTTCCCTCATCAGTAGAGAAAATTGTTAGGGGTGGAAGAGAAGGCCGCCAAACAACCGTCAATGGCCTCGATGCCCGAACTGGCACGTAGGTGTGTCGTCAAGTAGCCCGTCGGCTCAAAGCTCAAGGGAGCCAATATGTAGAAACCATCGCAATGGACCGCACACGCTAGCCCCTCCTCCGGATCGCCCCTAGGGACTCTGGTACATGGAATCTTGAGTGGTTCACCCATGTGGGTGCAAGTAGGTACTTGTTGAACTGATGATCTCTAGACCCGATACATGTCCCGGGTTTTTGGATATCGCCCGAGACATGGCTCGGGTTTCGGGATAACTTCCCTCATCAGTAGAGAAAATTGTTAGGGGTGGAAGAGAGGGCTGCCAAACAACCGTCAATGGCCTCGATGCCCTAACCGGCACGCAGGTGCGTCGTCCAGGAGCCCGGCGGCTGAAAGCTCAAGGGAGCCAATTTGTAGAAACTATCGCAATGGACCGCACACCGCTAGCCCCTCCTCCGGATCGCCCCTAGGGACTCTGGTACATGGAGTTCTTGAGTGGTTCACCCATGTGGGTGCAAGTAGGTACTTGTTGAACTGATGATCTTAGACCCGATACATGTCCCAGGTTTTTGGATATCGCCAGAGACATGGCTCGGGTTTCGGGATAACTTTCCTCATCAGTAGAGAAAATTGTTAGGGGTGGAAGAGAAGGCCGCCAAACAACCGTCAATGGCCTCGATGCCCGAACCGGCACGCAGGTGCGTCGTCCAGGAGCTCGTCGGCTCAAAGCTCAAGGGAGCCAATTTGTAGAAACCATCGCAATGGACCGCACACCGCTAGCCACTCCTCCGGATCGCCCCTAGGGACTCTGGTACATGGAGTTCTTGAGTGGTTCACCCATGTGGGTGCAAGTAGGTACTTGTTGAACTGATGATCTCTAGACCCGATACACGTCCCGGGTTTTTGGATATCGCCCGAGACATGGCTCGGGTTTCGGGATAACTTCCCTCATCAGTAGAGAAAATTGTTAGGGGTGGAAGAGAAGGCCGCCAAACAACCGTCAATGGCCTCAATGCCCGAACCGGCACACAGGTGCGTCGTCCAGGAGCCCGTCGGCTCAAAGCTCAAGGGAGCCAATTTGTAGAAACCATCGCAATGGACCGCACATCGCTAGCCCCTCCTCCGGATCGCCCCTAGGGACTCTGGTACATGGAGTTCTTGAGTGGTTCACCCATGTGGGTGCAAGTAGGTACTTGTTGAACTGATGTTCTCTAGACCCGATACACGTCCCGGGTTTTTGGATATCGCCCGAGACATGGCTCGGGTTTCGGGATAACTTCCCTCATCAGTAGAGAAAATTGTTAGGGGTGGAAGAGAAGGCCGCCAAACAACCGTCAATGGCCTCGATGCCCGAACCGGCACGCAGGTGCGTCGTCCAGGAGCCCGTCGGCTCAAAGCTCAAGGGAGCCAATTTGTAGAAACCATCGCAATGGACCGTACGCCGCTAGCCCCTCCTCCGGATCGCCCCTAGGGACTCTGGTACATGGAGTTCTTGAGTGGTTCACCCATGTGGGTGCAAGTAGGTACTTGTTGAACTGATGATCTCTAGACCTGATACACGTCCCGGGTTTATGGATATCGCCCGAGACATAGCTCGGTTTCGGGAAAACTTCCCTCATCAGTAGAGAAAATTGTAAGGGGTGGAAGAGAAGGCCGCCAAACAACCGTCAATGGCCTCGATGCCCGAACCGGCACGCAGGTGCGTCGTCCAGGAGCCCGTCGGCTCAAAGCTCAAGGGAGCCAATTTGTAGAAACCATCGCAATGGACCGCACACCGCTAGCCCCTCCTCCGGAACGCCCCTAGGGACTCTGGTACATGGAGCTCTTGAGTGGTTCACCCATGTGGGTGCAAGTAGGTACTTGTTGAACTGATGATCTCTAGACCCGATACATGTCCCGGGTTTTTGGATATCGCCCGAGACATGGCTCGGGTACGGGCTAACTTCCCTCATCAGTAGAGAAAATTGTTAGGGGTGGAAGAGAAGGCCGCCAAACAACCGTCAATGGCCTCGATGCCCGAACCGGCACGCAGGTGCGTCGTCCAGGAGCCCGTCGGCTCAAAGCTCAAGGGAGCCAATTTGTAGAAACCATCGCAATGGACCGCACACCGCTAGCCCCTCCTCCGGATCGCCCCTAGGGACTCTGGTACATGGAGTTCTTGAGTGGTTCAGCCATGTGGGTGCAAGTAGGTACTTGTTGAACTGATGATCTCTAGACCCGATACATGTCCCGGGTTTTTGGATATCGCCCGAGACATGGCTCGGGTTTCGGTATACCTTCCCTCATCAGTAGAGAAAATTGTTAGGGGTGGAAGGGAAGGCCGCCAAACAACCGTCAATGGCCTCGATGCCCGAACCGGCACGCAGGTGCATCGTCCAGTAGCCCGTCGGCTCAAAGCTCAAGGGAGCCAATTTGTAGAAACCATCGCAATGGACCGCACACCGCTAGCCCCTCCTCCGGAACACCCCTAGGGACTCTGGTACATGGAGTTCTTGAGTGGTTCACCCATGTGTGTGCAAGTAGGTACTTGTTGAACTGATGATCTCTAGACCCGATACATGTCCCGGGTTTTTGGATATCGCCCGAGACATGGCTCGGGTTTCCGGATAACTTCCCTCATCAGTAGAGAAAATTGTTAGGGATGGAAGAGAAGGCCGCCAAACAACCGTCAATGGCCTCGATGCCCGAACCGTCACGCAGGTGCGTCGTCCAGGAGCCCGTCGGCTCAAAGGTCAAGGGAGCTAATTTGTAGAAACCATCGCAATGGACCGCATGCCGCTAGCCCCTCCTCCGGATCGCCCCTAGGGACTCTGGTACATGGAGTTCTTGAGTGGTTCACCCATCTGGGTGCAAGTAGGTACTTGTTGAACTGATGATCTCTAGACCCGATACACGTCTCGGGTTTTTGGATATCGCCCGAGACATGGCTCGGGTTTCGGGATAAGTTCCCTCATCAGTAGAGAAAATTGTTAGGGGTGGAAGAGAAGGCCGCCAAACAACCGTCAATGGCCTCGATGCCCGAACCGGCACGCAGGTGCGTCGTCCAGGAGCCCGTTGGATCAAAGCTCAAGGGAGCCAATTTGTAGAAACCATCGCAATGGACCGCACACCGCTAGCCCCTCCTCCGGATCGCCCCTAGGGACTCTGGTACATGGAGTTCTTGAGTGGTTCAGCCATGTGGGTGCAAGTAGGTACTTGTTGAACTGATGATCTCTAGACCCGATACACGTCCCGGGTTTTTGGATATCGCCCGAGACATGGCTCGGGTTTCAGGAAAACTTCCCTCATCAGTAGAGAAAATTGTTAGGGGTGGAAGAGAAGGCCGCCAAACAACCGTCAATGGCCTCGATGCCCAAACCGGCATGCAGGTGCGTCGTCCAGGAGCCCGTCGGCTCAAAGCTCAAGGGAGCCAATTTGTAGATACCATCGCAATGGACCGCACACAGCTAGCCCCTCCTCCGGATCGCCCCTAGGGACTCTGGTACATGGAATTCTTGAGTGGTTCACCCATATGGGTGCAAGTAGGTACTTGTTGAACTGATGATCTCTAGACCCGATACATGTCCCTGGTTTTTGGATATCGCCCGAGACATGGCTCGGGTTTCGGGATAACTTCCCTCATCAGTAGAGAAAGTTGTTAGGGGTGGAAGAGAAGGCCGCCAAACAACGGTCAATGACCTCGATGCCCGAACCGGCACGCAGGTGCGTCGTCCAGTAGCCCATCGGCTCAAAGCTCAAGGGAGCCAGTTTGTAGAAACCATCGCAATGGACCGCACACCGCTAGCCCCTCCTCCGGATCGCCCCTAGGGACTCTAGTACATGGAGTTCTTGAGTGGTTCACCTTTGTGGGTGCAAGTAGGTTCTTGTTGAACTGATGATCTCTAGACCCGATACATGTCCCGGGTTTTTGGATATCGCCCGAGATATGGCTCGGGTTTCGGGATAACTTCCCTCATCAGTAGAGAAAATTGTTAGGGGTGGAAGAGAAGGCCGCCAAACAACCGTCAATGGCTTCGATGGCCAAACCGGCACGCAGGTGCGTCGTCCAGGAGCCCGTCTGCTCAAAGCTCAAGGGAGCCAATTTGTAGAAACCATCGCAATGGACCGTACACCGCTAGCCCCTCCTCCGGATCGCCCCTAGGGACTCTGGTACATGGAGTTTTTGAGTGGTTCACCCATGTGGGTGCAAGTAGGTACTTGTTGAACTGATGATCTCTAGACCCGATACATGTCCCGGGTTTTTGGATATCGCCCGAGACATGGCTCGGGTTTCGGGATAACTTCCCTCATCAGTAGAGAAAATTGTTAGGGGTGGAAGAGAAGGCCGCCAAACAACCGTCAATGGCCTCGATGCCCGAACCGGCACGCATGTGGTTTCTACTGTTTTAGTTATTGTTTGTATATATTTTACTGATTTGTGCAATGCTGTGGGATGGGATTTTGATTGGAGAGCTGGTCCTGAGAGCAAACTGCATCCCTACTGTGTAAGCGGATAGATGGAGACATCATTGTACATGGGGCACTCAGCCCTACCTGAATTCAGCAGCCTTCATGGCACAAATGCAAGATTATAATTTATTAACTGGGAACATTAAGTGATATAGGGTCCATTCTCTCCTACAGCACAGAGGCTTTCAGGGAGCATTACTGAAAGAATTCCCCATAACTTCAAATGAGGAATCAAGCTTCAGAAGCACTGGTGGAGTCAAGTCTCTACTTCTAATTTCCCCACTTACACAAGGGGGACCTTTTAATGTAGACAAAAGCGGGTGTTCCCATTTTAATGAACACAGTAATAGTTGACAGTGCAAGTAGATTTGTCTTGATTGAGGGTAGATGGGATTGTGGCCCAATAGTTATTAAAAGCATTTATGCCCCACACACTGAAAATCAGTCCTTCTTACACCAACGGTCTATTCACTTATTACACTGGACACAAATCCTATTGATATTGGGATGCATCCTCAATAGTGTCTTAGTTGTGGTGCATTACAAAGCTGTCAATCTTTTACACGTCACGAAATATCTTAAAATATGACAGAAAGAGTCTAGAGAGAGGTGTCATGAATGTGCACCTTGCATATGTTTCTTTCTAAATTCAGTGATTCATAAGAAGAAAGTTCCACTCAACATTATAGAAGTGTGCATTTATTGTAGAGATAGAGAATTTACTCACAAGGATATGTTTAGCAATTTTGATTAAGATGTTTTAATGAAGCTTGATTAATAATAATAACCTTTCCACCTCTATAACAACGTACTTTCATTAATGATGAAATCTGACTTTCCTAAACATGTGCTACATTGTCTGTATAACATGTAATCATTTGAAAAGTTATTAATAATCATCTTTCTGAGTGTAAGATACTACTGCAAGCGAAACGTAATTTAATCTGTAATAAATTCACTAATGTTGCCCGTACGCACATTCAAACATAATTCCAAGTCATAATTACCTTAGACTAATTTGATTATTTACCATATGATTTATGCAAAATGAACTGCAATGCATTAATGAATTTTTCTTTATTTATGTTCATTTTGAGGAAACATCCATTACAACGCAGACACTATATCGTAATGCCTTTACAATGCAACTATTACAACGCATGCCATTACAACGCATATGCTATTGCAAAGCATGCCATTACAACGCATACCATTAGAATGCATTTTAGGTAAGTAATGGAGGTAAGTGGGTATTTTTTTCTTTTTGATGTAAGCTTATAAATGTTTGTGAATGTATTAATAATCTGGTATTTTTTGTTATTTAGCTTTAGTCATAATAAATGTAAGTAATACATTTTTACATTTTTTAAAAATAGGTTATGCACCTAACCTGTAGGATGGGATCCATGGAAAACAGGGTTTTTGTGTGGGGTTGTATTTTAATACTCGGGTATTAATGTCATTATTTGTGATGTAATTCATATTTAGTTTTAGTGATATTAACTTTAATAAATAATATTAATAGCACTTTTTAAAATCGGTTATGCACCTATGCTCTAGGACGGGATGCATGGGAAACAGGGGTTTTTGGGAAGAGGAGTATTTTAATACTCAGGTATTAATTTAATTATTTGCTAATTAATTAATATTTAGTTTTAGTGATATTAAATGTATGAAATAATAGTATTGTATTATTTAAATAGGCTTTGCACCTATTCTCTAGAATGGGATGCATGGGAAACAGGTGTTTTTGGGTAGGTGAGTATAATAATACTCAGGCATTAATTTCATAACTTGTAAATTACATCATATTTAGTTTTAGTGATATTAAAATTGAATAATTATTATTAATAAAAAATAAAAAAGGTATGCACCTTTCCTCTAGGACGGGATGCATGGGAATCAGGGGTTTTGGCTGGGGGAGTGTATTAATAAATAAGTATTCATTTGAATACTATAGTATTATTTGATAATATTCAAGAAATGACAATATAAAATAATAATAATGTTTTTAAATTAATTAAAAAAGCTATGACAGTCATTCTCTGGGATGGGATGTTTGGGAATTAGGGTTTTTTGGGTGGGGGTTGTATTAATACGTAGGTAGTCCTTTTAATACTTGAGTATTAATAGTTAACTCATTATTAAATTACTTTAAATGTGTTTAGCTTTTTTTCTAATAGTAAAAATTCTATCAAAGTTAAAAAAGTTAAAGAAGGGTGTTTGTAGGTAGGGGAGAGATGTGAAATCTAGTTTAAAATGAAAGCTATCATTATTTGAAAAAAATATATTTAATATGTAATGTCTCTAAAAGAAAATTACCTAATATAAATTTATTTTTACTTTGTAAAGAAATAAAAGGATATTTGGACAATGTAAGTTTGCATAATTAGTCATTGTGAATTGCAATAAAAAAATGTAAAGAATTAAAAATATAAAAGTTTAAAAAATTACATATTTATAGTAATTTTAGTATTTTTTATTACATTTAACAAAATATAATACAGTTATAATAAATATTAAAAAAATGTTTTAGGAAAACTTTATTACAATTTTTATTTGAAAATAAATAAACATAGATTTTTCACTGTATTGTAACATATATTTTTTATTTTCTTTGTAGGGTTTCCCACGGTTTAACATTTAAGTCATTGAGAGAAATTGTCCCTTTTTCCTTTTTACGGATTGAGATGACATTGCCACTTGTACGTAAGTTACGTCATTTAGAGGAGCGTTGCGGCTACGCATCAGAAGCATGGAAGAGCTGCATTCAGGTAAGACAAATTTTAATTATTAAAAATAGATTAATGGTGTCATAGTTTATTGTAAGGAGAGAGGAGGGAGGATGTAAGAACTAGGGTAGGTGTATTTTGATATTTTTGTATGTTTTAGCTTAAAAATGTTTTCCAAAACAGGTAGCACTTGTAGGCCCACGTTGGGTTGATTGTTTTCTTAACACTTCTTGTTTAATAGAAAACATTTACTTTTTCTATTAAATAAAAGTGTTATGAAAACAATATTTTTTAATGCTCTTTTTACCCGAATTTGTTCGAGAAAGGATTGCACCCATGGATTTCTTGTTGCGTTTTTTGCCAAAATATTATTTTTTTTCTAAATTTCTTTTCGCAATACATTTTTTGTAGGTCAGCACATTGCATTTTTCAGCATAATTTTTTTTCTGATAACAAAATGGGTTAGCCAAACCATGTCCATGTTAGTTAGTTTAATTCAAGTGATGCCTTACATCAAGGCATATGGATGATTTATTATGGATTCGAGGACTGATCAAGACTCTTGGTGAAAGACAACTGAAGGTAAAAAGCCCGACTTTTAATTCATATATATATATTTTTTTTAAATGCCAATTGAATTAGGGGGATTGTTTGTCAAAATAGGCACGTAATGTGGTTTAGGAGTTAGTGTAGATTAGAAATGTAGGATGTGTGCAGTATAATCTAGGTCGTCTGAAGCCACCATCAACAAAAATTGTTGAATAGCACCCAATATTCGCTTCGACATTTTCTTCGCTCTTTTAGAGATTTGTGGGTTCAGACTACCAGTTGATGATTGTGCAATTCTCATTTCTTGGAAACTTTAGTGCTTCTTCAAAATTTCCCAAAAATGAAGGAAGTTAGGATGTGGTTTACCAATGGATTTGTTGAAGGAGTTGTGCCATCCCTCTATATATGCTAAAGATTAGTATTTGTTCAGAGGGTTTTTGTTGTCATGCAAAAGAAAGGTTTCATTAGTAACGGTTTCAATAAGTTGAGGAGGAATGTTTATATCAGAAAAGGTTTTGGGTGTTACATGTAGGGGGTTACTTGCCCGTTTTTGACGCTGTACAATTATGCGTAAGGTGGGGATTGTGGGCATACAAATTGCTACATGTGTGGAATGTTTTTAGATACCTTCCTCAAAACTGGGCCACAGGGTTAATTGGAGGTGGATGCCAGAGCTTTCATTTCATTTGTATTTTCTCTTAGCTCTATCTCCATTGCAGAGGCAGAGTAATTATGCTCGGTGATCCTTTCAACAAGAGTAACCGCTCTGCCTGTGCAATGAGATGAGTAATATTTAACACACCTCCAATGACACCTGGGTTCAGTTAATCTCTCCTTACAATAAACGTAGTCACTGTGACTTAGTCTGTTTCCTCTGCTGGAATGTATGTATTTGGCTTCCTTTTTTGCTGCCATTATCTGTTGAAAGAAGAAAAAGTGAAAAACATTGTTTTAGTGATTTTAAGTGTGGTTGCCTTATAAATGAGATTATGCCTGCAAGTGAAAAGTTAGTGTACATTCTAAATTTAACAGCTGTATTATTTTCAACATTGGTCCTGGATTTGATAGCATTGGCTTGATAACGTTTGTTTGGAATTTGTTCCAGCTTTTATACCTTATATTGAAAAAGGGTTACGTTTGTATTCACATGAGAGAATGATCTAGGTTACCTTTTTAAGGTTTTCTTGTTGTCTTGTGCGAAACTCCTTTCGCAGATGGTGGTTGTTTTTCGATTTTTCTGGGATGTTTCACACTATGGGCCCCATTAGTATGGCGGGCTGACTTTGTCCGCCCGCCATACCCTCGGGAAACGGGACCGCCCGCTGAGGTCCCGCATTCCCGATCAGTATGCGCCCGCCACACTGGTGGGCGCATGGAGCATCTGCAACATTGTGGTGGGCGATCCCACAGAAGCAGGTTGTGCGTTTCAATGCACAACGTGACAGGCACCGTGCGGTGCCTGCCACGTTGTGTATTGAAAGTCATAGGTACCCCCATGTACACCCCCACCCCTCCGGAGTCCCTGGGGGCCCGCAACGGGCTCTGCATGCCTTTCCGTGGCAGCATTGGCATGTTCCCGCCCACATTCTAATATGGCTGGCAGTGTCTAACAGACACCATATTGATCCCTTTTCCGCCCGGTCGACTTGTTGACGGGGCGGAAAAGCGGCGGACGGTCTTTCCGTCCGCCACGGACCCCCCAGCCATTGTAATATGGCGGGGGTTCTTTGCTGAAGGATGGCAGGCTGATCGCCCCCACCGGGCCAGCGATGACTAACGCCGGCCCGGCGGGGGCGATCCACCCCCCATCCTAATGGGGCCCTATGTTCTTTTTAGTGTTTAAGATTTTTGGGTTCTGAAAAAAGAGATAAAATGTTATAAGTATTTTTTTTTAGATACTTTCATTTTTGCTAATTGCCTGGAAAAGAATACTTTAATGCTTTTTTAGCTGATAAAACGTTATTTTGCTTTTGTTTCTGAGGTTCAAATAAATGGTTGTGAACCTATAACCAACAGCCTTTTTTAGGATCTGGCCGGAGGACACGGGGCCGCCAACGGACAGCCCAACCAGGCCAGGTGCGTTGGAACTTACCCCCCCAAACGATGGGTTTGAGGAGCGGGAAAGTTATCGGCCAGGATCAAGCAGAGACGTCGACCGGTCCAACATTGTGATCAATCTCAGTTCGTACCAGCTCACTGAGATTGAAGAACAGGTACTGAATAAAGGCCTTGGATTTGTTTCCACCAATAGGAGTGACCCTTTTGTCACCCAGATAGAAATGGGAAAACTCTATAGAAAGATTAGACTACACTATTTGTTTGCCCATAAGCAACAAGCTCCTGGAGAGATAACAACTAGAGTGGTGAACACAGGTCTCAAAAGACCTTCTACTTTCAATCCTACCACTATAGGTCTCCCAGCGAAGGTTCTTACTTTTGAAGAAGCGGTGGATGCGGATTTGAAAAAACTTTTCCTCGAAGAGCATAGACCTTTCCACAATCTCTCGAGAAGGGAACAAGAGGCAATCACAAACTTGTCCAACAATCAATCCGTGGTTATTAAACCGGCGGATAAAGGCGGGGCGATTGTGTTGCTTGACTCAGATGCCTATCGGACAGAGTGCCTCCGCCAACTTAACAACACGAGAGCATACCGTAAACTATCAATAGACCCCACTGAGAGACTCACTAGAGAAATAAGGCAAATTGTGGAAGAAGCCCTTAGTGAGGGTTGGATAACAGCCAAAGAAGGGCAATTTCTGTGCACGGTGAATCCCAGAGTTCCCTATTTCTACCATTTACCAAAAATACACAAACCGCAATGACCACCCCCGGGCCGCCCTATTATCTCAGGGATCGGCTCGCTATTAGAACCCCTATCAACATTCGTTGATGTCTTTCTTAAACCAATGGTGAGCGAAATGCCAACGTACCTCAAAGACACCAAAGATGTACTGAGACTCCTTCCGGACATTGAATATGATAGAAGGACAGACATCTTGGTGTCATTTGACGTAGAGAGTCTTTACACCTCGATCCCCCAGGTAGAAACACTAGAGGTGGTTGAGGCACTTCTAACAGAGAGACAACTGGACTCTATTACTCCAGTAAGATTGATAATGACTTTGGCTAACCTAGCGATCACTGAGAACTTTTTTCAGTATGAAGACTCCCTCTTTTTACAAGTGAGTGGGACCAGTATGGGCAGTATTTTTGCCCCGTCCCTAGCGAATCTATATGTCCACAGGTTTGAAACAGATCACATCTTCTCTGAGACCAATCCTTTCACAGACAATGTACGTCTGTGGAAGCGTTATATAGATGATATCCTAGTGATATGGAGGGGGAGCGAAGCAGAACTCGCTGTTTTTCATGAATGGTTGAATGGAAGGAATCAGTTCCTGAAGTTCACCATAGAACACAATAAGACGCACTTGGCCTTTCTGGATCTGCTCATAACCTCCACGTCCACAGGTTTGGCGTCTGAACTTTATCGCAAACCAATGGCGCGGAATTCGCTATTGAATTACAATAGCTGTCACCCTAAGGCCCTCATGGATAATTTGCCCTACGGGCAATTCTTGCGGATTCAGAGGAATTGCTCCACAAAGAACAGTTTTGAACATCATGCAGGAAGCCTAGAACTAGATCTCCTGCAAAAAGAATACCCGAAACATCTAGTTCGCAGATCTAAAAAGCAAGCCTCAAATAATAATCGCGAGGGGCTATTGGAGATCTTACCATCTAAACCTAAACAAGAACGTGTGACTTTTGTGAGTACATTCACTACACAGTCTAATCGCATTCAACGAATAGTGAAAAAACATTGGAGTATTTTGAACACGGGAACAGATTGCATTCAAGTTCCTCTGTTCGCGTTCAAGAGGGGGCCAAATTTGAAGGACAAACTAGTCCACACCCGGCCTAAGAATGACTTACCAAGAGCATTGGGCACTCTATGGGACATGCCGGCGGCCACCGGGCATCATCCTTGTGGGAACTGCGCAGTGTGTCCCAATACCACCAGATCACATACAATAGATATTGGCACTGATCGTCCGTGGGAACAGCGCAGATTCACCAATTGTAATAGCTCCAATCTAGTCTATCTTATCACATGCCCGTGTCAAAAAAGATATGTGGGCATGACAACCCGAAAGGTTAAGACACGTATCACTGAACATAAAAGTTCCATTCGGTGTTCGAGACAGTCAACGAGACTCACAAACCATTTCTTACTAGCAAAGCATACGCCTACTGATCTGCACTGGACAGTGCTAGAGCAACCTCTGATACCCACACACATCATTGATACGAAGAGGTTCTTATTTAGGCGGGAACAAAAATGGGTACATAAGCTTCAGACGGACAAACAAGGACTGAATGAAGACATTCCTTGGATGTCTTTATAAAGCCGTTTGGAAGTTCATATTTCTTCCCCAATAAGATAGTACTTTCGATATGTGCTAGACGCAGACATTTGCATAGACCACGTGTTTAGGTGATTGAGATCAAAGAATGACTAACACGTTATGGTCATGTAAATTTAATTGTATGGAATTGAGACTGTGTATAGATCTTGTAAATGCAAGAACTACAATTCCTATAAGCTATTGCATAACGCGCTGCCACCTGAGCACTGGACTCTGTGTTCTCTATTGAAAGAATTACACAAAGAATTGCTTTTCTCTTAATAACTTGTTGCTCTTGCACTTTGAGAGTAGCGCACAGCAAGACCTAGATCAGATGTTAATAACTCACGCTGTCTTATGGTGTTCTGCTGCACTATACAACATGTAAACTACATTTCCCATGAGCTTGGGGCGCCGCGCAATGACGTCAGGGCGCCGCGCCTAACGCTCTGGAAACAAACAGAAGTTCGTAAATACCAGCAAACCTGCCCGCTCGGTACCTCCCACAGACAGCCCAGAAGGACATCTGGAGTACCGACGGGCCGGTGAGTGATCCGCGCGAATCAGTCAGTACTTTGGTTCAGGGTCAGCGCGGTCGGATTGAAGAGACACACGCTAAACTACAAGTGAACCTCCGGGTCGCTTGTTTTACCGCAGGACTCGATTTGAAAGGGCATCACGAACCGTTTTTCGCTCTAAAGAAATCGAGCCTGAAGTATAATGATGGTCCTTCAACGCGCTTAGGATATAAGCGCGTCATAAATACAATCTTGAGTCTAAGATTGTGTCATAACAGCAGAATCGATAAACTCCCCTGAGACTGCTTGAGAATAATCTTGAAAGGAAACAGTGGTTGTCCCTGCCTTATAGTGCCTCCTCTGACCCTTTCTTTCTGCCTTTGTTTATTTGTTCACACAGAGCGGGGCTCCGTCATACCTGCGCTAATGCCGGGTGAGGTGGGGCGATACTCTCCTTAACACTGGGTGAGTGTATCTTACTAGAGGTTATTCTGCTCTCATATGATTCGCTATGCGAGAATGTGATATGTGAATGTTTTAATTACTTTAATCACTTTTAGCAATAGCTACTATGTAGAGCTTTGTACCACTTTGGCTAGATGTGACAAATCAGCTAAATGTGCTTTTTCTTTTCCTTTATTGCATATTGGTGTGTGTGTCACCTTATGAAATCCGGGAATTCGACATCCAGGAGAATCTAAGGTGATATTTTTTACACTTTCCCCTATGTTATTTTCACATAAACAAGCAGTAGAATAAGAAGGTCCTGATGAAGCAGTAGGTGACCTCTGGGCCCAAGGTAAAGCTGCAGAAACATGTCGACCATGACCATAATAACTGTCAAGGTAGTTATTTGTTAACACTACCTCTTTTCACTGTTTTTAATATTGGGAAAGGAAGGTCCTTATTAAACTTTTTTCCTCCCTTTACCCCATTTTATTGGCACCACCACATTTTAATATAATTTGTTTATTTCAACATTTAGCACTGCTTGTTAGAAACCTCCTGATACCTATTCAGTGACAAAACATACATTTGGATATAGAGAACAACTTGAGCACTGTTGTGCCTTATCGCACACTGGGCCATTTCCAGTGTGTCTGATGATGTCTTTCCCAAATGATGTAGGGCGGTACAGGTTGGTTTTCTGATGGGAACACTACAAACATTCTGAAAGTGCCCAGGGAACGATTTTTCAAATAGTGCACACATACCTATGTACTCCTCTCCTGAGGTTGAGACCAAGTGCTACCTTAATGTTGGTTTCTGTGAACTTGTAACCTGCAAAAAAAAGAAGTTTTTGAAAACCTTGTTTGTTTGGTTTTCTTCTGCAGTGATGTCCTTTAGTGTTATCAAGGCCTGTTTGGGGGGGGGGGGTGGGGGGGGTAGTGTCCTTTACTGTTGTTTCTGTATATGATCAAATCTGTTGAGAAGGTTGAATTTAATAAAAAGTTTGAATGTATGCTTTATAAATAAAGAGAATTGACAATGTGAAATTAACAGTTTACATTTTTATTTTTTGAATGTAAGTACCTACAAATTGCCCCCACCACCAGCCAACACTTTCCCTGGGGCAAACACCAGTCAGAGTAGGAATAGTAATTTTGCCCCACAACCATCCAACACTTTCCCTGAGGCAAACCCTTGTCGGACTAGGAATAGTAATTTTGCCCCACCACCATCGGACACTTTCCCTGAGGCAAGCACCTGTCGGAGTTGGAATAGTACTTTTGCTCCCACCACCATCCAACACTTTCCCTGAGGCAAACACCTGTCGGAGTTGGAATCATAAGTTTGCCCCCACCACCATCCAACACTTTCCCTGAGGCTAACACCTGTCAGAGTAAGAATAGTAATTTTGCCCCCACCATCCAGCACTTTTCCGGAGGCAAACACTGGTCGGAAAAGGAATAGTAAATTTGCCCCATCACCATCCAATACTTTCCCTGAGGCAAGCACCTGTCGGAGTAGGAATAGTAATTTTGCCCCATTGCCATCCAACACTTTCCCTGAAGCAAACGCCGTTTGTAGTAGTAAAAATAAATGTACCCCCTCCACCATCCAACACTTTCCCTGTTGCAAACACCTGTGGGAGTAGGAGTAGTACATTTGCCCCACCACCATCCAACACTTTCCCTGAGGTAAGCACATGTTGGAGTATGAATAGTAATTTTGCCTCCACCACCTTCCAGCACTTTCCCTGAGGCAAGCACCTGTCGGAGTAGGAATAGTAAATTTGCCCCCACCACCATCCAGCACTTTCCCTGAGGCAAGCACCTGTCAAAGTAGGAATAGTAATTTTGCCCCCACCACCATCCACCACTTTCCCTGAGGCAACCACCTGTCAGAATAGGAATAGAAATTTTGCGCCCACCATCATCAGCTCTTTCCCTGAGGCGGCACCTGTCAGATTTGGAATAGTAATTTTGCCCCCACCACCATCCAGCACTTTTCCGGAGGCAAACACCGGTCAGAGTAGGAATAGTAACTTTGCCCCATCACCATCCAAAACTTTTCCTAAAGCAAACACCGTTTGTAGTAGTAAAAACAAATTTTCCCCCACCACCATCCAGCACTTTCCCTGAGGCACACACCGGTCGTAGTAGGAATAGTAAATTTGCCCCACCGCCATACAATACTTTCCCTGAGGCAAGTATCAGTCGGAATAGGAATAGTTATTTTACCTCCACCACCATCCAACACTTTCCCTGAGGCAAGCACCTGTCGGAGTAGGAATAGTAATGTGGCCCCATCACCATCCAACACTTTCCCTGAAGCAAACACTGGTTGTAGTAGTAAAAGTAAATTGGCCCCTCCACCATCCAACACTTTCCCTGTGGCAAACACCTGTGGGAGTAGGAATAGTCAATTTGCCCGCACCACCATCCAACACTTTCCCTGAGGCAACCAGCTGTCAGAGTAGGAATAGAAATTTTGCCCCCACCATTATCAGCACTTTCCCCTAGGCGGCACCTGTCGGAGTTGGAATAGTAATTTTGCCCCCACCACCATCCAGCACTTTCCCCGTGGTAAACACTTGTCGGAGTAGGAATAGTAAATTTGCCCCCACCACCATCCAACACTTTTCCTGAGGTAAACACCTGTCGGAGTAGGAATAATAATTTTGCCCCCACCACCATCCAACACTTTCCCTGAGGTAAACACTTGTCGGAGTTGGTATAATTCATTTGGATAGAAAGATTTAAAACATATTTCTGATCTGTGTCTGCTAATGTATTTTTTGCTAATATCAATAAAGTCTTTTTTTTCAACGTACACAATATTGTTAAAATCTTACCTTCATATGATTTTTTAAAAGGTGGTTTCTTCCTGCTAGGTTCTTGAGGTTGATTTTTGTACTTTTAGAAAATACTGTAAATAAGTAAAAAATAATATTGTATGTACTTGTGATTTACATGGTATTATTGTATTGCTGTTTTTCTCTAAATGTACGCTTACTTCTTTCTGTAGAGGGCAGTGTTCAACTTCTCCAATCCAAACAGTCTCCAGGCACTTCTGCTGTGTATGGTCACCATCCAAGTCAGTTTACCACTGAGCACAAAATGGTGGTCAACATCTTTAACCTAACATAGGGGTGTCTGATGTGCATAGAAAGGGAAGGGTAATGTCTGGCAAGTGGGTGCACTTGTCAGAACAACATGGCAGTTTAACAACTGCGCGCATGCACTGCAATGGCAAGCTGGAGTTCCCTTTTTATGGCTACTTGTGTGGGTGACACAATTAGTGCCGTAGATCCACTAGCAGCATCTGCTTTACCAGCCCTGGCACACATAGTGCACTTTAGTAGGGACTTTACTTGTAAGGCAAACATACCAATCATGGAAAACCAATTACCATTACACCTTATATAGGGAGCACTTGTACTGTGACACTGTTTAGCAGTGGCAAAGTGTCGAAAGCATCTAAGTTGGCAAAACAAAACCTATCACAGCATAGAGGAGGTAGAGGCAAAATTTCTGGGGTAATCAAGACAAGAAATGCCAGGCCTAACACGCGTCCCCATCAGCCAAAAAGTGGGAGGAACTACGTACCCTCATGGAAGTTCTCATCACTAAGGCGGAAAAATCTGGAAAGACCCTCAGCATTGGCATGTTCTATTCCAGGCCGGTGTTCCACCGTGAAATCCATTACCTGTAGGGAGATGGACCACCTCAACATTTTTGGGTTCTCACCCCTCATCTGCATCAACCATCTGAGGGGCCTGTCATATGTCTGAACCAGGAAGTGAGTCCCAAACAAGTATGTCCTCAACTTCATCAGTGCCCAGACTACAGCAAAAGCTTCCCTCGCAATTGCACTCCACCTCTGTTCCCTGGGAAGCAGCCTCCTGTTAATGAAAGCTACGGGTTGGTCCAAGCCCTCATCGTTCAATTGTGAGAGCATGGCTATCACACCAAACTCTGAAGCATCTGTCGGCACCACAAACTCTTTGGAGAAATCAGGCACCTTGAACACGGGTGCCGTGCACATCGCAGTCATTGGGGCATCAAAAGCGGTCTGGCAGGTATCAGTCCAGATCACCCTCTTGGGCTGTTTCTTTGACGTCAGTTCTGTCAAGGAGCCACAATGCTGCCATACCCTTTCATGAACTGTCTGTAATACACTGTGAGTCCTAGACAGGCCCTCACTCCTGTCTGAGTCTTAGGGGGTTCCCAAGCCAGAATGGTATCAATCTTTGCCTGTAGGGGTACCACCTGGCCGCTCCCTACCTAGTGTCCTAAGTACACCACAGACCCCTGCCCTATCTGGCACTTACTCACCTTGATAGTCAGGCCCGTCCTCAGCAAAGCCTTCAACACTTCACACAGGTCTCTGCAAATGTTACTCCCAACCGGAGCTGAACACAGCAATGTCGTCCACGTAGGCAGTGCTGAATTCTTCCAGCCCACTCAACACCTGGTTAACCAGTCTCTGGAAGGTGGCAGGGGCATTCTTCAACCCAAAGGGCATAACTCTAAACTGGCAGTGTCCCTCTGGCATTGAGAATGGTGACCTTCTCCTTGGCCCCCTCGGTCAAGGCAATCTGCCAGTACCCCAATGTCAAGTCAAATGTACTGAGGTACTGAGCAGCTACATGCTGTTCTACGAGCTCATCATCTCTGGGGATAGGGTGAGCATCATTCCTAGTGACCGCATTGAACCCATGATAATACACACAGAACTGGAGTTCAGGGGTGGCACCAGACGCAGCAGTCTTTGGCACAAGGACCACTGGGCTAGCCCAGGTGCTGCTGGAGTGCTCAATCACCCCTAGCGCCAGCATCTTGGAAACTTCCTCCTTGATGCTGGCCCTGACCTTATCAGCTACTCTGTAAAATCTTTGTTTTACAGGCAGACTGTCTCCAGTGTCCACATCGTGTATGCACCAATGGGTGACTCCTGGGGTCAGGGAGAACAGGGAGGCAAACTGACCCAATACCTGGCGACAATCCCTCTGCTGTTCCGGGGTCAGGGTAGGCAAGAGGTTCACCCAATCCACTGACCCATCCTCCTCCTTGGCTGACAGCAAGTCAGGAAGAGGTTCACTCACCTCTTCCGCCCTGTCATCTGTGGCTAAGATCATGGTCACCTCCGCCCTCTTAAAGTGGGGTTTGAGGCAGTAGACATGGAGGACTCTCAAAGGGTTCCTAGAAGCCCAGAAGTCAACCATTTAGGTCACTTCACTCCTGCGCTCCACCACCTCATAAGGCCAAATCCACTTGTCCTGGAACGCGCAAGGCTACACTGGCACCATCACCCACACTTTTTGCCCAGGTTGAAACTCGACCAGAGTGGCATACTGGTCGTACCACTGTTTCATCTCTTCCTGGCTGGCTTCCAGATTCGCCTGAGCGAGTTGCCTAAAACGCCTAGTTTGGTTCCTTGAAGGCCAGCATGTAGCTATGTACATCCTGGGGGGGTTTACTAGGAGCCTACTTCCAGCCCTCCCCCACCAAACTCAAGGGTCCTCCTACAGGGTGCCCATACAGGGGCTCGAAGGGACTGAACCCTAAGGACTTCTATCGCACCTCCCTGTAAGCAAACAGCAGGATTGGTAAGAGGACGTCCAACTTACGCCTCAGGGGTTATTCAAGACCCATTATCATGCCCTTCAGGGTCCGGTTAAATCTCTCAACCAGACCATAACCCTGGGGGTGGTAAGGCGTGGTGAATTGTAGGTTATTCTGCACTCCTTCAACGGAGATATCATATAACTAGATTTGAAATTAGTACCCCTGTCGGACACCACCTCTCTAGGTAATCCCACACGGGAGAAAATCCCCATCAGTGCATGGCCCACCACGGGGGCTGTAACCGTCTGGAGACGGATGGCTTCTGCGTACCGGGTGGCATGGTCCATCAAGACGTGGATAAACCTGTTGCCCATGGCGGTCTTGGGATCCAGAGGCCCCACAATCGGGGTGCTGACTACAGGGAAAGGTTGGAGGAGAGCCTTGCGCTTCCTTCCAATCTTCCCACTTGCCTGGCAAGTCGGACAGGTCCTGCAATGAGTATCAGAACTCTTGCGTATTTGAGGCCAATAAAAGTGGTGACATGCCTCTCAAAGGTCTTGTTCTGCCCCAAATTTCCTGCTAAAGCTACACCATGAGCTAACCCCAGTAAGAAGGCTCTGAAGCGCTGGGGTACAACCAGCGCACGGGCTGACCCAGGCTCAGCAACCTTAGGCTCAAAGTGCAGCTCCACACTCCAGCCCTGGTACTGCCACTCCTTTGGCAATACGGGCAGCGATATGAGCCGAAGCAGAGGCTTTCGCTGCCGGAATGAAAGAGAGGCCGAGAGCATCTCCCTCGAAGCCCACACCCTGCCCCAGGATTCGAGACACGTTACCTGGGGGGTGCAAACTCACTCTCCTCTCCTAGCAGCTGGGCCTCTGATGCAATCTTTGTGAACTGGCAATGGCGGGCTCGGGCCTGCTGCTCAGCTCTTCCGGGGCTGCCGGTCCGGACCGCTACTGTTACAAAGATCTCAGGCTGCCACAGGGCACATGCACACAGCATCGCTGAGATTTCCTTGACCTTCGGATGAACGATCACCGGGCACTCCAGACAACGGTCTCAGGCTGCACGAAGATCACGAGCACAGTGCCCTTGAGACTCACTTTAATTCCGGGTGCACGTTAACAAGGCAATCCTCATAAAGGTCTCACGTTGCACGAAGCACACGTACACAGCGTCGTTGAGACTCACTTGGACTCCGGTGCACACAATAACAAGGCAAATCCTCATGACGGTCTCACGGTGCAAAAATCACACTCACACAGCATCGATGAGACTCACGTGGATTCCGGGTGTGCCCGATAACAAGGCAATCCTCACAAAGGGTTCAGGCTGCAAAAAGCACACACACACAGCATTGCTAATCCTTGGTTAGACTCCAGGTGTCAACAATCACGGGGCACACTTTACGAGGGTTTCTGGCTGCAACAAGCACACGCACACAGCGCCGCTGAGACTCTCATGGAAACCTTTGTGTTCCTGTGTTTCCGCAACAGGGAGCCAGCTCACCTTGGGCCCTTAGGGCTAAGTGCAGCAAAGTCCTTTCAAGCAGGGGGACACAGCACACAGCAAAGTCCATTTAGCCTTTCCTTGGTTAAACAGCAAACTGCAGGCCAGCCCTAGAACACACAGCAAGGGTCAGTCCTTTCCTTCAGTCTCTTCAGTTGTTTTTTTCATGGCAAAGGTTTCTCTTGACCATGAAGTAGCTCCAGTCTTGTTTAATCTTGATCAAGCCATTCTCCAAAGTTCAGGGGCTTCAGCTCTTGTAGTTACACCCCTTAATGGCTTCGAAATCTCTGTGTTCAGGGGACACTGACCCCTGTTCCCAGTTCTGGGTGCCTCCCTGCCAGTGACGCCTTCTTCCTTTGATTAGTGGGGGTCTGGATTCTCAATCACTCAGCAGGAGATGGGACAATTGTTTTATAGGAGCAACCCAGGCCTCTTCACCTCTAGGGGCTGCTCCTCCTCTTATACTCCAGATGCAGGCCAGCCTGTTGCTGTCTCACCTCCTCCCCTGGGTCAAGACATTCTCCAGATCCTATTGCTTTCAAATACAGACAGTCATTCCACAACCAGGCAGAGACACACAGAAATGTTAGAGCACAAATACCCAGTCACTTCTAATAGAGTGGCTTATAAACACACAATGCAAAAACCACCTTCATAAAAAGATGTGTTATTACATTGTGAGTTCAGGCATACTAAACTTCACCTTTCCATCTTAAGCCTTTGGGAAGATAGGTTGGAAAACATTACACAGCCTTCCCATTCTATCCTATGGGCAAGATGGGCTTTCAACAGTGAAAAATGAAATGGAGATTATTTCACTGTCAGGACATGGTACACACCTTGGTACTTGTCCTACCTTTCACATGCACTGCACCCTGCCAGGGAGTACCCTGGAACTACCATAGGAGTGTCTGATGTGCATAGAAAGGGAAGGGTGATGTCTGGTAAGTGGGTGCACTTGTCAGAACAACATGGCATTTTAACAACTGCGCGCAGGCACTGCAATGGCAGGACTGAGTTCCCTTTTTAATGCTACTTGTGTGAGTGGCACAATTAGTGCTGCAGGCCCATTAGTAGCTTCTGCATTACCAGCCCTTGCACACATAGTGCACTTTACTAGGAACTTTACTAGTGAGGCAAACATACCAATCATGGCCAACCAATTACCATTACACTTTATACAGGGAGCACTTGAACTTTGACACTGTTTTTCAGTGGCAAAGTGTCCAAAGCATCTAAGTTGGCAAAACAAAACCTATCACAGCACCAAAAATAGAGGAGGTAGAGGCAAAAAGTTAGGGGTAATCACGCCAAGAAATACCAGGTCTAATAGGCGATATAGTGCTAAATGACACAAGTAAGCAGACAGATAAGTGCAGCAGGCACCTGGTGGTTTCTGGTGCCCCCTCCAAAACTGCTCCCTGGCGCCTCCTCCTGTCTCCCCGCCTTCCTCCCCAGGCCCATCGACTCTCACTACCTGCAAGACGGAATCAGTTCCAACCTGCTCCAATGCACCCCATCGAGAGCCTCAGCCTGTGGGGAAGGCTGCTGGGAGCAATGAGAGAGCCCTCCCAACCCGGGGCACACCCAACGGAGCCCGACTCGCAGAGGATGGAGCGGGGCCGCCTGCAAGACCGCCCCGTTCCTTCATGTCTGGTGTCCGCCTACAGGCCCGGAAACTGGAGATGCTCGTACTCTGTGCACCAACTGTTTACAGTATTGCGCGGTCGAACTTGGAACAAAACATTATCTAATGTTTGTTCGTGGATTACTGTCACGTATACTCCTATCCCCTCCTGTTTATTTGTTTTGTGACTCAGTAGTATGTTGTCACACTCTGAAGTTTCCTCCCGGTTGGATTTACCGCGCAAAGTATTTGTGAACCAGGCCCTATGTCCTGGTTGTGTGCTGCTGGTGGGTTTTCTCGGCACTGCACACGCCCTCCCCTGTCTATGCTCGCTCAGCTGAACACAAGCATTTGCAATGCATTAGAACTCACATTTACGCAAGACCTATTGCATTGCAAATGCGAGTGCGGGCGGGCGAGAAGGCACAAAGAAAGGGAGTGCGGGGGGCCAAGAAGGCACGGACTGCAAGAAGCATGAGAAGAAAGTAGTGTTTACAATCTAAAAAAATATACTGTGCAACACTTGAAGTAAAGGGGCAGTACCATGGAAGGATACAAATGACAACATGGCCGTTATAAGGAGGGACTCACAACCCTAAAACCAAACAGAAGGCAGCATTTAGGACACAAGCCAATGAAAAAGATGGGTGGAGAGTGGGCAGAGCTTCCACGGAGCTTCCACTCCATACTGAATACTGCATGCCTCGCAAAGCGAGCAGCGCATGCGCGCTGCCGATGTAGGCTCGACCTAAAAATCATCTTTACTAAAAGATATATCTTCAAACTCTGAGTTAAGAAAGTCTGAATTCCATTTCTCTGTATTGTCCCAACATTATGTTTGTAAGATGTTACAAAGTAACTCCCACGTTAGTCTATAAGATAGATAGCCTTTCAATAGTGAAAAATGAAATGCACTGTATTTCACTATCAGGAGATGTAATAAACACCAGTACATGTCCTACCTTTCCCCCACATTGCACCCTGCCCACAGAGGCACCTTGGGCCTACCTTAGGGGCTTCCATTATATGAGAAAAAGGACAGTTAGGACTTGGAAAGAGGGTGCACTTGCCAGGTCGACATGGCAGTTAAAAACACAATGCAGACACTCCAGTGGCAGGTCTGAGAACTTGTGTGGGTGGCACAATGGGTGCTACTAGCAGCATTTAATTTATAGGAACTGGGTGCACACAATGCACAATACTAGGGACTTAGTAGTAAATTAGATAAGCCAATAATGGAAACCCAATCTAACATAATTTACTCGGAGAGCATATGTACTATAGCACTGAATAGCAGTGGTCAAGTGCCCAGAGTCCTAAATCAAAAACAACAAGGTCAAAAACAGGAGGCCAAAATGCAAAAGGTCTGGGGTAAACCCGCTGAAAAAGCCATGTCTAACAAAATTGTTTAATGAAAAACACAGTACCGGATAGTTGGCGAGGAGCTATTCTCACACCAATACACAAAAAGGGAGCATGTGATAACCCAGCCAACTTCCAACTCATTTCTCTATTAGATGTTAAAGGCAAGTGTTTTGCTAAAATTTTAAACAAGGAGCTAAAAGAGTGGTGTATCACTAAAACCCTTATTCCTAACCCTAAGTCAGGCTTTAGCCGCGAGCATGGTACCAAAGACAATCTGATGATACTCTTTTCATTGATCAAAATTGCAAATACCAAAGACACTCCACCATTTTATTTTGCCTTGATAGCTTTCAAAACCGCATTTGATAGATTGGATACAGGGAGACTGTGGCAGAAGCTGTTGAGCTGAGATATTGCATAAGATCTTTTAAGTGCCATCAGAAGACTATCCAGGGACAGTTGGGTGAAAGTAAAAGTCACATCCAATAGAGTAAAAAATTTGCTAGCATTCGCGCCAAGAATTATCAATTCTATTAAGGACACGGAGGCAAGGATTATTGCTTCTCTTTCTTTACTGTGAAAATCACAGCAGCCAAATAAAATGTTTTAACATACAAATAAACTACATTTCTCACGATTCTCTTGCAACCAGTCATGTCCCATCAGACCCTATAAGAGCCACCATTTTCTTTTCATGAGCCTCTTTCTTTGCTCGATAGTCTTTTAGTCCAAGTCCATACTTCATTTAGAAAATCCAACATCGTTATTATCCAACATGTAATAACATTAACCAAGAACTGGAACGTTGTCCAACCTCTTCATCCAGAAGAAAATGTACTCTGCTTTCTTTTCTGAACCTGGAATGAATAAAATAGAAAATCTGTAATCTCTGTTAAGCCAAAAGCATATTACATACGGGTGGGCACTTTATTACAATAATCATTGAAATACAACTGGGTGGGATCATCCTCGCCTCTGTGTCCTTAATAGAATTGACATGACCCTGACTTAGATTGGTTTTTGACTGCTGAGGGGTCTGGTTGGGGATCAAGGGGGTTCTGAAACCTGTGGTGCTTTGTGAAGCATTCTAGCTGCTTGGTAATAGGTTTTAACGCTGCTGCCAAGGCTTGCAACACAGTCTTAGGAACAGTACTCTCGATTGCCCTGTTGACAGACTGCTGGCGCGATGCATCCAGAGTGTCAACAATATTGTCTTCTAAAATAGTATCTTGTGGTCCATCAAAGTAGGGTTCATCCTCCTCATCCTCATAACTAACCCTCTCTTCCATTTTAAAGTCAATTCTTTCACTCTTGGACAATATGTATATGAATCTAAAGGCAAGGTGATTATTGGAAGCGTCAGGGGGGAGCCAACCCATGTGCACCTAATATTTTCAACAGATTACTTAGCTCCTCAGCAAAGCTGTATTCAACTATTATTGCAGCCCCAGTCTCAGGGCGTCAAGAGCCTAAATTCAATCTTTCTGGAGTGTGCATCCACTCCCAGGGCTGACTGTTTTTGCAGCCGGTCAGGCGTTCACTTCAAGGTGTTGTTCAATGTAAAAATCTGGGCTTTCTGATCCTCGGTGTGAGCGAGGGGAAGCGCTCGACGTGCATAGCTCTAATCCGCCAAAAATGTAGCCCAATTGGGCCACGAACATCAGGCAACGTCAAGCTCTGTTTATCTTGTCAGGCCTGATGAGAAGAGGCTTCCGAGGTGCAGCGCAGGAGACCGCGATCCCTACAAAGTGACAAAGCACCTGATTTATCTTGGTACGACCACACCATGCTCCCAAGCGGGAGTTTCACATTAAACGCTGCCCGATCCTGGGCCAAAATCCTCACGCTAGCAAGCACATGCCAAATAACAAGCAATAAGCAAATACCACAGCTAAGAAACGCATACATGCACAAAGGCAAAACATGAATTCACAAAAACTGCAGCTTGTTTCCTCAAGCGCACACGCTTATGGGAAAACAGCTGACCGTAAACACGTACATACAAGTGAATAATGATATATCGAAAATAGCACTTATCTCTGCCATGATCACCAAAGAAATAGGCTCATGAAAAAGAGATGGTGGCACTTATAGGGTCTGATGGGACATGATTGGTTGCAAGAGCATTATGGGAAAGGTAGTTTATTTGTATGTTAAAACGTTTTCATTGGCTGCTGTGATTTTGACAGTAAAGAAATAGAAGCAATAATCTGAGCCTCCTGTCCTGTAATAGAATTACTACCCATAGAATTAAGTCCACCACCGGAGTAAAACAAGGCTGCATATTTGCTCCACTATTATTTAACCTTTATTTGGCTGATATCAACAAAGCATTTTGAGTAGCACATGCAGTACATCCGAAGTTAGCAGGCCTCCATATACAATGCCTCTAATGCGCAAACAACACCTTATTATTTGATCATACTGCATTGGGGCTGCAGCGATCTCTGGTGTCCTAGCTTATTATTGTGCGGAAAACAAACTTGAAATTATTTACAGCAAAATGAAAATCATGGCCTGCGGACTCAGAGACAAATGTCCCGCCACATTTCTCAATGAATAATGTGGTTTTGGAACAAGTTGCTAGCTTAAAATATCTGTCTATTTATTTTAATAACCATGTCTCCCATGGCACACATCTAGGGCACCTTAGCATTTCAGCTCTGTCAATGACTATGAGTTTTTAAAATCTGGCCTTTAAGATTAGCGGGCTCGACTTAACAGGCATCTGTTAAGTAATCAACATCAAATTTATGCCTACGCTCATGTAGGGCACATACTTTTTTAAAGACCATATTTTGGGCTGGTTGGATAAAGCACAATTAAGGTGTTTCAGACATCTTTTTAACCTCCCTGATGCCGCACCATCTTCACAGCTTTGTTTGGAATACAGTCCTTTTAAGCAAACATTAATACTAAAGGTTCGATTCTTGGGATATTACAGGAAGCGTAGCATGGCTGCACCAGGGTCATTGAAGAAAATGATCAAGCGAGGCATCGAGGACAAAGCTCTAACATGGGAACCCTACTTGAGGGATGAAACTGAAACCCTGGAGGAGCCCAACATCTCAGGCTTTAACTTAACCACAAAGCTCTCTGCAAAACTGCTGTTGAAAACGGTGAGGAAACAGTCGATGATCAAGGACAATCAAGAACTGTGCCGCAAAGCTCATGCCAGTCTATGTGACTCATTGTTTGTTTCAAGAGTCAGGGAGAGAAAGGTATTGAGGTTCCGTGACAATTTTAAGTGATGTTTTCGACTCGCACGAATATGGTCGAGTCTGGTATCTAAGAACCGCAAATGACGAGTTTAGTAAGTGTGCGCAGTTTCGCTGTGCTAACTTAAACCGTTCGTTTGATATGTTGGTTTTTCATCTGTACCCACGGGTTCCATCTTAGATACGGCATCCATTTTGTCTCTTGCCCTCAAGTAGCCAGCGAACGGACACTGTCCGCTTCGTCACCCTGGGACTCTCAGGATATTTGTGGAAGACACATGTACTTTGTAAATATCTTTTACGATGAGGGGGATGATACTGTAAGGCAGATGGCCCCGCTCGAGGCTCATCTTGCCGTCCGGTTTATTGTCTCAGCCGTGCATCTCATTAGGCACGTCCCTTTGATGCCTGTATCTCGTGTTTCCCGATACCTCCCCTTTTACACCCTTTTCGATTTCCCCACTGTCTCCATCTCCCTCTGCACCTGTCTTTGTCCCTATTTCGATCTGTTTTACTGCCGATTGGAATTCACTAATGTTGGGAAGATGGGTTTTTACAGTTGGGAACCGCCAAATGTTTCCGCACTTATGTTCCGGACCTTATGTGTACCAAAGTGACCAAAGCGACCCCTCTGAGGGATAATTATGGGAACCAGGTTGTAAACTTTTGTGTACCATGTTGTCCTATGAGTTAATTTTGTATAAAAGGAGCGATCCACAGAACCAATTTGAAGCAGTCTCCCCAAGTTGCACGTGTTGTACTTGTTGTGACTTCTGTGTTCCCTGCAGTAAATAAACCTTGAATCTTTGACGCCGAAGGAAGTGTCCCGTGTCTCTGTAGTTTGTGCGCCGAAACAGGTATCCCATGAAGGTTATAGGTGTTGTTCCCTGGCACCGCTGGTACTGTTAAAAAGTCCAGTCCTTCAGTTGGCGCCCAACGTGGGGCGACTTCAGCGGTACCGGTCCGGTCCAAAGCCTGATGATCGTGAGGAACTTCGTGTGAAATCTCCGAGGGAAGGTGCACCCCGCTTCATCGATCCTGTTGTCGAAATAAGTGGCCCGAAGTTTTTCCCTGCGAAGATTCCCGCCTCCTGACGGCGGCAACGGACCGATGCCCTGACTGTCGACCTGTCTTCGACGCCCGGCGTAGACCTTATGTACAAGCGAGACGATAGACGGGCCTTCCTGGTGACGCCATTGAAGTTCTGAGTTAAGTATTTGTGGGTCGCTCCCAGTCCTTAGGGGTTGTTCTAGCTTTTTTTGAAAGCTTTGTGGTTAGCCTTTAAGGCTTTGTGGTAATAGCTCACTGAGCTTTGTAATAGCCTCCTCGGGCTTTGTGGTTAGCTCTCCGAGCTTCGTGATAGCCTTAAGGCTTTGTTGTGTTGCATGGTTCCATTGCATTTGTGGTTCTTAGTATTGGTCCTTAGTATTATTTGACAGTTGCAATTGCCAAAAACCGAGGGTTTTGACTTACACGAGGTTTTATTGCTTCGGTAATCCTTGAAGTTTGATACTAGGTTAGTGTGCACGATGCCTAGCCATAGTGATTTGTTTCGTATTTTCAAATGTTGCGCAATGGATTCCCGGTTGGAGGACTCATGTCCGATACCTCCAGTTGGAACTCCGATACATGATCTTTATAGTCGACATGGGGTGGGTCCTATAATATATAATGATTACTGGATCCGCTATACAAAGAAAGACGGTGACCTTAGATGGCCACCACACGGAACTTTTGAACTTTCGATTTTAGACAATCTTGAGGCTAAATTATTTTTAAAGAAAGCTAGGCCAGCTATGTTTGATTCCTTTCGGATATGGCGTAAAGAGGCCAAACAGAAAGAAATCAAACAACTTAAAAAAGATAAAAAGCAAGAGTTTGTTCCGATAATGCAAGCTATAAAAGAATGTAGACAAGACAAAGAAGAAAAAGATATGGAAATCGCTACTAGATTGCATCACATGAAAATAGATAAATGTTACCCAGTTTTACCGAATAATCTAGAAAAGAAAGAAGAAGATTTGAAGGAGGATTCCTTGTTATCATACTTGATGAAATCACCACCTCCTTATGTACAGGGTGCTACTGCTCCTGTAGCTCCTGTTGTTCCTCTTATTGCTCCAGCGGCTGCGGGCCAGCCCGCTGTTAACCCTACGTTTGTTCCACCACCTGTCCTCGTTCCTACTGCTCCCGTACCTGTACCTTTGCAGACTGTTGTTTCTGCTACTCCAACTACCTTGTCCGTTCCTACTATGCCTTCCTTCACCTCTAGTGTTGTTGCCCCTGTTTTTCTTTCTCCTTCTGTTCGTAAGCGTGTTCCTAACTCTGTTGCTACCCTTTATTCACCTCTTTCTGGCCCGTTATTTTCGTCTGATTCATCTGACACTCCTCAGAGACGGAGTCAGATCCCTAGTGGTAGGGAGAAAGAGACGTTAGTAACAATGGCACATAAGTGGATAAGACATCCTGCTAATTACACTCCACGTGTAGTCTTTGATACGTTTTCTCAGTTTAATGAGCCTACACAGAGATTCGTATTTGAGGAAATGTGTAACTTTTTGAGGGAAGAATGGTACAATAATGATGTAGATGATGTACCGTCCGACATAATTGAACTTCAGAGTCACTTTTCGAACGGTATGATTATAGGAGACGATGTACGACGTGCAGTGGAACGCTTATTAGCATTCAGACCCACAGCACATTCTCGGATATCAGATGATACCACTGAGAACTGGAAAGCGGTTCCTGGTCAGTATCCCATGAGAGAAGTTCCGCCACTGTGGGTGCCTGGTGATCCTAATGCGAACCCTGTGGTGCTACCGCATTTTCGAAGGGTATGGATACATCTTCCATGGAAACGATCGGAAGTTTTGCAAGTGAAGCAATCCTTACCCGATCCGCGTAAAAATCCGGCTGGTTATTATAAGGAGTTATCACAACTAATAGAAGCTTCTATTATGAATATTGCCGACATCGACATGTTGCTTGGCAATGTTGTACCGCAACCAGTTTGGGCTAAAATTCGTCAAGCCAATCACGCAGCTGAATTAGGGGGTGATTGGGCTGCACTACTAGCAGCTGATGCATTACAAGTCGGTGGGGCTAAACCTGAACAGTTGATCTTGGATTTACCTCAGAAAATCATTACGCTCATGAAAACTCTCATGCCAGCGATGAAGGTGAACTGGGATAAGTTATCAGCTTGTAAACAAAAGAAAGACGAGAGTGTCTCGGATTTCTTTACAAGGTTTGAGGAAGCATTTGTCGACCACAGCGGCCAGGACATGGGCGCTGAGGGAGGTCAGCGGTTATTCGTTGACAAATTTGTGTCAAATTTGCTGCCTGAGCTATGCAACAAATTAAAGAATTCAGAAAGTGCGTGGGCAGTTTCAACCACTGCGCAAATACTAGCAACGGCTCAGTATTATGAGAATAGGGAAAAGGAAGAAAGTGATCGTGTAGAAAAGAAAACGAAGAACTCAAAACAAAGGTTTTGTTGCAACAAGCATATCCTCCACGATCAAACCAAAATGATGCACAACAGCAGTATCGACCGCGAGCACAGCCCGATAGGACACAGCCGCGCTCTGACAACTTTGATTCCAGATCTTCACTTGGGTATAATCAGTGCGCATATTGTAGGAAAGAGGGACACCTAAAATATGATTGTCTTGCCTTACGGGACCGCCTGAATGGTGTGTCGACACGTGGAAACCGTGGTGGTGGTCCTCAACAGGCACCACGTGGTAGAGGTCGTGGTTCATCCCACAATCAGAGTGATCGTTATCAAAATCAATCAGATGCAAATAATTACTTTGACCAGCGAAATGCGGGGTCAGTTCGATCTGCACAGTATAATGTGGATGATTATTACGTAGAGCACGAGACTGTTGTAAATGACCATTACTAGGACAGCCAACGACAAAGAGAGGGAGTAGTGTCAGTTCCGGTCGATCAGAGTGGGCCTTACGTTGCAGTGGCTACATCGGGTGTAGTTGAGCCTTTTCTGTTAGACACTGGTGCGACGAAAAGTTCCATCATGCATTCAAAACTCCCTGGCGCACCTTTGTCTGGCTTAACGAATGTTTCCGTTGGATTCTCTGGCGCCCCTGTTAGTAACCCAGTCTCTAATCCTTTGCCTCTTATGATTGGACCTTGTGAGCTAACCGCTCCACTAATTCTATCTACAGGTTGTGGTGAAAATCTTTTGGGTCTGGATTTGTTGAAACGATTATATGCAACATTGTATTGTTCCCCCGAAGGAGTGGAACTTACTTTGGGACGGAGAGTGATCTCTCCTATGTATTTATCGGTTGATAAATTCCCATCGGAATTGAGTTCCCTCCCTGCGTCTCTATGGGCCACAGGTCCCAATGACGTGGGCCTGTTAGACATTCCACCCTATGTGATTCAATTAAAACAAAATGCGCGATTACCGCGTTTACCTCAATATCGTATTTCTCTTGAGGGCGAACGAGCGCTGTTAGCAATCGTTCATGATCTCATTGGAAAAGGTGTTGTTGAAGAAACGCGTGGAAACGTGTGCAATAGCCCTGTATTACCAATTCTGAAACGAACTGACCCAACTAAACCTCCTGTGTATCGTTTTGTAATAGATTTGAGAGAGGTAAACAAAATAGTGGTTCCGCAATTTCCTGTGGTCCCTGACATTACAGCCTTATTAACAATGATTCCGGCATCTGCCTCCTGGTTCACAGTGATCGATCTAAAGAATGCTTTCTTTAGCATTCCGATTGCAGAGGAAAGCAGAGACCTGTTCGGATTCTCATTAGGAGGTCGCAGTTTTAGGCTAAAACGCGCTCCACAGGGCTACTGTGAGAGTCCGTCAATCTACAGCCAAGCACTTAAAGGTCAGCTTGATGCCTTTGTATTGCCTAAAGGTGCAGCTTTGATTCAATACGTTGACGATCTTTTAGTGGCAGCTGATACGGAGGCCATTTGCAAAACGGCTACAGTATCATTATTGCACTATCTACATGACTTGCACCACAAGGTATCGCCTTCAAAGCTACAGTATTGTTGTCAAGAAGTTACCTATCTAGGTCACTTATTGTCAAAAGAAGGGAGAAGGTTGACCCCAGAGAGAATTGCAGCGATTTCCCGAATGACTGTGCCAAAAACCCAAAGAGATGTTCGTGCCTTTTTAGGTATTACGTCCTACTGCAGACAATGGATTCCAAATTTTTCATTGTTAGCGAAACCATTGATAGCCCTTACATGCAAAGATGTTTCATCCCCAGTACCCTGGTCTGAAGAATGTCAGAAAAGTTTTTCGGAATTGCGTGATGCGTTGTGTTCGGCTCCTGTGTTGGGTACCCCTGACTACAGTAAGCCGTTTACACTATACGTTCACGAGAGGGATGGTTGCGCGTTGAGTGTTTTGACACAGTCTTTTGGTGGTAAGCAACGCCCATGTGCCTATTTTTCTTCGACTTTAGACCCAGTAGCAAGAGCTTTGCCAAGTTGCTTAAGGGCAACAGCGGCAGCTGCGGCGTCCATTCGACAGTCCGCAGGTCTAGTCATGGATAATATGCTCACGGTAATGGTTCCGCATGCAGTCGACACTCTATTGAACCGAACGAAAACTCAACATCTGACGAGCGCAAGATTGTCTGGATATGAGTTGACGTTGCTGGCCAGTCATATACGGATAAAACGATGTAATGTGTTGAATCCAGCAACATTGCTGCCGATCGACGCAGAATCAAGTGATGAAGCAGTACATGACTGCTATCTCAAAACTGAAGAGGAAACTAAGGGTCGCATTGACCTAAAAGATACTCCATTGACAGATCCCGATGGTACTTTGTATGTGGATGGTTCTTGTTTCAAGTTACCGAACGGTGATGTGACGACTGCGTATGCTGTAGTTACATTGAGAACAATTGTGGAAAGTGCAAGATTAAGTCAGAATTCGGCTCAGGCTGCTGAGTTAATTGCTTTGACGAGAGCGTGTGTGTTGTCTAAGGATAAACGGGTGAATGTGTTTACAGATAGCCAGTATGCGTTTGGTGTGGCACATAGTTTTGGACGACTGTGGAGAGAGAGAGGATTCCTTACGTCACATGGTACGAAGATTCAACATGGACAGCTTGTAAATGATCTTTTGGATGCACTTACGTTGCCTAAGCAAGTGGCAATTGTTAAATGTAGTGCTCATTGTAAGGTGACGGATGATGTTGGTCGTGGTAATGCGTTTGCGGATGAGACTGCTAAGGAGACTGCCCGGAACCTTAGCACTCGAATGTATGTGACGAGTTCGGTTAGGTGGCCTGCAGAATCAAGTATGTGTGAGAACACTATCGAGAGTGTGAAAGCAATTCAGAATGAGGCCACCGAGACTGAAAAGGCGAAGTGGAAAGAAAGTACGGGAAAGTTGGATGCGAATGGTTGTTGGACTGACTTATCGGAACAGAAAAGATGGATGTTGCCTGATGCATATGTGCTGGCTGTTGTGACTATGACACATGGGTTAGCACATATTAGCGCGAAAGGTATCTGTAAATTGCTGTTTCCTGTGTGGAAGAATGATGGTATTACGAAATGTGCTGAACGCTTGGTTAAGAATTGTATGGTGTGTTTGATGCACAATCCTGGTAAGGGCACTCCCACTCCACCTGGCCATTTTGCCCCTCCTGCGTACCCTTTCGAAGTTATCCAGTTGGACTTTATCCACATGGAGAGATGTAATAATTTGAAGTATGTGCTGGTTGTGGTGTGTGCATTTTCTAGGTGGATTGAGGCCTACCCCCTTAAGGATAATACGGCTTTATCCACGGCAAAAATTTTACTCAAAGAGTATTTTTCCCGCTACGGAATGCCTCGGGTTGTGTGGTCAGACAACGGAAGTGAGTTTGTTGGGAGCGTGATGAAGAGTGTGTGTCGCGGGTTAGGGATTGTACAGAAATTTCATAGTGCCAATCATCCTCAGTCAGCCGGTTTGGTTGAAGGGTACAATGGCACCCTTAAACTAAAACTAGCAAAGATTCAGGCTACGACAGGTCTTTCGTGGCCTGACGCTTTACCCTTAGCATTACTGTCAACAAGGGCAACTGTACACTCCCGAGTAGGGCTCAGTCCCTATGAAATAGTGTTCGGTCGTCCTGCCAATGTTTGGGGGGTCCCTAGACCGGGTGCCTTTTGTGATCTTGAGTATCCAATGTTGATCGATTATCTTCATGACTTGACTGCTAAACTGAGGTTAATTCACCAACAGGTTCACGAAGCATTGCCGACACAGACGGAGGGTCCAGGCCACCAGCTCCAGCCCGGAGATTGGGTGGTAACGCGGAATTTTTCACGCAAGAACAATTTGGATCCCAGGTTCACTGGACCCTATCAGGTCCTCCTTGCCACGAGAACTGCAGTTCGTCTTGAGGGGCGGAAAAATTGGGTGCATGCCACCCATACCAAGAAAGTCCCCATTCCGTTGCCAGCAGACTCGTGGGTAAGGAAAGGCATTGCATCAACTGAAACCGAAGGATTGCCGGCGTTTGTACCTTTCAGCGACGCACAACCTGTCGGAGAATCCTCAGTGCAGCAAAAAGGCATTATTGAACACTTGTCATCAGAAGACTCAAGACCAGAACATTCAGCTGATCAACAGGGCGTTGTCCCTTCAACGGATCTTTTGTTTAACGAACAGACACGTCCTGGGAAAACCCGATATTTTTTGAGATCCAGCACTAAAGACTAATAAAAAAAACCGTTCTGTCCCTTGACAAATGCATTATCCCGTTTTCCATGATCAGTTTGAACACTCATTCTATTGTAATTATTTCGTACATATTCATTGAGCTTTGTTCCTTACATTTTTGTTTCCACAGCTGAGAGACATTGTTTTTATATATATATATATATATGAAATAAAGGCCGTAGGGCCGCGCGTGTACTTCCTCCTGGTTAGTAGGTCTTGACGCTAGGTTAAAGACCGTCGGTTCCTGGGAACTCCTAGGAATTGACTATTGCTACACAGAACGAAGTGCGTCAAGAAACGTTGCGGACGGTCATAGGAAATGGCATTTTCAAAGCTGATGGACTTGGAAAGAGCTCAAGCACAAAGATTCAAGCTGCAGCAACTCAGTCGTACCAAATGTTGTGTGTTCCAAATATTCGTACTGTTTGTGACTGTTTCTGCGTTATTGGCGGGTGGAGTGTATTACACAATGTCTTACTTCTTGCCCTCTATCATACCTACTCCTACCCCTGACTTTAAACTCACCTCCACTGTTTCTCCTCATTCTTTTCACATCTTACCTGAACACGAGCAGGCTAGACGTGCAGAATTCCGCAACAATTCCTTTATTCAGCTCCTTCATCAGCATCAGTTAGTGGTTAACACTACTAATTGTTGGGTGTGTGGGTTGATGCCACATACTACGGATAAGGGAATTCCATATCTGGTGTTACCGTATAGCTCCCAAGGGTCTGCTCGAGCATTTCAAACAATGTTTCGAAGCGCACTGGGTTTCCACCCCATTCGAGAACCACGTTCCCCCTACTCTGGTCCTACCTCGTACCAAAAATCTTTGTCTATAGCAATAGAGGATTTAGATAGCGATATCTATGATCCCTCGCTTATCCCTGAAGAAGAGGTACAAGCCTATAGGGTCCTAAGTAGAGGCGAATATAGTGTGTTCACTGGTGAAAAACAGCTTAAAGGCTCGCCTCCGATATGGGTCGTACCCCACACTGGCAATTTTTGTTTAATAGGTCGCGGCCGTAGATCGAAAGCCCGACTTGGAGAGAGTGCTTGCACTGAAAATTATATTTTGCCAATGGTCTCGTCCCCTGTGTTTTTGGCTGCCAAGGGTACATACTTTATTTGTCATGATCGTGCGTATGCATGGTTGCCCTCTGACTTCATAGGCTCATGTTTTATCGCAAACTTGTTGCCTCCGACATTTACTGTAGATGCAGATTATCACAAAACTAGAGTTGTGAGAGGCGTAATTAGCGAAGAGGATACTGCCGGTCAAGAGGCAGGAGACTTTTTCAAGGGTTTCCTCCCATTTGGGGGACCTATGGTTAATAGTAGGAATCTGAGACAGTTGACTCGAGTGGTAGAATCGACAGCTAATATTACTGCCAGTGCCCTTGGTAATATCACCACAGAACTTCAGGCGGATAGACTTATGACGTTACAAAACCGTATGGTTTTAGATGTGATCTTAGCAGATCGAGGTGGGGTATGTAAGGTGATCCATTCGAGCTGCTGTATTTTCATTCCTGATAACGCTCCGACTGTCTATCAAGCCATCTCGAAGTTGCATAAGATCTCCGAATCCAAACACGTGGATGTAGGGGATTGGACGCTACTTGGATGGTTTTGGGGCCTGATGTCGACTTGGGGTTGGAAAATTCTGACGATCATTGGAGTCGTTGTAGTGTTCCTGTTCACGTGTTGCCTTTGCGTGCAGTGCGGTCCTGCCTTATGTGGCCTCTGTGCTACAACGTGTATGAGACAGCCACCTGTTACCAAAGGGTCTCGGTTGGACAGAGCTATGCTACAGCAACATCTCGAGGGTCTGATGAATATCGAATATGATTCCGACTAGTGCTTGCCTACATGAGGGCAAAAGGAGCGTCTGAGGTTCCGTGACAATTTTAAGTGATGTTTTCGACTCGCACGAATATGGTCGAGTCTGGTATCTAAGAACCGCAAATGACGAGTTTAGTAAGTGTGCGCAGTTTCGCTGTGCTAACTTAAACCGTTCGTTTGATATGTTGGTTTTTCATCTGTACCCACGGGTTCCATCTTAGATACGGCATCCATTTTGTCTCTTGCCCTCAAGTAGCCAGCGAACGGACACTGTCCGCTTCGTCACCCTGGGACTCTCAGGATATTTGTGGAAGACACATGTACTTTGTAAATATCTTTTACGATGAGGGGGATGATACTGTAAGGCAGATGGCCCCGCTCGAGGCTCATCTTGCCGTCCGGTTTATTGTCTCAGCCGTGCATCTCATTAGGCACGTCCCTTTGATGCCTGTATCTCGTGTTTCCCGATACCTCCCCTTTTACACCCTTTTCGATTTCCCCACTGTCTCCATCTCCCTCTGCACCTGTCTTTGTCCCTATTTCGATCTGTTTTACTGCCGATTGGAATTCACTAATGTTGGGAAGATGGGTTTTTACAGTTGGGAACCGCCAAATGTTTCCGCACTTATGTTCCGGACCTTATGTGTACCAAAGTGACCAAAGCGACCCCTCTGAGGGATAATTATGGGAACCAGGTTGTAAACTTTTGTGTACCATGTTGTCCTATGAGTTAATTTTGTATAAAAGGAGCGATCCACAGAACCAATTTGAAGCAGTCTCCCCAAGTTGCACGTGTTGTACTTGTTGTGACTTCTGTGTTCCCTGCAGTAAATAAACCTTGAATCTTTGACGCCGAAGGAAGTGTCCCGTGTCTCTGTAGTTTGTGCGCCGAAACAGGTATCCCATGAAGGTTATAGGTGTTGTTCCCTGGCACCGCTGGTACTGTTAAAAAGTCCAGTCCTTCAGTATTTAGGATCTCATATTAAATTGACAGTTAAGAAAGAGTTACTGAGACTGAGAAGCAGTCTAATTCCTCTAAAAGCTTACACGTTTGGAAGATTAATAGGGTCAACGAAATAGGAGTGCCGCCTATGTAACTTTAAGAAGGAAAGTCTTGCCCACATAATATGTGTCTGCCCAATTTAAAAAAGGTAAGATGCTTTTGGCTGAAACCTTCGTATGCAAATTTGGCATAAGAAAATGCAAAAGTCACCTCGAGTCTTACATAAAGCATTAGTATAACCATCGATGCTGAATGGTTGCCTCCTCTCAAAAACTAACAGTGACTATCAATAAGGGGAATCATCCCTTAAGGAGTAGAACCCTCACTCACCCAAGGGTGACATGCTTCATCATATGGGTCCTCCTTACCAGTACAGAAAACCTAGTCGGTACTGGGAGCTACGACTTTGCGTTATTAAAGAAGGAGCTCTGAGATGTTTTATTTGGAAGGATGGATACTAAATCCCATATGTGAGGATGATGGGTGTCACGAGGTTGCAGCGCTGTGTGAAAAAAAGTGATAAGATGAAATTAAAACTGTCTAGAGTAGATGCACTAACATTTACTTTATTTTGGTGCTTTACCTGGCAGTGTTAAAACCTAGAGCAACACAGTGGTATGGATTTATAACCACTGTCACATTGAGGTCAACATGTTTCAGCCATCTGATCAGATCTCTGTATCGTTGGCTTTCTTCAGGACCTTACAACAAAGATCACTAAATTCAAAAAAGACCTGGATAAATTTGCACTTGATAAAGTGTATCCATACACAAGTGATCAATATATCCCACCACACCTCAATCGCAGGGGAGGGAGATATGGGTCTAACTATTCTACATCATCCAGTGAAAATGTTTCAAGTGATTCAGATTCCTCTAACTTTGGAGGCCAAACAGGTAGGCCATCTAATAGATGAGGCAGGGGAAGAGGGCCAAGGAGAGGAACCTTTTATGATCAAGGACCCAATCAATGGTGGCCACCTACACCATTTGGCTTTCCTCCATCACACCCACAACAACAATTCTTTCCCTACCAACCATATAACAACAACCTTTTTTAGGGTATGGCACAACGCATCAAAGAGGAAGAAGAAGATCGGCACAATCAGAAGTGAGATGAAACACACCGGTGGCGACAACGACCACACGCAGCATGGCACAGCCACTAGTACAACCGGGAACGAGCAGCAGAAACAAGTGATTGTTAATCTAAGCTCTTATACTCCGACTGCTACTGAGTTACAAGTTCTGGAGAAAGGGCTTGGATATGTGCCTACGTTTAAAGGTGATGCATTTCAGACACGTCAGGAACTAGCTGCCTTTTTTAGGAAGATACGTTTGAATGCATTTTTCAAGAATAAAGACAATACAGTGGTACACGATACCAACACCGGACTACGACCACCCTCGACATTCAATCCCCCTGCGCATTTGGTCCCGGCGAGGATCATTGCTTTTGAGGAGGCAGTAATTCATGATGTCAACAAGATCACGACAAACAAAACTGGCCAATACCAAAATTTAACAAGGTTAGAAAGAACTGCCTTACAACAACTAGCCGCTAACCAACAGGTGGTTTAAAAACCTGCGGACAAAGGAGGGGCCATAGTGATGATGGACTCCGATACCTATAGGAATGAATGTCTGAGACAATTGGGCGACGTGAGATCTTATCAACTTTTGAAAGCGGATCCCTCACAACGCCTACAAACTGAAATCAGAAAGAAGGTGGACGAGGCTAAGGAGAATATGTGGATTACAGATCATGAGGCTGTGTATCTGGTGGCAACATCACCCATTGTCCCGTATTTCTATGTATTGCCTATGATACATAAGGCCCAACGTCCCCCGCCAGGCAGACCCATTGTCTCGGGTATCGGGTCAATTCTCGAACCCTGTGGAATTTTAGTTCGTGAACTGAACATCATCTGCGCCATCTTGCCCATTCCTCAGACTCACGTATGAACATACACGACAGCCATTTTAGGTACCATGGTCTCCCTGTTCACGATCGATCATCAGCGCACTTCCCTGACCCTGCAAGCATCCCCCATGCACCCTGGCTGCCCCCGCTCTCACATGCACAAGTCATGAACCCTCCCCTTCCGCATGACTCTGTCTCTGGGAATCACACCCCGCGCCTGACCAACACCTCCTTTCCTTCCATGAATACCCTCTTTTGATAAACCCTTCCTCTACGCTCGATTGTCCACACCGATCCTTCCTTTCATGAATATCTCTCCTTTGATGACCCCTTCCTCTGAGCCCGATTGTCTGCACGGACCACTGGTCATCTCTTAGCCTGAGGATACAGTTTATTGCCCACTACTGTATGCACTCGCCCCTCTTCAAAGGAGCTACTATTGATCATGACCTCCCCACCCCCTGAGATTCGATCAGGCGCACACATTCCAAAGGAATCAGCGGAACACTCAGCTGCGTGATAGCCCCCTCCTATTGTATGGGGGGGTGAGGACCTCTACTGTAGCCACGTGTTGGAATGAGCCGGAACTGGGGGGTACCGGGGATGTCGTTTTTTCATTACTTCACAATGTCTTTATTGTAATGAAGAGCGGTCACATGTCGTAAACCAGTGTATAAAAGGCCAGGCCTCAGAGAGGCTGTTAGAGAGCACCTCGAGACGATACCTTGTTGTCCCATCTGATGTGTTCTGCTCCGTCGGAATAAAACTTGTTTCCTGTCTTCCTGTCTCCAGCGCCTGCCTCTTTATTTGATAAACTTCGTATGGTATTAGAGGCGTTTAACGCCGGGCAAAATTACTTAAGAAACATCGACTAAATCGCCTGACCATTTTTCTGATTTTCTTCAATTGGCGTCCCAAGCGTGGGGCCCATCAGCGACACGTGGATCCAGTGGGAGAGGTCCCGACGACAGAGTGAACGACTGCAACGATCGGGAGAGCTCCTGTCCGATAGACCCTCGTCTGACAGCCGATCATCCGAACTTCACTGGTTCCGAGCAGACCTCTCCCGAGTGATCTACGGTCCTGACTGGGAACCATCAGGAGTGCCGTGGTAGCAACAGAGAGTAGAGGACGATCGGGCGTTGGAAGCGGAAGACGAGAAACTGTCCAAGCGGTCCGGGTAAGGTCGTGACACACGACGAATTGCGAATTGATTAATTGGTTGATTGATTGAAATACTAGTATTTGCTTTGTCGCTCTTTGAGATATTCGCTGCCTGCAAACGGGGAGGAATAGGAATATTCTATCTCCCTTTGCGGATAGTGAAGGGTAGGTAACGCGGACTTTTGTCCCCCATTGTAATCTGCCGTACCTATTTTTCTCCCCACTGATTGATTGTCCGAACATAGATTGTTTTGGAGTATAGTTCTTTTGAGGTTCTCTGCTTGCAAATAACGTAGAATAGCAATATTCTGTCTAGTCTTTGCAAATAGTGAAAGATAGGTAGTGCGGACCTTTGTCCCCCGTTGTAATCTGTCATGCCTGTCTTCTCCCCACTGATTGGTAGTTGGTACAACCCGGACCGCTTATTAGAGATGAACCATCCAGCTCCATTGGAAGGCACCCCTAATAAGGACATGTTCACTAAACAAGGACTAGTCGCTATAGCTTATAGTAAGTTATGGCATAAATATACAAAAAAGGATCCCGAAAGTCAGTGGCCACTGATAGGTTCCTTTGATGATCATAAAATAAAAACGTTAGAAGCAGCTGTTAGAACAAATAAGGCAACGCCCACCATGCTCGATAGTATCGGCATGTGGCGCAAAGAAGCAGAGCAACGAAGGAAAAGAGAAGAAGCAAAAATAGGGAAAGAGTTACGAAAGGCAGCCCACCTGGCCGCTAAGGAACTAGATGAAGAAATAAGAAGGAGAGAGGAAGTTAGACAAAAGCAAGAATCAGGGTCAGCAGGCCAATGCCCTGTTAGGACCCCCTCTACGCTCTACCCGGAGATGCCCTCCAAACAACGGGCAAACGACGAGTTACTGCTAGGTCCTCCGATTATCTACATGCCCCCTCCTTATGCCCCCTGCCAGCCTCTAGCACAGCACCTACCAGTTCTGAGTGCGGGCGAGGGTGATCCTAGCGCTAGTGCCCCGGCTCTTATGGCCTTCGCACCGGCCACATTGGTAACAACATCAGATGAACTCGAGACTAGCAAGCAGCCAACAGCCAGACCAACTAGGTTGAGCAAAGACGAGCGGGATGGGATTGACAAGATAGCAAAGACACTGGTAGAACGGAAGGAGAGCGAAGAATATACGATGGATATGCACAATTCACATGCCGGTAGCCACAGACGGCATTTCATTTTACGGTTTAGCTACCACACCCTGAACGCATATGAGGATAGGTATCAAAATAAGGGTCCTGCTAAGCTGACGGCTCTATATAGAAAGGTCGATGTTGGAGATGGGACTGAGCGCGATGTGACGGACCTCTTCATGCAGACGCTTGAAGTCTTCCGCCACCTCACGGAGCAGAAACCAGAGGTTAAGATCACAGTCCCTGAAACGGCTGAGTCCCCATTAGAAGTAGCCAACACTATGATGCCTATCAGAGAAGCCGCCCCCTACTGGGTTCCCCCAAGAGGTCAGGGAACAAACGACGATATCAACCACGAAGATGCAAAAGGGAGGGTTGTGTACCATTGGGTTTACCAACCATGGGATCGACAAGATATTTTAACCTTTAGGCAAACCCTGCCTGATTTAAGGAAGAACCCGACAGCATTTTACACCGAATTAGGCACAGCCTTGGGCTCAACGATAATGACTCTAGCAGACATTGATTTGTTTTTCGGGTTATGTCTGCCGGCTGATGTGTGGAAGCAAATCCGGAAAGCTGATCACACAGATCTGTTCGGACATACCTGGAATCAACTCAGTGAGCTAGATAGACGACGAGAGCCCGGAAGGAAACCGATAAAAGACATACTGGAACTTCCGGACAAAATAGTTCAGAAGCTAAAAACCTTGATCCCAGAGAAAAAGGTAGATTGGTCAATAGTCACGGCTTGCCGTCAGAAACCCCAGGAAGACGTATCAGAATACTTCTCCCGATTTGAAACGGTGTCCTCCGACTACAGTGGCCAAGACATGACCACCGCAACCGGACAACACCTATTTGTGCAAAACTACGTAAAGGGTCTGTCACGAGAGGTTTCCCAAAAGTTACAAACGAGCGAGAGTAGTTGGGGGGCCTCCAAACCCGCCGCTATCCTCCAAATGGCTCAGTACTACGAACACCAAAAGAATGAGAATGATAGGGCAATCGAGAGAAAGAAGAAAGATTTGAAAGAAAGGGTGATGATAGCCCAGATACAAGGGGTGGCAGTCGGGAAAGAACTACACAGGGGGAGCTACCAATCAATCGCCCCTAGAAATCCACCCCCAAAGGACCGTACACCCACTCCCTACTCTGGACGTAGGGACATAGAAGATAATCAGTGTGCATTTTGCAAAGGATTCGGGCATTGGAAGTCTCAATGTCCGGTTCTTCTGGAACTAATTAAAAATAAAGAAACTAGGGACATCGAGAGAAAGAAGAAAGATTTGAAAGAAAGGGTGATGATAGCCCAGATACAAGGGGTGGCAGTCGGGAAAGAACTACACAGGGGGAGCTACCAATCAATCGCCCCTAGAAATCCACCCCCAAAGGACCGTACACCCACTCCCTACTCTGGACGTAGGGACATAGAAGATAATCAGTGTGCATTTTGCAAAGGATTCGGGCATTGGAAGTCTCAATGTCCGGTTCTTATGGAACTAATTAAAAATAAAGAAACGAGGGAAATGACGAATGGCCCCAGGACTAGAGGGCAGGGGCGGGGGTACACAAACGACACCAACAGCGACAGACCAGGAAGATCGAACACATTTGACCGTCCCCGACAGAACCAGTACCAACTATCTGACAGTGAGAACACTCCCGACTTCGCATAGGACTGCCAGGGGCAAGGGAGGGATCCAGTCGAGCTCTGTGTTGACCAGCAAGGTCCTTACGTCACCGCTAAGGTCCTGGGTACAAAGTATCCATTCTTGGTAGACACTGGAGCGACACGTAGTGTATTATCAAAGCGACTGATTCCAAGGGCACCCTTGTCTGGCTCACACGTTACATCGATAGGTTTCGATGGAACGCCCTCAACTAATCCCCTGTCTGTACCTATCTCCTCTGACCTAGGAAACAACCCCACTGACACAACATTTCTGCTCTCCTCCAACTCCCCTGACGCCATTATGGGTATTGATTTACTAAAACATTTCCGAGCTACTATTAGGTGTTCCCCAGATGGAGTCCGAGTCATCCTGTACGACAACCCGAGCATGTCCAGATCCCGCCCCGCACGACATATGTACTCTATAACTGATGCTGACCCATCCTTGCTCGACACCCTACCCCTGTACCTATGGGCCAGAAACGACTCGGATGTAGGACGAATGATGATCGACCCTGTGCACATAACTGTTCGAACAGACGCAATACTCCCAAAACTCCCACAGTACCGGATATCGCCCGAAGGCGAGAAGGCATTGGTAGCGATTATTCAGTCCCTGGTAGATGCAGGAGTGGTAGAGGAAGTGGTTAGTAATGTCTGCAACAGCCCTATCCTACCCATTGTTAAGAAGCAAGGTGAGGGAGATGAGAAAGCGTACCGCTTCATCATCGACCTGCGAGAAGTCAACAAAGTGGTGGTGCCACAGTACCCCGTAGTCTCAGACATCACCACCATTCTGACCCTCATCCCATCCACTGCCACCACCTTCACCGTTATTGATCTCAAGAATGCATTTTTCTCTATCCCCATCCATCCAGACAGCCGTTATCTCTTCGGCTTCACCTTAAAAAACCGTTCGTACCGATTTTGTAGAGCTCCCCAGGGCTACACTGAAAGTCCCAGCATTTACAGCCAGGCCCTCAAGAGCCAGCTACCAGATGGAGTGGTGTTGATCCAATATGTCGATGATATCCTTTTGGCGGCCGACACCACTCCACTTGCAATCACGGCCACTATCCAACTCTTGCACTTTCTTGCGGAGAATGGCCACAAAGTCTCCAAAAAGAAACTGCAGTTCTGCCAGCCTCAAGTGACATACCTAGGCCATATCCTGTCCAAAGAAGGGAGGAAACTTACGCCCGACCGAATCCAAACCATCCTAGACACCCCCATCCCAAAAACACAGAAGCAAGTCCGTTCATTGGTGGGCCTTACCTCTTTTTGCCGACAATGGTTACCAAATTTCAGTCTCATTATAAAGCCCCTACTTTCCCTGTTGGCCAAAGATGTTCCCTTCCCACTCCCTTGGACCCCCGAATGCCAAGCGTCCTTTAAGGAGTTGCGGGATGCCCTTTGCTCGGCACCCGTCCTAGGAACACCAGATTACTCCAAGCCCTTCTCCCTCTTCACTCACGAAAGGGAGGGATGCGCATTGTCTGTTCTAACTCAGCCCATCGGCTCCAAACAACGCCCTTGTGCCTACTTCTCTGCCACTCTTGACCCAGTCGCCAGAGCTTTACCTGCCTGCCTTCGAGCAGTAGCCGCCGCTGCTGTCTCTATCCGTCAGAGTGAGGGAATTGTACTTTCGAACTCTCTCACGGTGTTAGTACCCCACGCAGTTGACACCCTTTTGAACCAGACCAAGACCCAACACCTGACTAGTGCACGACTGACGGGGTACGAATTGACTCTACTTGCACCCCACATCACTCTGAAGAGATGCACAACTTTGAATCCTGCTACACTGTTGCCCTTGCCTGAAAATGACCCCGATGTGCCCCCTATACACGACTGTGTGACCCTCACGGACGAACAGACCAGGAGTAGAATTGACCTCCGAGACATTGCTTTTACAGACCCTGATGGAGAATTATGGGTAGACGGCTCTTGTATCAAACTCCCAGACGGCACCACCTCAGCTGCCTATGCGGTGACGACAGCCCGAACAGTAGTTGAAACAGCCCGCATCACGCAACGATCCGCACAGGCGGCAGAGCTAATTGCCCTCACACGAGCATGTATCATAGCAGCAGGAACCACGGCGAACATTTACACGGACAGCCAGTATGCTTTCGGGGTGGTTCATCATTTTGGGCTCTTGTGGAGGGAAAGGGGATTCCTGACATCCCACGGCACGCCCATCCTTCACGGAGATCTAGTCTCCGCCCTGATTGAAGCAGTTCTCCTCCCCAAACGATTAGCAGTGATCAAATGCCAGGCACACAAGAAGGTGACGGACTTAGTTGGACAGGGAAACGCACTGGCCGACATCACTGCCCGAACCACAGCTGAGAATAGGACGACGACACGCATATATGTGACCAGGTCACAAGCAGAAAAATGGACTGACGCTAGGGAAACGATTAGGGACATCCAGTCGGCCAGCACACCTCACGAACTGACTGAGTGGGCACGGGTGGGTCTAAAGGACGATGAAGGCTGCTGGCGGACAAAAGACACAAACAAATGGTTGCTGCCTGACTCATACTTGATTCCCCTACTGACTATGGCACACTCCCCTGCACACATAGGTTCTGCCCCCATGATTGAACTCATTTCCAAAGTCTGGCACAACAACAAAATCCCCGACTCAGCCAAACGCCTAGTCCAGCAGTGCCTTATCTGCTTACAACACAACCCCGGGAAAGGAACTGTGGTACCCCGGGGAGGGTTTGGGATCCCCGACCACCCCTTTGAGGTCCTCCAGATGGATTACATCCAGCTGGAGAGATGCCAAGGCTTGAAGTACGTATTAGTCATTGTATGCGCCTTCAGCAAATGGGTGGAAGCCTATCCAACCCGTGATAACACTGCCATGACTACTGCCAAAGTACTACTGAAAGAGTTTTTCCCTCGCTACGGCCTTTGTCGAATTTTATGGAGCGACAATGGCCCCCACTTCATAGCTGAAGTTATCCAACTAATCTTGAAGGGGCTGGGGGTAAAGCAGAGGTTTCATGCGGTCTTCCACCCCCAATCCGCTGGCCTAGTTGAGCGACACAATGCTACACTGAAACTGAAACTGTCAAAAATAGTGGCCACCACAGGTCTTAAGTGGCCAGATGCCCTCCCACTGGCATTGCTATCGATGCGCTCCACTCCCACTAAGCACCACTTGACCCCCTACGAGGTTGTGTTTGGGCGACCAATGAACCTGTGGACTGCCCCCAAACCGACCTCCATTCACGACGTCCCCGACGTCCTGCTGTCAGATTATTTATACAAATTAACTAAAACGTCTGTCATTCACCAACAGGTGCAGCAGGCCATCCCCGATGCTTCCAGGGGTCCCGGTCACGATATCCAACCGGGAGATTATGTTTTAGTCCGGAATTTTCAACGGGCAAAGAGTCTGGAACCCCGGTGGACGGGCCCCTGGCAAGTACTGATCACCACTCGGACGGCTCTTCGAGTAGAGGGGAAAAGGCACTGGCTGCACGCACACCACTGCAAGAAGGTCTCCTCGACCCTGGCCACGACAGAAAACGTCGACACCCAAGAAGAGCTCCTGAACAAAGACCGGCCATCACTGAACTGCTATCCTGATACCGAGGCACTTGAACTTGCAAAATTCTCTGATCCCACTGTGCCATCCCGGGAAGGGTATTCCTGCGTCAAAAAGGAGGGAGCTTCGGCTAAGTAGACCACGGACTAAGTTAAAATCTCAGAACGGTGGCCTAAAACAACCAAGGGTTACCCGGAGAGAAGCTAAACAAAGTCTGTGGTTCTGCCCATTACCGAGCACCTTGAAGATGATGGAAGCACCAGATAAGAAGATGATGGAAGCGCCAGATAAAAAGATGATGGAAGCAACCGGAAATACCCACTACAGGAACCCAAAGGCTGACAATTTGCACAAATCAAAGACAATCGCCTTCTTCATTCTCTTCCTCCTTTGCCTCCTCCTCATGACTTCCTTCTGGATCTTGGAGGAAAGCACACCCGCTCATCAGATATTGCCGACCACTGCACAGCCAACCACCATGAAAGAGCATCACCTGATCTCCCTTTCGCCTCAGCTCCGAGAAAGGCGTAAGGAGTTCTGGAACAATTCCTTCGTGCAACTATTGCACCAGCACAACCTTGCTGCAAATGCCACGAACTGCTGGGTCTGCGGGTTGCTCCCGCATGCCACTGGACACTCCATCCCCTTCATCCCTTCTCCTTTCTCAGTTCACGGCTCCTGCCTCGCTTGGTTGATCCTCTTGCAGGAAAGCCACAAGGACAACGCCGCTTCTGGTCAAACAGTGTCACACTTCTACTATGGGTTCTGGCTGAACAAAACAGGAAGAACGTCTGCCCCCTTTTGTCCTGTGACCTCAGGTTCCGCCTTCCATATGAACATCCCTGCCAAAGAACGAGTTGAAATGCAAGTGCTCCACAATCCAGCTAGACCCACCTTCTCCTACCTGCGGAAGCGAACGGCTGCCACTCTGACTGTGGCCCTGTCTGTCATCAATGTCACAGGTCAAAAAATTACTACTACCCTTTTCAAAAAGGAGACTGATCGTAACAGCCTACTCCTGTATAAGAGTCATCACACCAGATCCCTGAAAGACAACCTGCCGTTTGGGCAGTTCTTACGACTCCGCAGGAACTGTGCCTCATTATCAGACTACAAACAAGAAGCCAGTAATCTACAACACAAGCTCTTGGACAGAGGCTACCCCACACAACTCTTAAAGAATTCAATGAAAAGAGCCCTGAACAATAATAGAGACTCACTTCTGGAAACCCACACTAAGGAGAAGGACGACGCGATTACATGCGTGACGTCCTATACTAGAAATTCTTCTTTCATAAAGAAAGCTGTGATCTCACATTGGGGCATCTTAAACACAGCAGGCCTTGACTTACCTCGGCCCCGGTTTGCTTTCAAGAGGACGGCCAACCTCAAGGACACTCTTATCCACACCCGTCCTAAGAAGTCCAGCACACGCCCTCTGAAAACTCTATGGGACTTGCCACCTGTCGTGGGTCACCATCGATGTGGCTCATGCGTGATCTGCCCCCAGACGATCCAGGGCAAATCCCTGGAACTACCTAATGATTTCACCTGGCATCTCAATAAGCATACGAACTGTAACAGTGCTAAATGTATCTATATGCTTATTTGCCCATGCAACCTAATTTACATCGGGATGACGATGCGCACTGTCAAATTGCGCATTATGGAGCACTACAGCAACATCCGTTGTAAAAAGACACATACCAAGTTATACGAACATTGCAAACAATCAAACCACCTGCCCACTGATGTCAAATGGACTATTCTGGAATGCCATCCCTCAATCAATCAGCAGGGCCTGTATAAGGTGGAGCAGCGTTGGGTGCATCGCCTTCAAACTGACGCACAGGGGCTTAATGATTTTATCCCCTGGAATGCGCTTGCCAGATAAATCTAAATCCGAATCTCAATTTAATTCAACCCTTGAACTGTACACGCACAATATCGCGTGACCCCTCGTTGTCTGGTCAATATCTCATCCAGCCTTTCATATTTCCTGGGGCTCGTGTGTATGTGTATATATATATTTGTTGCCATCCCCCAATACCAATAGCGATTAAACCTGTGCGCATTGGTATTTTCCACACTCCAAGATGGCGCGCAATCTCAGCAAGCCTGATGCAGTACTTGCCGGCTTGTCCCTTCTTTCTGTCCACACGACGCTCGGATGCGTCCCCTAGCAACCCCTGGGACACGCCCACCCACGGCACTCGCGGTTACCGGCTTTAATACAGCGCGAAAAGCACAGCGCCCTACCGGCTGTTCTGCTCTGCCGCCGCCGTGGGATGGGTAGGTTCTGACCCGCCTCAGCCTAGAGCAATCCAGGTAAGGTGGAGGGATCTGGGCACAATGGACGTCCAAATGATCGGGACGTGCTACCGGGTATTTTTGCAACACTGCGTGACCCACCTTTATGATCGCCTGTAACCAACAATAAGAGTAATTGTAGCTGCTGGCAATATCACGTTTCTGATCAGGGTGTGTTACCATAAGTAATAACATTAAGGGTTTGTTTAGATTCTTTGCAACACTGCGTGACCCGCGCCTATGACCGCTTGCAGCCAACATTAAGAATAATTGTAGATGCTTGGCAATGCTGCGTGATTCACGCTTATTATCGCCTATGACCACTATTAACAGTAATAACACAATAATATCAACTTTGCCTTTTTGCAATACTGCGTGATCCACGCTGGCGATCACACGCATTATTATGACAAAAATATCTACATTCTACCCTCCCACGCAGGGGACTCCCCGCCGCTCAGGCTTTCCCAGGGACAGTCGGTGGGGCCCGACCATCAAAGGGTTTAGGTAAGACTCCGCCGTACTGTACCAATTGGCGACCCCGCCATTATAGCTATAATGAACACACGTGGGGCTTTGTTCACTATGTACTTGCAGAATTCTTTTTAATTGATATCCTTTATACTACCACTAAGCTGTAACCGCACGAATGGGTGTCATAGCCTGGAGTATAATTATTGGTATAGATCTAACCATGGTATCCGTAGCAATTGCCCTACGCGATACATCAATCCCCTAGCTCCCCTCGTCGCACACAGCCCTCTCCTTCCCTTTACTTCACCGGGTTTGGACATAGTATTGTTTAACCACAGTAGAATGTTGGGAATTTGCTGCTGCATGTAAGATCCTGAGCGAATACATTTCAGGTCTGAGTTTGTCTATTTCTTCCCAACTTCTAGGGCAAGGACCAACGCAGTAGCCCTTGCTGCCTTGATACACAGGTTGTATATGGAAGTTTCTTCGATTTGGGGGAGACTTCGCATTAATTGATGAGCAACCATAGGTCCTGAAGAATCGCCATAACTGGCGTGAAACATGTCGACCACACCATAGGCGAGGGTCGAACGAAGCCGCATCACCTTTACTGTTGTGCTTCGCTACCCCTCCCTTTATCAATTTTAATTAAGCAGTGAGCCACCCTATTAAAAATGTTCTAATGGACTCTACTGACTTACTTTTAACTTTCACTCACGCTCACAATTGCACTTCTTAGGTCCCTCACACGCATGCACCCATTGGCCAGGAATAAAAGAACTCCACCAAAAGAGTAGCACTACGTGTTACCCGGCAGGCATTGCACCGCCAGCTTGTCGTTGGAGCAGGAGGCCAATGATGACACGATACAGTTATTTGGACGGACGGCTATTGTTGTCCAACCTTCTAATTGTGTGAGGCATCCTTATTCCGTTAAGGGTTTACTTGATTCCCTGTTGTACACTCCTGAGAGTGGCTGTTTCTCTCCTCCTTTCCCTTCCTCCCTCCCCCTCCCTTGGGGAACCTTGTACAACTGTTGTATATTGCTCACTGGACACGTACATTGGACCCCGGTAAATATTGTCCGCCATTGTCCCCCCTTTTGTATACTACAGGTCACGTGTGCCTCGAAGGCCAGGGAACACAGCTGGTAGGTCACAGTTCCTGCCACATCACCAGAACATTGGTCTCAGTTGATCCCCCCTCCTTTGTTGCTTCTCCGAATATGTACTTTGTTTGTGGCATCAAAGCTTACACTTGGCTCCCGAAAGGTTGGAGGGGTACGTGCTACATCGCCTTCATTCTTCCCCCCACGTATGTGGCCCCAGCCTACCATCACCGGCAAAAGCGCGCCGGAGACATTGGACAAGCCGACTCCACCGGAGCACAGTTCCTGGATGCGGTGAAGGGACTTGTTCCTCTGTGGGGCCCAATGGCAAATAGCCGCGCTATCCGACACCTGACTCAGGCAGTAGAAACAACCATTAACATCACGGCTGGCATCCTCGCTAACAACACGGATGAGCTTCAGGCAGTCCGCCTGGTGGCTCTTCAAAACCGCCTTGTTCTAGATGTGGTTCTGGCCGACCGTGGAGGAGCATGCCGCATCATCGGCTCCAGCTGTTGCACCTACGTGCCAGATAACTCGCCTTCAGTCTACAAAGCAATCGAACACCTCCACAGACTATCCTCAGAGGCTCACCAGGAGCAAGAAGGATGGTCGCTTGGAAGCTGGGTTTGGGACACTTTGAAGGACTGGGGATGGAGGTTGTTTACATTTTTACTGATACCAGTCGTGGTACTGTGTGGGTGTTGCTTAGGTATTCAATGTTTGCCACCTTTGTGTTCACTCATTTCTAACTGCATGTGCCCTAAGACTTTGGACTTTAGAACTAAGCACATGAGTCCCCTCTATGAGATAGAAATACGTGATCTTATGGGGATAGATCCGAATTGACAAGCTGGCGAGACATGTTAAAAGGGAGGACTGTGGAATTTTAGTTCGTGAACTGAACATCATCTGCGCCATCTTGCCCATTCCTCAGACTCACGTATGAACATACACGACAGCCATTTTAGGTACCATGGTCTCCCTGTTCACGATCGATCATCAGCGCACTTCCCTGACCCTGCAAGCATCCCCCATGCACCCTGGCTGCCCCCGCTCTCACATGCACAAGTCATGAACCCTCCCCTTCCGCATGACTCTGTCTCTGGGAATCACACCCCGCGCCTGACCAACACCTCCTTTCCTTCCATGAATACCCTCTTTTGATAAACCCTTCCTCTACGCTCGATTGTCCACACCGATCCTTCCTTTCATGAATATCTCTCCTTTGATGACCCCTTCCTCTGAGCCCGATTGTCTGCACGGACCGCTGGTCATCCCTTAGCCTGAGGATACATTTTATTGCCCACTACTGTATGCACTCGCCCCTCTTCAAAGGAGCTACTATTGATCATGACCTCCCCACCCCCTGAGATTCGATCAGGCGCACACATTCCAAAGGAATCAGCGGAACACTCAGCTGCGTGATAGCCCCCTCCTATTGTATGGGGGGGTGAGGACCTCTACTGTAGCCACGTGTTGGAATGAGCCGGAACTGGGGGGTACCGGGATGTCGTTTTTTCATTACTTCACAATTTCTTTATTGTAATGAAGAGCGGTCACATGTCGTAAACCAGTGTATAAAAGGCCAGGCCTCAGAGAGGCTGTTAGAAAGCACCTCGAGACGATACCTTGTTGTCCGATCTGATGTGTTCTGCTCCGTCGGAATAAAACTTGTTTCCTGTCTTCCTGTCTCCAGCGCCTGCCTCTTTATTTGATAAACTTCGTATGGTATTAGAGGCGTTTAACGCCGGGCAAAATTACTTAAGAAACATCGACTAAATCGCCTGACCATTTTTCTGATTTTCTTCAAACATGTTTCAGCCATCTGATCAGATCCCTGTATCGTTGGCTTTCTTCAGGACCTTACAACAAAGATCACTAAATTCAAAAAAGACCTGGATAAATTTGCACTTGATAAAGTGTATCCATACACAAGTGATCAATATATCCCACCACAACTCAATCGCAGGGGAGGGAGATATGGGTCTAACTATTCTACATCATCCAGTGAAAATGTTTCAAGTGATTCAGATTCCTCTAACTTTGGAGGCCAAACAGGTAGGCCATCTAATAGATGAGGCAGGGGAAGAGGGCCAAGGAGAGGAACCTTTTATGATCAAGGACCCAATCAATGGTGGCCACCTACACCATTTGGCTTTCCTCCATCACACCCACAACAACAATTCTTTCCCTACCAACCATATAACAACATGATGCCACAACAACCTTTTTTAGGGTATGGCACAACGCATCAAAGAGGAAGAAGAAGATCGGCACAATCAGAAGTGAGATGAAACACACCGGTGGCGACAACGACCACACGCAGCATGGCACAGCCACTAGTACAACGGGGAACGAGCAGCAGAAACAAGTGATTGTTAATCTAAGCTCTTATACTCTGACTGCTACTGAGTTACAAGTTCTGGAGAAAGGGCTTGGATATGTGCCTACGTTTAAAGGTGATGCATTTCAGACACGTCAGGAACTAGCTGCCTTTTTTAGGAAGATACGTTTGAATGCATTTTTCAAGAATAAAGACAATACAGTGGTACACGATACCAACACCGGACTACGACCACCCTCGACATTCAATCCCCCTGCGCATTTGGTCCCGGCGAGGATCATTGCTTTTGAGGAGGCAGTAATTCATGATGTCAACAAAGATCACGACAAACAAAACTGGCCAATACCAAAATTTAACAAGGTTAGAAAGAACTGCCTTACAACAACTAGCCGCTAACCAAAAGGTGGTTTAAAAACCTGCGGACAAAGGAGGGGCCATAGTGATGATGGACTCCGATACCTATAGGAATGATTGTCTGAGACAATTGGGCGACGTGAGATCTTATCAACTTTTGAAAGCGGATCCCTCACAACGCCTACAAACTGAAATCAGAAAGAAGGTGGACGAGGCTAAGGAGAATATGTGGATTACAGATCATGAGGCTGTGTATCTGGTGGCAACATCACCCATTGTCCCGTATTTCTATGTATTGCCTATGATATATAAGGCCCAACGTCCCCCGCCAGGCAGACCCATTGTCTCGGGTATCGGGTCAATTCTCGAACCCCTATCGACTTTTGTTGATGTCTTCCTTCGTCCTTTGGTGTTGGATATGCCTACCTTGATCCAGGATACGAAACATCTTTTGAGCTGTATTCAGGATATCCCGTTCGATACTGAACACGATTGGTTGGTCTCCTTCGACGTGGAATCCTTATACACGTGCATTCCACAAGAAGAAACATTAACAACTATAAAAGGAATGTTAGAAGCACGTGTTTGGGAGAGCATGACTCCAATCAGTTTTGTAATCTTTTGTGCACGAATGGTCTTGAAAGAAAATTTCTTAAAGTTTAAAGAACGGTTGTACCAAAGTTTTGTCCCAAGATCTTCTGTCGAAGAAGTATCCTGTTCAGTTGATCCGCAGGTCTAAGAAACGTGCAGCAAACAATAACAGAGAGGCACTACTAGAACACACTACCAAGAAAGAAACAAATTCAAGACTTACATTCGTGAATACCTTTTCGAGCTTTTCCAACTCAGTTAAAAAAAACATCTCTCAGCATTGGAAAATACTCAATACAGCGGACAATGAAATTCTTCCTCCTTTGTTCGCGTACAAACGAAGTACCAATATTAAAGAAAAATTGGTCCATACAAGGCCTAGAGAGAGCCAACCCCTGATCACTCAACCGACGTTGTGGAATCTTCCACCTGTGATAGGACACTTCCCTTGTGGAACTTGTACAGCTTGTCCGCAAACCAAGAAAACAACGGAGATCGATATTGGTACAGCATGACCATGGAGAATAATGAAACACACTAATTGCAATAGCGAGCGACTTATTTACTTGGTTTGGTGTCCTTGTAATCTTCGTTATGTCGGAATGACTACGAGAAAGATAAAAACAAGGATTCAAGAACACAAGAGTACAATTAGGTATGGTAAACGTTCCACGAAATTGACTAACCACTTTCTAGATAAACATCATCTTGATACAGAATTGGAGCAACCATGGATTCCACCACATTTGACAGATTCATCAAAATTCTTATTTCGTAAGGAACAACGATGGGTCTATAAATTAAGAACTGATGTGATGGGTCTTAACGACGATATACCGTGGACAGTACGTTAGACTTTACTAACCTCCTTGGGGCACACCCACTCTCGTAAGAACAATAGGTTATTCCCCAATGTACAATGTGGTTGCTAATAATTCTTGACTAGTATCCAACCAGCAATAATTGAGATATGAACGACTATAGACTCAGTAGCTCACACAGCACACTAGAAATATACAGACTGGTAGAGATCTGTCAGATAATACTACATTTGTTTTTGATCGTTATTACAAACTCAAATTAGACATATTATCAATGGGCAATTTATGTGACCTAACTCAGTATATATGAACCTCTCAAGGTCAATGCTCCTTATTTTTGTAGGTATTGAGTATGTACGGCATATTTGTAACATGCATTAACACCTTTGCGCGATTCTGCGCATGCTCGATATTCCTGGCCTTTAATCTCTTGGCCAGCCTTTTATCTCTTGGCCAGCCTGATGTGGTACAGCATTGAGCACATGTGTAGTGCTGAGACACTAGTCATCACTCGAAAGTTCGGAGTGAATAAATTGAGCATTTATTGCAACACTTAACTATGAATTCAAGACAATCAAGAGGAATTGTCTTCCCGTCTACAGATATTCTGGCACAATCATTACCATCTTTTACCGGAGATTTAATTTGTGGAAACTCGTTCCATTGTAGTATTTTGTGAATCACGCATGCGCTCTATGCACTTCGTGCATTTGGAACCTTACCCTTCAGCACATGCGCGATGACAATCAATTAAATCAGGCACAAGTGGGGCCACTATAGGGTGAGAGGACCCCTGTCTCCCATGCTCGTTTTCCAGCATAAAATAGCTAACCCTGCTCCCTGTCGGTACCTCCCGGGGCGCACTCTATGGGGACAGAGGTACCGACGGACAGGTGAGCTTAAGGGTGAGCAGTTTTGGAGCCTGACCTTTGACTATACATTCTAGTAAAGGACGCTGATGTATTTTTGGGCCATGATTCCTCATCTTGCAATTGGTTTTCCGTATTAACCGGGATGGGGTTGACTGGTCTCAAGATAATGATATTTGGCATTTTGACTACTACACTTGACCAGGATCGTGCTAGTTTGCATTCCTATGATAATATGTGGCATACTAGTAAAAAAATCCTGAATACAACTGCATGTATTCTGTGTACAGACTGACTGATGTGTCCTGGCCTTTAGCGACAACCCCCATATGTTGATTGTGCTTAAACTGTCCATTGCAAGAGTACACACATTTGGTACCATTTTCTGCAAATGATTTAGTGAAATGAATGTTTCTTTGGTTCTTTCCCGCAGTGCGGGGCCTCCATCCTGAGCAGCCAGCCAGGTTGAGGTGAGGCAGGGCTATCCCACTATGAAGGGTAAGTCCCATTATTTTGTGATTCATCCATAGCACATACAAAATGAGTGATATTGTTATGTTACACAAATCATTAATGAGCATGACATGGATGATAAATTGTCTGGTGGCTTTCTCTCTCTCTTATTTTTCTTTCAAAACTACAGATACCTTGTGTATTACCTGAAAAAGAAGACACAGGAATACTGGTTTTGTATGTAATTTTTATTACTTCACAATTGTAGCAGCAGCAATACTATTATAACTGGTCCTGAAGAAAGCCAACGATACAGGGATCTGATCAGATGGCTGAAACATGTTGACCTCAATGTGACAGTGGTTATAAATCCATACCACTGTGTTGCTCTATGTTTTAACTCTGCCAGGTAGAGCACCAAAATAAATTAAATGTTAGTGCATCTACTCTAGACAGTTTTAATTTCACCGTATCACTTTTTTTCACACGGCGCTGCAACCTCATGACACCCATCATCCTCACATATGGGATTTAGTATCCATCCTTCCAAATAAAACATCTCTCAGCTCCTTCTTTAATAACACGAAGTCGTAGATCCCAGTGCCCACTAGGTTTTCTGTGCTGTAAGGAGGACCCATATGATGAAGCATGTCTCCCTTGGGTGAGTGAGGGTTCTACTCCTTAAGGGATGATTCCCCTTATTGATAGTCACTGTTAGTTTTTGAGAGGAGGCAACCATTCAGCATCGATGGTTATACTAATGCTTTAGATAAGACTCGAGGTGACTTATGTATTTATGAAGTTTATAGGAGAATTTTCACTTCGTGGTCTCTAAACTTGTTCCCTTGGACCCTCAATCTACGGTAGTTTTTGTATAAGAAAATGCAACACAGCTATTTTCGCACTTCTGAGTGGTGTGAGACCCCAATTATCGGCCAGATGTGTGAAATTGCTCAAAGAAGTAACAAAAATATTGACTTTAGCCCCAGCCAGCTCTTAATTATCGGTTCTATCAAATATTTTCATTTCTCTGCCATCCCACATGGGGTGCTCTGACTTTTATCATTTCCCCTATGTTTATTTATTTATTTATTTATTTATTTAGGGTTTTTAATACTAGCCCTTCTGTGATCAGGAATGACACTTGCAGGCAGCATTTTTATATTTTAGGTGATTATGGAACTGTGACTATGAATGTTGTATTATTGCTGAGAGCACACTATTGCTTTTTTTCATAGAGTCAAATGAGCTGGGGAGTGTATGTTATTTTGGGTATTGAACTTGTTCAGTGGGCTTTAGGTAATGTAGTATATTTTAGTAGGGCATTTACCTTTTGATTCCAATAATTGTAGAAGATACAACCTGGTGATTTATTTGAAACATTTTGCTCAAAGTGGGCCCTCGAATAACAAAGTTTGAGACCCCTGCTCTAGAAACTTCTCCCAACTTCAAAGAAGGTACCAAGTATAAAAACAGGGACCTGAGACCCACTTTTCAGTTGACATTCTGGACCTGCAGAAGAACTCTCAGAGGGCTACCTACTCCTAAGGCCTGCTGTGTACTCCACAAGACTGTTTTACTGCACTTGGAAGGACTGCATGCTGTTTGGAACCTGCCTTGAATCCTCAGAGGCCAGCTCTGCTGCTTGAGCCCTGCATCTTCACATGAACCCAGGACCACAAGAGTGACTCCAATGGCCTGTTTACTGGTCTACTTTTCAGAACCGCAGGGGCATGAACGGCTCCCACCATCTTGAGCCCACACCTGAACCAAGAGTGAGTGAGTCCTGAATGCCCAAGTGGTGTTCCACCAGTCCTAGACCCTTGTTTGTGGTGCTAAAGTTATCCGGATAGCCTAAATTGCCCACCGCAAAAAGAAATTTGGCTAAAAACTACTTTGAGAACCAAGGGAAGACTGGGACCAACCTGTTAGTCTATCCTCCCAAGGTGCATCACCTGACTTCGTGGCAACTCAATCTACATTCTTCTCGGTAGCAGCAAATCCTATTTTGCAGTTTTTTGCCAAAGGGGTTACCGACCTCCTGAAACTGTCTTCAGCTACAGCCTCCTGCCTCGGCCCACTGAAGATGTGCAACTTACAAAGTGACTAAGTCTGAACATAGAAATCCTCATCATTACTTCATCCAGCGACTCCCCGACAATAACACTCCCTCATAGGACACTGCCTGCAGCCTTGCCTTGCTGAATTTTACAGTCTCAGAAAATGTTCTTTAAAATTCTTATAAGTATGAAAGCAAGTTCTGACCAGGCCCAACCCACTTCTTGTATCTGATCTGCTCTCCATCGCGGTAGGCCATATTTTATTACTTTTACCCAGTCTCGGGTTACAAGGTGTCCTCAGTTGGCTCTTTGATCGTTTAGGCATTATTATTCACTAAAAACCTTAAATATTCATAACTCCAATTCTACTGATTGGATTTTAGTTGTTTTTGTGTTGAATTGTTTATTAAAATTTGCTCACTGTTTCTAAATTGGTGTGAGATTTTTCTTGTGTTGTGTTTTCACTTAATTTATGTTTGCATTCTGCATAAATATTTTACACATTGCGTCTAAGTTAAGCCTGACTGTTTTTTTGTGTGCTGAGCTACCCTGGGTTAAGCACAGGTTAATTTAGTGACTTCTTGTGGCTCAACCCTGCCAGGGATTGTGGCTGTTGCCTGACCAGGGCTCACACACCAGCCAACCAACAATCCAATTTCGCACAAATACATACAAGTCACCCCTAAAGTAGGCCCTAAAGACTCATAGGCCCTGTATCTGACAAGTGCTCTATCGTGATCAGGCTGAAATTGTTACTTTCCCCTGCTTTAATGTGACTAGATGACTGCAATTGGTATTTTGTGCTTTTGGGTGCTATTTTCACCAGCAAACACTTTAGCATTGAATATCTCTGGTTCTACTGATTGGGTTTTTGTCATTCTGGTATCAGTTTATTTATTAATACTTTCTCCATTCAGCTGAATTGCTTTGGGATTTTTCGTGCATTATGTTTTCACTTTATTACTGTTTGTGTGTTGCATAAATACTTTACACATTGCCCATATGTTAACCCTAACTGCTTTGTGCCAAGCTACCAAAGGGTTAAACACAAGTTAATTTGGTGACTTTTTGTGGTTCATCCTCATAAGGGCTGTGTTTGTCGCCTGAGTGGGGTTTCCACTCCCGCCATCCAATAACACAATTTCTTACAACCATATTTAACGTATCTCTCACAGTATGTATGGATTAGTTGATTGATTTCGGCCTGGGGCAAAAGTCTGTTCTTCCCAAGTCGAGTTGAAATTCTACCAGAAGTTATTGATTTTAGTGGCTAAGCAATAGCTCAGTTTATGACTATTATTGAACTGGTTAATTGTACTACTGGATATTCAGAGTGACCAGAAATATCAAAAACGTTTAGGCACTATATTTTATTATATATGTAATAAGTTATATGTGTACGTAAATTGAACATATAGATTACATCAGTTTACTTGATGAACACTTATTGTGACAGATCTCGACTATGAATGAAGCTGCCCTTTTGTCTCAGTGGGTTGATCGCTCACGGCTGATGTCTACATGCGCCTTGCAGATCACAAATTTGTATTCTGGAGGCGCCGACGCAGCATTTATTCCTTTTGAGGTTATTATTTTGAGTTTCATTAAAGTGGGCCACAACAACATCTCTTATTTACAGCCATTACAGACAGCAAAATTATGGTTTTTGGTACTGTATTTAGAAACAAATTATTATTGTTGCATTCACATCCGATTTATTAAATTACCAGGGGGTCCAGCCTCTACTTAGTTTGGGATTAAGGCGTTCTGTAGATGGATGCATTGATATTGGAATAGATCCAGGTAGCCTCTGGTTAATAGCTACATATATGTAACAAAGTACCATTATGGGTTTAAGACTTTTGGATGAAATTCATTTGATGAATATCCTATACAATTTAATTTCGGCTTATTGATTCTAACAAAAGTTTGTTATTTACGCATGAAGTCAGGGAGCGGGGAGAGTTCTGCTTGCCATATTGAACACATACTGGATTGTGAAGTTCAACTGTCTAGCACCCCCAAACACACATGCACAGGCACAATGCACTGGGCAGAAGTGGCTCCTTTCAGGGGCTACAGGGCTCAGCCCTCCTGCCTCCTGTGAAGCCCCGGAGCATTTTTTCAACCTAGCAGTGTTCATGATTTCGTGCCAGCCCTGTCTGCCTCATCTCCAGGTTCCTAAAGACAGGATTAGGAGTAGGGGTGGAGGGGAGTTGAGGCTATAGAGTGTTGTTTCAAAATAAAACACTCTGTGGCTGGATATCTGAATTGCGCAAGACTGAGGGGCGTAGTTCAACTATGATCCCCTTACACAGGCACAAACCATGTTATGTAGCAGACATACTGCACATGCCGCAGGCAGCACAGTATCTCTGCTAAAATGTGTCTGTGAGGGTGCACATCAGTTCATCTCAGAAGCAAATGAAAAGCCATGCAGAGCAGCAGGGGTAGTAGGATCCCCAGCACTGGTCCAGGTTCTTATAGGCCTGTATTTCAAGTCCTATCAAGAATCTAGGGGAGTGATTGAGGTGGCTCTTCCCATTTCCAATCCTGTCCTTGGTGTTCCTGTCTGGCTCCTCGCTGGGAATCATGGAATGCTGGTTGCAATGCCCAGCACCAGATTACTGCTATGCTGATGTCATGGAGCCGCCGCGTTGCCAGATAAGGGAGCAAGATCAGTAAAACAAAATTTGATTTCCCTATGCATGTGTGTATGTGTTTGTATGTGAGTGATTGAGAGTGAACGGGATTGAGGGAAAGTATGTGTGTCTGTGTATTTGAAAGTGTCAATGAGAGTGATAGTGAGAGTCTGGGTGAGTGTATGAAGAAGGAAAGTGAGTTTCAGGGAGTAAGTGAAGGAGTATGAGTATGTTAGAACAAGTGGTTGATTGGAGCTTGTGAGAGGGAGTGAAAGTGAGTCATGGGTGTAGCTATCAGTGGTGCTGCAGGTACAGTTCCATCAGGGCCCAGAGTCAGTGAGTGTGTGCAAGTGTGCTAATAAGTGTGAATGTGAACCAATGAGCACGAGTACAGTTCTGTGTGAGTCAGAGCGAGTGGGAGTGAGTGGGAGTGAGAATGAACAAGAGTATGTGAATAAGATCGAGGGTAAGAGAGGACATTTGAGAGGGAGTGAGTATGTGTAAGGCAAATCTCGAACAAAAAGTGTTCTGCTTGTCATGTTGAACACAGTCGAATGTGAAGTCTAGCTGTATAGCACACCCAAACTCCTAGCCGGTATTACGCCACTCCACTTTCAAATATCTACAGCGCCACTGGCACTGGTACATCAGGTGTGACACCAAGGAGAAAGAACGGGGGTTTCCTATGCACAGAAAGGCCTCGAAATTGATTGAGCAGTGATATTTGTGAAAATAGTTTCATCCGAGATGAAGGAGAGGTGTAAGGTCTGCTTTCTTGGACCTGCGCCTTTTCTTTGCTTGAAGCTTCCTGTTGGGCTGCAGACCATCTCCTCTGATTGCAACTGTGACTTATTGCTGCCACCTGGTGGCATAGAACTGTAATGTTTTTACTTTCTTGCATCTCACTGTAACAACAGGGATGAACGACAAAGCCTGCAAATCCCCTACAAATGCAGTAAATAGAATGAAATGCAGTAAAAATAGAGAAAACAAAAATATAAGCCTCAGCTCCTGCCCAGGAGCACCTGAAAAAGTTGCAAATCAAACACGTGCTTGCTAACGATATTGCGTAAATTCTATGAAATCTCACAGATTGTGCTGAAAACACTGAAAATATTGAAGTATTTAGGGATGCCCCTGCTCTACTTTCTAATAAATGCTTACAGATCCTACTTGTGATCTTTCGGGAAAAGAGGACAGTACTGTAAACAAAAACATACTACAGATCGAGTTTCACCACACTGTGACACTACGCTAACATCACTTTAACAATACCTGAGAACTACAGATGCATGACCGTTGTGCTGACTGAGCAGAAACGTGAGTGTTGCCCCCTTCCGATGAATGCAATATTTAGTCATCAGTGGATGCCAGCAAACTGTGGCACGCCTTGGAAGACAGGAGGACTTGTGAAAAATGTTGTATAGCTTGATTCTGCAGCTGCTTATAACAAGAAACTGACTTTGTTCATAGCAACCCTGCTACCGAACCAAGAAGGGAGGCCTGCAGGTTGTTCATTAGTTGCAAGACTGCAGCTGCTCGACTGAGACCTAGCATAGGCCACAACTGACAAACCTAGGAAAAACCTACATCTCCTTCCACCAGAAACTGCACTATGTGCTTTGTAGAGAAGTTCTAACATCCAAACAATAGTCTAGCAATACTCACACTGAACTAGCAAGATAGCTGAACTGTGCTAAAAATGACCTTTAGATAAGCTATTGAGCAACAGGTAAACATCTCGTAAACCGCGTACAATGACGCGGGGAACAGACCAGAGCACTGTGTCTGATGCCAAATCTCAGCAAGGAACCAGAAGAGTAAACACTGGTAATTGCAGTGTTTTGTAAATATGAATAGTAGGACCCTTCTGGTCCTTGATGGACACCATAGGAGAATGACATAATTGTATGGGTGTGGTGACATGAGGTTAATAAAGTTCAGGACGCAGTGCGTACAGTTAGTTAACGATTGCAACTTGAAGAATAAAAAAGGTGCACTACAGAGCTCCGTGCGTGGCATGGTTATTTGCATGCTTCCCTGGAGAATAAAAAAGTGCACTACAGAGATTCATGTGTGGCATGGTTCTTTGCATGCTTCCTTGCTGGGGAGGATGCTACAACTGGCAATGAGTTACGGGATCTGCAATCAGAGGTAACAAGAGTGCTCTCCCTGAGAGTTGACCGAGGGCCAGCAAACTGCTCATGAGTGCCATGTGCGCATCAGTCGAAGTGAAGCAGTGGACGGTTGGCGTGTGTGGAGTCAAAGCGCCACTCGAGGCAGTGCAAGGCTTTCAAAGATGGCAAAGGCACTACAGAAAGTTCAGCCACAGTCGGCCTAGAACCTGCTGATAATACCAAAAGAAGAGTCACTGCGCCACATCCTAACACAAAGCCTGCATAAATATAGTAAATAGCACTATAGGCAGCAACAACCAGGTACAGAGAATCACAGAATACCACAATAGCCAGGTACAAATGCATGCCAAAAGCAGAATTATTCAGGTGCCAAGAAACACTAAAGGTATTGAAAACCAGGTACGATGCAGAAGGTTGACAATGGTGACGACCATGTACAGGAGACAAAACAATAAATCGATGCCAAAGATGAAAAAGAGACCATACGATATCAGATTGGCTGCAACAACACTGATACAAGCATGCGGCTGGGGGTTAGAGATGGTATGAACAGAGCAGGTCCAAGCGGGCAGCAGGCAGTGCCAGAGCAAGCTCTGCTCTCGACAGCAGGAAGTTCCACAGATGTATATGATGCTGGCATGTTCTTGATACCCCCACTACCCTTTGATACCTCGAAACAGATTAATATTGGCACCAGATGAACTGCCTGGACTGAAAAATTTGACTGTTTCTTCGACACACTAGAAAAAACAAATAACAAAAAGATCATCAAATACTTAAAGATCGTTGCAGATGACATTTTGAAAGAAGCGATAAAGAAAATACCACAAGCTGATAAAACATTTTACAGTCAGATTAAGGCGGCAATAGGAATCAGGTTCAATCCAATGCCGAACATAGACTATGGAAGGTACATCCTCAACCAAGCCAGACAGCAAGCTTGAGAAACGATGGTTGAGTTTGCTGAAAGACATGAGGCACTCAGCAAGCATTGCCAGTTGAACGAATTCAATGATGAAGAAGCCATCAATCTCAAAGGGTTGCCTTTCCGACTCATTCAAACAATGGAAACTATGCAAGACACTCAGTCTGGAGAGAGTGCTCATGGCTGTGAGAACAGAAGAATGTGCAGATCGACAAGCTGCTGATATGGAAGCTGGAGTAACCCAGAGTGAATCAGCATTGAAGATAAAAAGTAAGCAGAGACACAAGGTCGAGGGCCATAAAGTGATGTCTCAGAGGAAAAAGAAACAGTGTTTCCCATGTGGATTCTCCTTTCTACGTGTTGGTAAATGTCCTTCCATTGGACAAACATGCACAGGCAGCAGGAAAGAAAACCATTTTGTAATGGTTTGCAAGTGAACAAGGCAATTGAGAGAGAATGACATTCAGGACGGCACATTGCAGATATAATTACACAGCAAAATGGTGCCAAAGTCTTTTCTCGTCTTGATCTGAAGAAGGGGTAACATCAACTTGAACTAGAGGGGAACTGCAGGTACATTACCACCTTTTTGACCCATCTTGGTTTGTTCAGATATAAAAGACTACGTGGGATGTCATCAGCTGCAGAACATTTTTAGGATGTCATTCACCGCATAATACAGTCTGTCACACATGCTTTTAATTATAGTGATGATATACTGGTACTTGGGGCCACTCGAAAGGAACAGACCGAACATGCTTATTCCCAACCTGAGAAAGAAAGTCTAGCTGTATGTAGTTTGGGCCTGTGAACACTTCCATAAGTTTCTATATGGAAAGCATTTCACCCTTGTCACCGACCACCTGGGTTTGCTCACAATTTTTGAGAATCTGAAGGTCAAGATGCCCCCTCACATCAAGAGGTGGGGGTTGGGATTGCAAGAGTATGATTACACTATTGTTCATAGGCCAAGGAAAGATCAAAATCCTATGGACTATTTTTCACGAAGTGCCAGTGTAATGTCACAGTACAGAGTCTAAAGGGGCTGAGGCCTCTGTTAACTTTATAATCAATTCAAGAATACCTGCAGCTCTTTCGGTCGAGCTAATTCTTGCTGCTTTAAATACAATTTGAGATGTGTGTATTCTTAAAGGCATTATGGCCCAGCAATCCTGCAAAGGAACACACATGACCTCTTAAGGATGGCTTTGAATACCAAAAATGTGAGCAAGGAACTCTGTCACTTAAGAAGGCATTATATTAAGAGGTTCTAGAATTGTCATTCCAGAGAGTCTATGACAACAAGCCATTTAACTAGCCTATTTGGGCCTACATGGCATTGTCGCCACCAAGAGAGCTCTTTGAGATGGGGCATGGTTTCCTCGCCTTGACGAAAGAGTTGAAAGAGAATTAAAGGAATGTCCTTTGTGAAACTGCTTGTCTCCCAAAACAAAGCAGCATCCATTCCGTGGGAAATTGAATTACATTTTTGCAACATGGGGTGTAGCCTCAATTCTTCAGTCCAGCAATGGCCCGCCGTTCAAAAGCTGAGAGGTTAAAGCTGAGAGGTTAAAGAGTTTCTCACTAACATGAATGTTTAACATCAGAAAAGTTCCCCTCTCTGGCTACAAGCCAATGGTGTTGTCCAACGCTTTATGGTCACTCTAAAGAGAGTAGTTCAGCGGGCTGCAGAAGGAAGTGATCTAAAATTAGCTCTAAGTTCAGTCCTTTGTGCCTACTGATCAGCTCCTCATTGCAATACAGGTGAAATCCCTGCACCTTGATGTTTGGGAGAGCCATGAGAGCCAAATTGCCGCAATGGATCACTCATGGGTCGACAGATGCGGACAAAATCAGTACGATAGATTCCTTGCACAAATCTAGAATGAAGATCTATGCTGAAAAGTGCTGATATGTTCGGGACGCAGTTTTCAAGGAAGGAGACAGGGTCCTGATCTAGCAGAATTGGAAAAGCAAGTCTGATGCTCCATTTGATGCTGTACCCTTGAGGGCTGGGATGAGCAAAGTACATGCGGTTGAAGAACCGGGATAACCCACTTACTGGGTCTCGGCGGCGGGGGAACCGCCCAAATCTTCCATACCTTCCATACTTAGTAAAAGGAGACACAGGAGCCTTTGTCTGCAGGAGGAACCCAGATTTATTTCAATAGCCCGGGCTATGGAACAGAGTCCCAAGCTAGTCAGAGACAAAACCCAGGAGGCTGCTACTTCATTCTGTAGCTTACAAGCCTTTTATATATTTTTCATCCCAGTCTTTTGGCTGTCAGACTATTGTTTAATCAGGGCAGTGTTTATAGTTGATAACCAGATACAGACGATGTTTGTAGTTAGTGACCTGGTCAAGGCTTGGTACATAGGTCATTGTTCACTCGGCTTTGATCAAGGCTCAGTTTTTCAGGTCTTTGTTCAATTGCCTTGATCAAAGCCCGGTCCTTCAAGTCATTGTTTAATCACCCTGATCAGGGCCCAACAGTCAGACCATTGTCTAGATAACCTGATCACGGTGTCAAGGATGATTACCAGGCTGGGAGCAGGAGATGGAAAACAAGCTTGCTTACACAGGGCGTGGGTATCTCATGGCTTTCTGTTGAACTGCAAAGAACAGGGGGTTGGGTGTGCGACATATCCTGGGCAGAAATGCAGGCTGCAAGATGGTTTTTGTCGTGTCAGTTTAGATTTTCCTCAGGCATCAGAAGAAATGACCAGGTGGGTCGTGTGAAAGTGTTTGACACGAGATGGCAATGAAAAAACAATGGAGTCCCGGTACAGATGATGCTAATCAGAAAAACACTTTTCCTTACGGTGACTGCTCAACGTCAACATCCCGAATCCATTACAGGAGATTCCTCACACTTCAAGTCCCTACCTCGATGTTTGTCGGCTCCTGATGTCAGAAGTGAGATATGCACACTTGAAAGTCTGGAGAGCACACCTCCTATGCCTAGCTCTGCATACCAGGAGCCTGGGGCAGGCCCCACTCCTCCGCTTCATCAACCTGACATGACTAGATCTGGAAAAGTGGTCCAAGCATCTCAACGACTCATAGAGGAACTATGATGTATATGTGTAATATTTGTACTTTCTATTTAACAAAGGGGGGATGTAGCGTCTTGTAAATATGAATAGCGGGACTCCTCAGGTCCTTGATGGACTCCGTAGGGGAATTACATTATCATTTGGCTGTGTCTAAGTTTGGTTAATAAAGTTCATGACACAGTGCGTACAGTTAGTTAACAGTTGCACTCTGAAGATTAAAGACATGCACTACAGAGCTCTGTGTGTGGTGTTGTAATGTGCATGCTACCGGGCTGAAGAGGACGCTGCAGTGATGAATACATGAAGATGCTCCAAGATCAAAGCAAGTCAGTCCATCATCACCACTGCTCTTATTTCTAATGCATTGAATTGTATTCTGGAAACAACAGTGTTGAAAACTGGCAGGACCGCACTGTGCCTGTATTTTTCATATGATGAAATTAACTGAAATGACGCGCATGACTTAATGCAACTCATGTTTCTTGATGTGAAATCCTAACAGACAATACCCTTTCACCTGATGGAATCCAAAGATGTGAGTGCTACATTGTCTAAGATACCTATCTACAAGCAGCCCACAAGCTTAACCTTGCAAACTATTGCTTTCTGCTACTCCCCCTAATGTAAAGCTATGCACAGAGGATATAGATGCTTTACTGGACACCAGAATTCCAACTCTGAGTGTTGGCAATCGCAATGCAAAACACCAGCGCTGGGACTCCTGGAAAACAAAGAGCAACAGATAATACTTTTCTCACCCATTCGAGAAAAATGACTCAGTAGTCGAGGATACTCTCAGCCATCACACTATCCATGCTCAGCAAGTCTTTAACCGGATGTCCTGGATACTGTAATTCAAAACAACCTTTCACAGTCTATGGAACCAGCACCTAAAAAAACCTGCATTAGTCAGAATTCGTAGTGAAATGGAACATCTTCAACAAAGCACCAGGTATAACCTCAACAAAGCAGTATGGACTCTCAAAAGGAATAAACTGAGCAAAAATGTGAGTCTCTTTCTTTAGGTTCCACCAAAGGCAATGCCAAGTCTTATGACATTACAAAGCTACAGTCTACCATGACATTGAATATGGTGCCCCAAAACCCTAGACCTAGAAGGCAGTGGCAGCAGTATCGCAGGCCTAACTTACGGCAGATGTTCAACATGCTCACAGAGTTTTTAAAAGAACACGCAATGAAGCAGAGAGGAGAAAAATGTGCAGCTGCCACAGATACAATAAAGTACTCTGTCAATTGTATTTGAAAAATGACCTATTGACTGCTTGGTAAATAAAAGCCAAGCACACCACTACAAGACAATATTCAACTCACATGCAGTAGCAATACAGTCAAGAGAGAGGTCTTTGTTGACACACTTGAGGCAATATTCATGCCTCCAAATGTCAGTAAACTGCCATTTGCAGTAAAAGAGTAAGAAGACACCAACCACCCCTTGATGCACCTACATAAAACTGAAGCAGTGAATATTGGAGAATGTATGAGAGATCAAGTACTTAGGGGTTCATTTAAAGTTGGTGGATAGTAGCTCCCCAGTCATCCAGTTTGACTTCATCATCCATTCTGCAGCAGAGGGCTCACTGCCACATTCAGAGATCCCCTCCTATTGCTGGGTCTGGTGGCTCAGTGGACTAAGGCATCCACTGCAGGGGCCTCTGTTTGACCTCTAGGTCACAGATTCCGATCTCAGTGGGTCCACTCTGCCTTTCATCCATCTGAAGTCGATAAAATGAGTACCGTTGGGTAACAATAAACATCTGTTAATCAGCGCCAAGATGCCGATGGGTGAACATGAGATTTAAAAAACGCTTTATGTTATATCTATGCCTTCTGTGCATCTGCTGGTGGAGCAGTTGTACTGAAGGCAAAGCTGGATGTTTGTTTTGCCCTCTCAAATTGTTATTTTTGTTTTAATGAGACTAATTACTAAAGCTTAGTTTTATTAAAACAAAAAATGACCCTGGTGAGCAGGGAGTTTTTTTCCCCTCTGAATGAGGGGCTTTGTCTGTTTTCCATGCCTGCGACCACCATGCCTTGCATGGTGGACCCAGGGAGAAAAGAGTTCCCACGCCTTAAATATGGCAGGTGACTACCACTGTGATCCAGACTGCTGGGTCAAGGATTTTCAATGGCAGAGCTAGATGATGCTCTCCCATCACAGACTGTGCAGTTTCCACACATCGAAACGAGGCAGAAGAAACACAGGTTTGACAGGCAAGAGCACTGCTAGTTATGGCGGGGCTCCTGTCAAGATGGTCACAACTGCAGCTGCAGAATCACTTATTAAGATCTTTATTGCATGCTTACAACACCAGTACTTCCCCAAATCCTGAAAATGAGCCTGAATTATTGTTTTTCTAAAGCCTGGGATATGACTCAGAGAGTCTACAAACTATAATCCTATGAGTCTGTATGACTTATGAAAGCTTCTTCAAAATGCAAGTCTTTCTCCTGTCCATGACTTCACATATAGTAAAAGCCTACATTCAAAAGTACTATTTTGGTTCCAGAAATTATGTTAACGAATCATCAATTGCTCAAAGTGGTGGGCATTATAAGTCATGCATTTAACAATAACAAATCAACTACAGTAGTCTTCCTGGATCTGTCAAAGCCTTCAACAGAGGGTGTCATGCAAGATCAAGCTACCTTACAAACCCAATATTTAGAGACCTGGAAGAATACACCTTTCATTCAGTAATGGGAGAGGAATTGACAATGGTACCCTCTATTGTTGAGAGAGTGCCTCAGTGAGCACATCATGGACAATTCGTGTACAATCATTTACAAAGCTTCACCCACAGATTTCAAGAAGACAGATCCTGCCCCTGTCTACTAATGATAGTGTTATCATCTCCCAGTCTTCAGTAGAGAGAAGTGGATAAGAACCTCAAACATCCCTCAGCAAACTCTCTGGTGGGTACACAAACATGCAGAGAAATCTTAAGAGAAACAAAGTTGCTCACCAAAATTAATATTAAGTAATATCCACATATCTACCACAACAGATCGGAAATAAAGTGGGCAAAGAGTACAGTCCATATAGGGGTAACACTTAACTCCAAAATCAGCTGGAGAAACCACACCCAAAAGACTCATGAGAAGGTATCTACCAGTCTGGCACAATTTTATCCGCTTCATGATTATGCAGATGAAGGTCTGTGTAATCACTTTGATTGTCCAACCTACATTGTCAATCTCTTCCAAAATGTTGATTGGCTGTTAGGAGTAGTGCTGAACATTCCTCCAAAAACTCCAAAGTAAGACGGATAGCAACAGGTGTTCCTTGTTTCATGAGTACAGCAGACCTCCACAGAGAGATAGGCATTGAGATGTTAGACAAACATCTCCTGAAAATCGACACAAAATTCAAAGAACAGCTTTGTAGGAAATGACAGTGTTTGGCATGATTTCCCCTCAATGTCTGCCCTAGCTGGTTTGCTAAACTTAGAACTATCAGCTAGATTCATGAAACCAAATTGCGATCGCAATAGCTGCGGAATCGCAATTGCAATCGCAATTTGATGGAAAGCAATTCAAGAAACAGAAAATTCCCAAAAAGCGAATTCGCTAAATAAAAATTGCGACTTCGCAAATAAATTCGCAGAATCCTGGAGGATGGGCATTTGCGAATCGGAAATTGCGAAAAACCATGGATTCTTCTAATTAATTTGCGAAGTCGCAAAACAGTCGCAATCGCCATTCATGAAATATCGCTAATTGCGAAATACGAGAAAATCGCAAATAGCGACGCGCAAATTAAGAAGAACTCAAATCAGGTGGTAACCAGTAAGGAAAAAAAAAGTTTTAAAAAACGGTTAACTAACTCCCAACTGGTGCAGGGCTGGCCAAACACATTTAAGACAAGGGGTGGTGATGGACAGAGTCTCTGAATTAAGCAGAGTACTCTCACCCAGTCAAGAGATCAGGGCTAGATCCAACACCGTTTTTTAGCTCATTGCACCATCCCAGTTTCAGAACCTGGCTGTATGCAAATTAGTCTGTCCCTGGCCCAGTGCATCATGGGAACAGGGCAGACCAGACTACAAAAGCCAATTCTTACACTGGGAAGGAAACAAGCTTCCGGGGACCGGTTTCTGGCATTACAGCCGTCTTCGGCCCGGCTTGCTTGAATCCTGATGGTGCAATGAGCAAGGGACTCACATCTGAGTATACCCTTCCACGCTTAGGGTGGACAAAATTATTTACAACAAGGGGTGGTGATGGACAGAGTCTCTGAATTAAGCAGAGTACTCTCACCCAGTCAAGAGATCAGGGCTAGATCCAACACCGTTTTTTAGCTCATTGCACCATCCCAGTTTCAGAACCTGGCTGTATGCAAATTAGTCTGTCCCTGGCCCAGTGCATCATGGGAACAGGGCAGACCAGACTACAAAAGCCAATTCTTACACTGGGAAGGAAACAAGCTTCCGGGGACCGGTTTCTGGCATTACAGCCGTCTTCGGCCCGGCTTGCTTGAATCCTGATGGTGCAATGAGCAAGGGACTCACATCTGAGTATACCCTTCCACGCTTAGGGTGGACAAAATTATTTACAACAAGGGGTGGTGATGGACAGAGTCTCTGAATTAAGCAGAGTACTCTCACCCAGTCAAGAGATCAGGGCTAGATCCAACACCGTTTTTTAGCTCATTGCACCATCCCAGTTTCAGAACCTGGCTGTATGCAAATTAGTCTGTCCCTGGCCCAGTGCATCATGGGAACAGGGCAGACCAGACTACAAAAGCCAATTCTTACACTGGGAAGGAAACAAGCTTCCGGGGACCGGTTTCTGGCATTACAGCCGTCTTCGGCCCGGCTTGCTTGAATCCTGATGGTGCAATGAGCAAGGGACTCACATCTGAGTATACCCTTCCACGCTTAGGGTGGACAAAATTATTTACAACAAGGGGTGGTGATGGACAGAGTCTCTGAATTAAGCAGAGTACTCTCACCCAGTCAAGAGATCAGGGCTAGATCCAACACCGTTTTTTAGCTCATTGCACCATCCCAGTTTCAGAACCTGGCTGTATGCAAATTAGTCTGTGGATCAAGCCCTGATCTTTGGACTGGGTAAGAGTGGTCTGCTTAATTCAGACACTCTGTTCATCACCACCCCCTTTTCTGTATCGTTTTTGGCCACTATAGGTGTGGCAGGGTATACTCAGACATGAGTCCCTTTCTCACTGCTCCATCAGGATTCAAGCAAGCCGGGCCGAAGAGGCTGAAATGCCAGAAACCGGTCCCCGGTAGCTTGTCTCCTTTCTGGTGAAGAATTGGCTTGGTAGTTTGGTCTGCCCTGTTCCCATGATGCACTGGGCCAGGGACAGACTAATTTGCATATAGCCAGGTTCTGAGCTGGGATGGGGCAGTGAGATAAATAACGGTGATGGATCAAGCCCTGATCTTTGGACTGGGTAAGAGTGGTCTGCTTAATTCAGACACTCTGTTCATCACCACCCCCTTTTCTGTATCGTTTTTGGCCACTATAGGTGTGGCAGGGTATACTCAGACATGAGTCCCTTTCTCACTGCTCCATCAGGATTCAAGCAAGCCGGGCCGAAGAGGCTGAAATGCCAGAAACCGGTCCCCGGTAGCTTGTCTCCTTTCTGGTGAAGAATTGGCTTGGTAGTTTGGTCTGCCCTGTTCCCATGATGCACTGGGCCAGGGACAGACTAATTTGCATATAGCCAGGTTCTGAGCTGGGATGGGGCAGTGAGATAAATAACGGTGATGGATCAAGCCCTGATCTTTGGACTGGGTAAGAGTGGTCTGCTTAATTCAGACACTCTGTTCATCACCACCCCCTTTTCTGTATCGTTTTTGGCCACTATAGGTGTGGCAGGGTATACTCAGACATGAGTCCCTTTCTCACTGCTCCATCAGGATTCAAGCAAGCCGGGCCGAAGAGGCTGAAATGCCAGAAACCGGTCCCCGGTAGCTTGTCTCCTTTCTGGTGAAGAATTGGCTTGGTAGTTTGGTCTGCCCTGTTCCCATGATGCACTGGGCCAGGGACAGACTAATTTGCATATAGCCAGGTTCTGAGCTGGGATGGGGCAGTCAGATAAATAACGGTGATGGATCAAGCCCTGATCTTTGGACTGGGTAAGAGTGGTCTGCTTAATTCAGACACTCTGTTCATCACCACCCCCTTTTCTGTATCGTTTTTGGCCACTATAGGTGTGGCAGGGTATACTCAGACATGAGTCCCTTTCTCACTGCTCCATCAGGATTCAAGCAAGCTGGGCCGAAGAGGCTGAAATGCCAGAAACCGGTCCCCGGTAGCTTGTCTCCTTTCTGGTGAAGAATTGGCTTGGTAGTTTGGTCTGCCCTGTTCCCATGATGCACTGGGCCAGGGACAGACTAATTTGCATATAGCCAGGTTCTGAGCTGGGATGGGGCAGTGAGATAAATAACGGTGATGGATCAAGCCCTGATCTTTGGACTGGGTAAGAGTGGTCTGCTTAATTCAGACACTCTGTTCATCACCACCCCCTTTTCTGTATCGTTTTTGGCCACTATAGGTGTGGCAGGGTATACTCAGACATGAGTCCCTTTCTCACTGCTCCATCAGGATTCAAGCAAGCCGGGCCGAAGAGGCTGAAATGCCAGAAACCGGTCCCCGGTAGCTTGTCTCCTTTCTGGTGAAGAATTGGCTTGGTAGTTTGGTCTGCCCTGTTCCCATGATGCACTGGGCCAGGGACAGACTAATTTGCATATAGCCAGGTTCTGAGCTGGGATGGGGCAGTGAGATAAATAACGGTGATGGATCAAGCCCTGATCTTTGGACTGGGTAAGAGTGGTCTGCTTAATTCAGACACTCTGTTCATCACCACCCCCTTTTCTGAATCGTTTTTGGCCACTATAGGTGTGGCAGGGTATACTCAGACATGAGTCCCTTTCTCACTGCTCCATCAGGATTCAAGCAAGCCGGGCCGAAGAGGCTGAAATGCCAGAAACCGGTCCCCGGTAGCTTGTCTCCTTTCTGGTAAAGAATTGGCTTGGTAGTTTGGTCTGCCCTGTTCCCATGATGCACTGGGCCAGGGACAGACTAATTTGCATATAGCCAGGTTCTGAGCTGGGATGGGGCAGTGAGATAAATAACGGTGATGGATCAAGCCCTGATCTTTGGACTGGGTAAGAGTGGTCTGCTTAATTCAGACACTCTGTTCATCACCACCCCCTTTTCTGAATCGTTTTTGGCCACTATAGGTGTGGCAGGGTATACTCAGACATGAGTCCCTTTCTCACTGCTCCATCAGGATTCAAGCAAGCCGGGCCGAAGAGGCTGAAATGCCAGAAACCGGTCCCCGGTAGCTTGTCTCCTTTCTGGTAAAGAATTGGCTTGGTAGTTTGGTCTGCCCTGTTCCCATGATGCACTGGGCCAGGGACAGACTAATTTGCATATAGCCAGGTTCTGAGCTGGGATGGGGCAGTGAGATAAATAACGGTGATGGATCAAGCCCTGATCTTTGGACTGGGTAAGAGTGGTCTGCTTAATTCAGACACTCTGTTCATCACCACCCCCTTTTCTGAATCGTTTTTGGCCACTATAGGTGTGGCAGGGTATACTCAGACATGAGTCCCTTTCTCACTGCTCCATCAGGATTCAAGCAAGCCGGGCCGAAGAGGCTGAAATGCCAGAAACCGGTCCCCGGTAGCTTGTCTCCTTTCTGGTAAAGAATTGGCTTGGTAGTTTGGTCTGCCCTGTTCCCATGATGCACTGGGCCAGGGACAGACTAATTTGCATATAGCCAGGTTCTGAGCTGGGATGGGGCAGTGAGATAAATAACGGTGATGGATCAAGCCCTGATCTTTGGACTGGGTAAGAGTGGTCTGCTTAATTCAGACACTCTGTTCATCACCACCCCCTTTTCTGAATCGTTTTTGGCCACTATAGGTGTGGCAGGTTATACTCAGACATGAGTCCCTTTCTCACTGCTCCATCAGGATTCAAGCAAGCCGGGCCGAAGAGGCTGAAATGCCAGAAACCGGTCCCCGGTAGCTTGTCTCCTTTCTGGTAAAGAATTGGCTTGGTAGTTTGGTCTGCCCTGTTCCCATGATGCACTGGGCCAGGGACAGACTAATTTGCATATAGCCAGGTTCTGAGCTGGGATGGGGCAGTGAGATAAATAACGGTGATGGATCAAGCCCTGATCTTTGGACTGGGTAAGAGTGGTCTGCTTAATTCAGACACTCTGTTCATCACCACCCCCTTTTCTGAATCGTTTTTGGCCACTATAGGTGTGGCAGGGTATACTCAGACATGAGTCCCTTTCTCACTGCTCCATCAGGATTCAAGCAAGCCGGGCCGAAGAGGCTGAAATGCCAGAAACCGGTCCCCGGTAGCTTGTCTCCTTTCTGGTAAAGAATTGGCTTGGTAGTTTGGTCTGCCCTGTTCCCATGATGCACTGGGCCAGGGACAGACTAATTTGCATATAGCCAGGTTCTGAGCTGGGATGGGGCAGTGAGATAAATAACGGTGATGGATCAAGCCCTGATCTTTGGACTGGGTAAGAGTGGTCTGCCTAATTCAGACACTCTGTTCATCACCACCCCCTTTTCTGAATCGTTTTTGGCCACTATAGGTGTGGCAGGGTATACTCAGACATGAGTCCCTTTCTCACTGCTCCATCAGGATTCAAGCAAGCCGGGCCGAAGAGGCTGAAATGCCAGAAACCGGTCCCCGGTAGCTTGTCTCCTTTCTGGTAAAGAATTGGCTTGGTAGTTTGGTCTGCCCTGTTCCCATGATGCACTGGGCCAGGGACAGACTAATTTGCATATAGCCAGGTTCTGAGCTGGGATGGGGCAGTGAGATAAATAACGGTGATGGATCAAGCCCTGATCTTTGGACTGGGTAAGAGTGGTCTGCTTAATTCAGACACTCTGTTCATCACCACCCCCCTTTTCTGAACTGTTCCCATGATGCACTGGGCCAGGGACAGACTAATTTGCATATAGCCAGGTTCTGAGCTGGGATGGGGCAGTGAGATAAATAACGGTGATGGATCAAGCCCTGATCAATGAGCAAGGGACTCACATCTGAGTATACCCTTCCACGCTTAGGGTGGACAAAATTATTTACAACAAGGGGTGGTGATGGACAGAGTCTCTGAATTAAGCAGAGTACTCTCACCCAGTCAAGAGATCAGGGCTAGATCCAACACCGTTTTTTAGCTCATTGCACCATCCCAGATTCAGAACCTGGCTGTATGCAAATTAGTCTGTCCCTGGCCCAGTGCATCATGGGAACAGGGCAGACCAGACTACAAAAGCCAATTCTTACACTGGGAAGGAAACAAGCTTCCGGGGACCGGTTTCTGGCATTACAGCCGTCTTCGGCCCGGCTTGCTTGAATCCTGATGGTGCAATGAGCAAGGGACTCACATCTGAGTATACCCTTCCACGCTTAGGGTGGACAAAATTATTTACAACAAGGGGTGGTGATGGACAGAGTCTCTGAATTAAGCAGAGTACTCTCACCCAGTCAAGAGATCAGGGCTAGATCCAACACCGTTTTTTAGCTCATTGCACCATCCCAGTTTCAGAACCTGGCTGTATGCAAATTAGTCTGTCTCTGGCCCAGTGCATCATGGGAACAGGGCAGACCAGACTACAGGATCAAGCCCTGATCTTTGGACTGGGTAAGAGTGGTCTGCTTAATTCAGACACTCTGTTCATCACCACCCCCTTTTCTGTATCGTTTTTGGCTACTATAGGTGTGGCAGGGTATACTCAGACATGAGTCCCTTTCTCACTGCTCCATCAGGATTCAAGCAAGCCGGGCCGAAGAGGCTGAAATGCCAGAAACCGGTCCCCGGTAGCTTGTCTCCTTTCTGGTGAAGAATTGGCTTGGTACTTTGGTCTGCCCTGTTCCCATGATGCACTGGGCCAGGGACAGACTAATTTGCATATAGCCAGGTTCTGAGCTGGGATGGGGCAGTGAGATAAATAACGGTGATGGATCAAGCCCTGATCTTTGGACTGGGTAAGAGTGGTCTGCTTAATTCAGACACTCTGTTCATCACCACCCCCTTTTCTGTATCGTTTTTGGCCACTATAGGTGTGGCAGGGTATACTCAGACATGAGTCCCTTTCTCACTGCTCCATCAGGATTCAAGCAAGCCGGGCCGAAGAGGCTGAAATGCCAGAAACCGGTCCCCGGTAGCTTGTCTCCTTTCTGGTGAAGAATTGGCTTGGTAGTTTGGTCTGCCCTGTTCCCATGATGCACTGGGCCAGGGACAGACTAATTTGCATATAGCCAGGTTCTGAGCTGGGATGGGGCAGTGAGATAAATAACGGTGATGGATCAAGCCCTGATCTTTGGGCTGGGTAAGAGTGGTCTGCTTAATTCAGACACTCTGTTCATCACCACCCCCTTTTCTGTATCGTTTTTGGCCACTATAGGTGTGGCAGGGTATACTCAGACATGAGTCCCTTTCTCACTGCTCCATCAGGATTCAAGCAAGCCGGGCCGAAGAGGCTGAAATGCCAGAAACCGGTCCCCGGTAGCTTGTCTCCTTTCTGGTGAAGAATTGGCTTGGTAGTTTGGTCTGCCCTGTTCCCATGATGCACTGGGCCAGGGACAGACTAATTTGCATATAGCCAGGTTCTGAGCTGGGATGGGGCAGTGAGATAAATAACGGTGATGGATCAAGCCCTGATCTTTGGACTGGGTAAGAGTGGTCTGCTTAATTCAGACACTCTGTTCATCACCACCCCCTTTTCTGTATCGTTTTTGGCCACTATAGGTGTGGCAGGGTATACTCAGACATGAGTCCCTTTCTCACTGCTCCATCAGGATTCAAGCAAGCCGGGCCGAAGAGGCTGAAATGCCAGAAACCGGTCCCCGGTAGCTTGTCTCCTTTCTGGTGAAGAATTGGCTTGGTAGTTTGGTCTGCCCTGTTCCCATGATGCACTGGGCCAGGGACAGACTAATTTGCATATAGCCAGGTTCTGAGCTGGGATGGGGCAGTGAGATAAATAACGGTGATGGATCAAGCCCTGATCTTTGGACTGGGTAAGAGTGGTCTGCTTAATTCAGACACTCTGTTCATCACCACCCCCTTTTCTGTATCGTTTTTGGCCACTATAGGTGTGGCAGGGTGTACTCAGACATGAGTCCCTTTCTCACTGCTCCATCAGGATTCAAGCAAGCCGGGCCGAAGAGGCTGAAATGCCAGAAACCGGTCCCCGGTAGCTTGTCTCCTTTCTGGTGAAGAATTGGCTTGGTAGTTTGGTCTGCCCTGTTCCCATGATGCACTGGGCCAGGGACAGACTAATTTGCATATAGCCAGGTTCTGAGCTGGGATGGGGCAGTGAGATAAATAACGGTGATGGATCAAGCCCTGATCTTTGGACTGGGTAAGAGTGGTCTGCTTAATTCAGACACTCTGTTCATCACCACCCCCTTTTCTGTATCGTTTTTGGCCACTATAGGTGTGGCAGGGTATACTCAGACATGAGTCCCTTTCTCACTGCTCCATCAGGATTCAAGCAAGCCGGGCCGAAGAGGCTGAAATGCCAGAAACCGGTCCCCGGTAGCTTGTCTCCTTTCTGGTGAAGAATTGGCTTGGTAGTTTGGTCTGCCCTGTTCCCATGATGCACTGGGCCAGGGACAGACTAATTTGCATATAGCCAGGTTCTGAGCTGGGATGGGGCAGTGAGATAAATAACGGTGATGGATCAAGCCCTGATCTTTGGACTGGGTAAGAGTGGTCTGCTTAATTCAGACACTCTGTTCATCACCACCCCCTTTTCTGTATCGTTTTTGGCCACTATAGGTGTGGCAGGGTATACTCAGACATGAGTCCCTTTCTCACTGCTCCATCAGGATTCAAGCAAGCCGGGCCGAAGAGGCTGAAATGCCAGAAACCGGTCCCCGGTAGCTTGTCTCCTTTCTGGTGAAGAATTGGCTTGGTAGTTTGGTCTGCCCTGTTCCCATGATGCACTGGGCCAGGGACAGACTAATTTGCATATAGCCAGGTTCTGAGCTGGGATGGGGCAGTGAGATAAATAACGGTGATGGATCAAGCCCTGATCTTTGGACTGGGTAAGAGTGGTCTGCTTAATTCAGACACTCTGTTCATCACCACCCCCTTTTCTGTATCGTTTTTGGCCACTATAGGTGTGGCAGGGTATACTCAGACATGAGTCCCTTTCTCACTGCTCCATCAGGATTCAAGCAAGCCGGGCCGAAGGGGCTGAAATGCCAGAAACCGGTCCCCGGTAGCTTGTCTCCTTTCTGGTGAAGAATTGGCTTGGTAGTTTGGTCTGCCCTGTTCCCATGATGCACTGGGCCAGGGACAGACTAATTTGCATATAGCCAGGTTCTGAGCTGGGATGGGGCAGTGAGATAAATAACGGTGATGGATCAAGCCCTGATCTTTGGACTGGGTAAGAGTGGTCTGCTTAATTCAGACACTCTGTTCATCACCACCCCCTTTTCTGTATCGTTTTTGGCCACTATAGGTGTGGCAGGGTATACTCAGACATGAGTCCCTTTCTCACTGCTCCATCAGGATTCAAGCAAGCCGGGCCAAAGAGGCTGAAATGCCAGAAACCGGTCCTCGGTAGCTTGTCTCCTTTCTGGTGAAGAATTGGCTTGGTAGTTTGGTCTGCCCTGTTCCCATGATGCACTGGGCCAGGGACAGACTAATTTGCATATAGCCAGGTTCTGAGCTGGGATGGGGCAGTGAGATAAATAACGGTGATGGATCAAGCCCTGATCTTTGGACTGGGTAAGAGTGGTCTGCTTAATTCAGACACTCTGTTCATCACCACCCCCTTTTCTGTATCGTTTTTGGCCACTACAGGTGTGGCAGGGTATACTCAGACATGAGTCCCTTTCTCACTGCTTCATCAGGATTCAAGCAAGCCGGGCCGAAGAGGCTGAAATGCCAGAAACCGGTCCCCGGTAGCTTGTCTCCTTACTGGTGAAGAATTGGCTTGGTAGTTTGGTCTGCCCTGTTCCCATGATGCACTGGGCCAGGGACAGACTAATTTGCATATAGCCAGGTTCTGAGCTGGGATGGGCAGTGAGATAAATAACGGTGATGGATCAAGCCCTGATCTTTGGACTGGGTAAGAGTGGTCTGCTTAATTCAGACACTCTGTTCATCACCACCCCCTTTTCTGTATCGTTTTTGGCCACTATAGGTGTGGCAGGGTATACTCAGACATGAGTCCCTTTCTCACTGCTCCATCAGGATTCAAGCAAGCCGGGCCGAAGAGGCTGAAATGCCAGAAACCGGTCCCCGGTAGCTTGTCTCCTTTCTGGTGAAGAATTGGCTTGGTAGTTTGGTCTGCCCTGTTCCCATGATGCACTGGGCCAGGGACAGACTAATTTGCATATATCCAGGTTCTGAGCTGGGATGGGGCAGTGAGATAAATAACGGTGATGGATCAAGCCCTGATCTTTGGACTGGGTAAGAGTGGTCTGCTTAATTCAGACACTCTGTTCATCACCACCCCCTTTTCTGTATCAAACACATTTAAGGACATGCATCTGGAGCCTGGGGATTCCCACAATGCCTGGACTCTACATGCTGGTGAGGCGGCGAAGGCTGCAGCGAGCTGTACGGAACAGACGGAGGATACAGGAGCGGATATTCTGCCAGCGGGTCACCCTTCTGGGCCAAACCAGGGAGCAAATCTATGCTAAGTACCGCCTGAGTGGGGCTATGATAATCAAGCTCATCCGGGACCTAGACCCCCTGATGCAGCACCCAACAAGGAGGACCAATGCCGTGCCCACACATGTGCAGGTATTGTGTTGCCTGCACCTCCTTGCCTCCGGAAGCTTCCAGGGGATGGTCGCTGTTGCAGGGGGGAATATCCCAGCCCACCATGTCTCGCTGCCTAAGGAGTTTCCTGGAGGCTATGCTGACCCGGCTACACCACTATATATCATTCCCCACCAGCCAACAGGACCTCAATGAGACCAAGCTGCAATTTTACAATGTAGCTCAATTCCCACACGTCATAGGATGTATTGACTGTACGCACATCCACATTTGCCCACCTGCAGAAACGGAGTATATGTACCGCAACCGGAAAAGCTACCACTTCCTCAACATGCAGATGGTGTGCAATGCAAAAACATTCATCACGGACATTGTGGCACAGTACCCGGGGAGCACACATGACTCCTTCATCTTCAGGCACAGCGGCATCCACACCCGACTGGCCAGGGGAGACTTTGGGGAAGGTCACCTACTAGGTAAGTACACATGCCCCAAAATTGTACACTGTGATCATGTAGCTGCGCAGAAGAGGCACTCACCCTCTGCTCCTTTCATTGAGGTGACAGCGGCTACGCTCTCCGTGGGTACCTCCTCACCCCATACCTCAACCCTGCAACACCACAGCAACGGCGATTTAATGCATCACACATACGCACAAGGAATTGTATTGAGAGGACATTTGGCCTGTTGAAAAGCAGGTTCCGCATACTGCACATGACAGGTGGGGCCATGAAATACAATCCTGAGGTCTGCTGCCGCATCGTGGCCGTGTGTGCAATCCTTCACAACATTGCTACCAAGCGCAGGATCCCTGTTGACATCTCTGGCAGTGAGTCTGAAGGGGACCACCGCCCACCTGCGTCATGCACGCGGGGAAAATCCTGCTGAAGGACACAGACGGCGCAACCAAATCACAATGAACTGTTTCTAGTGCACCCACTCCCCTCACCCAACACTTCACTCATGCATGACACTGGAAATAATGACATGAGTCTGATCTACTATTAGTGAATAAATATTATTGTTGGTTGCACAATAATATGGCATTATGTCAAACAGTAACATTTGAGGAGTATTGCGTCATACTACTCGAGATTTTGTAGTGGGCATGCTTATGTCAGCAGCATGTCCCTGCCCTATGAACATTAATGTCATTGGCGCCTCCGGCCCGCGGCTCCCAGTCGCCTCTCGGGCTCTTCCTCCGGCTGAGCACGTGATGCCGCAGTGGGCCTGCTGCTGCGGCGTGGAACACTAACCTGTGATGAAGACAGGCTGCTGTGACCAGATGTCCCCTCACTTGTGTCATCCCCTCCTGCATGGCCATTTGGCTGCAGAGCCTGAACAGCAGTGGTTACCTGCTTGAGTGCCCGTGCCACGTCCTGACTGCATTGGACCATCTGGAGTTGCATGGCCAGAGACCTACGGGCCAGCTGGGAAGTGGCGTTGCCAATTACATAATTGGAGCGCGTGTACGCCGTGAGGCGTGTGAGGAGCTGGCGGTGGCGGCGGCTGCTGAGGTTTCGCTGCCTAACTATGGGCGCAGTGTTTTCCTCCATAGCTGTGGTCATCCGGTCCATCCGGTCGGACAGACGGGCAACATTCCTGCCTGTATTGTGCAGCTGCAGGTGTATAGCTGCAAGGTGTCGTGCCTGTAATTGGTGCACGCGCAGCATGCAGTACTCTATTGAGAGCCCTGGCACATGCACAGTCATCCCCCTCCTGCCGGTGCGTGATGTATTTTGGCGCCGCTCCCTGACCTGCCTGCTGGGCTGGGTGGGCACAGTAGGTGTGCGTTGTGTCGCTGGTCTTGCAGCTGCTGGTATTGCCGATGCCACTGGCATGGGTCTCACAGCTGATGATGGTGGTGCGCCTGTTGTAGCTGGCGTTGAAGGTGGTGGTACGCCTGCTGGCACTGGTGGTTGGCCAGATGGAGCTGGTTGTGTGGATGTATCTTCCTCACCCTCAGGATCCTCTTGTGTTTCATCAATTTGCAGCCCCTCACTTTCGCTGCTGGTGTTATCAGCGCCACCTGTGATGGAAAGTGGACGTTGATTAATTACATGTATCTTTGACATGTGAGGTTGCTACATGCATGCTGGCTACCATTCCCTGACTGGCTGTTGCATTGAGTACATTAGGACATGTCTGGCTGCATGGGAATTTTTGTACATTGTGGTCAGACTACATGTCCCACAATGCTATAGGGATATTCTGGTGTGCATGGGCTGCATAACTGGGGTTTATTATGAGTAGCTATAGGGTCATGGCCATTGTTAGGGGACAGGGTCGCAGTCACATGGCACTTACCTTGGCTGTCTTGGGTGGGTCGGGATGAGTCCAGGTGGGTTACCCCCACGCATGCCTCAGGTTGCAATGTGTCCTCAACACGATCCTCCAATGGGGTGTTGGGAGGGACTGTAGGCTCTCCCCCTCCTGTTGCAAGGCGCTCACCCAGCCTCTCAGCCACCCTCTCCTTGGCACGACCTCAGAGGTCGCACCACCTCTTTTTGAGATTGTCAATTGATCTCTGTGTGACTCCAACAGAGTTCACTTTTGCGTGGATGCGCAACCACAGTCGCCGTTTCTCGGCCTCTGGCACCCTCCTGGAGTCCGTGCCGAAAAGTCAATCATGGTCTTTACAGACTCCATTGATGAGATGTTCCAGCTCCTGTTCGGAGAATTTCATTTTGCGCTTTCTCCCTGTGTCACTGGGCCCTGGTGCTTCCTGTGACATAGCTGCAGTCTGCAGTATCCAAATGCACTAGCTGGAGGTGGTTGGAGTGGAGCTCTGAGCAGTGCTGCTTCCAATTCTGCCTCAGTATTCTGAATGAGAGAGGGAACTGCCTGCTTCCTGGTTGTGATGTCATCACAGTGCTCGAAATGCGACTTCCCGTTTTTGCGATCTCGCTATTAGCGAGATCACAATTTGCGATCTCGCTAATAGCGAGATCGCAATTTCAACACGGAATTTGACCGTTTTTGCGATTTTTCTGCGATTTCAGGATAATCGCTATCGGCTTTTGCGGCCGAATGCGATTCACTATATTTTATCGCAGATTTACATGAATCCCATTATGCGATTTCTAAATTGCGATTCGGTATTAATCGCAATTTAGAATTCGCAGATTATGGTTTTCATGAATCTGGCAGTTTGTGCACTATACCCCTCCTAGACTGGAGTAAATTGCTTGTGCTTCCCTTTTAAACATGGTTTAATTCACTTATTCCTTATTGACATATTTAACCTGCCTATAAGTCACTAGTATATGATGTGGATAATGCACCCAGGGCCTGGAAGTTAAATGCGCCTGTGGACTGTAGCACCTATAGAGTGTGTCTGTACACCACGGGTAGCCTAACTGCAGAAACCTAAAAACCTGCAGCTAAACTCTAAGCCTTTCTGACAAATGGTAAAACCTGTTTTTGAATATTAATAAATCATCCCTAAGTATATCTTGTTGCCCAGAACACAGAGTGCCTTATAGTTAAAAGTAGATAGTTTGCAAAATGCAAATTGACTTGTTCCTCCAGTAACTAGTCCCCAAACGCTATTTTCATTGTCAGGTTGGTAGCTGGATTCTAGAAAATGTCAAAGTGCAGATTCTAGACTTTAATCTGTAACTTTTGACAGGCAACAGTTGGAATAGTCATTCAAAGTTTGTTTTTCATAAATATCATAATGCAATTCATTGGTAAAGGTGGATTTTAATTACATATGTAGGAAAAAGTAACTTTTTGAAATTTACCTTTTCCCTGACTGAAGCTCCTGGAGGCTAATTTGCATTAGCCTCCCAGCAGCTGCCCAAGCAGTGACTGACCTTAATGAGGTCTGAAAACTGCTTATGCCTTTGTAACAGGATGGGCTGGGTGTGGGACGTGTGATTCCTACCAGCTTAGGAAGGGTTGCTGGGCAAGTTTTAGTAACTTCAGTAACATGAAAGGGGTTAAGGTGAAGCAGGTCCATTCTTAGTTTAATGTAAGGAGAGAACTTGGAGGCGAAAAGCCTTTGTTCCCGAGGCACCTACTAGTCAGGCTGGCTCCAAACCCAGTGGAAGGGAAGCTAACCTTAGAACCAGCTTGGAGTGGGCAAAGGAGAGTGTACTGTGTATTTCCTTGACCACAACTCTGGGTAGACACAGGAGGTCTGCACAATGGAGGAAGGGTTCCCCCCTTTTGGATTTTAGGAAAAAGATTCATTGTGGAATTGCTTATGATACGGTAAACTTGGAGTGCGGAAAAAGTGGGTAGGGTTATGCCTAGGACTATTTACCCCATTTGTTAGGCAGGGGCCGTGGGTCACCGCCCTAACCACCGGATAGTGAAACCCATAAATGTGACAACCGATTGAATCCTCCTCACAATACTTTCTCGACTTGCAGAAGATTAAAAGAGGATCGGACCCTGCTGCTTTAATGCTTTCCTAAAGGACTGGACCTGCTTCCTCTTCTACCCAGTGCAAAGACATGGCCTCTATGGGGTAGTTGCCTGACGACCTGAGTGGCTACAGGGACACAAAAAGCTATGATCTTTTTCATTTAGACCACCACCGTGAGGTCCTAGGAGCCCTGGAAGAGACTATGGAGAGCTACCCAGAAACACTGAAAAGATGGGACTTAGAAAAACTTTTGAAGCCCCAGAGGATCAGGATCTCACATCACAGTAGTCCACTTTTGATGCAGCTTTATCAGACACAGCTTCAGGCTTGCCCAGGTAGAGGATTTTGAGCTCCATAAAAAATACTAAGCCAGAAGTTAAAATCTTTCACCGGGATGAACTGACATGGTGTATCTGGCTTGCGTTCCATCATAGTCAGCCTGAAATCACTCCTAGGTAAAGGTCTACCACTTCCATAGACTGTCACTGCTATTAGTGCTGTTTGATGCTATTTTCACTTAAATTGTTTTTTAAATCATATCTCTGGTCCTCCTTTTTGGACTTTTGTCATTTTGGTGTCACTTTTTATTCAAATCTAGTCTATTTTCCTGATTGGATTTGTGATTTTCATTGTTTTGTATTTTGAATTTTTGCTGTTTTGGTGCTGCACAAATACTTAACATTTTGCCCTATGCTAAGCTTGTCAGCTCTGTGCCATTGTGGGTTGAGCTCAGGTAAATTATGTGACTTTTGGGGTTCACCCTCGCAAATTAGTGTTATTATTCCTTGGAGTAAGTAAATACACACCCAAAATAATAATCCACTTTTTTACAAACTTGGGGGCATATTATCAAGGAACGGCGTTATAATTATCGCTGCTTTAGCGGCAGGAAACTGACGCTAAGACGTGATAATGGGCTTGATAATATGCCGTAGAGAATTCTAATAGAAGCCGTTAACATGGGCTTCTATTGGAAATCTCAAGGGCATATTATCAAGCCCATTATGGCCGCTTTAGCGGCAGTTTCCTGCAGCTAAAGCGGCGATAATTTTAATGCTGTTCCTTGATAATATGCCCCCCAGTCAAAAAGAAACCCCACTAATAAAGAAACTTTCTGTCATTACTAAACAGCCTTTTGACTGTTATCTGCAACCCATCACAGCAAATAGTCCTTGGGAATCAACTCCTTGTGAATCAACTCAATTGTGCCATCACAGTCCATCAATAAAACTCAACTGGAATCATATAATATGGAATAAAGTGGCCTAAGCCTTGATGTCCAAAATAACAACTTCCAGACTGAAGGGATGATTTAAAGTATGTTGGGCAGCATCTCAGCTGTCAGTGAATCCATTGCTGCCGCAGCTCTGTTGAAGGCAATGAAGGTTTGCCAAGTAGCCACCATGTTGATTTCTCCACTCAGTAAAGATTTTTTTTGTTTTTCAGAAAATGCAAACTCGTAAAGTGGGAGTTTATTTTTAGGAAACAAAAAAATTAATGATGCCAGTAATTATGGAGGGTTTTCACTGTGTTTTGGGGTTCACTGAGTTTTCCCTGTCAGGGCTGCCATGCTCGCATTGCCGTCTCAGGCAGGGAACTCTAGTAGCTGTCACCCCACTCTAAATCTGACAACGCAACAGTCACTTTGATCTGACAGCCCTATGGTGGACAGACCATCAGGACAGAGATTTCTGACAACCCAATACTTACCGCAATTCTAAATAGGAGCAAGAGAATCGTGAATCTAGGTGTGAGAGACAGGGGCGGGATCACCTTTATTTCTCCATTCAGTATCATACTACTAGTATCACCCTTTTCAGTTCCTTTCAATTGGTAAAAAACTTTGCATTGAATGTTGAAATGTTATTATGTCATCAATGTTTTGCACGTATATTTTTAACTCAATAACCTTTCACTCAACTGGCCGAACCCCTATCCTGCACTACTTTAGCAGGATAAAAGCTCATTTAAATTTGTCCTGCAAAGTTATGCAATATTGACACTAAGAAAATGATGGATGTCAGTGTTCGTTTGAAAAGAATTGTCAAACTAATATACACCACAACAAGTAGAAAAGGAGTGTCCACTATATTGTTTTCTTTCCAGCCAAAATTCAGGCAATCCATTGTTTAAAATTATATCAATGATGAACAAAAATGAAATTTAATTGTCAGGAGTCTTGAAAATGCATCATTGTCCAACTTTTATTGATTTTTCAATACATGAAATGTTCCAGTCAGCCCAGCCAACGCGTTTCATCCTCTAGGACTTCATCAGGGTTATGCTTTCCAAACTTCTATGACTTTTGAATGGCAAGAAGTATGGCTTCCTGTTTCAGAATCTTCATATGGATTACATCCCTTTCAGGTGGTGTAGTACCCTCTAAATCATCACACTCCTTTGTGTGTCAGGGCTCAAATGTCGTGGGAAAATGTCTCTGTTAGGGCCCACATTGCTATTTGCTCATCTTTTGTGTTTAACTAATATTACATTGAAGAAATAACTCTGCAGGTAAGCAATCCAATAGCCGAAGGTGTAATTAAGTAGCTTTATTAGTCATAAGTTAGATGGTAAAGATGATCCCACTGGGAGCAGCATCCAGCTGCTCAGCCCCACTCACTCAAACTGACCACACATTCAAACCATGCATTCACCAACATTCTGATGACATCACACACACAGGCTGAGCAGCAGGGAAGGAGAAGACCAGAATATAACAACTAATCTACACACAGATTTTCAATGACCAGTAAATAATACATTACGAGGCATTAGCCCACACTACAATGGTTCCTCTTTAGGTTCTGGCAACCTCAAACTTTTTCCTGTCAATCACAAGCTGTTTCTCCATTTTTTTTACCTGCCAACCATGAAAGTAGTACTAGTACTATGACGTCGTTTAGCCTTCAAGCCGTGACAGCATCCAGTCTATTGTTTAACAGGTCGGTTTAATCCGGTCCCACTGCACAGAAAATGTAAGGCAGTACCTCTCTAAACTCGAAGCACGTCTTGCAAACAAGAGCAGCATCTCACAAACCGTTACACAAACCCTACTATATACACAGTTGGGTTTCCATGCCAACGCTACTACTGTGGCCCTTTTTCTGACATGAGAAACTGAGATGCACACAGTGTCCTAGCAGAAACTAAAAACACACGCAATTACTGTTAATTAAAGACTACAAATTGTATTCTGAAATCTTAAAACTGAATTCATAATTTCAAATAGACATTCCACATTCAGTTTCTGTTCAGAGCTCTGCTTTGCAAACCTGATTATTTTTCCTATTTCAAATGATCTGCATTTCTTCATGGCTGATTTACAGCATGTATGTCTTAGATTGCTGAGCAAAGCTAGTGTTTTGACTCATTTCGTGAACAGCACTCGGCGAACTTTGCTTTTATTTTTAAACTAGTTCCTGGATGCACTGCTCAATGTGCGGGCCTATCTTGTTTCAATTAGAAAATGAGGAAACCATGAATTACTTACAGTGCGAGCCAAGTTGTTCCTGTTTACACAGTGTAGTTTCAAAGTCTCCCTCTCTGGCAGGCTCATTAAACCGGTTATTCAACTACAGGGGTGATTAATGAGTGCTAAAAGGGTTCTCTTTATTCCTCTACTTGTTTAAAATATCATCTCTGTTTTTAACTCACTGCAGTTGCAAATTGCTTCTCATTAAACCAGCTCTGTCTGCATCTGTTAGAGGAAAGCAAGGGCTGGACGAGCTTTGTGGTAGGAGGGATGCTAGACGTGACGTGCGCTTTTCGTTATAAAGCATGGGATTTCGCAGAAAATATAACTGAAACTCAGTATGGGGAAGAACCATCTACATTTTGGCTATCTGAGGAAAGACAAATGTAACCAGATGTGTGATCGAACAAAAAAAAGGCATGGCGTTCCCTGGCTTTGAAGTGCTTTGGAAATAAAATGTAAAAAAGTAGCAAGATAAACCTGAAAGAAAGGACATTTCCGTGCAAGATGGGAGGTAAGATGACAAGGTCGGGGGAGTTGCAAACAGTTCATAGAGTATCGCATGAGTCCCCCAAGCCCCCTACCCCCCCACCCCCCCCCACCCCCACACCCCCCCAGAACCACCCCCAGCTGCCTTCTAAGTAGAAGATGCTGACTTAATTGATAGTTGTTAGACCTGGATTTTCCCTGGAATTTTGCCTTTGCCTCCTGTGTTTTTGCGGTGTGTTGGACTTCGATTTTGCTGATCTAGATGCTTTGGGGACTTTGCCACTGCTGTTCAATGCCAAAGTGCAAGTGCTCCCCCTGTAAATTGTTGTAATGGATTAGTGTTTCTCTGATTAGGTTATTTGGTTTACTATTAAGCCCTTAGTACAGTGTACTGTGTGTGCCCAGGGCCTGTAAACCAAATGCTGCTAGTGGCCCTGTAGCACTGGTTGTACCACCCACACAAGCAGCCATGCAAAGGTAACTCAGACCTGCCACTGCAGTGTCTGTGTGCAGTTTGGTACTCCCATGTCGACCTGCCAAGTGCACCCACTTGCCAAGCCCTAAACTTCCCTATTTGTACATGTGAGTCACCCCTAGGCCAAAGGTACCCTTGTGGACAGGGTGTGGTGTATGGGAAAAGTAGGACATGCCCTGTTGTGTGTGGCATGTCCTGATAGTGAAATACTGCCAATTTTGGTTTTTGCTATTGTAAGGCCTTCTGTTCCATAGGATACAATTGGAGTTTATGTATAACATCTTATAAATATAACTTCGCATTAGGACAAGATGGGAAGCTAAAGTTTAGTATGCCTAAACTCAGAATGTAAAGATGCATCTTTTAGTAAAGATGGATTTTACATTCTGTGTTTGAAAATACCACTTTTAGAAGGTAGGTATTTTCTTGCTAAGCCACCCTGTGTTGCTCTGCTAGGTTTGTGTATTGAATGTCTTGCTTTGGAGTGACAGGGGCTGTGGATGTGCATTCTGTTCAGACAGCTACTTGGGGGGTTGAGGTGTGTCCTGCCTTTTCAGGGTGAGTCAGGACTGGGCTGAATAGACCTGGGCTGCATTCAGAGTAAGGGGAGGAGATTTATTTCACACTTGAATGGTCCCGTTCTGCCTTGGACAATGCTGTTTCCACCTCCTGTTGGGCAGATGCACCAGAGAGTCCAGAACTGGTTTTGACTGGGCATAGAGTTTCTCTGCCACCAGAGAACAAAGGAATTTGTGCTATAAAAAGTGGGGCAGAGACTTGGATCACTTTAAAACATTATTAAACTACTGAGTCCCAATACTCCTAAGAAACAGGGTGACCCAGAATTCTGTAATAAGATTGCGGAATTTTTCAGATTGAAAAGAGAAACAATATTTTCATCTCTTATGTGTATGATCAATAAGAATCAGACCAACTCTAACATAAAGGAAGTGGAAACTACGGCCTCCACTGTGGGATCACTGGACTATTTCACCCCCTTGGAGAGGCTAGGCATAATTAAATGGCTGAATCTCATTAAATCTGGTGCACCTAGTGACCCCTGTCCGGTCTGGATTATTAAGCAAATCCCTGACCTAATTGAAACTGCACTTACACCTTTGCTTAATGCAGGTCTATCTTCCGGAATTATCCTAAAAAATTGAAAAAAGCTTCAGTTCTTCCACTTTTGAAGAAACAGTCACTGGACCCCAAGGACCCTAACAACTATACACCGATCTCTAGGCTCCCGTTGCCAGCGAAATTGCTAGAAAAAGAAATGAACAGCCAACTCAGCAATTTTCTTTCTCTTAACAACACCCTGGACCCATCGCAATATGGGTTCAGAGCTTTTCCCAGCGCTGAGCTGGCCTTATTAAAATATACGGAGGAAATCAGAGAGTCCGTGGGTAGGGGAGGAAATGCTATACTAATCCTACTGGACCTATCCGCGGCCTTTGATACGTTTCACCACAAGGTACTGTTGAACCGCCTATCTGAAATATCTGTAAAGGGCTCGGCCTGGGAATTGCTGTGATCGTTTATGTCAGATAGGTCTCAAATGGTAGACCTATAGGTAACACCTCAGAACCTTTTTCACTTCCGTGTGGGGTGCCACAGGGCTTGGCTCTTAGCCCTACGCTTTTTAATATCTATTTGGTGCCTCTGGCCGGTATCATCAGGTCTTTTGGCTTCCAGCTCATGCTGACGACACACACATTGTGTTGTCGCTGACGGAGGGAGCGGAAAAGGAGGCAGGTGATCGCTTCTATGACTGTATGGGTTCCATCTCAGCCTGGATGTCCTCCAATTGTTTAAAACTTAATTCGGGTAAACGGAGGTTTTCAAATTTGGCAAAAACCCTCGGGTCTGTACACCTGAGTGGTGGCCGGAGGATCTGGGCTTGTGTCTAGTACCTTCAAGAAAAGCCAAGAATCTTGGGATCATGGTGGGCAATAAACTCACCATGGGGGACCAAGTGAACATGGTGACTTCAGCATGTTTTTTGGTCCTTAGAATAATCAAGAAAATAAGTTCTTTCTGACTAAAAACAACCTTAGGACGGTGGGTACAGCACTCATAATGTCGCATCTGGACTATTGCAACAGTTTATATCTCAATGTTCAAAAACAACATATGAACAGGTTGCAATTGGTCCAGAATGCGGCAGCTAGAATGCTGACCGGAACATCCAGGTTTGCCTCTGTCAAAGGAGAACTTAAGAAATTGCATTGGCTTCCAGGACCGTTAAGATCACGCTTTAAAGCACTTTCTGTTGTCTTCAAATCTGTCAATGGGATTGGTTCGGAGTTCCTCAAAAACTAACTGGGGAGGAAGAAGTTTTCTTCATTGTGCCTCTCAAGCATGGAATGAACTCCGTTCAAACTTAGAAATGCCCCAGACCTTATTTCCTTCTGTAAGGGCCTTAAGACATGTTTTTTCTCTCACTATTAGGCTCCACGCTCCTCAGGCAACCAGTACTTAGCGCCAGGACACCCTTTGGTAACCGCCCGCTCTACAAGTATTAATACCATAACATAACATAACATAACTTTTGGACTACAAGAGAAACCTTTGCCAAGGAGAAGAGCTGGAAGAAACTGGAGGAGGAGTACTGCCCCTTTGCTCTGTGCTATGTGGAGTTGGCCCGCAGTAGCTGTTTCTGCCAAGGAGAGGAACTGTGTGTGTATCCTGCTTGAGAAAGTATCTCCAAGGGCTTGGAAGTGGAGCTTGCCCCCTGTTCAAGAGGTCTCAGGAACAGCAAAGACCTCACCATCCTTCTGGGCACCATCTCTGGAACCGCTGGTTTCAGTCAAAAAAGGGCAACCGACTCTGTCACTGAGTCCGAACCAGGATTCCATGTCCTGAAGGCCCGCAGAAGGCACCGCGGCATTTCACACCGCATCCTTGGTCTCACCGACACCGTCAGGACGATTGTCACCGAGCCGCTGCTTGCACCGCATTCTGTGGGCACTGCACTCCGCACCACCTCGTCTCAACCTGCCTGGATGTCACCGACATTGTCGCTGCCTGATCCGAATATCGACCAGCTCCATCTCCTTCACCGCAACCTGCCAGCACCGCATCGAGCACCACCTCATCCCGCATCGTAAGCCTTGGTCTCACTGATGCCGTCTGGACGATCGCCACCAAGCCGCTGCCTGCAACACATCTTGAGGGCTCCGCACCCTGCACTGCTTCCATTTTTGCAACCACTATGGTTTCCCCGACTGACTCGCACCCATGTGCCGGCCGCAAAAAGAAAGGTACTGTTTTCGAGTCTGTCGACACCTTAGCCGACCCGCACTGACGCGGTTGGCTGGAATTGTTAGACTGTTATTTTCAGCATCGCGGTAGCCCCGGAAAGAGCTACTGATTCGGAGGAACTGTGTTTTGTGGATATTTTTTACAATTTGAAGGTTTTCTTACAAACTGCATATTTTTTAAAACTGTATTGTGGATTTTTTTTTGTTTTTGGTCTTGTTTGGTTTAGATAAAGAATTGCTTATTTTTCTAAACTGACGTGGTGTTCATTTGTAGTGTTTTCACTGTGTTACTGTATTCATGCACAAATGCTTTATACACTGCCTCCGAGATAAGTTTGTCTGGTCGTGCCAAGCTACCAAAGGGGTGAGCAGGGGTTATTTTAGAAGTGATTAGGAAGAAGGGTCCCTACTGGGACAAAGGTGCAAACCATTGCCAACTAGAGACCCCCATTTCTAACAATAGTTTTCTTTCTTTCGTGGATCCATGACTTTTAATAACACCAGGACACATGTTAGTGTTGAGGCACGCCACCTAATGACCAATGTGTAACTAAAGAAGATCTCTGGCAAGACCTACAATGGCACCTGCAACAAACACGCAAAGCTGAGTAGAAACCTCCCCATGGAATCTGGGCTTTCAAGAAGGTATAATGGCTCACCTAGCAGCTGAAGGACCGATGATACTGCACTGAATGAGTCAGAACTGTTGGAAAGGCAACCCTGAAGCGAGCATTCCCCTGCCACAGCAGTTCAGGGGAGTTGACCCCGAGGCACGGATGGGGCTCACTACCTGTAACCAGTTCTGCTGAAGGTGTGCGCATTGTGGGAATCTAAGTTCCTGGCTTCTCAGAGTTGGGGATCGAAGTTTCCAGAGCAGTCACGGTGTTGCTGTGGTAGAAGGATGCTGTTACATTTGGGGTTCTCTAGTTGGCACAGGTAGTAGTCAGGGTAAGGGGGTACACTCCTAAAATAACCCCTGTTTACCCCCTTGGTAGCTTGGCACGAGCAGACAGGCTTATCTCAGAGGCAGTGTGTAAAGCATGTGTGACCACATACATTAACCCAGTGACAACACTACAGATGGACACCACACAGTTGTATATTAAAAATAACTATTCTTTATATAGACTTAACACAAGACCACAAACAACAAAAATCCACAATACTATACTTAAGATGGTAGTTTTAGCTTAGTTCAGTTCTTAAGTCAATGTACCTTACGATGCGTGACGCTTCCACAACAAAAGTGTTGCAGCGATGGAAATGCGGCAAAGTTCGGTGCAAATAAATAAAGATGTGAAGATCTTCCAGATGCGGCAAGCTTCTCCGCTGATGCAAGAAGTCTCGGTTCGATGCGTCAAATGCAGCGGCGACACCCTTGTTCAGCGATGCGACGGCAACAGCCTCGGCTGCGGCACTCTTCTCCGACGTTTGCGAGACGCTTCTGCACAATGCAACAACTACATCAGCGACATCCAAGATGCGACAGCAGCAGCTCCGACGGCGGCACACTTCTCCATGGATGCAAGGCGCTTTTCTCGATGTGATGCAGTACGACAACTACAGCGGCGACATCCAAGATGCAACGGCAGCAGCAGCGTTGGCAACACGCTTCCTCTTCGTTGCAAGACGCTTCTCTCGATGCGGTGCAATGCGTCAGCTACAGCGGCGACACCCTCCGTCGGAGTTGCGATGGCAGCGGCTGCGACGGCGACACGCTTCTTCCTCTTGAGTCACACTTTCAGCTCCTTCCCTCAGAAGGCCCAAAAACAGCAGCAGGCACTTCCAAAGAACTCTAGGGGAGCTGGGGTTTGAAGTCTGTTGTCCCTGAGACTTCAGCAGGAGGCAAGCTCTGTTCCAAGCCCCTGGAGATCCTTCACAAGTTGAAAATAAAGCACACAAAGTTCTTTCTCCGTTCTTTGGCAGTCAGGCAACCACTGCAGGCCAATCCCCCAAGCAGCACTTCAGCTTAGGGATAGTCTTTCCTCAGTTTCGTCAGGGTCCTCTCCTCAGCAAAGGTTTCTTCTTGCAGTCCAAAAGTGATCTAATTTCCTGGGATCAGGGTCCCAATATCATTTGTCCTCTGAGGGCAGAGGGGCCTTTGCCCAGTCCAAACCACTTCTGGAGCACTCTGTTTACATGACTCATTCTTTCCTTTCACAGTGCAGGGCAGAAACATCAGACGCCCCACAGGAGGTGGAGCCAGCATTGTGGAGGAAAGGCACAGCCCTGGAGCACTCTGTTGACATGATTCCGTCTCTCCTTTCACAGTACAATGCAGAGACATCAGACGCACCACAGGGGGTGAAGCCAGGACTGTGGGGGGCAGGCACAGTCTATTCAGGTCCCAGATGCAACTTCTCCATCCCATCTAGATGCAGATCTCTCTATTCACCACTGGGAGGACTCACCCTGTCTCCTGGAATCCCCCAGCCCTGTCACTAAAACTCCAGACAAGGAATACACAGCCTAGCAGAGGCAGGCTTTGGATAGTTAGACAAGAAAATACCTACTTTCTAAAAGTGGTATTTTCAAACACAGAATGTTAAAACCAACTTCACTAAAAGATGTATTTTATCATTCTGAGTTCAGGCATACTAAACTCAAATTTCTACCATGTTCTCTGAGTCAGTTAGGATTATAAGATGTAATAATCTAACTGCCCATTCTGGCCTATGGAGAACAGGCAGCCTTGCAATAGTGAAAAACGAAAATGGCTGTAATTCACTTATTAGGACCTGCCACACACGCCAGGGCTTGTCCTACCGTATACTTACAATGCACCCTGCCCTTGGGCCTACCATAGGGGTATCTGATATGAAAAAAAGGGAAGGTTTAGGGACTGGCAAGTGGGTGCACTTGCCAAGTCAACACGGCAGTACAAGACTGCACATAGGCTCAGACACACTTTTACAGGCAGCTTCTGTGGGTGGCACAACCAGTGCTGCAAGCCCACTAGCAGCATTTGGTTTACACGCCCTGGGCACACTCAGTGCACTCTACTAGGGTCTGACAGGTAAACCAAACCAGCCAATCATGGAATGACCAATTCATACATTAATTTAGAATAGGGAGAGCATATGCACTTTAGCACTGATCAGCAGTGGTAAAGTGCCCAGAGTCATAAAATAGCCAACAACAGGTCAGAAAAAATATAGGAGGAAGGCAAAAAGTTCAGGGATGACCCTGCAAAAAGGGCCAAGTCCAACAGATGCACTAAGGACCTGAGCCTTGCTGCCCCCTACCCATCCCCTCTGCCATTGCCGGCTACATTTGGAAACTGAAAGAGAAGCTGTCTGGGCAGGCTTATTAAGGGGGTAGCCTGGAATTTACAATTCAGTAATGGTGTCCTACATTTGTAGGGCAGGTTTTGTATTGTTCTGACTCAGAAGTAAACATTCAGTGATTGGCAACTTCTTATAGAAGTTGCAAGGGAGTGGGAGAGCTTTCACCTAAACCTGTCCACAGTTAGGACATTGTCTCAAACTGGTTTTCTGAAGGGTACAAAGAGACAAGGTGGGACAGCATTGAACAGACAGCCTGAAAGCTGTAGGCTGTTGATGTCCTGGACCTGCATCCTGCTCCCACCCCAACGAGGCCTTGAAGAGATCAACAAGAGACCTCAAGCTGGGTTGATGACTAGGGAAGTTAACTGGAGTGTCCGGTCCTCTCTCCAGGACTCTCATAAGAACACTACAAGAGAATGTTGCGACAAACTTGCAGGCACAACCAAATGCATTAGCCAAAAAACACCATGTCATTGCTCCCGTGCAAGAGCCCTTACAGCAACAGATTGGTCCCTTAGTAACTGATCTTGGTCTACTGAGAGAAAAGAAATCCAAAAGAAGTGGCTTGAGTGAAAGAAAATGAATCCTCCATCCAGTGACGCTACATCCTGGGCCTGATTCACAAAGTAAACTTACACTTTTGTGTAAGTTTACCCTCTTTCGGTATTCACAAAACTGCAATATTTTAAATCAAATTAAATATTCTAAATCAAGCAGGGATCAAACATCACTTATATGCTGATGACACACAACTCTGCAACAAAATAACATCACCCAGAGCTGTCTGTCATCTAAATACCATACTGAGTGAGATTCAGACCTGGCTAAACTCGTCACCTACAGCTGAACCTTAACAAGACTGAACTTCTACTCCTCTTCTCAAAAATAAATCTCTTCCTACCCAACAATGGGTCAATAATGTAGGCCCACTAAACTGTTCTCTCTCTCTCTTTCGAACGCAGTAAAGTCACTGGGCATCACCTTGGATCAAAACATGTGTATGAAAGAACACATTAAAATTCAGCCAAAACATCTCAAGAAAATCAAACCATTTATCCCATCTGAAGAACTAAGAAATGTGACACAATCATTTGTCCTCTCAAAACTTTATTACAGCAATGTCATACTCATCAGGATCCTAACAAAACACCTTGAGCCTCTAAGAACAACTCTTAATGCAGCTGCTGGACTCCTCACAGGCACCTAAGATTTGACCACATCTTACCTGCTCTGAAGAGTCTCCATTGACTCCCATTGGACGAAAGAGGCATCCTCAAGACAGCTTGTATCACAAACAAAGCCCTTTACTAACTAACTAAAAGAAAAGTTAGATACTAATCCATATTTGTAAAGCGCAAACATATTACCCCTTAAGGTTTCAGGGCACTGGGGGCCATCGGGGAGATTAATCTAGAGTCACATGATGCTGAGCTGAGCTGCCACTGGCGACCAACCCGTGAGCCCCAAGCTCCGGAGTCAGCCACCCACGCATGGGCACCACACTTCTCCCTCCTTTACAGTGCAAGCCCAATATATTTAGAAAACACACTTTCAAGAGTGGTTAAAAATCGGCCCATAAGAAGCTTCAACTCACTCTTTTTCATCCCTCCCAAACTGAAGAAAAAAGCATCCCAGAAACGCTCTCTCAGGCAACACTCCATGGATCTGGAACTCACTTCCTAAAGACCTCCGCTGTAATCCTTCCTTTACTTGTTTCAAACAGAACCTCATATCCCCGGAACCTGCTGCACTAACAGTATTATTTGATAAGGTCACCTGACACAATTCAGCATTTTAATACAGTCAATAATACCTAAGATGGACAATGTTATACTAAGTGTTACTTTTTGATTTACTTATATAATGTTGCAGTAGTCTTTATTCTTTCCGGATACAATATATCAACCTGGAATCCTTCTACTAATTGCTCTGGTCTATGGTTCACATGTCTTGTAAATTGTTTTGAAACCTTTGAGTCTAGCTAGTGCTATATAAACTCTAAAATAAATAAATAAATACTAAGGTCCCTGTTTCAAGTCTGGCGGTCCATGGACTACCAAACTGTGGGGGCGCTGCCGACCACGGGTTTGGTGGTGTGGTGGCGGGGCAGATCCGGCGCTGCATCGCCAAACTTGAAATCAGGCCCGAAGTGTACGATTATGGAGAGTCTGCAGTTGGGCGGAGAACTCTGGACATAAAAAATAGGGCAGGCCAATTTATTTATATTTGTTTATTTCTTCATGCATTTTATAAAGCGCAGACTTTACCCAAAGGTGTCAGAGCGCTGTACAGTAGAACCAATTACGTTACATGAGAGAAATGTTACAAAATAGAACGTACAAAAATAGCAAGACACAGAATCTAACACAGCAGGCAAGAGGAACATAATATCCAACACAGCAAGCAAGGAATTGTTGTATATTTATACTTCATTCAATATGGCTACTTGGTGTCAGTAGTCCTTTCTTAATGTTCCTACCTTACCAATCTCCCATAGTACCTAAGAGTGTTCTATCTAGTATGTGAGGATTCCAGCCTTGGCAGTTGATGGTCTGGTAAGCTGTGAGGTTTACTGCTCTGCTGTCTTATCTTGTGTAATTTAATAAATATATCTAATAACCTTAAGACGTGTCCTGCTGCCTACCTAATCTATTTACAACATGAATGTACACAAATAAATAAATATTACAAATTTACAATGACTAGCGGACTTCCTGGCGAGGTCTGAGAATGAAGGACTTAGTTCTGAACGTGTCTTTGGAATAGAAGAGATTTGAGGTCTGCTTTGAAGATCTGGATGGAGGTGGTGATACGGAGCGATTGACGAAGCGAGTTCCAGATTCTCACCGCATTACCTGAGAACGATTGGACCATCAATTTTCCCTTTTGAAGGAGGGGGGCTCAAGCAGAAACTTTTCAGGATTCCGAGAAGGTCTCAAGCCTCCAGACAATTTCTGTTCAATAGTCAGATAGCGAGGGGAGGAAGAGTGCAAGGTTTTGTGGGTGATGCAAGCCATTTTGTAAATAGCTCTAGCCTCGATGGGAAGCCATCAGAGAGAAGACAGGATAGGTATGATGTGGTCAATTCATGTGGAGCCTGAAATGAAGCGAGCTGCTGAATGGAGGACGGATTTGAGGGGTGAGAGGTGAGATTTGGGAAGGCCAGTCAGAAGAGAATTGCAATAATCCAGTCTAGAGAGAACTAGTGATTGGACCAAGGTTTTTAGGTCTTTCTCCGGGAAGAACCGACGCATCCCTCACAGAAGGCGCAGCTGATAACGTGCACTCTTGGCAATGGAGTTAATGTGGGAGATTAGGTTGAGTCTTTTTTCAAGTATAACACCTGCAGATTTAGTGCAGTCGACAATGATGGGTTTACTGTTGAGTAGATTCAGCTGATCCATCCAGGATTGAACAGGAGGTGGGGAGAGAGAGGTAGATAGAAGGAGGAATTCAATTTTGGAGGGATTAAGAATGGGCTGGTGAACTAACATCCAGTTGTGAATAGAGTTAAGAGTAGAGTTGAGTAGTGAGAGATCTTCTGAGGAGGACACCTTGAGGTAGATTTGGGTGTCATCCGCGTAGAGATGGTATTGGATTTCAGATTTGCTTAGGAGGTTCCCTAATGGTTCCAGATAGAGATTACATAGTCTGGGTGCAAGGATAGAACCTTGAGGGATGCCTTGATCAACCACCAGAGGAGACGAGAGACTGTTCGCAATCTTGATCATTTGGGATCTGTCTGAGAGGAAGGAGGTAAACCATTTAAGCACTGTGCCTTCCACGCCCATCCTCTGTTGAAGAGTGTTGAGGAGGGTGTTGTGATTAACATTGTCAAAAGTGCTTTCAGGCCCCCACTCACAGGGGTGGATGACCAAGACGATCGGTTTTCAGAACAATTCATGTATTATAAACTGAGATCAGCGTGCCGCACACTATGGGCAGGTTTCCCAGAGGCGCCACCGACCTTCCAGGCACTGGAGAGTATACTAGCCAAAGCCTCCCCCCGTAAGCTTGTCACCCGACTGTACAATGCTGTGTAAGAGCAGGCCCCAATTACGACACCTCACTCTTTATAACTGTGGAACACTGAACTAGACCCCCCTATGCTAGAGGAACAATGGGAATACTGTTGCAGGCAACTGCTAGAGCTATCGCCGAACTATAAATTGCGCTTCATACATTTTAAATTTCATCATAGGTACTACAGAACTCCAGTAAGCCTGCACAGAATGAAACTGCAAGACGATGCGAGATGTTGGAGATGTAGTTTCGAGCCAGCATCGTTCTTGCACATGGCGTGGAGCTGTCCTAGACTTTTAGAATATTGCAGCAAAGTCTTCAATGCAGTAAATCAAATAGTTGGCAGATCTGACGAGGCGTCCCCATTGCTGGGACTGCTAGGGTTCGTCAAGGACACCATTCCTAAGAGACGTAAACTACACGCATTATTGCTCCTGTATGCTAAGCAACAAATTGCTTTGAGATGGGGTAGAAAAAGGGTCCCTGTTCTTGCTGAGTGGTTGTCCGATGTCACATATGGGCATACACAGCTTGGTATATTCTGGGAGTGATGCCGCCCACTTCAAGGCCAACTGACATATGGGAGCCTTTCGTGCAGTGGGCTCAAGCCGGGGGAGACTCCGCTACTCGAAGCTCCACCCCAGACAATGTTGGTTCGAATGCACACGCCTAATGCATAAACTAGGTGCAACTCAGACTATTTTTTAACTGTAGGAGGGCCTGACATACCTGGGAGACGAGGTATTTGTTGGAATGACTGAAGTTATGATAAGAGCATACAATGTATCCCTATGTGTGTTATGCATATTTAATATGTCTTATTGCGGGATTGTAGTTTTATCAACACAGTACAGCACCCGCAAGCTGTAAAAGTTCATGTTAGAGAATATATATTATGCCTGAGTGTGATATTGTATAGACATGTGAATTCAGAATATTGGTACCAACTGTTTTTTTGTTTTTTGTTTTTTGTTTTGTTTTCATGTTGTCTTCTCCAACACGATGACATGTATACTCTGGATATAAGCTGCATATGTGAACATTTGTGTTATGTTGTATTATTTTTTATATGAAAATAAAATTAAAAATCAAAAACAGTGTCAAAGGCTGCAGAGAGGTCAAGAAGAATCAGCAGGCAGAATTACTGCAAATCGAGTATATGCAGTGCATCATCGATCACTTGCAGCAGGGCATTCAGTGCTACAATTTTGAATAAAGCCAGATTGGAACACGTCAATAAGATTATTGTCCATAATGTGTTGTGAGAGTTGTTTTGCAACACATTTTTCTGTTATCTTTGAAAGAAAAGGGAGATTGGTGATGGGACGGAAATTATTGAGGTTGTTAGCATCTGCGGAGGTATTTTTTTAGAAGGGGGTAACCTGTCCCGTTTTGAGGACAGCTGGGAGGGATCCTTTACTGAGGAAGAGATTAACTAGCCTGGTCCAATAAGAGAGAGTATTGGTATAGAAATCAAGGCGACCCACTAGGTATGAGGTCAGAGGAATGGTTTGAGGGTTTGGTTTTGAGGATGCATTTGAGGAGGTCATCTTCCGAGATGGCGGTAAAGTTCTGCGAAGTGACTAAAGATTTTCGTTCCTCAATGAGGGTGGGGTGGGTGACCTGATCCACTAGTAATTTGACCTTTTCATTAAAAAAAAATAGCAAATTCAGTTGCTTTCTTTGAAGCATCCTCAGGATTGAAGGTTTGGGGAGAACAATTTGGGTTTTTGATTAGGTCGAAACGTTTTGTGGGTCTGTTTTTAGCTGAGTCGAGGAAATTCTCTGCCTGACTGTGGAGTCTCCACAGTTGTAAACATACTATTTAATTGCAGATTTGTTTTAAAACAAAATAAAAATAAATTTGCACAAATGTGTAAGTTAACCTTTGTAACTCAGGCCTAAAAATGATCGGGCCCCCTGCAGAATGTGATGAAGTGGCCCTAAGTCCATCTTATCTTACAGACTTCCATTGTCCTTGGGCTGAATGGAGCTGCCTTGAAGAGCAGGGGGCCCAATTAAGGGATTCCCCTCCTTCACTGCAAAGGCCTGAGTTAGTTTCTTGTCTCCATCAAGGAATTATAGTTTAAAACAGATGTGATACTAGGACAAGATAAGGATCTCATGGAACGGGTATATTTTCTGGAATATAGAGCAGAAGACTATGGAGGGTGTTCTTGATGATTTCAAAAAAATATCTGTATAATTATTCTGCCAGAGAGTGTCGTAGTACCAAATATGGTAAAAAGTGTTCGCTCCATATGCAGGTCTCCATTTTACTTCACTGCCACTATCATCAATGGGCAGAGATGCCCTCTCTAAAATGGTGATGATCCCCCGACTCCTCTATTTTTTTTACCATTATCCCTGTTTTGATTCCGGCAAAAATTTTCAACACCCTTAACGCCCTTCTAACGGAACTTATTTGGGGTAAGGGGCGGAGGAGGGTGAGCCTTGCAAAACTACAGCTAAGATCTGGGGAGAGAGGGCTTGGCGCTCCAGACTTTCAAGCTTACTGCATGTCCAGTCAATTACAATGGCTGTCTTATTGGCTTGCGGGACGACATACTCAGGAAATAGACTACACACCCCAGCTTCTTTACCATGGCACCCTACATAATCCACTCCTACTGACTGTTAAGATCTCACCCGCGGTTCCACTGCTGCTTAGAACTGCACTGCTATATTGGGGGAAAAACCTACAATATACCAGGCGGGTACCCCAGTACTCTCTTAATATTCCCTTACTTGGCATCCCTACAGCAACTGGCTTAATCTCCAGAAGAATGATAGCTTTATGGACACAGGAGGGGGTGTCAACTCTTGGGGCACTGTTTGTAGAGGGCACATTAGCTGATCATGATAGCTTTCTCTGGGATCAGGGGGTTCCCCCGATGTTATTTCTTCTCCATCCAACCCTCACTCATTACATTAAACTTAATTGGGCTCCAGTTGGGATTGAACCCCCACACATGAATTAGTCTATGCTATGCATTTAATGGGAGAGGGACATCACCTTATTTGTTGGCTATGTAAGGGTATTCGGGCACATGCTAGGATACAATTAGCTTCACTTCGAACTAAGTGGTCATTGGAGATGGAAAGGGAGCTTACTGATAAAGAGTGGGCCATGATTTTAGAATTTCCCAAAAGAAATTCCTGCAATGCCAAATTCAAATACATACAATACATGATTTTACACAGAGCCTATGTCACACCCCATTGTCTGAACAACATAAACCCTGATGCGTGGCTCACTTGTCCCAGATGTCAGGAGGCGGATGCGGACCTACTCCATATGCTGTGGGGCTGCCAGGGTCTCCGAGTGTTCTGGCAAACAGTTGGCTACATTGTGCAGAAGGTCACCAACATGGCCAGGTGGTCAGTTCCAGACAGCAGTTTGCTGGGTTTGTACAGGCGTCCTAAAACACAGAAGGTCCAATACAGATTTGCGGACCTGGCTAAGCTCATAGCTTAGCGTGCAATTACAATGAGGTGGAAATCCACTTCCCCCCTACACCACTTACATGGCAGACAGAGACGATTAGATGGGGCACTGCAGAGAGTGTAATAATTAGACAAGAATAACTCCGGGGTCTGCGCAGAATCCCTATTACAATGGAATGGGATCAAATGTTAGAGGCCTTTAACCCCTTCGGCGCTCATGACGAGCTCAGCTCGTCATGAGCGTAACGTGCCCTACGCGGATGACGAGCTGGGCTCGTCATGTAACGCGGGGTTTTTAAAATCGCAGCGCGCAGCGGGAAAACCGCTAGCGCGCATGCGGTTAAAGCCCTGGAGTCCTTGACTCCCCCACCATCTCAAGCTGGGCCTGAGCTACCCATTTCTCCTATACCTTTGCGGATCCACCCGACCGTAACTGTATAGCATTATATTATTACACCTGTTTTACTGTCAAAGGGAAACATAACTATAAATATGTACCATCATCAGTTGTTGTGTACACAATGGACCAACGACCAGGGGGGTGGGAGGGAGTTTTAGTTGACTTATAAAATAGTAATTAGAAGTTAAATAAATAATCAGAAGTTTTTACTGTTGTATGCACTTTACAACTGTATGCCTAGGTCACTTACCCACATTTTTATCATTATTATTGTTGTTATCACTTTTGGCTCCTTTTACAGGCCGGTCATTTTATGCAATGTATGTACATGTACAGATCTCTGTACTTCGATACCAGTTGAGATGTTACTTTTGAAAGAATACTATTTTGATCCTTTATGTTTTCATGCTAATATGCACATTGAAATATGTACAATGTCAATGTAAAAACTCAATAAAACTATGTTTAAAAAAAAAGGAAATAACGCCTGCTGTCTCTGGTAGATTGAGAGGTCTTCAAGGTAGTAATTCATCATCACTGCATAAGAACAGTATGAGAGGTTGGATTAAATGAGTGCTTTTGCCAGGTTTCTAGATGAACTGGAAGGGTATAGGCTGAGTAATCCCAAATAATCTGATAAGGGGATGGAAATACTTTGCCTAACTTATGGAAATGTTATGATGCTTGGACTACAAGGAGCATACGGTAGGATCACATATGAAAGGTAGTAGGGCAGGCAGATTCATGATCTGGCTGAATAACCATGAGATCCACGTGTCCCCAATTACAAATATCCCCACCAAGCAAGGGACATCACATACCTTTACAAAACAAGTCAGAACAAAGACTTGCTGTAGGGGGTGCCGGATGTTGGAATAATATAATTTACTATTCCAACTCCAGTCAGTGCAACAGTAAGGAAGGTGTTGGATTTTACATCCAGCACCTTCTGCCTCCTACAACGCAAGTTGTTGGGTCGACTTGCGTTGTAATGGTATGCGATGTAAAAACGCGTTCGTTGTAACAACCACATTGTAATGGCATGCGTTGTCTCGCATGCGTGGTAAACGCTGTTTACCGATGCCAGGCAAAGTTCTGGCAAAAATACTGCTTCCTCTACTCCCCCATTTTATCCACCCTGACCAAAATGGGTTTATTCCAGGGTGAAAAACACGGCTAAATATAAGAAGGCTTTATGAAGTATTACAGAGGGCTCCAGATACTTTACCTCAACCAATACTGATGGCATTAAACTTAAAAAAGGGGTTTGACACGATTAGCTGGGAGATTCTCTGTGCAGTCCTGAGGAAGATACACTGGGTTATACTGAAGCAGGTATCTTCATGATTGCAGAACTAGGTGCTTGCTAAAAACATAGACAGGTTGTCAGGAGAAATGTTTGTGTCTATGCATGGAGCACTAGAAGTCAAAGTTAAGTTTTCCAAGCTCTTGTCAGTGCTCCAGAATGACCATGAACACTTCAAGTAAAACATAGTCATCATTCGTTGATCAGATCCGGCTGATCTGCTTGGCTCCTGACAAATATCTTGCTGGGTCTTGGTTTCTAAATCCCAAACATTAGAATTTGATTCCTATTATTTTCCTGAGTTTCTCTATGCTCTTGTGTATGTGAATTCATGCCACATTTTTAACGGACGACAGACATCGCTTAGTAATTGACCCCTGTGTACGATGCAGGATTTCTGTTTTTTGTATAATTTATATAGGCATTGGTCCTGATGAAGCTGAAATACATACCACAAGAGATCTGCCGAAATGTGTGTTGATGTTTTTAACTGACCACTGTTTGCTCTGAAAGGAGGAATTGGAAATTTGATTGACCTCCTCTTTATGACTGAGACTTACAACATGGACCTTATTTTTATGTTTTGGACTGAATGGGATAACTATAAACAGAACTTTAATATGGGGGCTTTTTTCTGAAAATATACTTTTTCGATGAAAAGTTGCATTCTGAATGAATTGCACTCATTCCAATGACTTTTTTGTGCTGCTGTTAGATAATATACTTTTTGGTAGTTTTTGATTGAATGATGTAAGTAAAAATGTGGCATGCCCAGCACTCTCTTCAGAACACGTCTTGACCTGAGGAATACAGAAGAAAGGCTGTACCTATGGGTAGATCCCCAAGTGTGGGACTTGCTCCACTTGTACCCAGGACTTATAAGTGGACTCCAAGGGACTGTTGGTTGACCTCCTGTTTAGCTACTGGGGCATAAAAGCTGCATGAAGCCTACTTGTGGCTTCTACTGGAGTAAAGTCCTGACCCCTAAGTGGTGTCTGTTAGGTCCTGGTTCCCTAAAATAAGTGTCAGAGTGTACTCCTCCACCCTAAGTCTAAAAGCCGGTACTTAGAAACTTATCTAGCATTTTTGTGTGGAGAACCAATAGAAGACCAGGACCAACCTGCAAAGTCAATCTGATAGAAGTGTGTTGCAGCTGGGCCAAATATTCAGATTGCTCTCACTCTGATCTTTTCCGCAGCAGCAAATTGGTTTCAGCTGGACATCACAGGGAAGGTATCTGGCTTTGAGGAACCCTGTTTGGCTATAGCATGCATCCTTGCTCTGCTGGTATATGTATCTGACCCACGCTCCTTCGCGTTTGGCTGTAAACCTTACCCTTGTCCCAGTCTAGTGCAACCGGTTTCCTGCGGCGGGCACTTTGTACCTTTTGTGCTATATTTATCTAAAATTTTAAAATTACACATCAACGGCTCCCATTATTTGGACATTGGTCATTTTGGTTCCACTTTGTTCATCAGAATTTTCTCAAATTTGATAAATGAGTGTATTGTGTTGTGTTTTTGAATTTTTAACTCTTTTGGGACTTAGACGCTTGGAATAGAATTGCGGGGATGCTTAAAGCCACGCAGTTGTATTCACCTGTACTGCCACTCACGTATCACCCTTGTATATCGCTCCTACAGGAGGCGGGCTTTCAGTCGATGTGTAAACGCATGAAGATTGCCACATGGGGAGCCCTGTTCCTCAGTGGACAGTTCCGTACCAGGGAACAACTGTTTCAGGATGTTACGCCCACTCCTCTAGAGGTCTTCCATTATGTCAGGCTTAGACAGGGTTTGAGAGCAGTCTTGACTAACTTTCCAACTGAACCTGACGTGGTTCTGCCACTGCACGCCATGCTGCTGTCCGATGGCCGCCATCTTGTTTCCAGATTGTATAACAATATCAGATTGCAGCGCCAGGGGCCTGAGAGTTCAGCTCGACGACATTGGAGTGAAGATCTAGGCAGAGATATTACTGACGATCAATGGAATTATTGTTGTGCCATTACAGCTAATATTTCGTCTATTAGTAGGTTGAAGATTATTCATTTTAAGTTCTTGCAACATTTTTATTATACGCCTGTTAGAAAACTACGCTTTCATTTAGCAGACAACGATAGGTGTGACCGCTGCAAGGTGGAGGGGGCGGGATTCGTCCACTTGACTTGGGAGTGTCCTGGTGTATACAAGTATTGGTCACAGGTACAGGAAGCCTTACAGTCTATGACTGGAGGGGTGATCGATAGAGATCCATTAACAATGCTATTGGGGCACACGCGGAATATACCTAAGACTGTTCGAAGGTTTATAGATGTTGCACTACTACTGGCTAAGAGGCGAGTTGCATGCCGGTGGGGTAGAGGGAGAGCCCCAAAGTTTAAGGAGTGGATTGCTGATATGGTCTATTGCCAGGATCAAAACAATGTTTATGCTGATTTGCTGCCTGTACGAAGCAGACCAAACGATATATGGGGTCCACTGCAGGCCTATTTATTAAAAGTGGCGGCGGCATCTACAGATTCAGATAATGAAAGTCGAGAGTAAAGGCAGTAGCTGCCGTCTCATTATGACCCGTTTTTTTGCTGACACATCCGTAGGTACCCAGTAGATTACTGTATGGGGCACTATATCCACATAGTCCTGAGTAAGGGACGACCCCCCTACATGACTGCCGATAGCCTGGGGTGGCGCTCTGGGACCTACACATGACAGGATATACATAGCTTGAAAAGGCCCAGAATCAGTTTTACAGTGCTGAATAAGTGATGGTATATAAAGACTTCCTGCCTGCCTGGATTGACTGCTAGCGACAAGTGCCTATGCTACTGTCGATTACTGTATTGTATTGTGAAGAATATGTGCTAATGTACAGTTTAAGAGATGATATCTACATGCTTCCAACCTGCTCGGACTAGCTGACCGGAATAATTGATTACATGTATGCTCAGAAGATGCAATGTGAACCTGTGTAACCTACCTGATTGTCTTTTCCTCTTGTTGTTCATCAAGAAAACTTTATAAATAAAAAAAAAACTCTTTTGGGATTTCAAAATGCTTTATATATTTTTAAAGTTAAGCCTGCCTTAACTACCAGGATATGAGCTCAGGTAAACTTTACTGGACCTAACAAGAATAATGTGAAAATAACAAGGACCCCCTGGGTAATGCTTAGACAGACTCCTAGGGCAGGGTAAACAAAGTGTATGCAAAATTTCCTAGGCAGTCAAAATTTCCAAGTAAAATAGACAAGTGGAGTCTCATCGCCAATAGGTGTTCTCGAGATCTTATGATCTTAATCATTGAGACCGCAAAAGAGCTGGCGGTAGCTATTAAAACTGAAATCGACCAACTAGAAGCCAAATTAAAAGCAATAGGCAATAAAGAGGAGGCCCTAAAGAAAATCGAGGAGGCCAACAAAGAGTTAGAATCTTTTAGTACATATCTAGATAAGCGAAAAAATGACAAACTTATCAAAGATAAGCGCTATTATACATTAGAAGGAACATATCCCTATCTTAAAACAGATTTCTACAAGCAAAACCATTATGTTGATGAGTCCAAATCTGCACCTAAAAGAGTAAATAATTTTACTGATACTTCAGATTCCGAGAATGAAAGTAGCAATTCGTATTATGAACCAGAGGGAAACTATAATCAGTATAACGGACCCCAGCCCAAACCTTTTTTAGGCAACAGGGGCCTCCGTCGGGGACGCCAGAGAGTACATTTTCAAGGTCAGAACAGGGGACAGTTCCAACAGTCACATCATCAACATCAATCCCCACACCAACAACATCAACAAATACCCCAGTTCATCCGCGAGACACGCAATCGCCAATACTGGGGACAGGGGATGTAATCCCCATATTCAACCTTTCATCCAAAGAACTCAATCCCCAATTAAAATCATTACTTTCAAAGGGCTTATCTTTTGTCCCCCATGCTTATGCAAATATTTTTTAATTACAAACAGACATCATTTCCTTCTTTAGAAGAATTAGACTTAAAAAGTTTTTTGCAACAAGTCTTGATCCCTTGGAGGTTCTATCAGGACAGAATGACTCCAGACAATTGTCACTACCGTCCACTTTTTATCCATCTTTAGACCAACTTGGCCCAGAGGTAGCAACTTTTGAACTTGTTGTATTGCAACAACTAGAAAGGGCCCTCCGCTTCATACCTAAACCTATTTATAATCTGAGCAAAGAAGAATCAACATCACTAAAAAGCCTTAGAAATAACAACAGCTTGATAATTAAAAGCTGTGATAAAGGAGGTGGGATAGTCTTGCTTGATTCCACCACCTATGAATCTAAAATGAATACCATGTTAGAAGATTCCACTACATACATGAAGATCAGATCAAACCCTTTAGGGCAGATATCTAAGAGAATTTTGAGTATTACCAAAGGAGCACTCCACAGCGGGGACATCAGTCAAAAAGAATACGAGTTTTTGAATTTCCATCAGGGTAAAACTGCCTGTATTTATGGCATGCCGAAAATCCATAAAAATCTAATCGATCCGCCCTACAGACCCATTGTTTCAACTATAGGCACAAATACCGAACCTCTCTCCAAATTTGTTGATTTCTTCCTCTGTCCACATATACCAAAAATTGTGTCATATATCAAAGACACAGGTGCCATGATATCCAAAGTCGAGAATTTAACTTTCAATCCCCATAGAGATATTCTAGTCACAATGGATATCGAAGCACTGTACAGTAACATACCACAGAAAGAAGCACTTTTAGCTACCAGTTGGTTCATAGACCAGTTCAATGTCAATTGCCCTAAAATATTTGTGTTGGATCTCCTACAAATTGTCCTCACAGAAAAAATGTTTGAATTCGGCACCACCTTGTACAAACAAATTAGAGGTGTCAGCATGGGGGCCTCTGTAGCGCCGTCTATTGCCAATATCTACATGGCTGAATTCGAAACCAAATTTATCCACAACGAGATAGCCCCTTTTTATGAATCTATTTCCCATTGGTCCAGATACATTGATGACATCTTTTTTATCTGGACCAATGGGGAAGAAACACTGAGAGAATTCTTGCAATGGATTAACCTGACTGATGTTAATCTCAGATTTACAGCTCACTTCGACAGACATCAGGTTGAATTCTTAGACTTAATAATTAAACATCAAAACAACAAATTGATAGTGGATTTATTTACTAAACCTACTGCTAGAAATACCCTTCTTCATTTTAAGAGTTTTCATCCCCGTAGCCAACGTGACAGCATCCCGTTCTCACAGTTCCTCCGAGTCAGGAGGAACTGTACAAACCTCGCTGATTATGACATTCAAGCCAACATCATGCGTCAAAAGTTCTTAAACAGAGGTTATCCTCACAGATTAGTGAGAGATTCGTTCAAGCGAGCAAGATTCTATGATCGTGATTCACTGCTCAAAAAAAAGGTCACCAAACCGAAGAACTAATTAGTCTGTGTGACCAAACATTCCACCTTAGACAATACAGTTAAACATATTGTGAACACTAACTGGCACATCATGAATTCGAATCACACATCACAGGTCAAACTTGAAAAACCATTGTTTGCTTATAAACGCAACAAAAACCTTAAAGATCTGATTGTACATTCACGTTTCACGAGCAATTGTTCTACTTCTGAATTTGTTCAAAGGTCCATCAGAAATAACTTTCCGGTGAAAGGTACGGTGCAATGCTCTTCCTGCAAATCTTGCTCCAGTATTCTGCAAGGTGAGTCTTTTGAGCATAATGGATGTCGTGTTGATGCTGGCGATATGTGGAATTGCAAGACTGCCAACTGCATTTATTTTATCTTATGCCCTTGCCAGCTCGGATACGTTGGCGAAACGTCAAGACAAATTCAGGTGAGACTCACCGAACATCGTTCGGCTATCTGCACTAACAAAACCACAGCACCACTGGTTAAACACTTCCAAGAAAAAAATCATACCCCAGATGATTTTAAAGGGTGCATTATCGAAAAAATTAGACTTCCAGAAAACAAAGGCGGCGGCAAAGCCCGCAAGAAACGTGAAGTCTTTTGGATTTTTTCACTTGGCACTTTTAAAAAGGGACTGAACTCTGACATCCCTTGGGAAAATGCCATCACCTGATTTAGCTATATCATGGTATAACAATTGCTGCCACAGTTACTGATCGAGAATTATACCTTTTGTGTAAAATATTGGTTGTAACAGTAATTATTTATAATTAGCCTCAGTACGGGGCGACTTTCTATCTAGCTCCTTCAAAAATAGACATTAAATTATCCCTTAGTTACTGGTTTATTCGATCTCTACTGAGATAATCAATCTCCTATAATATAGTAAGTACGGCTCTAACCTTTATGGATCCATTTTGAATTAGAATTGAATTTCCGCAAACTAAGTTAATTAGAAATAATTTTGTGAAACTAACTCACTACGGTTCCTAAATCAGAGAGTCTGTTGTTTATATCTATCAGCCTGCCCGTAGTGTAGCTAGCCCCTCCCATTAGGTAGCCCGTCCCACCAAGTAGGTTATTTCAACAAGCAGTCATTCGGTTGATAGTTGTTTGTTACCCGGCACCCGGCACGCCGCATCATTCGCGCCACGGAAGCTTTATCCGGCTTTCTCACCATATACCGATCAGGTGAGAACTTTCATACTTGTTGCATACCCCAGATACCACTTAGTGCTGCAGCGGTTTTCTATCAGTTGAAATAAATGCCCGTATAAGCTGTCATTACGGCTATTTTGTCCCCAGATACCGCTTAGTGTCATAGCGGTTATCTATCAGTTAAAACAAACGCCCGCGTCAGCTGACATTACGGCATTTTTGTCATTTTAACAGTAGTTTTATGATTGCATCGCAGGTTGCCGTGCCAGCCTAGACGGAACCTGAGAAGACTACCCCTCACATTGAAAATACCATCTGCATCTCGAAAAAAATTATCCTGTATACAGCCATATCAACGAGAGATAATGGCTGTGTCAGTTTCCACCAAATATCGTTTCATTTCACTTATTGATGAAAGATAGATATTGTGCACCATATAATCACGTGAGCATATGTGGCTTTTCACAATTAGTAAATCCTCACTTGTTTGAGTCTCTGCCTCATTATTTTTTAGACTAACCTGACGTTTCAATCAAAAAATCTTTTTTTACACTTTGTAACGAATCGCAAGCTCTACTTCATTATAACTTTAATGATAATTGCTTTTAGGTGTTTCGAGTATATATCGTCCATATTCTGCGAATACAGATTGTGATACCGCAATAGAAGAAATATCCTCTCTAGGAACACCATTCTATAGGTAACCTATTCTTTACCCATTATGTGCCTTCTTAGATCGGCATGATAAAATCACGGAAAATAAAATGAAACTCTTCTTCTTTTTAAACCTTTTTACAGACCCATCAGTACCTTGATTTTATATCGAAATTTTGAGAGAAAGCATACTTTACCTAGGACTACATACCTCCTCCTTTGATCAGGTACAATGGTCCAGTGTTTATTACTTTCTACTCTGATCATTCTCCTTTAACCAATTGAAGAATTGAGTTTTTATTTACATCACAGCAATCTTTTGACAACTGTGTTGTATCATCAATATGCATCACTTATCGCTTGCATTGACAGCATTCTGTTTGCTTATCTGATTCACCTTTACATGTAAACTAGGGAATATTGGAATGACGAGATGTATTTTTCCCTGCTTAGATCCTTCACAGTATATCAACTTTAATTTAGAGCACTGTCTGAACCAATTACCGGTCTGTGTGATGTAAGTAGAGAGCAATTCAATAATTAAGAATGGCTGTATATCTGTACTTTTTATCAACAATGTGACTTACAATGATATCAATAGCCTGAGAAATGACTAATCAATAATTAAAAATGGCTGTATGTCTGTACTCTTTATCAACAATGTGACTTACAATGATATCAATAGCCTGAGAAATGATTAACAGTACCATGTACTCCCAAATTATATCTTTACAGTTGTCTACTAACAGACATAAAATAGACAAAGGAAAAGCAGGTAGACCCAAGTACATAAGGCAATGTAATAGTCGTGATGTAAAAATGATTTATAAATAAATTTTCACGGACATATAACATATGTTGAATTCGGTAATTTTGACATTATAATTATTGCCACACCTAGAACTGTATCTTATGTTATGTTTTCTTTTTTATACAATTTCAGATTGTTCTGTGGCTCCTGAAGAAGGCGTTAATTCGCCGAAACGCGCGTCGAGTACTGTATTGTTTATATTTGTCGGACACCCTATGTTGGTGTTGTCTCCACAATTTTAAATTTGTATTATGTATTGATATGTATTGCATATAGGTTGAACCCTTATTGATCTACCATATGTTCCTTCTGTTTTTTTAAAAATATATATTTGTTTGGTTGTATATATTAAAATTTGTCGTTTTTAGATAATCCACCACAGTTATTCAAGTGTCCTTGCCTTGGGTTTTCTCACTTGTCTATTTTACTTGGAAATTTTGACTGCCTAGGAAATTTTGCATACACCTAACAAGAATAATTACATTATTACTTGTGGTTTACTACCATCCACCCCAACTAATAATCCATATTCTCACACATGCTTATTAGGCTTGGTCCTTTGTCCTAAAAAGAAAAAAGTTTGCAGCGGATAAATTCACCTATTCCTGCTGCTAGCAAACAGACAAATTGCTATGGCCTGTAAGTCGATAGGAGCCCCCTCTATGTCAACATGGCTATCTGACCCATTTAAATATGCTGAACTTGAAAGTATGATGTTACATCTGGATGAAAAGAAAAATGACCCAATCCTGGTATGAGATACTGACAGAACTGAGGACACAAATAATGATGAAGGACTTCCTGGAAGATGACTCAATAGACGAAGGTAAATCCTCATGTTTATGACTGAATGTTGGGCACGGTAGCGGCTGCTATGTAACATCGGTGGAGGGGTGGGTTGCCAGGAAGTGCGGGAGCGAGGGGTTAGGGAATGAAAAATCAATCAAACTCTTACCTTTGTGCCGCCACCACCTTTCAGTCCTCTTTGTCCGCTTCCAGGGCAGGAACAGGAAGCACCAGGCTAAGCCTCCCCTGAGCTAATCACAACACTGCAATGCAGTGTTATGATTGGTATGAGTGCCGTGGTTCAGCGCTCAGACGGGGACAGGGAGCCTGGGCATGTTGTCCACCCAGGCTGTAAGGCAGCCTGCCTGGAGAACGTGCAAAGTGCGCATGACGGTTTGGCCGGCCCAATACTGGGCTATGAGGCTCCACTGTACAGGTTGAGGTCGAAGCCCAGTATTGATTTATCCGGTGGCCTTGAATTACTATGACATACACATTCCTGCAACGCAGGCATATGTAGCCACCATAGGACCAGAAATATCCTTCCAAGCCTTATTTCAACATGCAGCTCTAACATTACCAAAGTTGCTGCTTTGATCCTCCGTCATACATCTCTACAGTATGAGCTCCAACCTGGAACATAACCCAGAGTAGTTATTGAGCCTCCTAACTACAGCGATAAGCCAGCTGACAGCATTCCTCCTGCCCAGTACATGTGTGATGTACATTCTCGACCACCGTCTTTGTGGTCTTGGCATATGATTTAATGTGGCTTTCCAGATAAAGGCGTTCTGCTTGCCGAATCGCACGTCGATACTATGAAGATTCATCATTAAATTAAAAGCCATTAAACTGCATCTTCAAACTTACTGTATTTTTGATTTTTATTTTTATTATTTCCCTATTGTTATCTTTACAAATTTGTATATATTTAACCTTATGATTGATTGTACAGTTTTTCCTATATGGACCATATGTAGAGGACTTACAGACTTGCCTGTTGTATGAAGCATTTGGAAAACAACCATCACTGTCATAAATGCTGTTTTTATTTAGATGTTATTGTCCCATATATGTTTATCCAAACAGTAAAAAAAGAACCAACAATGGTCTTTTTAAATGATTTTGTATGAATAAAAATATTTTTTATTGATAATTGTAGTACACTGAGTCTTCTCCTATCATGTGGGATTAATGGTCTTGTATATTTAACAGACCAATAGTTGCCAAGTGAACATTTCTTTAACAATTGTATCTCCCCTGCCCAGGGAACAAACATTAGTAGCAGGGGGACCTAATATTTACATTGCATACACCCAAACACGCCATAGTTAATTTCCACCTTTCAGATGTCCAATGCACTGTGAGACTGGCAATGGTCAAAACTGGTGCCAAAGACTTCACATTCCAGCCCACCTGAGGACAGATGAAAAACTGGAGGTGATCTGGATGTCTAAGACTAGTCTTAATGAGGATCACCCCAAGTAAGTCACGCACTAATAAAGACACAACATTGTGATGATCTGAAGCGACCCCCGTGAAAAGAGATGGAGTCGCAATTTGGTGCAGACTTGTGTCTGAAGTTTTTCTTTCATATTTCTTTCCTTTTCTAGGGTCATCACATTGGGTTTTAAATTAAATCAAGCAAGCCTTGAATTTCCACACAAAATGAATTCATTTTGCTTTCTGTCACAGTTAATGATTCTGAAAGCTGCAATTTGCAAGAACAAATTGCGGAGGACATCTAGGAAGAGTTATAACTGGTAGCATCTTGTTATTGTAGGATTAGCACAATTCATTTTGCTTCAAGGTTTTATTTCCTGATGTTAACCACTGCGGAGCCTATTTACCAAAAGTAGGAAAACTAAAAGATTTTCAACCCAACTATTTGGAATTCACAAACTGCTCAAGGAAATACACATTGAAAGCTGCAACTAGTGCAGGTTTCCATTTGGGCTCCTTCAGAAACCTATTAATGTCCTTGTTGGGAATGCATTCCCGCTGTATGTAGTTCTCTGTGGTAGAGAATTCAACATAATCATTTCCCCTGTGCAAATGCAAATTTTTTCTCAGCATGTGAAAATATCTTTCCCTGTGAAGAAAACCCTTCTCCAACACGACCAAATTTGGTGGTGATCCATTTAGCTTCCCATCCTGGAAAGATTTCATGTTTGCACTTGGCTCGAATAAACGCACAATCCTTTCCAGGCTGAAAAAGGAGAATGATAGTAGTTTGTGAGTGCCCATAAATGTGTGCATGTGTGTGGGCATTCACAAACTTCCATTGCTAACCATGCCTTGAAACACCCAGGAACACTTAATCCGACTCCTTAAGGGGGTTTATGGGTGTAAATATCTCCACTCTCGTGGTGGAGATCTTTGCACCTATAAAACCGCTTACGCCTACCAGGAATCCTATTGGAAATGGCCCTTTATGCATGGCCATCCCAAACCTTTTGAATTCCTCCTCCTTTTATTGTTCAATTAATTTGTATTGTCTTTAGGACTCTGGAAAATTTACCACTGCTAACCAGTGCTACAGTGCATGTGCTCTCTCCCTAAAATATGGTAAAATTGGTGTACACCTGTTTGGCAACTTTAGTTGAATTGGAAGTCTCTTGTAGCATGGTGTACCATATGCCCAGGGCCTGTAAAGTAAATGCTACCAGTGGGCCTGCATCACTCATTGTGCCACCCACCTAAGTAGCACTTTAAAACATATCCCAGGCCTGCCAGTGCAGCCTGAATGCAGTATCACATTGCCATGTCGACTTGGCATATAAAACCACGTGCCAAGCCTTAAACTCTTCTTTTATTACATATAAGTCACCCCTTAGGTAAGGTAGGCCCTAGATAGCCCATATGGCAGGGTGCTGTGTAATTAAAAGGTAGGGTGTGTACTTTTAAGCTTTTCATGGCCTAGTAGTGAAAAAAAACTATTTCGTTTTTCATTACTGTGAAGCCTACCCCTCCCATAAGATGCAATTGAGGATTCCTTATTGCATTTAATAAGCTGCAATTCCTAATTGAGAGGAGGTAGATTCTAACGTTTCGTACCTATGAACTTGCAATAATAATAACCCCTCTTTAATGGTAAAATCGAATTTATCATTAGAAGTTTGAAAGTATCACTGTTAGAAAGTTGACATTTTCCTGGCCTAAGCCCTTTGTGCCTGTAGTATGTCTTGGGTTACATGACTGAGTGTAGCTGAAAGTTAGCTTTTGTGAATTCCCTCCAGACAGCCAAAGAATAGTGAGACTAGCTGAGCCTGAAAGGCCCATCAACTGGTAGGATGGGGTTGGAGCTGAGCACAGCCCCACTTGCACCTGAATTGTCAGTGCAGCCAGTTTGGAGCCAGGGCAGGGGAGGCAGGAAACTCCCAAAACTTCAAGGACCTTTCCAGAAACTTCTAATAACTTCTGGGAGCAGGGCACCAACGTATAAAGATAGCGCTCCTAGATCCACTCTTCAGTTCATTTCTGGACCTCTCAGAGGACTGCCTGCTGCTGTGATTAGCTATGCACTCTACCAGTCTCCTGCTGTACCTGTAAGGACTGCTTTGCTGCCTGGAGTCTGCCTTGAATCCTCAGAGGCCAGCCTTGCTGTTGAGCGTTGAGTCCTGCTTCTTCACCTAAACCCAGCACTTCCAGAAGTGCCTCAAATGGCTAGTTTGATGGCCTCCTGTTCAGAACCACAGGAACATAATAGGCTCCCATCAACTTCAAACCGGACCGGAACCCAACCTGAGTGAATACTGAGCCCCTACGAGGTCTCCATCCACTCCTGGACCCTTGGTTGCGGTGCTAAAGTTGCCAAACTTTCCAATTTCCATAATTGAGGACTAGTCTGTTTAGGCCAAAAAGTGCTTTGAGACCAGGAGGAAACCGGGACCAACCTGCTCGCCTATCCCCTCAAGGGGCATTGCCGGTTAAATGGACTTCGCAGCTTCTCCTGCGATGTTCTTCTCTGTAACAGCACATCAGTTTCAGCAGCTCTTTATTAAAGGGGTATAAGACCTCATGGAATTGTCTTCAGCTACAGCCATCTGCTTCGTCCTGCTGGAAATTTTCAACTTCCATCTCGACCAGTGAGTGCGAAGTTATATATCTTCAACGCAGCTTCACTTCACAGCTATCTGACGACGACACTTCCTCCTCAGACACTCCTGCAGCCTTGCTCCGCTGAACTTTTACCTTCTCAGAGACTTTTTCTTAAAAAAAATTCTAAGTCCGACGGTATAGAGCTGACCGAGCCAAATCCACTTCTTGTATCTTACCAGCGCTCCATTGCGGTCAGCTTTAACTTTTGGCTTTGCAAGGGCCTCACACAATCAGTTGTCCGCAGTTGGCTTTTTGCTTTTAGGCGCTATTTTACAGTTTCTCTCCCAGAATTAGTGGTGAGCAGCTTCAATTGTCCGGACTTCGACACTACAGCTCAAGAGATGCACTGAACAGTCTTGATGAGATGCATGAAGGACTATATCACTTTTGTCCTCATCTGACAACATCGATTATATAGCCAGACATTAGTGGACAAATATATTGCCAGAACAATTTGAATATGCATGAACATCCCCATGATTAGATTGACACAGCAAACATAGAAAATTGGTACTACGAACAGGTATCCTCCTGATGTGCAATGAAATTAATTTAAAATCTTTATGCTATTCCCATACCACTCGCCACTATTTTTTGTATTAGTGGTCCTGAAGAAGGCTGTCCTAAAGAAATTTTAACCACCGAAACTTGCGATGACCTGGATGCTTGATACCCAACTGACAAGACTGTCACATAGACTGTTGTGTATTTGTCTTCATTGTGACCTTTGTAGTGTATGTTATCTTGGAAAGGTATGGTGTGGTTTGGTAAAAGAACCGGTATGCATGTTGGTGTGATTGGCTAGTATGCAAGTGTGGTTAATCATTAAGGTTTGTACAATTGCACTGAAATCAATCAATCAATCAATCATGGACATTTGTATAGCGCGCTACTCACCCAGTAGGGTCTCAAGGCGCTGGGGGGGGGAGGGGTCAGCTACTGCTCGAAGAGCCAGGTCTTGAGGAGCTTCCTGAAGGAAAGATGATCCTGGGTCATCCGGAAGTGGATGGGGAGGGAGTTCCATGTCTTGGCTGCCAGGTAGGAGAAGGATCTTCCCCCGACGGTGGCTTTGCGAATGCGTGGTATGGCGGCGAGGGTGAGGCTGGTCGATCGAAGCTGGTGGGTGGGCACGTAGAAGGTCAGGCGGTTGTTGAGGTACTTGGGGCCCAGGTCGTGGAGGTCCTTGTGTGCATGGGTGAGGAGCCTGAACGTGATCCTCTTGCTGACGGGGAGCCAGTGCAGGTCTCTCAGGTGGCCGGAGATGTGGCTGTGTCAGGGGACGTCCAAGACGAGTCGTGCGGAGGCATTCTGGATGCGCTGGAGTCTTTTCTGAAGTTAGGCTGTCGTTCCGGCGTAGAGGGTGTTTCCATAGTCCAGTCGGCTGGTGACGAGTGCCTGGGTGACCGTCTTCCTGGTTTCGGTGGGGATCCATCGGTAGATCTTACGGAGCATACGCAGGGTGTTGAAGAATGATGATGAGACGGCATTGACTTGTGTGGTCATCGAGAGGGAGGAGTCCAGGATGAAGCCCAGGTTGCATGCGTGGTTCGTAGGTTTGGGAGTGGTGCCCAGGGCAGGGGGCCACCAGGAGTCGTCCCAGGCGGAGGGCGATGGTCCTAGGATGAGGACTTCCGTCTTGTCTGAGTTCAGTTTCAGGCGGCTGTTCTTCATCCACTCGGCGACGTCTTTCATCCCTTCGTGCAGGCTGGTTCTGGCACTGGCGGGGTCGTTGGTGAGGGAGAGGATCAGCTGGGTGTCGTCGGCGTAGGAGATGATGTTGAGGTTGTGTTTGCATGCGATGGCTGCGAGAGGGCTCAGGTAGACGTTGAAGAGGGTTGGGCTGAGTGATGATCCTTGTGGTACGCCGCAGATGACTTCGCTGGCTTCGGATCTGAACGGGGGGAGGCAGACTCTCTGGGTTCTTCCGGCGAGGAACGAGATGATCCACTCAAGTGCCTTCTCTTGGACTCCGATGTTGCTGAGGCGCTGCAATAGGGTGCGGTGGCAGACAGTGTCGAACGCTGCATAGAGGTCCAGGAGGATGAGGGCCGCTGTTTCCCCGTTGTCGAGCAGGGATCTGATGCCGTCAGTGGCTGCGATGAGGGCGGTCTCGGTGCTGTGGTTGGCTCGGAAACTGGACTGCGAGGGGTCGAGGGATCCGTTCATCTCGAGGAAGGCGGCAAGCTGTCTGTTGACAGTCTTCTCGATGACTTTGGCAGGAAAAGGGAGGAGCGAGATGGGGCGGTAGTTCTTGAGGTCAGTGAGGTCTGCTGTTGGTTTCTTCAGGAGGGCGCTGAGCTCAGATATCATTGTCCATGTAATAGGATAATATATATGTGTGATCTTTTATAATAGATGAAATTGTTGGATATTCATATTTATAAAAGAAATGTGGATAAAAAAAAATCTTATAAAAAATGTGTTTTTCACTTTTCTTCATGTTGATATAAACAATGGAAAACAATTAATTTGAAATACTAAACTATTTAAAGGAAATAACAAAATAAAGAAAACAAGAGATATAGAAATTGTGAGTCTGTTATGTTTTCATTGCAAATAGCCCCAAAGAACTGTACTCAGCCTACATAAAAGGAATATAGGTCTAGTGGGAGTTCTTTGTATTGAATTTCTTTTTTCTTCCTCCCTCTTTCTCCCGGACCTGAAATTAATTCGTAGGGGGTACCCTCAGATCGATATTGCTATTTTACAGTTTATTCTTTAAAAATTCATATCTCTGGTTCTATTAATTGGATTATTGTCATTTTGGTCTAATTTTATTCAATAAATCAAGCTCTATTTGTGGTCATAAGCATACATTTACTGTCACATTTAACCATGTTTATTGCCCCCAATGGACATTAAAGACTTATCTACTTATTTACGTTGGAATATAGAATTAATATGGCGCAATAACTGGGAATGGGATTGCTTGAGTACCACAGCACTTGTTACAAATTGCATGTTTTATTTAGCCGTGTTAATTTTCACGTATTTTCCAGGTAGGGGATCATTTACGTTAAAAGGAAAGTCTCTTATTATAAGATTGCCACCATCTTACCATTGAGGAGAATCCCCTATTTTGTTTTAGCAATTTATGTGTCGTCTTCGATCAGTTGAGTATCGCCCTCCATGTGATTGCCAGATAGTTCATAAATATGGAATTTCTCTACATGGGTATTAAATAACAGTCATAGCAGCAAAGTCTCTGACACCACGGAAATAATATTTGTAAAAAGTCTCCCCAATGCCACATGATTTGTCACTCAAATGTCACTTTTAAATATGTTTTGGATATTCAACCATTTTTGCCAATTGGCTAATCAGGTCTGAAAACAAAACACATTTTCGTTTTGAATACACAGACTCAATATTATTGTATGTATATCAATTCAACCATCAAAAAGCTCACAATTTAGTGGCCTGGAATGCACACAGGAGAGCTACATACAGATAGCTGAAGAACTACCAGTAGCTCATGTGCTACTCATTGGAAAAGCCCGATTTATAATATGCATAAATGCATGTTCATGTGAAAAATTGTACGTATATTTTATAAGGGTAATTCCTATAGCACTAGTTTCCCTGTGTAAAACTTGGTCATCATAATCTTAAACAAAAAAATTCCTCCAAAGAGAGCCATTAAGTGCAGCTTCAAAAAGCACGATGCGTTGTGCCTCGTCGTGTTCTGTTAGCCTATTGGCACACAAAATGTGCTTCATTAGTGGCCATTCTTCCAAAAAGAAAGACCTACCGATGACAACACAATCAATGCATCTATTTTAAGAGGTTATTTGTTCCCACCAAAATTGATCTAATCCCAAATATGCAAAGTGTTATAATCACCACTACATCAGGGTTTTCATTCACTGTTAGGTTGTTCAATGTAGGATAAAAACCAATCTCAGCGTAAATAACAGTGCATACTGGCTCCATGTTTTGCTGACTGCCTGAATGGACTTGCTGGGACGGTGTTCAGGCCACGCAGGAACATCATACAAACATCATGCAAATTCGCATCTCAAGCCAACGAGATTCGAGTTATTTACATGTAAATGATGTAGAAAGACTCCCAAGAAGATTAATGCAAGAATTAAATCAGAGAGATAGTGAGTGGTTGGGATCGGAGGCTGAATGCAATGAGCTCATATAATAAGCAAATATCGGCAAAACCAAAAGTTGTCGACTTTGGGAACTTTTGACTTCATCGATAGTTTGTAGCGATGCTGTGCAGCATGGGTTAAAAGAAAAAGGTGCTATGACTCAGCAGCAGCGGCTGCGTCATTTTGTAGGCACATGCACCACACATGCATGTGCCTACAAAACGTGCTGTTGTTTTCTACTTTTTATTTACTGATGCAAGTTGGACTGGCAAATTAGACAAGCATTTACAATGCAATAGGTCTCACATTGACATTGTTTTGAGTAAATGGCCTTTTAAATGACATTGTTTTTATATTGTGTATGTTTTGTAAAAATGTATTAAAATGATTGTAATGTAAAATGCAAATAGTGTTAACATTTGTAAATCCATTGATGGTAGAGTCCGTTCTGGGGGGGCGCTTCGCTAGGTGAACAAAAAGCCTCATGTAATTTCTCTTGAAAGGGGAGAGGGTGGGACCTAAAAATGAGAGGGGACAGGGGAGCGAGGACTTAGAACCACAGTGATTGGGTTGATCTGTTTAGAATGTGTGGGGAATTACTGTTAACATTTAGTTTAGAGTGAGGGACATAGTGGGCCGGGGATGCAAAGTGTGAGCTTTATCTGCCTCAGAACTACTTGTGTACAAATTCATAAGCTTTCCCTCTGGGTTTTGCTCAGAGAGGAAGCACAGTCTGAGCACAGAGGCATCACATACTACAGGCACCTTACCATCTGACAACATACTTCTAAGCGTGAAGCAGGGTTAAGCGTGACTGTTGGTCTGCATTGGGACATTATCTCCTGTTCTCAGATACTTGCTGATGGATAACTTGGTTGACCATCTACCAAACAAACGTGTATATTTTAGAATTAAATACACATAGGCCTGTCTGCAGAAGTTTACCGGAACTGTTGTACACTGTTAGAATACCTCCTTTTTGCCCACAGAGAGCCGGCGTCAAGCGCCCTTTGTCACGGGAAGTTCTCACTAAACCAGAGTCAGAAGGTGCCCGCGAGACAGAGCTTACTGTAACATCTGTATGCCTAGATGCTTAGATAATGCACTGCCTCTCTTCCTGAACACCACCACCAAGGCCCCAGCCCCCATATCGCTTTAACAAATTGAGCGAACCGTGAGCCCATTGTATTGGTTACATCATTTTGCCGCCCCTCCCCTCCTCCTCTCCACCCCCCTGAAAAACCTAACCTGCTGCAATAAATTTCAAGGAGTAGGAACCGATTTCATTGTCTCTAGAGCTGGGTGGGTGAAGGAGTATGGTCGAATAGATCTTCATCCTCCAAAGGGCAATACAATTAGTTATTTGTGCTTTTTGCAGTTTTATATAAAATCACAGGATGTTTAGCTTCCCCACCGAGACTTGAACCTGGTTCCACAACTTTGAGGTCCGCGGTCCTCTGCGGTGGAAGAGTGCCCCAAGATGAGGGTGGAGAGGGTGACTATAGCCACCCAACAGAGGCCGCAGCGGTTCAACCGGGTAGCCCGGGTGCAAAAGACTTTGATTCCTGGAGGCTATATTTGTGGAGCCTGCCTCTTCCCTTAACAGTTACTTCACGATCTGCAGGAACATAAGTGTGTGGGTTAGTTCTAGGTCCCTCTAAGAGAGCGCGGTGAGGCAATGGAGTTCTATGTGTACTCAGCAGATTACCTGTTCCAATACTGGTAGGTTAATGCAGAGCTCTGTGCGAGCTGACGAGGTTAAAGGTTCCAATTCCAGTAAAATTGTAGGGTCGGTTAATGGGCTGACCTTGGAGCTCTATGTATGCCCAGGAAGCTGCAATATTGAAGCCCAAAAGGCTGGCGGTAGGTGTATAGCTAAATGTACCCTCACAAGTTGGAGGTGGGCCGGGTCACTTGTACCAGCAGATCACCTGTTCCAATTTCTGTAGGTTAATGTGCCGGCTGCAAAGCTCTGTGCGAGCTGACGAGGTTAAAGGTTCCAATTCCAGTAAAATTGTAGGGTGGGTTAATGCGCCAACCTTGGAGCTCTGTGTATGCCCGGCAATCTGCAATATCGAAACCCAAAAGGGTGGCGGTAGGTGCTAAATGTACCCTCACAAGTTGGAGGCGGGGCTGAGTTATTTGTACTTCCATAAGAGCACTTCCAGCCCCCCACCGAGCTCTGTGGGGACCCGGTGAGTAGTAAGAAGTGATACCTTTCACATCAATTTCAGGCAGGAAATTTGACAGGTCTGGCCGCAAACGGCTGGCAGGAAATTTGACTGGTCTGTCTGGAAATTTGACAGGTCGGCAGCAAACCCTGGCCTTAAATTTGACAGGTCTGGCAGCAAACCCTGGCCTTAAACAGTCCTGGCCTTAAACAGTCCTGGCCTTAAACTGTTGGCCGCAACAAGTGACAGGTGGCACTAGTGGTGACAAGGGTAAGCAGCTGTCCCGGAAGGGGGGCGTATGAGTGATAGGGGGCGGGTTGTTTTTGGAGACAGAGGAGTGGGGGAACCGCCATGAGGCCATGTGTCCCTGTTGTGGTGTAGAGGTATACGCCTCTTTTAGGGGTTGTGGTTTCTTAGAATACATATAAGCTTGTGTCAGGAACCTGGTATAGCAAGCAGCCGGTGGACTACGTGAAGGGTCGCCATGGCAGAAAAGAAGTGCTACACCCCATTTGCGATAAAACACTGGTTTGGTGGCTCACAGCCCCCCATCAGTAGCTATTACAGAACCATAAGACCTTTGGTAATGTACGAGAATGCTCAACCAGAAGAACCTAACGATATGGGCTACGACGTTACTGCTTTTGGCTGTGGGTATGCTAAGCGCTTTGGCGCCACCGGTCTCAAGGATTGGGCTCGCCGTGTATCCCCGATTAAGCGTGACAGCAGCTCTAGCGAGGGTTCGAGTGATGGTGGATCGTCTGAGCAAAGCATGCTCTTGGAGGCGGAGGATGAGGAAGACACCATAGTTCCGCCTAATACACCCGTCTATGAAGACTTGGGTTTTCACAAGAGTCTTTTTCCTGAGAATGTCCCTGTTCAAAAGCCTGATACAAGCGTGGAAGATGAGGGAGCATCGGCTGTTATTAGCGACTCTCAAGATGTCAGAACCGCGGCTGATGGGGCATCGCAGGATATTAACAACTCTCAAGATGGCAGAGCCGCCGCCAAGGGCTGTGAAAATGTGAAGGTGAGTCAAAATGTTATGAGCAGTCATTTACATAGGGATGTATTTTATTTCTACAACTATCCAACACTAATATTTCTTTTTTGTTTTGTTTTTGGCCCTCTAGAGAGCAACACCCGTGGGATGCACTTACTTCATAATGCACAAAGAAAATCAAACTATGCACCCTCCTAATACGCACATCTATGAAACCATGGATGTTCAGAGGGCTATGAGTCCTACGAAGGTAGTTGTGCAACAGCCTTATATAAGCATGGAAGATGAGGGATCACCGATGGATATTACTGACTCTCAAGATTTCAGAGCCGCTGCAGAGAGCGGTGAAAATGTGTGGGTAAGTTAAAAAGAAAATTTTAAAAAATGTTAGGCGTAGACCCTTTACATGAAAGTTTGTTGTCTTTGTACCACTAACGGGTTGTCAATATTTATCTTTTGAACCTAGGATGAAACACCGAAAAGAACTGAGGCCCAGTGGCAGACTGCAAAAGGTCGCAGCTTGAATCGGTCCTGTATATGCTGTGTAAACCAGACTGGAAGTTCCACAAAGCCGAGGTCACCTGTGCCCAAGGAATGTGAAGATGGTTCTAAGAACGACGAGTTTGAAAAAGCAACGGCGTGGTTCACCAGAGACACTATAGCGGGTGTTAAAGGTTTCGCAGCTATGGTTGTACGAACATGTGTCAAACGGGACTATTACAACATGTGCTTCGGCCATCGTATTAGGGACCCTCAACAGGGGGCGCACGAGTGTCTAGCCGAATCATACAGAGACCGAATGATACGGCACATATGTAGTTTGCTTGATCCGTACAAGATGTATAAGCTGCTAAGGGTAGTGCACGGCCTGAGCGCTGAAAATAATTTTGTCCACCCTAACATGTTGAAGATCTTGATGGCGACAGTAAAGGAGATACGCTATGCCAATGACCCCTGCGCAAAACTAAGAAGCATGCCAAACGCCTGTGCGTGCTGTGACAGAAAAATGATAGAAAGACTTATAGAAAGGCGCATGTGTAATGTGTATCTAAAAAGCAGAAAAGTAGTGGTCCTGGCACCACAAAGGTTGTTTTATAATAGATTAGTCCTGATGTGTTGCAAAGTGCTAGCGTGTATTTAAAGTAGAGTCGTAGAATGTTACACCCAAAGAAAAAACCCGTATATGTGTTAAGCCATGCTTACTATGCATACTGTGAAAAGATATGAAACCCCTATGTCTGTGATTTGGTAATACTCATTATTTTTTTAATAAAATGTTCTTACACAAAACAAGCGTCTTTCATTTCCTGGACTGTAATGACTGCTAACATGTCGGAGGGCCTGTTAAGAAAACTACAAGAGGGGTTGGCAGCTTTGGAAGTGGCGCCGCTCTATATAGAAGGGCTGGGGCTGAAAAGGAGTCGGTAAGCAGAGAAGCTGTTAAGACATGGTTATCAGGAGAGGAGGCGTATTCACTACATAAACCAGCCAGAAGGCGTTTTAGGAGGCGTCCTACAATCGTTAATGTGTGTATAGATTATCAGTGGCAAGCGGACATAATCAGCCTTCAAGATATAGCAAAACATAACGACGGCGTCTGTTATATATTAACAGTCATAGATGTGTTGTCCAAGTATGCGTACGCAGAGGCGCTGCGTGATAAAAGTGGAGCTAGCGTTACAGCCACTTTTAAAGTCATCTTCGATAAGGGACGCATTCCTCAAAAACTACAAACAGACGCCGGAAAATAATTCTTAAACAACTAATTTCAGAAATTATTAAGGCAGCACAATGTTCAACATTTTGTAACACACTCGGAGGTAAAAGCAGCGGTTGTAGAAAGGTTTAACAGAACTTTAAAGTCTAAGATGTGGCGGTATTTTATGGCCAACAATACATACAGATACGTGGATGTTTTACAGGCTTTTTTAGCTGTATATAATGCCAGTTATCATAGGACCATCAAAATGGCACCTGAAGAGGTAACCCCTGATAATTCGTTAACTGCTTGGAGAAATGTGTATGGTCCTAACTTCGGGTTAAAGGTGAAGAAGCCTATTTTTAAAAATGGTGATCACGTAAGGATTTCAAAACTGAAAGGAGTCTTCACGAAGGGTTACCAGCAGACCTTTAGTGATGAAATATTTATAGTGGAAAGTGTGGAGCTTAAGGAAGGGCTGTATATTTACAGGTTAAATGACTACGATGGGGAAACGGTGTCGGGATCCTTTTACAAGGAAGAGTTACAAAAGGTGCCCTATGATCCAAACCGTGTGTATAGGGTTGAAAAGGTTCTGAAAAGGAAAGGTACAGGTGCTAAGAGCCAGGCATATGTCAACTGGCGCGGCTGGCCTGAGAAATTTAACAGTTGGGTATTGGCCAGCTCCCTGAAGGGTGTGTGAGCTAACAGCCGCTGCCACGATGGAGACTACACCCTTTTATATAACCTTACCATCAAACGCTTCTAAGGACATGCTCCCCAACAATCAGATTTCTAATTACACCGTCAAATTGGCTAAGGCTGTGGACCTGAAGGGGGACTGGGAGGTTGCCCCAACAGAAATACAATACCCTAGAACATGGAATACATTCACCGCGGCCGAAACCAAGTTTCACATCAAGAGGGAACAGGACCCCACGGGCATACACACATCCTTCCCGCCCGGCTACTACCCACATGTTTCAAGCATTATCGAAGCCATCAACAAATCCATAGCCGGTATAGAACCACATCCGAATATTCATCTGGTGCTAGATAATGTGAGAAGGAAGGTGTTTCTTAAATCCATAAATCGAAACACCCTGTTTAACTGCTCAGGTAAATTAAGAAGGATTTTAGGGACAGTACAACATGTGAAAAGCCCCGTGGAACAAGATCACACGTGCCCCGATATTATTGGGGGGGTTCTACACGCTCTACGTGTACAGCGATATTGTAGAGTCTCAGAGGATAGGTCATAGTTACTCGCCGTTGTTAAGGTAGGTGCATGTACAGGGTGATAATAATACCAAGGTCAACATACAATTTAACAAACCTGACTACGTCGCAGTCTCTAAAAAACATTTTGACACTATTTCAATTATGATCTACGATGATCAGTCTGAGCCGGTGGCCATTAAATATGGGAAAGTTATTGTCAAGCTTCATTTAAGGCCTAGACACAACAGAGGGTATTAAGCAGCCATCATGGTGGTTATGAAAACCTACGGAGATCTGTCTATGTAGAGAGACTATTACAGAAGTCAAGCCGGTTATGGAGGATCACCGTACTTTCAAGGTTCACCAGTTATGTACGGGGCTGGATTAGGAGGATTCTTTAGGAGTCTGTTTAGAAGAGCTATGCCTTTCCTGAGAAGAGGCTATGAAATTGCAAAACCGCATGTTAAGGCGGCTGCCACGAACATTGCCCAGGAGGTGGTGGGGTCTGTTACATCGGCTGTTGCAGAGCGCATGAACTAGCAGCCTCAAGAAGGAGCTGGTTTGATGTATAAGCCACGCGTGAGTGTCAAAAGGAAACGGCGTGTTTCCAGACGCAGGGGTCCCCCAGCCCCCTATAAAAAAAGGAGGACAGCTTCAAAACGCCCTCAGAAAAGAAGAGCTCCAAGACGGAAGAGAGCTGCGAAGAAGCGAACCGGCTCTAAAGTAAATATTTTTTAAAGCCTTGTAAACACAGCCATGGCCTTCGTACATTGTGGATCTGGAGAGTGCGCCAAATCAGAGTTAGACTTGTTTAGTCTAAAACCCACACAGACAAGCATCGAAAACAGCTTCTTCATGGAGGTGTCACCTTTAGCAGCATTGACACCGCTGGCACCTATAGAGTTTTATGTGTCAGGGGCCACGGATATGTATTTGGATCTCAACAACACTCTGCTGCATCTTATGTGTAAAATTGTAAAAGCGGATGGGTCAGACATTGACGACGGCGCTAAAGTGGCAACGATCCCTTACCCTCTAGCTACCATGTTTAATCAAGTGGACATCACCCTGGGCGACCGACTCATCACCCAGAACGATAACATGTACGCCTACAGAGCCTACATAGAAAGCATTCTAACTTACAGTAGCGACGCCCTTGACACACAACTTTCTGCGGGTCTCTTTCACAGGGATACACACGGCCAGTTTAAAATCACAGCTCTGGATGGTGATAATAAGGGCTTTATAAAAAGAGCGGGGCATGCTGCAGCCAGCCGTACCTTTGACCTCCTGGGGCGAATACATTCGGACCTCTTCTTCCAAGATAAACTGCTCATCAACGGAATTGATCTTAAGATCAAGCTCAATCGCAACAAGGACTCATTCTGCCTCATCAACAGGGATGCTGAACAGTACAAGCTGAGCATACAGGCCACGAGCCTGTTTGTAAAGAGAGTGAAAGTGTCACGAGCGTCAGGTTAGCGCACGCCGAAGCTTTGCTAATATCCAATGCCAAGTACGCTGTGGAAAGAGTAGCTCTGAAGGTATTCAGCATCCCTGCAGGTACCCGCTTTACACAACAGCAGAATTTATTCCTGGGGCAGCTACCAAAACTCATCATCATAGGGTTTGTGGACAATACAGCTTTTAGTGGCACCTATGGCTCAAACCCCTTCAATTTTAAACACTACAACATCAACTACGCAGCGCTGGTCCATGAGGGCAATGTGATTCCTGCAAAACCCTACACACCTAGTTTTGCAGCCGGGCATTACATCAGGGAATATCAGGGACTGGTGTCGATAACAGGAAAGCATCAAAGGGACTGTGGTGTAGCAGTGTCAAGAGAAGGCTATGGACGTGGATACACGCTGTTCGCATTCGACCTGACACCGGACATGGAAGATGGCGATCACTACAACCTGGTCAAAAATGGGAATCTAAAAGCTGAAATACGATTCGCAGCTCCACTGGCGGCTAATGTAAACATGGTGGTATTCTCTGTATTCGACAGCATCATTCAGATCAACCACGCAAGGCAGATTTTGTTTGACTATCTTTAAAAAACATTTGTGAAATGGATACGGTGCAGATACGTGACTTCTTAAGCAGACATAAATATGCTAGGAAATACTTTTTGGGTGTTTTCCCTAGCGATGGGTTAACAACCGAAATAGGGGCAGAAAGACCATGCACCCTAGTCTTTAACACAGACCCGCATGACCAGGCTGGGACACATTGGGCAGCCATGTTTATAGATGTTGACAAGGTTACAGTGTTTGACAGCACCTCAGAGTTCCCTGAGCACAGACTCTATACAACTCCTATATTCAAGTTTGTGAAAAAAGCTGCAGCGGTGGTGGAGTATAGGGTGCAGGATTCCATGGCCATCACATGCGGGGAACATTGAATTTATTTTATCAGTAAAATGTCACAGGGTGTTTCGTTTAGAAATTTCTTAAATCTATATTCGAGGGATCTTGTTAACAATGATATTATAGTTGCGAAATATGTAAAAGAAAACACCCAGGTGTCGGTCAGAACTGTGAAAACAGAATATGTACCTTGTTAAAACTGTAAGGGTTTATAACTGTTGTATGCTTAATGTTGAACGTATAAAATAAAGACATTATATTTTTTTAAAACATGCATTCAGACTCATTATTTCAATATACATGCACCATAAAATGTTTTTAAAAGACGACTGAGACGGTTTGTAAAGTTATAACAGGGTGTTTATTACAAACATGTAGTTGACAAAACTTTATTGAAGAAACCTAAGAATAAAAATCACACCCACAATTATTCAAAAATCCATGTGAGGGGTGGTTGGGGCAATGTCTTTTTTTTCGAGATGTCGCCGGCTGTGTAGGGGTAGACCATTTAGGGGATAGCCTTCGAACTTCAGAACCTGTAGGCGATGGTAGTAGGGGGTCCTTCAAATTGTCTAGCAGGCGGCGGTGTTCATTATTACCAACAAGCGTTGAGGGTATATTGAGTTCAGCAGCGGCCCTCAGAAACTGCTCCCAGCCTCTCGGTGCATTTTGAGGCGTTAGGATTTTGGGGTGTGTGAGACCTTTGACTAGATCGTACATATGCGACCCTGCAACCGGTTGGCCCTTGTAAAGAAATTTGCGGCGTTCATTCCAAGAGGCTAGGTCTTTAGAAGCGGATAGTTTACTCATTAGCATCTGCGCAGCCCCTCTGTGCCTTTGACCTATATTTTTTAAGAGGTCTCCTACAAAGGTATCTGAGGCTGTCGCAAGATCGGGAGGCGGTTGTAGGGGCTGAGGGTCGGGGGCCTGAGCTGCGGGTTGTTCAGAGTCTGGGGTATATAGAGTCAGCTTGTTTTTCTCGGTATTCCACTGGCCGTAGTAATTTAAGAATTTTTTGAGAGTGCTGGTGTATAGGTTAGCCTTGTCATAGGGGTTTAGATCAGTCCTGCTCAAAATGTGTTTAATTTCAGTATCCAGACGTAGAGTCCCATTTCTACGGATATCCCAGGCGTTGTCCGAGGAGGACCCCAGCTGCTCCATTTGCTGCCTAGGAACCAGATACATTTTTGTGGCATGATCCATCACCGACCCGCGAGGAGGCTTGTAATTACAGGTATAGCTATCCCCAGCAAGTTCCTTATAAAGCCCCCAGACTGTTTCACCAGTTGCTTCTTGGTGATGAGTGAGGCCCTTTTATTACTGAGCTTCTTGATACGCCCCTTCTTCTTCTTCAGAACCTGTAACTGACGCTTTGATATAGGGACGTTGCCTTTTAGGGTGTTTAGGGCTATTTCTGAAATGGCAGACACTAAATCGTCAGAAGCTGATCCCAGGATGGCCTTTCTGTGTTGGGGGCTGGCTGTAACAAGCATTCTCAGGAGGGCTAAATTGCGGCGTAGGTGTGCAGACATGGTCCCCGCTGAGCGTTATAAGGGTGGGGCTGTAAATGGCTCTAAAAGACATCAGCGCTGCTTTTTATAGGTCCTGGTCTTGGGCTTTGGGGTGTAAACTACAGGTAGCTATGGGGGAAAAATATCAGCCTTTAGTCTATAGTCTTCTAGAGTTTAATTTTTTAAGTCTACCAACAGGTACCCGTGGGGTTTTGCTGTAGCGTCGTTAAAGGCCTCCATGAAGAAGTGTGTGTTTCCGGGGTACATCTCTTTAGCTATGACGGCTATTTGTTGTTTGTCACGAGGGTTTTTAAATAAAACAAGGTATGAAGCGTTGAGAGCTATAGACCTACTGTTCTTGCCTTTGTAAAACAAGTTCTGCACAATGTAGCAGATGCTTAGATTACGATGATGTGAATACTGAGTAAAAGCTCTCTCCAACTCGGGATGATCACCACCTTCATGCATCAGATCATCAACAATTATCATATTTACAAGGGTTGGGGGTAGTAGCTCATCATCGTTGAGGTTATCCGGTATACCCTCTATAAATTTGATATGGGGGAACCGGCGGCCCAAGTCTGTATAAAGAGGCTGCCAGCATGAATAAAGCCACACAATGTTGTTAGGGGTTTGTGATAAAGCAGAGCCGGCATTTTCTAAGAGCTTTTTTATAAAGTAGCTTTTGCCGCAGTTTGAGGGTCCTGCTAGCACGCAGGAGAACGGATACTGTAACCTAGTGTCCATGCTGTGGCGGCTGTCTCTCTAATGGGTCTAATAACCATAAGGCAGTGTTTTATAGTCGGTGGTCAGGACCCTTTTATCAAAAACAACTCGCAATGTTTTATGTAGAGGTTGGGTTGTGATTTCCAACTTCTTTTTGGATCTGACTATGCAGGGCTGGTTACGACTATGGTTTTAGCATTCTCAGAATCGTCTGCTGTAGCGTATTCATGCACCAGATTCTTCAAACTATCAAAATTGATTTTTAGGGTGTTGCTGACATTTAATGTTATCCCTTTGACCTTCATACACACCTTGTTCTTGTTGGTACGGTAACTGTATGTTTTAGGCCCGGAGGAAGTATATTCTTTTATATACTCATCCTTATCTAGCTCACAGGTTAGATTATCCAGATAATCTCCCAGAGGAGGGTCTTCATCCCCCGACTTGCTCAGAAAAATCACAGAATCTGTATCGTGATACAAGCAGCGATCCTGGAGCTTATCCATACAGCCGTAACGCTCTAGACGTGCGTGGGCTGTCGTGAAGCAGGCTATGAAAATGTTTATGTTGTTACTCGATGTGGGGTACTCTTGGGCGTATTTCCAACACAAAGCCGCGGTATCGTCATCGATAAACTCGCAGCTGGACACCTCGTAGCATGGGGCAAACAGGTACTTGAACAGTTCATCAGGATCTGATATTAAGGTAGTATTTGAAAGGTTTGTGCGCTGTGCAAATTTTCCCCGTAAGGAGTTGAGACAGAGTTTGGCTAACTGGCGGCGTGCAGGATTTACCTCTATCAGATGGGGGCGTAAACGGATACCCTCGTGAGCGTAGTAGTCGTCGATGTATTTCTGTTTTGCATCCTGACTAGTACACCATTCAGGATACCCTGAGGCCTCCTGTTTGTCTCTGAGAAACAAATTAATGTAGGGGCACAGAGTTGTGTTGTAGTGCTCTTAAATTGCCACACTTCGTGTACTCTACCGAGCCTGTACCCTTTCTCTAAGGCAGCTTCTACCTCGATGCTACACCAGGTCCCTGTGAGCATCTTTTGTTCATCGGTATGTCTGCAGCCGTCAACCTCTTTAAGCATCACACATGTTCGACAGAGGGGGAACATCAGCTTGCCAGCGACTCTGCATGGTAACACAGGGAAGTAAAGCTGCTTAGGAGGATAGATTTCACATTTGATAAGCCCAAAGTATTCGGATAGGGGCTTAAAATCTCTATAGATGGTGGTGGGATGACCCAGTGGGTACAACTTCATCTTGTTCACAAAAGGGTACAGACTGGTGAAATCATAGTAGTGTATTTTCTCACCCTCACCAGCGACCTTGTACAGTTGTATGGCATTTGTACGCCCCCCAAATAAGGCATCGCGGGGCTCCAGAGGTGTGGGTAAATCACGAGTCTTAAGAAAAGAGCAGAGGTCTGTGTCGGTTTTTAACATGTCTAACCACTCGTGCTCCCAAAGAACTCTCATAGCAAAGCCCTGGTTTTCAACATACTGGGCCTTTGTCAGAGTACGTCTGTATAAGTGTTCAAATTTGGCACCCAGCATTTTGTTATACTCGTGGGGTTTGTAACACTTGGGGCAGCCGTGGTAAAAACAGCCGTTGAATTCAAAGGCCGTCGTCACACCCTTAATTACAGAGAACCCGTCCAGGTAATAGGGGCCCAGGCGGTATACACCACCCTGTAAGGCATGCTGAATTTGTATGTCTTCCTTCTCAAAGACGTGCATGAGCCATTGGATAGAGGGGGTTGAATACCGTTTCTGTTTACCGTTATAGAGGTCTGGCGGTACTAGGGCTATAGTTTCTGGCATTAAAAACATGTGTTTGTAGATGGACATACACATGGATGCCAGAGTGACATTTTGAAATGAGTCTATGTATTCGACCGCTTGCCGCATTTCAGGGGCTTTGGATTTCAAAACCGTGACTTCTTTAGTCATAGGCACCACGGCATCTCTGAAGAGGTTACAAGCTTGCCGGAGGATCATTACATCAGCCTGACAATAAGCTTTCAACTCTGTTTGAAAGTGAAACTCCTTTTCATGGTTTTCAGAGTACCATTGTAGAAAGCTCACTTTCTCATCAGGCATCATGTATTCAACCCCGTAGCTTTCAGGCGGAGGCAAGGGACCCACATAATTCTGGATAGCCCAGGTGTTAAAAAAGTGTGGAAAATAACCTGTACACCCTGGGAACCCAAAGGCCTTTGGCAGCTTGCTCTATTTCATGGGTAGGAAATTCAGGGTATCTATGAACCGTATTTTAAAAGGGCATACCGTCATCAGCATCAGATTAGACCCCTGGGTTATGAGTACCACCTGTATCTTTTCACGAATCATGTTTCGCAGAATAAAGAAGGAGTCATAGGCTTTTGAGTTGTGGGCGAGTATGGTATACCCTTGGAATTTGCGTTGAATGAAAGTGTTTAGGAAATCACCAACGCACGTTCGTCCCTCAAACTCCCAGCTGTCGTCGGAAGCTAGATGGTGTGCGTAAATATATTTAGGCTGGTGTACCCCCGTCTCTTGTGTGCAATCTATATCAAACACTATATAGTCTTCGGTCTTGGTCTGAGGTAGACCTTTAACTATATAACACTGGTGGTTGGTGCCGGCCTTGTAAGACACATGACAACGGGGACATATCATACCTTTGTACTTGTGATCCGCTGCCACATACCGATCACACTCGCTGCAGTCCTTTTTAGGGACGCAGCGGAAAGATTTCTCGTGTATGCTCAAGCAGTTTTGCGAGCGACAAAACATCCTATATGTGCCGCACCTCACCTTCAGGGTAGCGTCTTCCATACACCCGTCCCTCTGACACATCTTACAATGCATTTCACACTGGTGGTATGTTTTATTGCTGTATATATGGTCACAGTGGGCGCACACATACCTAACCCCCAGAAAACCTTTAAGGTTCAAGATGCCGTAAAAATGATTTTCGGCGTGGAGGACATATACGGTCTTGTTTCTCACAGGTTCCCCGGTTGTAAAGTACTGCCAGGAACCGTTGTGATAAAGAACTTTCACCGTCACGGCGAAATAGTTCTCAAAAAGACCTATATCGCCAAAGCCGACCATTCGGTCAGGAGGTATTTCAAGAACCTCATGGGCTTCAGCAGCTCTAGACATGATGACAGCGTCAGGGGTCTTGCGATCCATCAGCAGCCCCACGATGCTGGCCGCCAGACATGTATTGGCTGTGGCGTTGTTAAAGTTGAGCAGCCACCGCTGTTTCTTACCAAATATTTGACTTTATAGTATGCTCTTTAAAGGTCTGGCAACACCCCCTCACGCCCCCGTACACTGAGGGCTATGACTCTAAAAGTGCCATAGGCAACTAGTTCAGCCTTACTCTGTAAAAGCCTTGAGAGGTTTTCTAAAAATTGGACAGCGTCAAAAACATCGCAGGTCTTCCGCCTGGTGAACAACGGAGTGTCAAAACCCTGCCCCTGGAAGCAGAGTTGGAAAAAGTCCTTAGTCCCCACATTGTGTAACAACCTTTCTATGAGCTCCTGCACAGCCTGATGTATAGCTAGAACACCCTGATCGGATGATGTTATTTGGTGTAGGTTAACAAATCTAAACTCCTCATAGTGTTCTACGGCCCTAAACCTCTCTACATTGCGAGTGAACCTTTTAACACTCTCTAAAAACAAGGGCTCTGGGCCCTCATCAGCAGGAGTGTGATTTGCGGAGGTGTTCTCTGATGTGTCATTTTGGGAGGTCTGGGTGGGACATGTCTCAGGGGTCCTTGTAAACCTGCGGGTAGCGCATATTCTCGCCTTCTTCAGCTTATGTATTAAAAGCCGGCGTTGCTTTGTACTATTAAGCCACGTTTTTTATTTTTTTTACGGACCCAGGCTTTTCTAGATACCATGCCCCAGCCTATCTGAACAGGTAGGGCGGTGTCATTGTACGCCTTGTTCATGGAGGCCACCGCTACAGTTCCACCCTTAGGTCCTTCTGAATGTTGCTGTGTTTGGAGTTTTATAGCCAGCCCCCCTACCCCCTTCAAATGGCCGACCCTCGGTATGTTAGAGCCTGACCCTATGTATTGTCGGTGGTGAAGTGCTGGTTTATATGTTTCGGGCTTTGGTCTTGAAGCTATGGTACAGTGTTTGAAGGGGTCTAGGGAAAGAGTGTTGTCTTGTCTGCGGGGTTGTGGGGCAGCAGATGGGTGCTGCTTAAGCAGTTGTAAGAAGCGTACAGACTTTGTCACTAACCTCTGTACCTTACGGCTATATTTTGGGGGCCTCTTATGAGCACCAGTGGCTGTGGGGGTCTTTAGGGGCTGGTGCTGCCATAGTCACGCCTGTATACCGTGTATGTCGGCCACAGCCGCCTGACACGCCTGTAGTATCACTTTTTTACACAACCCAACCCTTTCCATGACCAGATGTTGGGCCTCCCTCTTGTTACTGTAATTGGTAAACAACAAATCCATTCTTACGTTTGCGCGGTTCGCCTGACGTTTTAATTTTCGAACAGCCATCTGTATCTCTTTTACATGAGCCCCCACTACATCTAGGGTGTTTACATGCCCATCTTGTCCCAGCTGTGGGGGGGGCCACCTTGCGCGGCCTTATAAATGGATGCAACTCCTTAGGACCCTCTATACTGCTAACAGCCATAACCCCATTCTGTAACGCCTGCTCAGGACCATCTTTACTGCTAACTGCCTTAGCCCCATTCTGTAACGCCTGCTCAGGACCATCTACACTGCTAACCACCTTAGCCCCATTATGTAACGCCTGCTCAGGACCATCTATACTGCTAACTGCCTTAGCCCCATTCTGTAACGCCTGCTCAGGACCATCTACACTGCTAACCGCCTTAGCCCCATTCTGTACCGCCTCATCAGTAACCTCTATACTGCTAACAGCCTTAGCCTCATTCTTTAACGCCTGTTCCTGGCATGTTCTACAAATAGCGAGCCTCCATTGCTGTTGGTATGGTGAGTTCAGGAGCGTGAAAGTGCCAAAGGGGCTTGCAATAAGCGGCAAATCATAGTAGTCCATGACGGAATTGTCATCCACACTTATTGCTGAGGGCTGTGTGGGGTTTACGACTGTACACGGGGCTGGCAGCTGGGCTGGACACGGGACTGTACACGGGGTTGGCAGCGGGGCTGGACACGGGACTGTATACGGGGTTGGCAGCGGGGCTGGACACGGGACTGTACACAGGGCTGGCAGCGGGGATGGTGGGGTCGTATGCCCCCGGAGGTGTACTAGGGGACAAAGGGTATGAGGATTGTGAGGAGCTGTCGTTGTAATCATGGGTCCTAGCTGAAATGCCTGTGTCAGGGTGTGGTGACTGGTTACCTGGGCTCTGTAAACCAACTGAGCTCAAAGACCGTTGGTACACCGCTTCTGGGGTTCTACCTATGCTGTCTACCATCCCCCTCATCACCTCAAGAGCGTGGCTATTCATGTTAGAAGGACCTTCTAGGGGTTGCGTATTATCACCTGTTGAGACCCTAGGCTGGGCCTGAACACTTACAATTGGCTTTGGGGTCTGCTCCGGGGCGTGCACCTCTACATGAACAGTTATTTTATTTGGCACTGTCTGGGGTTTCAGGACGCTGGGTGGATCCAGCGTTGCATTAGGGTTGCTGAGGGACTCTGCTAACTGTAGCTTAGGGACCGCCGGTTTCAGCTTCAGATGTTTTCTTGAGAGGCACGATGTTTTAGGGGGTTGTGGCGGCGCCATCTCTTCTACACCCACAGGTACAATTACCGCCTCCTTGGGGCTCATGGGTGTATAGGCCTCTTTCAAGGGCTTAGCATCCCTTTTTACAGATAAGTCTAAGGGGTTAGCTTGGGGCTCAGGGGTCCTAGGTTTCTTCTTCTTCTCAGGGCTTAAGGGCTTTGCCTGGACCTCTGGGAGCACCAGCGCCGTCTTCTTTAGGTTTAAGGGTTCTGTTTGGGGTTCTGTGAATACCTTGGTGGACTTCACACGTTTTAAAGGGTTGGGAAGGTTCTCTGAGTCCCTATGTTTCTTCTTAAGGGAGGCAGTGTTTGAGACACCTTTCCCTTTTGATACCCTGAGAGGGCTCAGACCCTCTGTAGCTGTTTTACACAGACCCTGCCCTGTGTTATCTGTGCTTGTAAACACTCCGCCAGTGCTGACCCCACCCCTGTGCAGAATAGATTGTTGTAGAGGATTGGTTATCATGTTGTTTGGTGTGTAGTACGTAGAGAGTTTCTCCTGGCGTACACGCCTACTCACACCTTTTGCAGCGCTTCTGTTGTTCTGGACGGTTGCTGTTATGTCCCTTAAGGGCTGCGCCAACCTCCCTTCAGCAGCATGTTTCTGAGACGCTTCTAAAATATAAACAGAAAAAATATATATGTTAGAGGGAGCATAAAACAACACATACAATCAGCACAATCCTAAGTTCTACACAGCCACCTTTGTAGTGTGTTTTATCTAGGTACCTGAATCAATATCCTATTCTTTGCCCTTGTCCGGTTATAAATCAATAATATCCCTGCAACGGCACAGAAACCCTTTTCATAATTCGGTCATAGCGCATGCTGTCACATTAAGCAAGCCTATTCCTCCAGCCCCCTAGAAAGCACACCGAGTTCTTAAACAAATCCAAGCCTCCAGCAACCTGGGAAATCCCCGCTGCTATTGTTTTGATTTCGTCCGAGAACTCCTGTAAAGCACTGTAAGAACGACCAGTCCTTAGTGACATCTTTATTGACGTCTTATGTCCATCCTTACGTTAACCCCGGCACCTTTCAGGTATAAATATACCGACGCTGCCTTAAGCAAACATACGGTGGTAATCCTGGAGCAGAGCAGCTACTACTTCCGAAGAGCCCAGATGATGCGAGAGCACACGGACGCTGCCCCTCCCTTTTGACGCGCTGAGAAAGACGCTGTCTTTTCTCTTGCCGAGAAATCCAGCCTCCGGCGTTTCCAGCCTACCCTTGCGGGAGACTGGGATACCAGGTCCTGAGAGAGAGATACCAGCCCTCCTGCCTTCTAATACCCAGGTACTGAACTGACTAAACCCTTACAGAGAATTCTTGAGTCAGATTCTTGGCGAACCAAACTTAACTTACACTGCTACTTACTTACTCTCTCCCATGTATTAGGCTTAGGTCAGGTACACCGGGGTAGGCGTAGTTAGAAGCACCAGTTGAGTACGATTAGTCAATGTATATATGTATGTATCTATTTTATCCATTTTAAAGTATCATATGGCTAAGAAACCATATCAATGCTTTTACAGTATTATTTCATAATCCTGCTTTTACTGTATGCACTGTACTTAACTATAAGTATTGCAATTGTAGCAATTCATTTCTCTTGTATGAGGAAAGAGACTGCTCAATAAATAACACCTTTTATTGAAAACGCCCGTCTCTCTTTTTCTCTGCAATCTGGTGAAACTAAGTACGCACTTATTGACTGAGTGAAATAGCTGTCTTTTGTTTTCACACGACTCTAGAGATATACTCTTATTCAGGAAGAGCAAAGTTGTCATGTTTTATGGTTGTCAGAAACTAAATCCCTTCTTGTCTATCCAGGGAGGTTAAACTCCTCCTCGCCTATTCGAGAAAGTTTCTAGTGAACTCTGAGCTAGCTGGCAAAAAACTTAAGTCTAATATAGTCAGTAAAGACCTAGATAACCTCAGTCCTACGTCTACACTACTGAATATATTATTCCAATGCGCAGAGCCTATTGGGACTATAGGAACTACACTACATGGTGCCCAACGTTTGGTAAGGCGATAAATCTAACGCAAGACGTTAGAGTAACTCAGTCGTGCTTTTTCACACAGACCCTTTTTCCCCGTAAATACTCCAAAGACGTCTGGAGTGGGTCAAAGGTTAAAATCCGCCGGAACTTAGTAGAAAGAGATTTCTATGTATAGTTTTTGGTTTATTCAACGTTGAAGGATACAGTGTTCCAAAATATTGTGCTCCTAATCTTTGTTTCATTGAAAATTTGATCTGCAACAAAAAAAAAAAACCTTCCTGTCAGTAAAATGTCAGACGGTGAAGGAGATAGGGAGACAGCTAGAATAGCAGCTCAACTCCTAGCGGAAGACACAAGTCTTCTACAGCAAGACCCGGATGCAATACTCATCCCGGTCAGCATAAGAAAAACTATAACTATTAAACTAATAGAAAATGGACTGACATCAAGAGGTGGTACAGTCATATTCGTAATTGAGGCACATGAATATCGGCAGACAGAGGTATTCTATTCATGGATAAACTTTCCAGCAGCAAACGCTGTCGCACATGAGTTCCACTATTACAAAATAGAGGAGCCACCGGATGAGTACACTCCTTTCGAGGAGGTGGAAATACCATTAAAATACCAAGAGCACCTGCTCTGGGTTAAAGGCGCCCTAAAACATAATAATCACATCACCAGGCTCGGTCCACTAGGAAGACCAGGAGCAACGTGGCCGGTTCTAGCCAGCTACACACCACATCCAGACATTGAAAAAATGTCAATACCAGAACCTTTGGTACAGTTAAAACAACTGATTAAAATACATAGACAATTAGTCCAATATGTAATGCGGACTTCAACAGTCCAACCAGCTATTAACATTCCACAGCTGACCCCTCATCAGGGGAATACAAATAAAATAACACCACAGAACATACAGTCATGTCTGGGTAAAGAACCTGCAAAACGGGATCAAATTCCATTCTGGTTAGCACAAAAAATCACTCAAATAGAGGCAGTATTTCCGGATACTACCCCTACTGAGAAACACAGAATTCTGACTATCTGTCTTCCAATGGGGATTGCACCACATGTGGAGGACTGTGACACTTGGGGCACAGACTTTGCTTCCATTTACACAAAAACACATGGTGTTCCGTCCATGGCGGTAATACCAGATGTGCTAAGACAAATTCAAAACGAATACGGTCCAGAACCTGCTTTAACTCTGGGTATGAAATTACTGAAAGACTTCAAGCAGGTCTCAGCTTTATTATTATCTAACATAAAGGGAGAAGCAGCATCTGTGGCGATCCGCCAGAAATTGAAAGAAACAGATATAGCAGAACAGCCATTTGAACTTGCCAGAATCATAGAAAAATCCTATGAAGAGCTAGGAAGAGATAGTTTGGGTGGGAGACCAGTAAAACCCCAACTAACTGAAAATCCTGAAAAAATATTTATTAAAAATAATTAAAACACTCCAAAAAAGAGCTGGGATGGAAATAAACAATCCACTCCCAAAGAAAAAAGATTCCAGTTTAGAGGAAAGTCTCCTCGGCGGAGAGAAAGATCTCCGGACCAAGGACACAGGTCTCCCCAGAGGGAGTCCTCTGAGAAAATATACAACCTTAGAAATAGGGATAATTTGAAGAAACCTGATAGATATCAAGATATTGACACATCCCTCTCGATCTTTTCAGACTTCCTCTCAGAAATCGGAAAGAAGAGGACGGTCAGAACACAGGGAAGAGCACGTCAAGTCCAAAGACAAAGAACCTGCTCATCAAAGTAAAAAACTACAATTTCCAAAAAAGAAGGTAGCCAGCATTAAAATAGTCAAACATGCCGAGGATCCTGAGGACGCAGCTGAAAAACAGAGAGTGGGCTCAGACAATGCTAGACAGCGCAGCAGAAGTGAGCATAGCTCGCAAGATCCTGATGAATCATCTGGAGACAGTGGACACGAATGAATACATTCAGGTGGAAACTGCAGACACCAGAGTTAGCAAACCTCATAAAATATACAAAATAACATTACGTATAGAGGGAGATAAGACTAGGAAAATAAGGGGTCTATTTTGGGATAACCTCTCCAAAGGCTATGACATCCTTTTAGCTGAAAAAGACTGGCCACCGGAGTTTGTCAGGGAGTGCCCTCATGGCGAAGAAATGATTATGCCTGCCTTCTCAAATCACATTCCAATTCATAAAAAATATACACTTGCAAGAAAGTGGGCAGTAGCCCAAGCTCCTGCATTATATAAAAACCATGTTGGATGGGATGAGGACTCTCCTCCTCACAAAATCCAGTTAAAAAATCAACCAACTGCACAAAGGCAGTACCCAATTAAGCAAGAAGCTAAAAAACAGGTCAGGGAGATCTTAGATCTACTTGAATACCAGGGGGTGATTGAAACATGCATCTCTCAAATGAATAACCCTTTGTTTCCTGTCTCCAAGCCAGACGATTCATATCGCCTAGTTTTGGACTACAGACACCTTAACTCATGTTGCAAAACCTTTGCAGTACAAAACTCACATAGTGCAGCACTAATGAATAACATTGTGCGCAAAAAATACAAAACAACATTAGACATCACTAATGGATTCTTTTGTCAAAATATAGCACCTGAAAGCAGGTATTTGACCGCTTTCTCAATAATGGGCTCGCAGAAAAAAATTCTGTTGACTCCCCCAGGGGTTCAAAAACAGCCCAGGACTATTCTCAGCGAGAGTAACAGAGTTACTACAAATGTATGATGATGAGGCATTATCTTATGTCGATGACATCTATCTAACAGATGATGACTTGGATACTCACTTGAAAAGAGTGAACACCATAATACTTGGGTTCGCAGCAGAGGGTTACAAATTCAACTTTAAAAAGTCACGAATTGCCCATCTAACTGTCCTGTTTTTAGCAAAAGCCTGGCAGACAATTTCTTGGAGAAATGTGCTGTAATCCAAGCACCGAGAACGCTGAAAAACTTACAATCAATTCTAGGTTTCCTGAATTTCGGAAGAACTTACATTCTAAATTATGCAGAGAGGGTTAAACCTCTCTATGAACTAATAAAACCAGATTTTAAAACAATCAATTGGACTCAAAAACACACAGAAATTTTGAGATCGTTGCAAACAGACATGTTAGCTAAAACAAAATTGCAAACACGCAATAACACTCGCAACCTTGTAATCCGAGTCATCCCAGGAAGATGCGGATTCACATACCTAACCTCTAATGAGGGAGAAACGGTACCAATAGCATACAAATCACATTTGTACACAAAAGCTGAAATGAAATTTAGCTCAGCGGAAAAAATTCTAACTGTGGTTCAGACTGCGGTAGCAAAAGAAAGAGCCCTAGCACAAGGTAAACGAATAATCATCGTTACACCAGTACCAGCTCTAGAAGCGGTAACAAAGGCAAGCATTCCAAATGCTAAAGCACTACATCCTAGATGGATCCAATGGGTTAATTCTCTTGCTGCAACAGACGTGGTCTACGAATTTGATCCTAATTTAAAAACACAAGAATTTCTCCAATATGAATTTGAATGTCCTCTGCCGACCGAAATCATGCCCCTTGAACACTACGGCTGTATAATATATACAGACGGATCAGCACAGCCCGCAGTTGGGGGTAAACAAGCTTACAGGGCTGCGTGCGCGATTGTTAAAGGTCGTTGGCACGAAGGAAAATTTAGACCACTGGTCACTAAAACACAATCTCTAGTAGATTGTACAGCTCAGCGAGCTGAACTACTGGCTTTTAAGATGGCGCTTGAAAATACTGATCGCGAATTCCCCACACTCTTAGTGTGTGATTCGTATTATTGCGTTCAGTCTTATAATGAATACTTGCAGAATTGGGTTCTAAACGGTTTCAAAGATGCAAAGGGTGGGACAATCAAGCATAAAACGCTTTGGGAACAAGTAGTTCTTTTACAAAAGGAACTACAAAAGACTCACGTGATACATACACTGAGTCATCAACGTGATGGCGTTCACGTTGCAGGGAATTCATTGGCTGATGAGGCCGCGAAGGCAGCTGTGCAAACGGCTTCCGTAGCTGCCATCACCCGGTCAAAAACAAAAATAGACAGCGACATATTACAAGCTGTCAGTGCTACAGTAAATAATGCGATAAAAACACTCCCGAAAGGCTTTCCAGTAAAGTACTCATACATAACTGATGGGAATAACGTTCCATTTGCTCGAATCCCTGGAGTGGGGGATAGGGCAATTCCAAACATGGAACATAGGTTAGGACTAATTATAGCGGCACACGAAGGGCTCGTCTCTGCATACGCTGGTGTCTCGGCCACAGTATCATTATTAAAACAGAGATACTGGTGGCCACAAATGAGAAGACAAACTAGGAACTATGTTCTAGATTGTGAAATATGCCAAAAAATGAAAGTTTCAACGGTAAAAAGACCAGCACAGACGCCCCTTCTGATCTCAGATAAACCATTAGCGTGTGTTTACCTGGACCACTGTGGTCCCTTACAAAGGGATGGCAACTATAAATACATCATGGTCGCAGTGGACTCCTGCACGAGATTCATTTGGATGTGGCCCCAGCGCTCGGCTGACGCCAGAACGGTTATAAAAGATTTACAAGTCTTTATCGGCACATACGCAATTGGCATGCTACATTCTGACCAGGGTCCTGCTTTTAGCTCTCGAGCTTATAAGGAGGCCATGACCAGCCTGGGCATTGCATTGCGGTATTCTTGTCCCTTCCATCCTGAGGGAAACGGGCTTGTGGAAAGAAAAAACCGAGACATAAAGCAATCTATAACGGCAAAGGTATTAGGTTCGGGTGTTGGGTGGGTCAAACATTTAATAAGTGTCCAACGTAGTCTTAATAATCTGCCAAGAAATTCTCTAAAAGGTTTCAGTCCGTACGAACTATTGTTCGGGACTAGAATGCATATCCAGGACCTCGATAGTCAAACTTCAGTGGTAGAAAGAAAATGCTTTGATATCAAAGATCGTTTGGCTATTTTACAGGACTTAAATGAAACAAGAAAAGACCTGAGCAACATAAAGTTGAAACAACAGCCAACAGCCACTGAAGAGAAACCACCTGTCCCAGCAAGGCCTGTCTGGATTCCAAAGATTGGGGATCTGGTCAGAAAGAAAATCGCGGTGAAGAAGGAATTTGGGCCTTCTTACAGAAAAGCAGTACCTGTCTTAGCTGTCAACGGAACAAGATCAGTTGTACTACCGCCCCTTGCTGGTAAAAAGGAGAACCGAGTTGTATCCATCGACCTGGTTAAACCACAATCATGTGGCCAATAATAAGTAGTAGGCCAAGTGGACTCCCAAGAAGTAGCAGAACACCAAAGTTTGCTACAAATCAAGAGGCTCAAACTGAGAGACTAATCACATTTGATAAACCTACAGTGAACCAACAAGGACTATGGAACAAAGCCATGGAACTTATGCCTCTTGAAACCCAAATTACAACAATTCGTCAAGAAACACCTGTCTACAACGATGTAGCCACAGACTATGCTAATAAAATAAGGAAAAATCCAGAAGCAATTCCAATAATTGACAGAACTGCATCAGGCTACTTCATCAACTTCGATGACTTTTCTGAGGATCCGAGCGAACTTGAGGAACAGTCAACATCAACAACAACTTTTAAAGACAAGGTTAAAAAACTCTTTCATCAACTAAAGGAGACCTATCTGATTTCCCCATGGATTGAATTTTGGGTGGTGCTAGGTGTACTTTTCCTCCTGCTTTGGCTCATCATGGTGCTATGCTTGGGACACTTCATTGAGGGGAAATATGTTACAATGGACACAGCAAACCAGAACATCAACCTGGTCCTAAAGCCACACAAGTCTTCACACATCGAGAAAAGAGAACTTTCTTCAGTGAACTTCACGGCCAATCCATTACCCGGTGGGGTAGCATGGGACAAAACAGATTACAATATATATGGCCCGGTCGAACTCTTGAAGTATCCTCATCAATTTAAGGTTTCATTAAGTGACTTTGTAAAACCGAGTACATTCTCTGATGATTGGGACTTTGAAAGTATTAATGATATGATGTCAGACTTAGTTATGTCAGCAAAATTTACAGAACATGATTATTTACAGGGTTCATCGAATTATGATCAGATGTACTGCTACAACCACTATGGTAACCATTATTTGCATAAATCTGCACAGCCTAGAAATGTTTTAAATTATAATCAATGGGAACATTGTGCAACTCCACCAAAAGGTAGTTCAAAAACATTCTATGAGAAATTTCAATACTTCTCAGGGTTTAACACAAGTGAAGCAGAAACATTTTATTTCAAACTGTTAAATAAGACAGGAATGAAAACCATGCTAACAAATACCAAATTAATCTATTCAGAATCATTTTATGAAAAAATTAGTACATTTGGTTTTGATTTCTGGAATAATAACATTGAAACAAAAACAATCTGGGGTACTAAAGACTGGCAAGTCCGAGGTATAGAATCATTATTCAGAGCCTGCATGATCCCAGAACAAATTATATTTTTGAATGACACAATTCAACAAACAACCTGTCTTGGCCAAAATCAAAGACTTAAACAAACCGTCTATTCCAAAGCCATCACCTGATAGTAATAGCACTACAGATATTGAGATAGACGTAGCCCATATTTTTAACCAAAACAGAACACATCCTGATTGGAAGAAATGGTTGATCTGGCCCACAGACACAAATAACTGTCAAGATAGATTCCTGAACAAAATACAGGGGTTCAAATTGTCAAGGCCAGACCCTAGATACTCCCAGCGACAACAGCCAGGGATTGTAACAACATACAGTGTGGGTAAACTATGCCTTGAATGGCTACATACATCCACACTGGCAGAAATTAAGCAACACTTAACTTTACTTAAAGAAGGTGCTGACTTGCGTGATTTCATTATGGGACCACGCAAACAGCGTCAAAAACGTTTCATACCGGCCTCTATATATGCAGCTTATAACGAAGCTTGGAAAGTAACTCAAATTAAAACAGCAGAGAAAATACGGGAAATTGACCGTATTAATTTGGAAAAATCACTTTCTGTTGTGGACAATGGGTTAATGACTCTGTCTTCCAGAATATATTCACTGGACAGTATTGTATCATCTGCAATCGATATAATAGAACAGGCTAATGTTACAACATGGTCAGTCCCAATTGCGTTCTATTGTACAGCTTGGCTGGACGTTACAAAATCTGCGTTCAGGCTACGTGCCTTGGCGTTTAATCAACACAACGTCACTGTTCTCTATCTTTAACCTTACTGATATACAAATCAGCTTGGCGCAAAAGGGAGCAGAATATACAATTCTGAGCATTGAAAAACTTGAGAGATTACCATTGACAATGTCAGAACGACCTGTCATTGAATGGATAATACACGGGATAATAACTATTCCGATAACGACTTTCCAATTTCGATACTGCCAACAGTATATACAGGCAGGCCAGTATGAAAGGTTGGGTAAAGGATACATCAAGTCATCATGGAAATTACCTTACACACACACATGTTATAGTGAAAAAGGACAGAATGTATTTCTTAGTGGTGATAATTGTGAAAAATCACTAAGTGGTATACTTCTGTGTCGGGGCATAAATTTGCATGGGGCCTGTGAGGGGACTTCAAATAACCTTTCATGTCACCAGCTTGGCACACCTGCAACTCGAATAGAGCCATTCTTTAGACGGCTTCCTAACGGGAGCTACATTCTAATAGTGGACAACAGATGTTGTGGCCTGGTGCCAGGATAAGCTTATCTCGTAAGTGTAACGTCCAGGGTCACTTGCTAAGAGCTAGTATTGTATCCCAACGACACTCCAGACAGGGAGGGAAAAATTTGGCCCAGTCTGAAAATCTCTTCTATTCGAATTGATACTTTAAGCAGAATGAAGTCTGTTCTTCTACAGACGCCAGTGCACTTGACGTCATCAAAAGAAACATATGATCTCCAAGTTGCAAGGACAACGGCAGAGATACATAACCTTTTATCAACAAATTGCCCCCTACACTTCGCAGAAATGCTAAATGAAATCTTAAACATTTCTGATACGAATGGTATCGCGAGTGTATTTAAGTCAATTTTTTCGGGACTGTTGACACCTTTCAAAGCAGTCCTGGGCATCTTTCCTAATTTTGTCCATTCACTCTTTGGCGGCCTTCCACTCCTGTTGGGACTCGTAGCAGGCATTTTATTTTTGACTCTCCTGCTTCGTTATGGCAAGCCATGTCACAGCAACAATGGAAGAAACGATCCTAGCAATACGCTATCGGGACCGCATTACTAAAGTCCTTGGATTAGCCCGGCTAAGAGATCTGAATATGACCTGGTTTCTTTCATTCAGACCCATCTGGCAAAACTGTATCTTACCTGTGTTAAGATGTATGCTGTGCGGAGAAGAATGCGTGTTAGACGTCTGTCTTACACTACAATCAGAAGTACCATTGGATACAGATACTTTGCTGAACCCAGTAAAGGCTCATGCATCGTGTTGTCCCCAGCGGTTACCCATCCTGATGACGGCATTCGTTGAGACTTCACCACTGCGATTGAAGGGTAGTGAAGTGCAAGAGGAGAACAGCATCAACCAGGTACGACCCTCTGTGAGCACGGCTGATCCAGTCATCGATGATAGCAATCATGCTCACGATTGCACAGTTGCGGCATTTTCCAACTTGGTCGAACTTTCACCTGAAGCGGTAAACTGCTTTTTTGAAAGTCTGTCTGAAATGATGTTCTCGCCTGAACAGAAAGAATAAACTTTTAAGCAAATGAGCACTCAGCGTTCCCTGAACTCTGAATTTGGCCTTCAGCTTTGAAAAACAAAAGCTTCTGAAAAATATTTGGAACTGTTTTGACTTCTTCCCTTGAAAACGAAACTATTTTTCCCCAAATCCAAAATATTTACTTTTTTTGGCGCTCATCATCTGCTTAAAGTAGAACTATTCTTAGAGAACAGAGCTTCTATTTTTAGGAACTCTAGAGACAATATATTACCTCAGCCTCTAGCATATTTACAAGAAACTGTATTTATATGTGATGGAATGGTCTCGCACTTTTCTTTTCTGTATTAAGAGCCATTTCATGTGTAATTTTTGCAAATCATTCATGCTGAGATATATGTGCATCTTTTTTTGAATGATTACACTGCTTGAAAGCATACAGTACCTATACTCATTTTCGTGTATTTCGCATATACCATTTCTGATGCAAAATAATGTATTTTGGGGTGGATCGGTATACACATGCACCGTTAGATATGTTTACTATTGCTTAGTTTTAGTAATTATGGACATGAATTCGTGGAGTGGGTGTAGTGTGTTTTATCTAGGTACCTGAATCAATATCCTATTCTTTGCCCTTGTCCGGTTATAAATCAATAATATCCCTGCAACGGCACAGAAACCCTTTTCATAATTCGGTCATAGCGCATGCTGTCACATTAAGCAAGCCTATTCCTCCAGCCCCCTAGAAAGCACACCGAGTTCTTAAACAAATCCAAGCCTCCAGCAACCTGGGAAATCCCCGCTGCTATTGTTTTGATTTCGTCCGAGAACTCCTGTAAAGCACTGTAAGAACGACCAGTCCTTAGTGACATCTTTATTGACGTCTTATGTCCATCCTTACGTCAACCCCGGCACCTTTCAGGTATAAATATACCGACGCTGCCTTAAGCAAACACACGGTGGTAATACTGGAGCAGAGCAGCTACTACTTCCGAAGAGCCCAGCTGATGCGAGAGCCCACGGACGCTGCCCCTCCCTTTTGACGCGCTGAGAAAGACGCTGTCTTTTCTCTTGCCGAGAAATCCAGCCTCCGGCGTTTCCAGCCTACCCTTGTGGGTGACTGGGATACCGAGTCCTGAGAGAGAGATACCAGCCCTCCTGCCTTCTAATACCCAGGTACTGAACTGACTAAACCCTTACAGAGAATTCTTGAGTCAGATTCTTGACAAACCAAACTTAACTTAAACTGCTACTTACTTACTCCCTCCCATGTATTAGGCTTAGGTCAGGTACACCGGGGTAGGCGTAGTTAGAAGCACCAGTTGAGTACGATTAGTCAATGTATACATGTATGTATCTATTTTATCCATTTTAAAGTATCATATGGCTAAGAAACCATATCAATGCTTTTACAGTATTATTTCATAATCCTGCTTTTACTGTATGCACTGTACTTAACTATACGTATTACAATTGTAGCGATTCATTTTTCTTGTATGAGGAAAGAGACTGCTCAATAAATAACACCTTTTATTGAAAACGCCCGTCTCTCTTTTTCTCTGCAATCTGGTGAAACTAAGTACGCACTTATTGACTGAGTGAAATAGCTGTCTTTTGTTTTCACACGACTCTAGAGATATACTCTTATTCAGGGAGAGCAAAGTTGTCATGTTTTATGGTTGTCAGAAACTAAATCCCTTCTTGGCTATCCAGGGAGGTTAAACTCCTCCTCGCCTATTCGAGAAAGTTTCTAGTGAACTCTGAGCTAGCTGGCAAAAAACTTAAGTCTAATATAGTCAGTAAAGACCTAGATAACCTCAGTCCTACGTCTACACTACTGAATATATTATTCCAATGGGCAGAGCCTATTGGGACTATAGGAACTACACTACACCTTTTTATATAGGCATTGCTACAAGTCGTTGTACCCTTCTGCTTGAGAGTCTGTAACACGCTAGTACTTTTCACACCCTTTGTAAAAAACACACCTGATAGAGGTATTTTTGCAACTCCTTTCTTTGACGGTGGTCCCACTTTAGAAGGTAAAGCTTTCCTCTTCAAAGGGCTTTCTTTTGAACGTTGCACCGCCTCTTGTACCTCGACGCCATTTGGGCATAACGTGGGGGGGCCTGTAAAGAAAAAATAATACCCAGCCTTAGTCATCTTTCTGAGGAGTCCCCCTATACACCCTCAGGGTCAGGACTCTGGCCTACCCCGCCAACTCCCCAGCGTCTTAGACAGTTTAAATTCCAGGGGTCTTTTTATTTACATGTAGGAACTGAAGTTTTTTGCACACTGTTCAGAGCTCCTTGAGCCTCGAGGTACACCATAAGATCTTCAAAAACTTGTTGTAGGTCGGTATCATAAGCTGTAAAAGTATACATACATGAGACCCACATTAGAAAAAAGAGAACTTCTGAGAGATTGGTGTACAAAACTACGTAGAACTACACAACTCAAAATATATATACCTGGCTGCGGGGTTGTCAAGTCTACGGCGTTGCTAGTTATTACAGGGGTGCCCAGCGCCTGTGGTACATTGGTAACGGTTGTTTTTGCAGGGTCTTGCATCTGCATTAAACAAAAAAAAAGCACCTGTTTTAAAAAAACACCTTTCCTAAACAATGTATTACAATTTAACCAATTCCATGATACATTTACAAGGGTGGCTGGTGGGTGCAACAACACACATTTTTTAAAAACCTCTATCTGTGACACGCTAGGCGGCCATTTTCATGTATTGTAATAGTTATGCATCCTTGGGGATAGCGTTAGCAGACATTTTTAAATAAATAGAAACACCCTGCACCATATCCTGTGCTTCTGGGTAAATGACTTAATATACCACCAACATCCTACCTTGCAACCACTGCGCATATGTGTTTGGCACTCTTTTGTAACATGTGCATGCCACTTTTCTCTTGTAACACATTATTTAATACCTCTCACATTTTGCAGGCTTTTGATACTTGCGCCAGTGCCACAATTGCCTACATAGCGCTTATTCTTATGCTTAGTGTCTGCCTTATATTGCAGTATTATGCCTCTAATTGCACTTGGTTTTCTCTTGTAATCTGTACACTTGTCAATTTTTTCCTCCATTAATGCACCGTTTGCTACCTCATGTATTTTGTTTGATCACAAATGTCACTTTTGCCCATTTATTGCAGTATTATCCTTGTACCTGTGTATGGTACCCTTTTGTAACTTGCTACACTTCACTTTTCTCTTGTAACACACTGTTTTGCTACCTTATGCATTTTGTTTGCTCACAATTGTCACTTTTACCTCATGTAACTTATCGTTTGCTTTTGTAATTTTGTTCATTTGTAATTTTCTGTTCCTTTTGTGAAGCGCTCTGACAACTTAGGGTAAAGTTCGCGCTATATAAAAAATTTAAAAAACACACACCGGGGCTGCTGTGCAAGGCCCGCCCCCTCAGTGATGCACTGATGACATCACTGGAGGGGCGGACCTAACCCTGCAGTCCCGGAGAAGAAGCTAACAGCCGCCATGCCCCGAGGCCATAGGGATCCACGTGGGCTCCTTGGAAATGACCCTGGACCCTACGACGGAGAACACCAGCACCGGAGCCCTCAACCCTCCCCCCCGAGCAGCGCCAGACACAAGCGGGCACGGGGCGATTAAAAAAAAAAAAGAAAGAATCGGCAATCGGGCGGCTGAGCCCTTAAGACCACACCACCCTAACCCCGAGCAGCGCCATGGCGAAGCGGGCTCGGGGCATTTAAAAAAAAAAAAAAAGGCACAACTATGCACACGGGCTCCGGAGCCCCACCGGACACCCGGAGCCCGCCCCCCAGAGCCCCCGAGCAGCACCAGACACAAGCGGGCTCGGGGGCATTTTTAAAAAAAAAAGCAGAACAAAGCAGCATTCGGGCCCGGAGCCCCCAGGACACACAGCCCACGCCCCAACACCCCCGAGCCGCGCCATGGAGAAGCAGGCTCGGGGGCATTTGATCATAAAAATAACGCTGCACTAGGACCCTGGAGGCCCAGGGACCATCGGAGCCCTACCCCCAGAACCCCGAGCAGCGCCAGCCGCAAGCGGGCTCGGGGGCCTTTTTTTTTTTAAAAAAGCGGGACAACACGGAACTCGGCCCCTGGAGGCCCAGGGACAACAGGACCCTCGCACCTCGAACAAGGTGGCATTCGGGGCCCGGAGCCCCCCAGGACACACAGCCCACGCCCCAACACCCCCGAGCAGCACCAGCCGCAAGCGGGCTCGGGGGCATTTTTTCAAAAAAAATAACGCTGCACTAGGGCCCTAGAGCCCCAAGGACCATTGGAGCCCTACCCCCAGAACCCCGAGCAGCGCCAGCCGCAAGCTGGCTCGGGGGCATTTAAAAAAAAAGCAAGACAAAGCGGCATTCTGGGGCCCAGAGCCCCTGGGTTACACAGAGCCAACGCCACAGCACCCCCGAGCAGCGCCTTGTGCAAGCGGGCTCGGGGGCATTTAAAAAAAGCTTAAAAACTCGGGCATTCGGGCCACGGAGGCCCCGGGACACACAGAGACAGCCCCACAACACCACCAAAGGTCTATGGCGCCCCACCAGGAGCCTCCCCTCGACAAATGGCCACAGGGCTTATTTTTTTTTAAAAATACAAGGCCCTCAGGACCCAAGGAGCAGCAAGGACACCGGAGCCCCCATGGACCCCTCCAACTCTCAACAACGGCTTGGTGAGTACAACAATGCATTATTTATTTTATATGTATGCCTTGTATATTATTTAAAGACCCTCTGGTAAGCTTGCAATACCAACGCCTCAAAGCATCTAACATTTATTAACATTAAATGTACAACATCCCAGGTAAAATGTTTCTATGAGCTGTAAAATACACATTTCCCCTCTGCATGTACCTTCCTAAGGTCTACAACATTATGCCCCTTAAATACAAACCCTGCAAACTCTACCCTACGCCACCACCCCATTAACATTAAATACATACACACATAGCTTTAAACTCAAGCCTTCAACAAAACCTTTATTCACTTTAAAGACATTTACATTACAATTCAAGTCTTTTTTTAAAAACTTCATTGTCACCATTATTCACATTAAACACAGCCCAGCGCCTTAAAGATTAACAGTTTACAAACCCGCCTACATAGTACTATTTAGCATTTTTAATTTTTTTTTTTTAAAGTACAGCTTTGTTAAACCTGCATATACACCCTAATACATCATTGCTCCAGCCATTATTTACCTTCCTTACATGTTGGCAGGCGGCGTCAATCTGGGAGAAGTTGCTCAGGTCCATTCTTGCCTTAAGTTCCAAGGATTGTCTCTGTGCCTCCAAAACAATCCATGCAAGTCGTTCCCCAGGGGTTTTGAATAGGTGCTGTTGCAGAAATCCACAAGGTGCAGCAAAGCAATCCGGGTCAGTCACTCCCCAAAGGTTTTTTGACTTGGTTGTTGGTGCAGGAAATCCACAAGGTGCAGCAAAGCAATCCACGACAGTCGCTCCTCAAGGGTTTTTTGAATGGGTGTTTGGCAGTGTTCCTTAAGGGGCCTTTTTATACCTGTCCAAGCATGCTAATTAGAAGCTCCCCACACCGTTTATGACTTGAGGGGGTTTAGAACAATGTCATGGGGTCTTTGGATGGGAACTTTTTTTTCTATCCTTGTACAGTTTATGCTGTATACATCTGGTACTTAAACTCATGGCCTATCTTGGGAAGAGTAGGGTTATCACCGGTGCTTGGGGTGGCCATCGCAAAACATATCTAAATCTTCTGGACACTTTTATAATGGGCCTCATATGCTAAAGCTGTTTGACCCTGCTCCTGGGAAGTAGGGACCCCGGGAACCGGCTCTTGTCCCAGCACTAAACCCATCACATGTCATCTTTCCAGCCAGACATGTCAAGTTTGGGACTAGCCTGTCAGATTTCCTGCCAGACATGTCAAATTTGGGACCAGGGGCTTTGGGGGGGTGTGAATTACATCCTAACAGTTGGCACCCTGTTTCAGGTTCTCATGGGAAGCTTTGCCTCTACACGACATCTGTCTTTTTTAACATCTCAAAGCTCAGGTGGTGGCTGTGGTTTATTATTTTATAACAGGCCCAAGCCTTCCTGGGAAAGTGAACATGGTTTGTGCTTTTTAAAACATACTATGGGTTTCCCACCAACTACATTTTAAAAGCTCCCCTTTTTTTTCAAACATAAAAAAACATCTCCCACACCCTGGGATGGGGGACTCAGGACTGCCCCGCAGCTGTTCAGCCTGCAGCTGTCTGCAACCCCCGGTTTTAAACATGCCCAGGCATTTCCCTACTACATGCACACACTTTTTTCTATGCACTTTTTAAACACATACACAATTACCCCATGGTTTGCAGTCAAACCTGTTACTTCTTGGGACTAACCCTACATGTCACCCATTTTAAAACTAGGCCTGTTTAAGACCAGGGCCTGTTTAAGGCCTGGCCTGTCCATTTTGCTGCCAGATCTGTCAAATTTAAGACTAGAGTTTGCTGCCAGACCTGTCAAATTTCCAGACAGACCTGTCAAATTTCCTGCCAGCCGTTTGCGGCCAGACCTGTCAAATTTCCTGCCAGAAATTGATGTGAAAGGTATCACTTCTTACTACTCCGGTGTAGCGCCCAGCGAGCTCCCCCCATGCCCTATTGTGAGCTGCGCTCTCTTTGAAGGACTCACTTCCTCGCCATCGGGGCTCCCGGAGTGTGTGTCCGAGAGGTCCCTCCCCGGGTGTGTAGCACACTCACAAGTCCCCTCCCAAGCGCGTTCCTGCCTCCTCGTCTACCCCCTTGTTCTTCCAATTTCCAGCTATCATGCACCTGGGTCCTCTTCACTGTGTTTGGGTTTAAACATTTGCTTGCTGCTGTCATGGGGGCAAAAATGCAGGTTCACATTCCGTACTTACTTTCACCTGTCTCTCCCACAACAAACATGCAGATATAGTGTGCCCTGTTACAGACAGTCACAGAATTAGAACAAGCACAGCCGGGACAGGGGCTTTGGCAATGGCGGCGCGGCATGATGCAAAAAATAAACACGTGCTGCAATTTCCAAAGCCCAGCAGTGGGTTTATTTTTGCATTGCGCTTTAAAGTAAAAGCGGGATGCAAAAATGAACGCGCTGCTGCCTCGGCAGGAAAACACAGAGTCTTCCAGGATCCCACTCTCCTCCCCATGACCTTGCACCTTAGCACCTTAGCCTGCTTCATGGCTGTACTTAAGAATTTTCCTATCTGCTTGTTAAACAAGTAGATACGAAAAGTCTTCTCAGCAGCCGCAAAGCAGGCGATGGTGTCCGGAGGGGCCGTCTGAAAAACGGACAGGGTGGCAACCAAAAATCGTCTTTTCCAATCGGAAGCCAGCGTTTACCATAAACCCTGACGTTACCCAATGGAAATTAGGGGTGGGGGTTAGAGTCCCGTTTAGAAAATTACTTATTTACAATATCTCTCGCAGACGAGGAGGGCATGCGTGCTCCAACGCAGGGCAAGACCTATAAAAGGTAGTGCATAGCAGTGGTTAGAAGCAAAAAACAAGGAGAGCGGGAGTGGAAGCAACATGGAGAATCCTGTTGCGGGGAAGGATTATGGAGGATAGGGTGGGAAGCAACATGGAGAGCAGAGGGAAAGGTACTCAACACAAGAGAGAGAGAGCAGCATGGTGCATGGGGGACAGAAGCACACAGGCGAGAGCGAGCTTAGCAGGGAAAAGCACACACGTCAGAAAGCAGTTCATGGGGAGAAATACACATGAGCAAGCAAAACACAGGGCAGCATGGGGGAGAACCACACTTGCAAAAGCAACATGTAATTGTTTAAGACGAGTTCCATTACGTAAAATTAACTAGGAACTCTGGGTCGATACGTCTTTATTACCTGCTGAGAAGTGTAAAGGGGAGAAATAACTAATTTTATAGGAAAATCCAACAATCTGTAATAACCGTGCCTCAAAAGGATCACAGACTCTGAGTTCCAGGTTAGTGGGTTTATTACAAAGCCAAAAACAACTGAATGTAGAAACACCTCACAACAAGGTTGTAAAAGTACACAGGAACGAATACAAAACCACATCTAAAAGTGAGCTTAATCCGATGGATCACGTAAAGGATAAAAAGTTCAAAAAATAAGACGAAGCAAGGACTGCTCCAGTATTTAAGTCAGACTTCATCTGTGGCTGTAAATTGAAAAGCATTAGGCTATCCCTACTCTATCTCTAAACTGACATCCCTACTTAGCATTCCCCAGGCAAGATCAGTAAAAGGTGTCAGCTTGTGAAGACTTCCTAAGAAGTACATTCACTGGATTTTGCGTTAAGTAGCCAAAGTTACAGAACTCGCTCTAAGATGCTCTTTTTAGATTGATCCTCTAACCCCTTCTCCTAACTCATCCTGTCTCCTTCTACCTCTCTGACACTCTCTGCCTCTCATCCCTCGGGGCACTTTCCCTAATTCAAAACCCAACGATGTAAAACACGCCCACAGATCACCTCATCTCAATGAACACCTCTACTAGGTAGTTTTCCACCGTCTTCCACACTTCCTCCTCGGTGAGAAAGAACACCAACTTCCAATTATCGACATTCCGCAGACAATGTAACTTCTCTCCTCCATGCCTAACTCCTACAACAAAAGGCGTTAGTTCTAACAAGCAAGGGCAGTTTCTTCCACCTGCAATTGAAACGTGAGAACAGAACAACCTTGAACCTTGAAATTCGCTGACTACCCCCAAATGTGAAAGCTTGCCAAGGAAATTACATTTTCATGCCTACACAAATCGTCCAACATAAGAAGAAACTAATAGGCCTTTCATTTACACAACGTGAACATTTCATTTAGGCCTTTACCCTTCAAATTATACACATACGTTAATAATGCTTTGCGAACATCTAAAATTATAACATATTAAGCACAACTAATCCCCAACTCATGCAATCTTCATCATGGTGCACGTTTAAATCAAAATGCACTACATTACACATAGGCTTTTCATTAGGCAAATGTAATATACTAAAGATTGTTCTTTCCAAACATAGATGCTATTTTTGTTGCATGACACGAAACACTTTTCTATCCATTCACTTGCACATTTTTAATATTACGACACATTTCTAATGAGCAAAGTTAATACAACACAGGAATATATGTGGGAATGTGTGCGGGTGCGGACTATTCACGATTATGATGCACCGCTACAATTTTACAAGTGTCATCACACCAATTCACACTCCCTGGAGAAAGAACTGACCTAAACAGAACTTGTAGCCCCTCTTCCCTGTTTGAACCTCTCCAGGATTTTAATATTCTCATAATGACTGTCCTGCAGTCTCTCCATCCTTCGCTCTTGGTCTCTAAGCGATCTCTCAACTCAGTTTGCTTTATGCCACTTGTAATCTCACATAGATCACTGATTTATCTCAAGAACAGTAGCCCTCTGAGTCACTGAAATATAGCTCATCTGCTGTGTGCACTCTCTAGTCAAACTCACCTTAACATTTCCCTGCTCTAGGTTGTTCTGGCCCAAGTGGCGTTTCCCGAATGATGCCCCATATGATGCAGTTTTTCGCTCTGAGATACGGGAGGCAATCCTGGAGTATTTCCATTTTAGTGAGGGGTCAGTGTTGCCCCAGGTAACATTGTGGAATGCCTTCAAGGCAATGTCATAGCAAAACAGGCCAGAGTGTTGAAAGACATCAACACACAACTGGCGAAGGCAGAACTTGACATACAGCACCTTGGTAATGCGGTAACACAAATGGAGAATACCACGTATGTCCTCAGCTGCCATTGCCTAATACAATCTAACAGTGATCTCGCAGACAAGGAAATAAAATATCTAGGCAAATATGCCCAGTCCAGACAATATGGGGAGAGGGAGAGACCAGAGAGGAAGCTGGTATGGCTGTTGAGGCAGGAAACACATAAAAATCATGTTGCTTAACTGTGAACATCAAGAGCGGCGACATTAGTTACAAATGAAGATATCACCCCTAAGTTTATTTGTTACTGGAGCAAATTGTACATTTCACGTTTGACAGCATCTATGACTGCCATACACACATACACACATATCTTAACAACATTGCCATAGTATGGCTGGATGACACCCACCACCAGTTCCTGGCCTGCCCTATCACCAAAGAGGAGATAGCTGCCATTGAGACTCATCCGGGCCACAAGACTGCAGGTGCTGATGGCCTAACTGGGGAATTCTACAATGCATACAGTCATGTGCTGGCTCCCTACCTCCTTGTGGTGTACGCCAAAGCCCTTGAGAAGGGGATCCAGCTCCAGTCCCTTCAAGAAGCCGTCATCATGCTATTGCCTAAACCTGGCAAAGACCCTACAGTATGTGCCTCATACGGGCTATTATCGCTGATAAATGAGGATAATAAAATACTCATCACATTGATACACATTAGGCTGTATTAATGGGAACAGCTAATCTATCCATTTCAGCCTGGGTTTATACCCCACAGATCCATGGCAGTTAATCCCCGCACAGTTTTCGTAGTCTTAAATCAACTGAACCCCAAATTAGAGGAAGTTGTTGTACTCCTAGATGCCAAAAGGCATTTGATTCATTGGAATGGACATTCCTAAAGGAAATACTACCTAAAGTGGGGTGATACAGTGATTTGCCAAAATGGTGCAACTTTTATATACACCACCTATTGCCAGAGTTCAAGTGAAGGCTTCTCACTTGATCCATTCACCATCCACAGGAGCATACAGAAGGTACGACCTTTCTTGACTCCCGTTATTTATCCGGGCTATAGAATCATTAGCGCAGTTATTGCTGGAGAGATATTTACACTGAGGCCTCAATTTCCGCACAGGCAACCCTTTGCTGTCCTTGTACACGACGACATACTGTTGTTTGTCAAAACCCCAACAGAGAACATTACTTCCATAGCATGTAAAATTACTAAAATTATTAGATTTTGAGGATCATCCGGCCTAACCATTAATTGGTCCAAGTCTGAACTGTTTCCTCTCACTGAGGCTACCTCACAAACAGATCTGGGGAAGCCCATCTGGTGAATGACTGATTTGGTATAATGTCTGGGCATCATACTCCATAGAAATAGAGAGACAACCATTCACCTTAATTATGGCCCAGACATGGACCTGCTCTTGTACCAGGTATATTTCTGGATCAAACTCCCTCTGTTTCTTGCTGACAGGGTCACTATTATAAAAATAGCGATTCTTCCCCCTTTCTATATCTCTTTATGAACATCACTATTCCACTATTCATCTGTTCCATACACTTGGGAATGCATTGCTAAAATTAGTATGAGCTGGCAAAAAGCTATGGATCATCTGGGATATTCTTACACTATCGTATGAGAAGGGTGGAGGCAGAGGTGCCAAACTTTGAACTATATTATTTCGTGGTACAGGTCCACTTCACCAAGCACTGGTACCAACCAAATGCAATACTGCCTTACTTTAAAACCAAACATGACTAAACGGATGGTGTCCCCCTAAATGTGTTATTACTCGAGGGCATACCTCTTGACCAAAAAGAGAAAACAACTGTGGCTATAACCTACTGGGCATAGAAAAGGCTGGCCCAGTGAATGGGCTACTCATTCCTTTACTCTCTGGCACTCGCTTTATTACAGAACCCACTTCTGCCTTTGACTACAGAAACACTGGTGCACCGTGCCCTGCAGTGATGGGTGCAGCATATCCTTTGATACCATGTATGATCAGGAGACATACGTGTCTGTGGAGCACATTACTTCAGCCCATAGGACCATCGTGCTAGATGTGTTCCTGTACACTAGATTGCGATGCAAGACCCGAGAATAACTCTACAGGTTCCCAGAGGAACCAGAAGACTTTACCCCACTGAACTCCCTTATATGAGTCACAGATGCCGCCACACTGGGTTTCCAGGCTACTCTTGACTAGTGCATCACTTAAAAAATAACACACTGACCGCACTAGAATTGCATGGGAGCGAGACATAGGCATTACTGGTGATTCTGTTGCATGCAGATCAAACTTGTCTTCCTTAACCATTGCCATAAACTCATACACTTCTAATGTACTCTACACCTACTAAACGTGCTCGGATAGGTGCTACTAGATCACACAACCCTCCCAGATGTGACCAGGATTATGCAGATATCTTGCAGCTCGTGGTTTAAATACCAATCAATGAAATTCATGTCACTAAACAGGCGCCACGGGGCGTGGCTAACAAGCCGATGGTGGTGGATGCATGAGCTCGGAGCTCCGTGCCGGCCCAGCTCATTATCCTGATTGAAATTGATTCTGCCTCGGATTCAGGGGCTTGTACTTGACCCCACAGAGACTGTGGGGGCCTGGCCCTGTTTTCGGTCCGATTTGAGCTCCTGGGGAGCCGTGCTGTCCGAGTGGAGCAGGAGTGGAGGCGCTGGCCCAGAGTCCCCAAGATGGCGCTGACCGCTCCTCCGGAGTGATCTCTTCGGCAACTGAGACACAGGCCCAGCTGACCTTGGTGCCTGCTGGTTTGCCCTGGGGTGCTCTGAAGACCGCTGCTGATTTAACACTGGCAGCGAGAGCCGACTACGAGGAGCACCGACTGTTTTGAATTCTACCGATGCGGAAAGTTGAGTGCTGCAGCGGAGCCCGCTGGTGCCTTTCAGCGCCTTTGGAGGCTGGAGTGAAGAAGAGGCCCGCGTTAACGCTAGGACCATGCGGCTTACGAACTTACAGCCCTCGAGGTATTTGATGCTGGCTGGACCGGCCTGGGTTGAGTTCGCCGCCATTTGTCGACCGCTGCAGCGGGCGGCGTTCATCTGGTGGGGCGTTGTTAGACTTCCTGGCCCTGGATTTGGGAGCTGCGTGGGGGCATCCCACTAATTGGCATGATCGAGAGGAGTGGTGCAGCAGTGTGTCCTGAGCCAAGAAAGTGCTGCTGAGCCTGCTGGGGGTGAGATTGCTCTCCCTTGGGACCCTGTGCCTTGACCTGTGGATGAAGACCTCCTGAGAGGGGGCCTCCGGACTGTGACCCCACGATCTGAAGTGGGGAGTGCCCGGACCTTGGCCTGGACCGGCGCTGCCAGTGAGAACCACCTGGGAAGGGCACCGATTGCTAGGACTTCTACCGGCGGGGGAAGTCAAGTGCTGCGGAGGAACACACTGCTGCTGCCCAGTGTCTCCGAAGGTCGGACTACGGCAGATGCCTGAGCTGGTACCGGAGAAGTGTGGACTTGGGGGCATCCGAGGGGCCCTCCCTTGACTCCATAGACCATGGGGTGTTTGCTGCTGGTTGGCCTGCTCGGAGGTGGTTTCACTGCCATTTGTGGGCCGTCGAGATGTTCGACTGGTGGGGCGCTGTCAGACACTTGGCCCCGGCACTGAGAGCTGCGTGGGGGCCATGTGTTAGCGGGCACGAACTGGAGGTGTCGTGCGACTGAGTGCCCTGGCCCGTGACAGTACTGCCATGACTGTTGAGTGTGAGTGTCTAGCGTCTGGGACGGCTTCCATTGGGGACCCTATGCCCTGTCCTGAGGCTAAGGGAGACAGCTCTGGGGCTTCCGGACTGCGACCCCATAATCTGTAGCCAGAAGCTACTGGGTCTTGTGTGCCCCTGAAGTGCAGCTGAACCAGTTGTGAGAGAGCACCGTTGAATGTGGAGACGTCTGGGCCCCAATATTCTACGTGCAGAGGCGTCACACTCCTTATTGGAAGTGTGTTGGGTTGCGCGCCCTAGCAGGAACTGGTGACTCTACTATTGGCTTTGTCAGGTGTGGCGGAACGAGTAGACCAGGACCCGCGACCCTACATGAGCAATCGAATGGGGTGACAGCTGGGCGTGGCTTTTGATTCGGAGTCTGTCACGGCCACTCGTTTTGTATCAAGTGCTGCAGGAATAAACACTTTTGCCCTTCAGAGTCTGACCAGCGACGCTGCGTCCCGGGAGCTATGGGGAAGTCGAGGGGAAAACAGACGGGGGCTTCCCAAGACCCTGACAACTCCGCATCGAATCGCAGGAGGCAGGATTCTCCTGAGCCCCCGGCGGAGAATCTGATTCAGCAACAGCTGGCACAAATCTAACATGCAATAGCGGACACTAAGGACACTGTTCAACAGGACATCACGAGTGTGGCGGTGGGGCTGGGGCTCCTCGGTGCAGAACATGCTAAACTGGCTTACCGGGTGAAGCAAACAGAGGCATCCCTGGAGAGCATGGAGCCGGCACAGCAGACCCCAACTCCTCAGATGGGGGATATCTCCCACAGGGTTCAGGCACTGGAGAAGAGGGCTGAGGATGCTGAAGGCCGCACAAGTAGCAATAACGTACGCGTGTTAGGCCTACCAGAGGGAGTTGAAGGGACTAGTATGATTGACTACCTGGAGGGCTAGATTCGTGATGCAGTGGGCCCTGTTGGACTGATTCAGTTCTACACTCTGGAGAGGGTCCACAGGGTCTCTGCCCGCCCACCGGCGCCGGGGAGGTCTCCTCAGCCGGTGGTCGCCCGCCTGCTTCCTTATAAGGACAGGGACTTCCTACTACAAAATGCACGGACTTCTGGGCCTTATGTGGTGAATAATTGTAAGGTATCATTGTTCCCTGACTACACATTAGAAGTCCAGCGCCGCTGCACGTCTTTTCTGACGGTCAAGAGGGCTCTACGTGATGAAGGACTGCAATACTCTTTGATGCTTCTGGCACGACTGCGAATAGTCCTGGATGGCAAGACTCATTTCTGTGAGGACCCTAAAGAGGCATGGGACTGGATTTAATCCTACAAAACTGGCCATGGACCAGCGGAATAACACACTGAACATGTCATTGAAGAACAGCGCCTGCGAAGATCGAGGCCAAGGCGCACACGGCAACAGTGCACCTCCGGCAGGCGCCCTGTGAGTCCCATATGGAGAAGGAGAGGTCGGCTACACTGTAGGCAGTGTCGGACATCCTTCAATATCGCCAAAGTTTGTCTGCAGCAGACACTGGGTCAGAGAAGGGGTTGGATGGTTTTGCATCGGAGGAGTCCAATGCTGACAGTATTACACTACATCATGTTACCCCGGGAACAGCTGATGAGATTGCCTGACTGTCCTCTTGTCTTGTTCTAATTCTGTTTTACTCCTTTTCCCTCTCTTTCTATTTTGACTGCCTGCTACTTTGATTTCCTGATGCTGCATTGCCAATTATTGCATTGATGGGCTGTTGTAGGGATGGAGCAGATTAGTCTCCGATGTGGTTCGCCCCCGGATGCGGGCATTGGATTCTATTTGGGGCATGGCACTGATCTGTTGATAATAGCTTAGTGGGATAATGCTGGTTCACGGCTGCCTCCCCCTTGATCCTCTGTAGCTACTAGAGGGTACTGTGTGTTTAGCTAGTTTGGATGGGGACTAGTGTTTTAGTGCCTGTTCTGGGGTGGGGGTGTTGGGGTTTTTCTATTTGTTTTGGGGTGTTCAAGGGCCTTGATGTGTCCCTTTTGGAAGCCCAATTCAGGGGCTGTACTAGATTGTATCATGGGGTCATTACTTGAGCTAAAATGTTTATAGTGGAATGTCAGGGGCATACACACAATGGTGCGATGTCACAAGGTACATGCTTCCTTAGTGCGCAGAGGAGTTCAAATCACTTTCCTCCAAGAAACACACATCACACGCCGAGAGGGTCTCGCCCTGCAGCGTATATGGAGGGGACAGCTTTTCTACACAACCTACTCTGCTTTCGCGCAGGGAGTACTGATTTGGGTCAGGGCAGGGGTGCCTTTCCAGCCAGTCCAGCAGTTAGCTGACCCAGAGGGGAGGTATGTAGTTGTTGCGGGCCACATTAGTGGTAGAGATGTGGTGTGAGTAGTATTTAAGTGCCCAATACGGAACAGCCGGCCTTCTTTAATCAATTTCTGGAAACTGGTGTCTTATCTGACTGGCTCAGTGATTATGGTTGGCGACTTTAACTCTGTCCCTCATATTTCTTTAGATAGGTCACATCCGCCTCTCCCTGATGCACCTATTCATAAAGTCTCTAATGCCAGAAGGGATTGGCACCTTCAGTGGGGATTGGTTGACACCTGGCGAGCACTGCACCTGGGCAAGCACGATTATTACCTCTTCTCAGCGCTATACAAGCTTCATGTCAGGTTAGATGCTATACTGTGTTCTCCCGACATACATGCTGTAGTGAGACATAGTGAATGTCTCAGGAGAACATTGTCAGATCATAATCCACTACTCCTAACATTGCATTGGTCCCAAGTGCGCCCGCAATCCCAACTTGGTGTTTAAAACCGGACCTTCTAGAGGACCAAGTCTTTCAAGAGGTGGTGGGGGCTGGTATTACACAGTATTTCCTGGAGAATGAGGGCACGGCACCCTCGGCAGCAGTAGAATGGGATGCCTTCAAGGTCGTGCTGAGGGGCATCTGTATTGCTAATATGGTGGGTGTGCGTAAGACACTTTTGCAGGATATAGAGGCCGTAGAACAGCGATTGCGCGTGGTGAGACGGGTCCGCCCTGAACAACCTAGTGGGCAGCAGAACTTAATGGAGGCTAGAGAGGGGGTAGCTGTGCAGGTTGAAAGGTTGCGCTGTTTTGATTATAAAAGGTATATAGAGCGCCCACATACAGAAAGGGACAAGGCCGACACGTTGCTGGCTTGGTTGGCCAACCCTGCCCGCTGGGGGCCGATTATTTTAGAATTGTGCAGTCCGACAGGGGAACTTATCTATAACCATGCAAGGGATTAATGCTCAGTTTCTTGCCTATTATACGGATCTTTATCAGAGTAAGGTATCTCTGAATGTCGATGCCCTTGGGGAGTTTTTAGATAAGACTGAACTTCCGCAACTTGATAAGCCGCAGGCTGACCTCCTGGGGTAGGATATACCATTGGGAGAAGTTCGGGGAGCGATAAAACATATGGCACGTAAAAAGACGCATGGGGCTGATGGATTACCGATCAAGTTTTATCTGACCTATATTGATCTTATGGCTCCTAAATTAATGGCCCTTTACAACGAGGTGAAGGTTGCGGGTGTGCTACCTGTCTCTACCCGTGAGGCTGTCATTATTCCGTTACTGAAGCCAGGAAAGTCTCCTTCCGATATGATTGCTTATCGTCCACTGTCTATGCTTACCACTGATTATAAAATATTGAGTAGGATAATAACGACTCACTTGCTTCCTTACATGGTGCACTTAGTGCACAGTGATCAGGGGAGGTTCATTCCAACTAGGCACACTGCCGTCAATGTGAGGCGTCTACTCCACATATTGGTAGCTGAATCCTATCCAACGGACTCTGCTACCGTTTTATCTGGTGACATAGAAAAAGCATTTGACAGCCTAGAATGGCCGTACTTGTTTCAAGTCATGCAAAGTTTTTGCTTGGGAGATGCCTTTGTGGCTTGGACGGAGTTACTGTACAACTACTCCACTGCCCGAGTTAAGACGGGTGGCCTGATCTCGTAAGCTTGCGGTGTGAGTCACGGGACACGGCAGGGATGCCCGTTCTCCCCTCTGCTGTTTGCCTTGGGCATAGAGCCCTTAGCGGCCCAGGCCCAGAGGGGACGGTGCTATTCGGGCCTTAGCGTGCCTGGCTCTCTGCAGTACATTGCGCTTTATGCTGATGATCTGCTTATGTTTCTGGCAAATACGACTGACGCTCTTACCGGGGCGAAGGGTCTCCTTCAGGATCTTGAAGCGGTCTCGGGTCTCAGGGTAAATTAGGCAAAGCCTTGCCTGTTCCCTGCTGCCCCAATGGGTGGGGGGGGGGCCTTTGATTACTGATGGAGTTCACTGGGAGTATAGATGCTCGTCGTACCTCAGGACCCGCATTTATCATACGCTGGCTGACCTTTTAGATGGCAATGTAGGTAGAGCCATTCGGAGTCTTCGGGGTAACCTGGAATTCTGGGGGGCATTACCTTTCTCAGTATCTGGCCGAGTGGCCCTTCTTAAAAGGGTGGCTCTCCATTGATTATTGTACTATTTTCTACCCTTACCAATCTGGATACTCAAGTTGATTTTTAAACACCTTCAATCAATGATCACAGGTTTTATTTGGGCAACTGGCAGACAACGGATGCCCCCAAAGGCGACTGGCGGGTTGGCGGTCCCTGACTTTGAGACATACTATTTGGCAGCCCAATTACAGTGGCTTACTCAAGCAGTGGCGCTGGAATTTCGGGGCCCGGTTGAGCGAGATGGGGAGAGGGTACCGAGACAGGTGCTGTCGTCTATTATGTTACAACTGCCATTGCAACTCCAGACGCTTACCCCTGAGCTACAGACGTTTTGGCTATGCTGGAATCGGAGTCAGCGAAGGGCGCTGATTGAGCAACCTTATGCCCCGGAGATCCCTTTAGCCATGTGTACTGCTTTTCCGCATGGGGGCAATTGGACCACGCTGACTGACTGGGGTGAGAAGGGTCTGTATATGATAGGTGATTTGTATGAGGATAGTACCCTCCTCTCCTTTGATACACTGTGGGACAGGTATGATATTCCCCGTGGGGATTTTCTTCTTCATTCAGCTGTGGTCTCGGACATTCAAAGGCACTGGCGGGACTGTCAAAGCAGTTACTTGTTTATATAGGCGTATGATATGTGAGGTGTTGATTCCACTACGGGAACTGCAGCGGAAATGGGAAGAGGACCTAGGAAAAGAGATCCTGGAGAAGGTGTGGGATGAGTTGGTTGAGAGGGCGTGGAAAAGTACTAGAAATACCCGTTTCCAACTAGTGCATTTTTTTATACTGCATAGGGCGTACCTCACTCCAGCTAAGATTAACACATACTTTGATACGGACACAGCGCGGTGCCCATGATGCAACACGGAGGGTGGGGATTTCCGCCATATGTTCTGCGATTGTCCCCACTGTGTAATATTACTGGAATGGAGATATACCCTGCTATAGGCCCTTGCTTGTTTCACTGGTTTCCCCTGACATCTAAGACCAAGATCACTAGTACATTTTTGGATCTAGGTCTTCTACTGGCCAAAAGGGATATTACAGCAAATTGGAAGTCTACGCGGGTCCCCAGCGTTCAGAGGTGGAGGGCCAAACTCCTTAGATGGGCGGAATGCGAGGGTACAGTTAGATTACTGTTGGCTAACCGAGGGAACAGCGACAAAGCTTTGGAGGCCATGAGGGCCTGGGAGGCACTATTGCTCTTACTGAAAGTTCCGGATTATGAGCCAGATGGGGGCTCTGAGGTGAGTACTCCGGCTGTTTCACCCTGATTAATGTATATTACATGGTTGGTTGTCTGTACCGGTCATGTTTCTAACCCTATCTCTCACTGGTGGAAGTGGTGCTCCTCGATGTACATCTCATGATGCTGTTTTTTTTTGCAAAGTATTGTACCTCATCCTGATGCTCTTGCAATGTTTGCTCTGTGTGACACGATGGGGAGGAGGCCGAATAAGAGTGTGAGGGGTTTAGGTTTGGTTTGTTTTCTTCTGCCTGATTGCTACGGAAATGCTCTTGTGCCTCTCAATGTACATTGATTATTATTGCAAAGTTTATCCAATTTTTTTGTTTGATTACCTCATGGTGCTCTTTCCTGGAGATTGTTGGATATACCTATTATTTGCGAATATGCAATTCGTGATTGGCTCCGATCAGAATCTATTATTGTCCAAGGAGCACCCGCTTGTATCCTGTTTATATTTGAATGTGTTTGTTTGGAAAATTTATAAAAGATATATATTTATTTAGAACTAAACAGTGGCTACGTTTCTATTGCTAATCAGCTGCAGCGTTTCTATAGGTTGTAATTCCAATATTAATTGTCCTTAGTTCTTCATTGTCCTGATTTTTTAAATTTGTTATAAGGTTTTGTCTTATCTGTATGTTTTTTATTTGTATACATCATGGTGCTTGATTGCTATCCGGGAATTTACCTTTCATATTGTTACACAAATAACTCTGCACCTTTTAATTTTTCAGGATTGTTTGAGATAACCATTAGCTGTGAGGAAGGGCTGCAAATAATAAGACTTTGACAGGTTGAAACTGTGGTGAAGAAACAAGAACTAAGAACTCAGCACACACACACTACTGCGATAAAGTTATTGCAACAATATTTCAGGGTGTTGTTCTCCTGTCCCCGAATAAAGCGTGTAATCATTGAGTTTTAGTGATAATGAGTACAATTAAAACAAGCATTTGCAATGCAATAGGACACACATTTGCGAGAGTTTGAGCTATTGCCATTGTAAATGCCAATGCCTTTTATTTATGTGTTTTGAAAAGCTGCAAGCGGTGCATAAACCCGCAAATTTCTTACTTATAGTCCTGTAAGTACAAAGTGCGTGTTTACGCACCACTTGCAGGTTTTTAAAATACATAAATAAAAGGCATTGGTATTCACAATGCCAATAGCTCAAACGCTTACAAATGCGAGACCTATTGCATTGCAAATTATTTTTGTGAACTACAACACATCTAGAATGTGGTCTCTGATAAGTTTTAATGTACTTAGACATTTTGGGGTGCTGGTTAACATTTTCAAGTGGGCAAAATAATCCTGTCGTGAAAGAACACTGAGAATAAGAAGAACCAAACAGGATCAAAGGGCACAAGGGAACTCTGGGCTAAACATCCAACTTGCACCAGTGCAGACCAAAATAACAAATTCTCAGTTTGTACGTTTGTAACAACATCATCAGTAGTATCACTCAGGGTTGGAGGGGTGAAATGTGTCTGAATTTCATAGGTCATGCATTGGTCTCTTCTCAGCCTATTGTAACCAGAGGAAGTGGTTATTTCAACTTTGAAATATATTTAATTCCATGTCGGGGCTATGGTTCATTCATTAGTATCATCTCTGCCCATATTGCCAGTGTTACATTCAAGATTAAACCCAGGCCCACAGGCAGGGCAGACTAGGACGAAAATAGAGTGCTGTGCTGTCTTGTGCAAGGACACATGAACCAAGAAGCACATAACAAATCACCACCTGGCTAAGCACAGGACAGGAAGTGATGAGAAGAAGGGATTCTGATGCAAGACAAAGTAAATCCGAAGATGATGAATGATGTGCTAGGAAAAGGGACATTAGTTAGAGAAATAAAGAAGACATCCAAGACTGTTGTCATCTGTTCCCTCGAATCTGTAACAGAACATGGCACAATACAAAAATGTGCTCCAGGCCGGCCCTGTAAGGGTTGTAGGCTTACCGCTGTGTATCAGTCACTCTTCTGCGTACTCCCTGTTTCGGGGGTGAAATAAAAAGACTTGAATATAAAAATGTGCTCCATATTCACATCATACAGATCTTACATGGTCAGAAGCAGAGCTCTGGACCCAAACACTATCTCGCAGGTTCAACATATCTAACGCCTCAGGCTGAAGTGGCAAAGCCATCCTCAGACTTGTACATGCTGAGACTATAACCAGCTGAGCTATACGTTGCACAGATCTTAGGTTCTTCAGCTCCAGGCTACAGAAGTATCTCTTCATAACATTTGTATTCACACTCAAATGATGCTGAAAGTACCCATGCCCTTTCCCCCACCCCATCTTTAACATGTTTCTGTATCTCCTTGTAGCAACCCCTGCTCTAGACCTCATATGCCTTTTCAAATCCTAGCACTGGCTTCTCCTTTCCAAATCAGCCTGAGTAAAGAAGATGCTGCTTCTTTTCCCTCAACCTCGCTCCTAAACCAAAAGCCCACCTGATGGCCTAGTGGACAGATAGGCCACCTTCTCTGCAAATACCAGATTTGTAAAAGCTGCTCTTTTTTCTCAAATTACTCATTCTCCTTTATGACGTTATTTGTCTGTAGCCTATAAACATGATCAAATACACTAAAACATGTTAGTGAAATTATTTCGGTCTTGACCAATATGTTTAAAATACACAATTTAGCCATCTATTTCCATGTTTGGACTCTAAGGATCGTTCCGCCCCATTATTTGAAGTGTTAGCCCCTCCTTCGTTCGTTGAGCCATGAGTACTGTCGCCTCGGCCACCCCCCCATAAGTTTAGGTCTAACATAACATAACATATTTATTAAAGCGCATGTTCACCTAGAAGGGCATCTTTGAGCTGATTAAGAGCTAGTTCACTCCCCCCTCCCTAAACCATGTAAATTGCTACAGAAAAAGGCACTACATTGATGAAAGAAGAGAGGGCAAAGAGCAACAAGACGTATATATTTATTTAGAAAATAAAAACATCACATCAAATACCCACAGGGTCAATAGAACGGAAGAATGCACTCATCCCCTACGTCTCATCCCTTGGAACTATGAGATGAGATGAGCGGGAGATAAGATGAAACCATGAGGTGAGAGGAAAATTCACAGATCAGACTGGGAAGTACTAAAATTGAAACGTCCGCTCCCCGGGATCCAAAATGACTCTGACGTTCAGCAGTCCTGAGTTGAGACTTGGCTTTTCCCTGCTAATGGTATGTATGTTGAAATGCGGCGTCCCTCGCACATGTCACTGCTGGCCCTGGCTGTGCGCTCTCTGGCTCCAGACGCCCCCTCTCTCCCAGATCCCTTCTGCGGCGAGGGGTGCTGCTGGGTTAAGGAGCAGATGATTCAGAAAAGGGGGGTGGGGGGTGGTGATGAACAGAGTGTCTGAATTAAGCAGACCACTCTTACCCAGTCCAAAGATCAGGGCTTGATCCATCACCGTTATTTAGCTCACTGCCCCATCCCAGCTCAGAACCTGGCTATATGCAAATTAGTCTGTCCCTGGCCCAGTGCATCATGGGAACAGGGCAGACCAAACTACCAAGCCAATTCTTCACCAGAAAGGAGACAAGCTTCCGGGGACCGGTTTCTGCCATTTCAGGCGTCGTCGGCCCGGCTTACTTGAATCCTGATGGAGCAGTGAGCAAGGGACTCATGTCTGAGTAAACCCTTCCACGCTTATGGTGGACAAAATGATTCAGAAAAGGGGGTGGTGATGAACAGAGTGTCTGAATTAAGCAGACCACTCTTACCCAGTCCAAAGATCATGGCTTGATCCATCACCGTTATTTAGCTCACTGCCCCATCCCAGCTCAGAACCTGGCTATATGCAAATTAGTCTGTCCCTGGCCCAGTGCATCATGGGAACAGGGCAGACCAAACTACCAAGCCAATTCTTCACCAGGAAGGAGACAAGCTTCCGGGGACCGGTTTCTGCCATTTTAGGCGTCGTCGGCCCGGCTTACTTGAATCCTGATGGAGCAGTGAGCAAGGGACTCACGTCTGAGTAAACCCTTCCACGCTTATGGTGGACAAAATGATTCAGAAAAGGGGGTGGTGATGAACAGAGTGTCTGAATTAAGCAGACCACTCTTACCCAGTCCAAAGATCAGGGCTTGATCCATCACCGTTATTTAGCTCACTGCCCCATCCCAGCTCAGAACCTGGCTATATGCAAATTAGTCTGTCCCTGGCCCAGTGCATCATGGGAACAGGGCAGACCAAACTACCAAGCCAATTCTTCACCAGAAAGGAGACAAGCTTCCGGGGACCGGTTTCTGCCATGTCAGGCGTCGTCGGCCCGGCTTACTTGAATCCTGATGGAGCAGTGAGCAAGGGACTCATGTCTGAGTAAACCCTTCCACGCTTATGGTGGACAAAATGATTCAGAAAAGGGGGTGGTGATGAACAGAGTGTCTGAATTAAGCAGACCACTCTTACCCAGTCCAAAGATCAGGGCTTGATCCATCACCGTTATTTAGCTCACTGCCCCATCCCAGCTCAGAACCTGGCTATATGCAAATTAGTCTGTCCCTGGCCCAGTGCATCATGGGAACAGGGCAGACCAAACTACCAAGCCAATTCTTCACCAGAAAGGATACAAGCTTCCGGGGACCGGTTTCTGGCATTTCAGCCTCGTCGGCCCGGCTTGCTTGAATCCTGATGGAGCAGTGAGCAAGGGACTCATGTCTGAGTATACCCTGCCACACCTATAGTGGCCAAAAACAATTCAGAAAAGGGGGTGGTGATGAACAGAGTGTCTGAATTAAGCAGACCACTCTTACCCAGTCCAAAGATCAGGGCTTGATCCATCACCGTTATTTAGCTCACTGCCCCATCCCAGCTCAGAACCTGGCTATATGCAAATTAGTCTGTCCCTGGCCCAGTGCATCATGGGAACAGGGCAGACCAAACTACCAAGCCAATTCTTCACCAGAAAGGAGACAAGCTTCCGGGTACCGGTTTCTGCCATTTCAGGCGTCGTCGGCCCGGCTTACTTGAATCCTGATGGAGCAGTGAGCAAGGGACTCATGACTGAGTAAACCCTTCCACGCTTATGGTGGACAAAATGATTCAGAAAAGGGGGTGGTGATAAACAGAGTGTCTGAATTAAGCAGACCACTCTTACCCAGTCCAAAGATCAGGGCTTGATCCATCACCGTTATTTAGCTCACTGCCCCATCCCAGCTCAGAACCTGGCTATATGCAAATTAGTCTGTCCCTGGCCCAGTGCATCATGGGAACAGGGCAGACCAAACTACCAAGCCAATTCTTCACCAGAGAGGAGACAAGCTTCCGGGGACCGGTTTCTGCCATTTCAGGCGTCGTCGGCCCGGCTTACTTGAATCCTGATGGAGCAGTGAGCAAGGGACTCATGTCTGAGTAAACCCTTCCACGCTTATGGTGGACAAAATGATTCAGAAAAGGGGGTGGTGATGAACAGAGTGTCTGAATTAAGCAGACCACTCTTACCCAGTCCAAAGATCAGGGCTTGATCCATCACCGTTATTTAGCTCACTGCCCCATCCCAGCTCAGAACCTGGCTATATGCAAATTAGTCTGTCCCTGGCCCAGTGCATCATGGGAACAGGGCAGACCAAACTACCAAGCCAATTCTTCACCAGAAAGGAGACAAGCTTCCGGGAACCGGTTTCTGCCATTTCAGGCGTCGTCGGCCCGGCTTACTTGAATCCTGATGGAGCAGTGAGCAAGGGACTCATGTCTGAGTAAACCCTTCCACGCTTATGGTGGACAAAATGATTCAGAAAAGGGGGTGGTGATGAACAGAGTGTCTGAATTAAGCAGACCACTCTTACCCAGTCCAAAGATCAGGGCTTGATCCATCACCGTTATTTAGGTCACTGCCCCATCCCAGCTCAGAACCTGGCTATATGCAAATTAGTCTGTCCCTGGCCCAGTGCATCATGGGAACAGGGCAGACCAAACTACCAAGCCAATTCTTCACCAGAAAGGAGACAAGCTTCCGGGGACCAGTTTCTGCCATTTCAGGCGTCGTCGGCCCGGCTTACTTGAATCCTGATGGAGCAGTGAGCAAGGGACTCATGTCTGAGTAAACCCTTCCACGCTTATTGTAGACAAAATGATTCAGCAAAGGGGGTGGTGATGAACAGAGTGTCTGAATTAAGCAGACCACTCTTACCCAGTCCAAAGATCAGGGCTTGATCCATCACCGTTATTTAGCTCACTGCCCCATCCCAGCTCAGAACCTGGCTATATGCAAATTAGTCTGTCCCTGGCCCAGTGCATCATGGGAACAGGGCAGACCAAACTACCAAGCCAATTCTTCACCAGAAAGGAGACAAGCTTCCGGGGACCGGTTTCTGCCATTTCAGGCGTCGTCGGCCCGGCTTACTTGAATCCTGATGGAGCAGTGAGCAAGGGACTCATGTCTGAGTAAACCCTTCCACGCTTATGGTGGACAAAATGATTCAGAAAAGGGGATCTAGCCCTGATCTCTTGACTGGGTTAGAGTATTCTGCTTAATTCAGAAACTCTGTCCATCACCACCCCTTGTTGTTAAATATTTTGTCCACCCTAAGCGTGGAAGGGTATACTCAGATGTGAGTCCCTTGCTCATTGCACCATCAGGATTCAAGCAAGCCGGGCCGACGACGCCTGAAATGGCAGAAACCGGTCCCCGGAAGCTTGTTTCCTTCCCAGTGTAAGAATTGGCTTGGTAGTTTGGTTTGCCCTGTTCCCATCATGCACTGGGACAGGAACAGACTAATTTGCATATAGCCAGGTTCTGAACTGGGATGGTGCAGTGAGCTAAAAAACGGTGTTGGATCTAGCCCTGATCTCTTGACTGGGTTAGAGTATTCTGCTTAATTCAGAAACTCTGTCCATCACCACCCCTTGTTGTTAAATATTTTGTCCACCCTAAGCGTGGAAGGGTATACTCAGATGTGAGTCCCTTGCTCATTGCACCATCAGGATTCAAGCAAGCCGGGCCGACGACGCCTGAAATGGCAGAAACCGGTCCCCGGAAGCTTGTTTCCTTCCCAGTGTAAGAATTGGCTTGGTAGTTTGATTTGCCCTGTTCCCATCATGCACTGGGACAGGAACAGACTAATTTGCATATAGCCAGGTTCTGAACTGGGATGGTGCAGTGAGCTAAAAAACGGTGTTGGATCTAGCCCTGATCTCTTGACTGGGTTAGAGTATTCTGCTTAATTCAGAAACTCTGTCCATCACCACCCCTTGTTGTTAAATAATTTGTCCACCCTAAGCGTCGAAGGGTATACTCAGATGTGAGTCCCTTGCTCATTGCACCATCAGGATTCAAGCAAGCCGGGCCGACGACTCCTGAAATGGCAGAAACCGGTCCCCGGAAGCTTGTTTCCTTCCCAGTGTAAGAATTGGCTTGGTAGTTTGGTTTGCCCTGTTCCCATCATGCACTGGGACAGGAACAGACTAATTTGCATATAGCCAGGTTCTGAACTGGGATGGTGCAGTGAGCTAAAAAACGGTGTTGGATCTAGCCCTGATCTCTTGACTGGGTTAGAGTATTCTGCTTAATTCAGAAACTCTGTCCATCACCACCCCTTGTTGTTAAATATTTTGTCCACCGTAAGCGTGGAAGGGTATACTCAGATGTGAGTCCCTTGCTCATTGCACCATCAGGATTCAAGCAAGCCAGGCCGACGACGCCTGAAATGGCAGAAACCGGTCCCCGGAAGCTTGTTTCCTTCCCAGTGTAAGAATTGGCTTGGTAGTTTGGTTTGCCCTGTTCCCATCCTGCACTGGGACAGGAACAGACTAATTTGCATATAGCCAGGTTCTGAACTGGGATGGTGCAGTGAGCTAAAAAACGGTGTTGGATCTAGCCCTGATCTCTTGACTGGGTTAGAGTATTCTGCTTAATTCAGAAACTCTGTCCATCACCACCCCTTGTTGTTAAATATTTTGTCCACCCTAAGCGTGGAAGGGTATACTCAGATGTGAGTCCCTTGCTCATTGCACCATCAGGATTCAAGCAAGCCGGGCCGACGACGCCTGAAATGGCAGAAACCGGTCCCCGGAAGCTTGTTTCCTTCCCAGTGTAAGAATTGGCTTGGTAGTTTGGTTTGCCCTGTTCCCATCATGCACTGGGACAGGAACAGACTAATTTGCATATAGCCAGGTTCTGAACTGGGATGGTGCAGTGAGCTAAAAAACGGTGTTGGATCTAGCCCTGATCTCTTGACTGGGTTAGAGTATTCTGCTTAATTCAGAAACTCTGTCCATCACCACCCCTTGTTGTTAAATATTTTGTCCACCCTAAGCGTGGAAGGGTATACTCAGATGTGAGTCCCTTGCTCATTGCACCATCAGGATTCAAGCAAGCCGGGCCGACGACGCCTGAAATGGCAGAAATCGGTCCCCGGAAGCTTGTTTCCTTCCCAGTGTAAGAATTGGCTTGGTAGTTTGGTTTGCCCTGTTCCCATCATGCACTGGGACAGGAACAGACTAATTTGCATATAGCCAGGTTCTGAACTGGGATGGTGCAGTGAGCTAAAAAACGGTGTTGGATCTAGCCCTGATCTCTTGACTGGGTTAGAGTATTCTGCTTAATTCAGAAACTCTGTCCATCACCACCCCTTGTTGTTAAATATTTTGTCCACCCTAAGCGTGAAAGGGTACACTCAGATGTGAGTCCCTTGCTCATTGCACCATCAGGATTCAAGCAAGCCGGGCCGACGACGCCTGAAATGGCAGAAACCGGTCCCCGGAAGCTTGTTTCCTTCCCAGTGTAAGAATTGGCTTGGTAGTTTGGTTTGCCCTGTTCCCATCATGCACTGGGACAGGAACAGACTAATTTGCATATAGCCAGGTTCTGAACTGGGATGGTGCAGTGAGCTAAAAAACGGTGTTGGATCTAGCCCTGATCTCTTGACTGGGTTAGAGTATTCTGCTTAATTCAGAAACACTGTCCATCACCACCCCTTGTTGTTAAATATTTTGTCCACCCTAAGCGTGGAAGGGTATACTCAGATGTGAGTCCCATGCTCATTGCACCATCAGGATTCAAGCAAGCCGGGCCGACGACGCCTGAAATGGCAGAAACCGGTCCCCGGAAGCTTGTTTCCTTCCCAGTGTAAGAATTGGCTTGGTAGTTTGGTTTGCCCTGTTCCCATCCTGCACTGGGACAGGAACAGACTAATTTGCATATAGCCAGGTTCTGAACTGGGATGGTGCAGTGAGCTAAAAAAACGGTGTTGGATCCAGCCCTGATCTCTTGACTGGGTTAGAGTATTCTGCTTAATTCAGAAACTCTGTCCATCACCACCCCTTGTTGTTAAATATTTTGTCCACCCTAAGCGTGGAAGGGTATACTCAGATGTGAGTCCCTTGCTCATTGCACCATCAGGATTCAAGCAAGCCGGGCCGACGACGCCTGAAATGGCAGAAACCGGTCCCCGGAAGCTTGTTTCCTTCCCAGTGTAAGAATTGGCTTGGTAGTTTGGTTTGCCCTGTTCCCATCATGCACTGGGACAGGAACAGACTAATTTGCATATAGCCAGGTTCTGAACTGGGATGGTGCAGTGAGCTAAAAAACGGTGTTGGATCTAGCCCTGATCTCTTGACTGGGTTAGAGTATTCTGCTTAATTCAGAAACTCTGTCCATCACCACCCCTTGTTGTTAAATATTTTGTCCACCCTAAGCGTGGAAGGGTATACTCAGATGTGAGTCCCTTGCTCATTGCACCATCAGGATTCAAGCAAGCCGGGCCGACGACGCCTGAAATGGCAGAAACCGGTCCCCGGAAGCTTGTTTCCTTCCCAGTGTAACAATTGGCTTGGTAGTTTGGTTTGCCCTGTTCCCATCATGCACTGGGACAGGAACAGACTAATTTGCATATAGCCAGGTTCTGAACTGGGATGGTGCAGTGAGCTAAAAAACGGTGTTGGATCTAGCCCTGATCTCTTGACTGGGTTAGAGTATTCTGCTTAATTCAGAAACTCTGTCCATCACCACCCCTTGTTGTTAAATATTTTGTCCACCCTAAGCGTGGAAGGGTATACTCAGATGTGAGTCCCTTGCTCATTGCACCATCAGGATTCAAGCAAGCCGGGCCGACGACGCCTGAAATGGCAGAAACCGGTCCCCGGAAGCTTGTTTCCTTCCCAGTGTAACAATTGGCTTGGTAGTTTGGTTTGCCCTGTTCCCATCATGCACTGGGACAGGAACAGACTAATTTGCATATAGCCAAGTTCTGAACTGGGATGGTGCAGTGAGCTAAAAAACGGTGTTGGATCTAGCCCTGATCTCTTGACTGGGTTAGAGTATTCTGCTTAATTCAGAAACTCTGTCCATCACCACCCCTTGTTGTTAAATATTTTGTCCACCCTAAGCGTGGAAGGGTACACTCAGATGTGAGTCCCTTGCTCATTGCACCATCAGGATTCAAGCAAGCCGGGCCGACGACGCCTGAAATGGCAGAAACCGGTCCCCGGAAGCTTGTTTCCTTCCCAGTGTAAGAATTGGCTTGGTAGTTTGGTTTGCCCTGTTCCCATCATGCACTGGGACAGGAACAGACTAATTTGCATATAGCCAGGTTCTGAACTGGGATGGTGCAGTGAGCTAAAAAACGGTGTTGGATCTAGCCCTGATCTCTTGACTGGGTTAGAGTATTCTGCTTAATTCAGAAACACTGTCCATCACCACCCCTTGTTGTTAAATATTTTGTCCACCCTAAGCGTGGAAGGGTATACTCAGATGTGAGTCCCTTGCTCATTGCACCATCAGGATTCAAGCAAGCCGGGCCGACGACGCCTGAAATGGCAGAAACCGGTCCCCGGAAGCTTATTTCCTTCCCAGTGTAAGAATTGGCTTGGTAGTTTGGTTTGCCCTGTTCCCATCATGCACTGGGACAGGAACAGACTAATTTACATATAGCCAGGTTCTGAACTGGGATGGTGCAGTGAGCTAAAAAACGGTGTTGGATCTAGCCCTGATCTCTTGACTGGGTTAGAGTATTCTGCTTAATTCAGAAACTCTGTCCATCACCACCCCTTGTTGTTAAATATTTTGTCCACCCTAAGCGTGGAAGGGTATACTCAGATGTGAGTCCCTTGCTCATTGCACCATCAGGATTCAAGCAAGCCGGGCCGACGACGCCTGAAATGGCAGAAACCGGTCCCCGGAAGCTTGTTTCCTTCCCAGTGTAAGAATTGGCTTGGTAGTTTGGTTTGCCCTGTTCCCATCATGCACTGGGACAGGAACAGACTAATTTGCATATAGCCAGGTTCTGAACTGGGATGGTGCAGTGAGCTAAAAAACGGTGTTGGATCTAGCCCTGATCTCTTGACTGGGTTAGAGTATTCTGCTTAATTCAGAAACTCTGTCCATCACCACCCCTTGTTGTTAAATATTTTGTCCACCCTAAGCGTGGAAGGGTATACTCAGATGTGAGTCCCTTGCTCATTGCACCATCAGGATTCAAGCAAGCCGGGCCGACGACGCCTGAAATGGCAGAAACCGGTCCCCGGAAGCTTGTTTCCTTCCCAGTGTAAGAATTGGCTTGGTAGTTTGGTTTGCCCTGTTCCCATCCTGCACTGGGACAGGAACAGACTAATTTGCATATAGCCAGGTTCTGAACTGGGATGGTGCAGTGAGCTAAAAACGGTGTTGGATCTAGCCCTGATCTCTTGACTGGGTTAGAGTATTCTGCTTAATTCAGAAACTCTGTCCATCACCACCCCTTGTTGTTAAATATTTTGTCCACCCTAAGCGTGGAAGGGTATACTCAGATGTGAGTCCCTTGCTCATTGCACCATCAGGATTCAAGCAAGCCGGGCCGACGACGCCTGAAATGGCAGAAATCGGTCCCCGGAAGCTTGTTTCCTTCCCAGTGTAAGAATTGGCTTGGTAGTTTGGTTTGCCCTGTTCCCATCATGCACTGGGACAGGAACAGACTAATTTGCATATAGCCAGGTTCTGAACTGGGATGGTGCAGTGAGCTAAAAAACGGTGTTGGATCTAGCCCTGATCTCTTGACTGGGTTAGAGTATTCTGCTTAATTCAGAAACTCTGTCCCTCACCACCCCTTGTTGTTAAATATTTTGTCCACCCTAAGCGTGGAAGGGTATACTCAGATGTGAGTCCCTTGCTCATTGCACCATCAGGATTCAAGCAAGCCGGGCCGACGACGCCTGAAATGGCAGAAACCGGTCCCCGGAAGCTTGTTTCCTTCCCAGTGTAAGAATTGGCTTGGTAGTTTGGTTTGCCCTGTTCCCATCATGCACTGGGACAGGAACAGACTAATTTGCATATAGCCAGGTTCTGAACTGTGTGGAAAAGTAAATTTTGCCATGTTCTGTGTCCCTACGTGTCCCCCATCTTATGTTATATGTGCATGATTAATATGCATATGTATTCCCCATGTTCGATTAAAGACGCAATTATAGTTGTGTCCATCCCTAGTATGCCAGTTTCCAGTTCTCGTGAATATTACGAATATTAGGCCTATGTAAAGTTACGTTGCCACGTTTCCCAGTGTGCACGTTATTTCATTGTAAAGTCCCCGTTTCTAGGCCTCAAAAGGGCCTGGACACCAGATTCAGCTCCTGTCTCCTGAACCCTCGCTGAGGAGCGATACAGCCCCCACCTGTATTCCTGACCCTTCACTTACTTCCTGCCTCACAGTGCCCGGCTCGGCCTGGCTCTGCCTGCTAGTCTGCCAAGAGTATGTTATGATTCTAGTTATCAGTCCAGCCCTCCTTCTCTGCATTCCTAAGCTACTGAATCGCATCAATAGTTTCCGTCACAGTCTAGCCTTTACGTCTCCATGTAAGAGAAATACTGTATTTATGGTCATTTAATATTCTTCATTACGCACTACATGTAGAATAATGCATGCTCCAGTCTTAGAGTCTGTTAGCCTTTACCCCGATAACTTTTGGATTCTATCAACATGTTCTCTAAACATTAGATACTAGATAGGGTTTAGGTACATGTCGCCCTGGCTCTCCAGACTCCAGTCTCTGCTCCTAGTACAGAAGTCATAGCCCCCAGCTTCTCCTAGTAACGCGTCATTGTCAGTTTGCGCGCACCATTAGGTTAGAGGTCCCGGCTCCTTAGGTAGCCCCCTCCATGTTTCCGCCCCATTTATGACATATTCTGTTACGTTTACATCACATGTCTATGTATACGCCTCTTGTTACACCCACTTTCACCCTTATCTTTCGCGACTGCTATTGACCACACCCACTGCTCCGCCTACTGTATTCATTGTAATGCAACTATTTTAGTATATATGCTTGTGCATTGTTATTAAAAGTTATCCCTTTCCTTGATCCTGCCCCCGGCAGCGCTGCCATCCTGTTCCCGTGCAGGTTGTCCTGTTCCTGTCCTTTATGCTGTATTAAACCTGCAAACTCCTACTACCTCGAATCTTGACTCTTATTTATTGAGCTATCTGTTATTGCTATGTCCAGTAAAACCTAGATCCGGTATTATTTATTTATATACCACATAATGGCGCCCGAACAGGGACTTGCCCTTTCCCCACGCGCCGGTGAAGCCACGCCGGCCCCCTGACCCTCTGCAGCCGTGACGGAACCATACCGTGCACGTGCAGATATTTCTGCTTCAAGTATCCCTCAGTCCTACGGAGGAGACGGAGGTTGCGGTCCAGCATCCAGACGAGGCGGTGGAGGAACGCGGCGAGTCCCGACCAGAGCCCAAGCCGAGAGTCCAAGGTCCGAGGTATCCGGAGGCCCACCCGTAACAGAAGTCCGAAGTTCGTCCGTCCGGCGTCGAAGCAGTCCAGTCCAGTCCGAGGCCTTCCGTTCTTGCTGCCCGGTGAGTACCGTTGCTGGGGAGTATCTAGACAGGGTCAATCTAATTGTCTCTGGTCCGTGGGGTTTGGTGGTACACAGATCCCAAAACGAAGTGTCCACTCCGGTGGATGCGGGTCCTGACGTGTCTCTTTATGAGACCGGTAAGTTTCGTACTGTTTCAGCAGTGCATCTAGTTTCTGTTCTAGTCAGTTCTGTTCTCAAGAAGATTCATGTATTCTGTTTTCCGTATTCCAGGTAGTATGCTGTCTGAACTGTTATTTTAAATGTTCTTCATGTATTTTAATGTCGTGGTATGAGAGTGGTGTAATTATCGTGTTCATTGTGTATTGTATTGTGTCCAGATTACAGTCCAGTCATGCCGTGGTTTTCGAAACTACGTCAGTTAAAAACCAGAAAAGGTCTGTTAGAAGCAGCAGTTCCTGCCTAGGGACAGTCCAGGTCATTTTATGTATCAGAAGCATGGCATAAGTGCCATATTATATCTAGATTTATGGGTAGAGTATACCAAACAGTTAGAAGAAAAGTATAGATGGCCTGTATCGGGTACATGGGATGCCGAGTGCATCATGCGAGTAGAAGAAGCATTATGGAAAAAGAAAGCCAGACAGTCACAGAAAGATGCCATCGAGTTATGGCGCAAAGAATCTCATAAAAGAACCGAAAAAGAAATCAGAAAGTCAGAATTAAGTAGAGAATCCTTAGAACGAGCCCACGAAAGGGAATTAATCGAGATAGGTGAACGAGTTAAAACCGAACAGTCAGACAGACAGAGAAATGCCCTCATTAAGGGTATGTATCCTCTTCTTGCCGAGGGCTTGCCAAAAGCGACCCCGGAGGCATCCAGTAATTTTCCGCCACCATTAGTTCCGACCAAGCTACGTCACAAACCGACCGCAGCTGATATTTTCATTTCGTCCTACTTGGACGACACGGTTCCAGAATATGCAAATCCTGTTCCGCCAGTTCCTGTAAATCATGCCATTCCTGCTCCTCCAGTCACCGGAGTACCTGCCACGGTACCCCCGGTCCAGCCTACATTACAACTTCCCGCCACTCCACCAGTACGAAGAGCATCAGTCGACGATTCCAGTATAGGGGCCGCAGGAGGAGGTCCTCCTGGTACCCCGCCACCACACCAACGAGTAACGTTAGTCGAGTTACATGAATGTGCGTTACAGCGTATGCCCAAATATAAGTCCGTTGCAGATATCCGACGAGCTCTTACTGAATGCCGCTATGATCCAGTTGCAGGTGATGATAGTACAGTTATATATTCCATCCGTGTAAGACGGGTGACCGGGTATTTGGATACCCTACCGAATATGAAAGAAGATCTAGACAGAATATATTGTTTCATCCGTACAGGGGATGATCCAGAAAGTATTGGCGAAGCCATGTCTCAAAGGAAAGCTGAGATCCAGCTCATGTTATTAAAGTTTCTGATTAATTGTTTAATAAGGGAACAAGATTATCCGTCCAAAGATCCGAGTGAAATGAGAATCCTGACAAGGTGGAGTGATAATATAGCCGAGGGTAAACACAGAACTATCAGTAGTATAGAGAGTATGTACAAGAGAATTCGTAAGGAAATAATAAAGTTACATGAACAACGTAAAGCAGCACAAGTAAGCGAGAAAGAGAATGACTCTTCTACAGAAGAGGTAGACGACGAGAATCCCGCCAGAATAGCGTATGTAGGAAAATCTAGATTTCCAGACCGCCATTTACGCCTAGAACACAAGAAAACTGTTCTTCATCCAGCACCAGAACAAGGTTCTCTAGAACAAGTATTTCAAGCTACCGATCACATTCTGAAATCACGAATCGGTTATAGTGAGTTAAGTACTATGCATGAACAAGAACTAGTCCGATCAGCAGTCCGATGGATTACTGATTCTACCACTTTTCCAGACGAAATAGTGGCACAAATGTTTCTGAAATTGCCCCCAGCCGAGCAAAGACTGGTGGGTATGTATATGATCCAACACCTCATTACTCTGTATGAGGGTCAACACTCTGATCCAGGTCCGTTACACGATGTCCTGAACGAGTTACTCCAGTATAGATGGAAAGGTTTAGGTACCGATTTAATTAGTGTCATTTTAGAACAGCGTCACAAATATAGTATGTTTCTGAACCCGCATTTTGTTCATGTCTCACCTCCAGAAAGTAAACCGTTTTACATAGATAGACAGAATCCGTTACGAGAAGTACACCCAGTTAGGACAGCGGATGGTGAAATGCAAAGAGTATTTGTTTACACTCCGATTACAAAGATGGAACTCTTAGAGATGAAGAAATTAATTCCCTGTCATGACAAAGATCCAGCAGGGTTCCACCGAGAATTAAAAGACATGCTCCGTATGGGAGAATACACGTATCCAGATATAATTAAAATGCTAAAGGTCCTGTTGCCCGCAGGGGTATACGAGAAACTCAAGGAAAAAGATTGGGAGGTGGGAGAGAAAAAGATCGATTGGGCAGTTCTAGAAGCTGAAGATAAGATACGAGTACCAGGTACCGGTCTTGGAGAGAAATGTAAAGAATTACCTGAACTGTTAATACAAGTTTTGCCAAGATTATTAGCCACTAAAAAGGAAGACTGGGATGCAATCTCAGCCTGTAAACAGAAACAAGACGAAGACACTAGTGATTTTTATTCTAGATTCGAGAAATGCTTTATTATAAACAGTGGCTTGAAGACGAGTAGTGAGTCATACCCTCATCTTTTTGTTACTAAATTAGTCGAGAATTCAAGTCCACAAGTTAAGAATCGAGTTTTGAAAGTCGAAAGTACCTGGCAAGCTAGTACCCCGTCCCAAATGTTACAGATGCTTCAGTATCACCAGAATAGAATCAGAGAAGAGCAAGATCATGAAAGAAAACGTATGAAAGACACGAAAATGAAAGTACTAGTTGCACAATCTGTTCCTCAAGACAGTCAGAAGAGGGGTCCGAATCAAGCCAGTCATCCTACAGTTCCCGTTAAAGGGACCTGCAATTACTGTAAACAGCCAGGTCATTTTATAAACGAGTGTGCAGTTCTGAAACATAATATAGCCACTGGTAAAACTAAAGAAAGACCACGTCCGCCTAGACAAGAACAAGTTTCACAGACTTCTCAGCCACAGAATGCACAACAGACAGTTCCAGCACCGCAGCCTATTGCTGCAACACAGCATGTTACACAGCAGATGTACCAGTATGCACAGTCTGAGTATCCAGAGTATCAGCCATATTCATGAAACAGCCTAGAGAGGGAGGTAGGCTTGCCTCTCATCGAGATTCCTGTAGATCAAGAAGGTCCCTATGTTCATAGTCAAGTACTAGGGAAAGACAGAAAGTTTCTGATTGATACAGGGGCAAGTAGGACGACCATCAGTCACGCCGAAGTTCCAGGGGCTCCGCTCTCAGGCTCTAGAAATGTTTCCCTTGGATTTTCAGGAAAGCCTATTGTAAACGAGATATCTAAGCCAGTTACTCTAGAAGTAGGTCCATTGTCCCGTACTACTGATCTGTTACTTACGAAGTCATGTCCAGAAAATCTGTTAGGCATTAAGACACTGAAAGAATTAGGTGCAGTCATATGCTGCTCCCCAGAGGGAATACGATTGTTCCTACGTGACTTCAAGGGTCACTATGTATTACGAGATTTTGATCCGAGATTGTCTAATGTTCCGCAGCATCTATGGGCGCAAGGTCCAACTGATGTAGGTTATATGCAAATCACACCCCATCGTGTGACTCTCAAGCCAGGTGTAGTGTTACCACGAATCAGACAGTACAGATTGCCACCTGAGGCTGTAGCAGCCTTATCCAAAATTATTGACGAGCTCATGGCTCAAGGAGTAGTTGTAGAAACTGACTCCAATGTATGTAATTCTCCGATCATTCCAGTCATGAAACGTACTGATCCAAATGCACCCCCAGTATATCGATTAGTGATTGACCTACGAGAACTCAATAAATGTATTATTCCCCAGTATCCAGTTGTTCCAGATATCTCTTCCCTATTGACAGCCATTGACTCTGAGGCAACATTTTTTACAGTCATAGACCTCAAGAACGCGTTTTTCAGTGTCCCCATTCATCCAGACAGCCAGTTTCTTTTCGGATTTTGTTTAAATGGAAGAAGCTATATGTTCACACGAGCTCCTCAAGGTTTCACAGAAAGTCCTAGTATTTACAGTCAAGCACTTAAGAGACAACTAGACAATATTCACATGCCAACTGACACTGCCCTGCTCCAGTATGTCGATGATCTACTGATCACAGCCCGTTCTGAACGTGCTTGCGAGCGAGCGTCACTTACAGTCTTGTATTTCCTTGCCGAGATGGGGCACAAGGTGTCCCCTTCGAAGCTTCAATTCTGTGTACAGCAAGTAATCTACTTAGGCCACTTACTGTCCAAGTGGGGTAGGCAGTTGACACCAGACCGTATCCAGTTAATAGCGAGTCTTCCTCAGCCCAAGACACAGAAGGAGGTACGTGCTTTTATCGGCCTTACTTCTTATTGTAGACAATGGATTCCCCAGTATGCATTTCTAGCTAAACCACTGATACAGTTAACGACACAGGGGGCAGCCCTATCGACTGTCCTCCCTTGGACATCTGAACATACACTTAGTTTCAATGAGTTAAAGAAAGCTTTATGCCAAGCTCCAGTTCTAGCTACACCGAACTACAGTAAGCCTTTTACACTTTTCGTCACAGAACGTGAAGGTACAGCATTATCTGTTCTCACACAAGATCAAGCAGGACAATACAAGCCCTGTGCTTATTTTTCAAGCACATTAGATCCTGTAGCCCAGGCTCTGCCTGCGTGCCTCAAGTCAGTTGCAGCCACAGCACTAGCTATCAGACAAAGTGATTCCATAGTATTAGGACATTCCTTGACAGTACAAGTTCCACACTCCGTGGAAGTTCTTTTAAACCGAACACAGACTCAGCACTTGACAATTGCACGTTTAACAGGTTATGAACTGACACTGTTCCAGCCACACATAGAAATCAGACGCTGCAACGTTCTAAATCCTGCTACACTGTTACCGTCAGTTAATTCGATTCCTGCCACACACGACTGTGTGGAAGTAGTTAATATTATGACTAAGCCAAGACAAGATCTGACAGATATTCCATTACCAGATCCCGACCTGACACTTTATGTGGATGGTTCATGTATGAGAACAAGTACAGGAGAACTAGTAGCCGCGTATGTAGTGACTACTGACACTGAAGTTATAGAAACACACCGTATTGACACCCTGTCTGCTCAAGCAGCAGAGCTAGTTGCTCTGACACAAGCCTGCATACACGCCAAGAACCTGAAAGTTAATGTTTATACAGATTCACGCTACGCATTTGGAGTTGTACACGACTTCGGAGTGCTCTGGCAGGAGAGAGGTTTCATGACTTCTCATGGAACCAAGATTCAGCATGGTCTCCTTATTCAAGCTCTGTTAGATGCCATACATTTACCGACATCTATTGCTATCATGAAGTGCAAAGCACATACGAAAGTTACTGACATTATTTCTCAAGGTAATGATCTAGCAGATCGCACAGCCAAGCTTACAGCACAGACTCCAGACATGTCAGTTAATCTGACACAGACACATACTCCAGCTCCGACTACCTGTATGACAGTTAAGGACCCTACTCAAGATGTCATAGATATCCAGTTACATGCTACTCCCGATGAAATCAAGAAATGGTCCGAACAAGGAGGGGTCCAGACAGATCAGGGATGGGTAACGAAGGGTAGAGCCACATGGTTTCTCCCCGACTCTATGGTTCAAGTCATTATCAATACCGCACATAGTCCAGCCCATTTAGGAGAAAAAGCTATGTTAGACAGTATCCAGAACATTTGGTTTAACAAGCATTTACGAGCTGCAGCCAAGCAGAAAGTCCGTACCTGTATGATATGTTGCCAGTTTAATCCAGGTAAAAGTGTCCCGGTGGAACAAGGTGGATTCCAGCCCCCTGACCACCCTTTTGAAGTCCTCCAGATGGATTATATTCAGATGGAGCGATGTCGAGGTTTCAAGTATGTCCTTGTAGTGGTATGTGCTTTATCCAGGTGGACAGAAGCATATCCAGTTCCAGATTACACAGCCACGACCACTGCCAAGCAGTTGGTTCGTGAATTCTTCCCCCGCTACGGACTCCCTAGAGTCGTATATTCTGATAACGGCCAGCCATTCTCATCTGAACTCATGAAACACGTTTCCCTTTTGTTAGGGTACCAGTGGAAGTTCCATTGTGTACGCCATCCAGAAGCAGCCGGTCTCGTAGAGAGACATAACCAGACCCTGAAAATCCGCATTGCCAAAATATGTAAAGAGAAAGGTGTAGACTGGCTAGTAGCTCTGCCAGTCGCTTTGTTTTATATGCGCATGGTCGCACATTCCAGATCAGGTCTGTCCCCGTACGAGGTCGTATTCGGCCGCCCCCCTAATATGTGGGGTACACCTAGACCCCGAAGTATTACAGATGTTTCAAGTAATATGCTGACAGATTACCTAGCTTCCTTGATGTCTGCCCTCAACTCTTGTCGTTCACAGGTTGCTGCCGCATTTCCAGACAATACCGAGGTGGCACCGCATGAAATCGTTCCCGGATGTTTGGTTCTTGTGAGGAACTTTGATCGTTCAAGTCCGCTGGAGCCCCGCTGGAAGGAACCCAGACAGGTCCTCCTGGCCACCCGTACTGCCGTCAAGCTGGAAGGCAGGAAGGGCTGGGTCCACCTGTCACATGTGAAGAAGTTTTATGGATTGAAGCCTGTTTCTAAGAACATTTCCGAGGATTTGAAGGACTGCCAAAGTACTATTCTTAAGGACTGTCCCGCAAAAGACAATGATACTGAACCCTCCCTGTTAGAGAAAACTCCGCAACAGGAGTATAAGCAAAAACTAAGGTCTAGTAAAATAAGTCAGCCAGTTTGATTGTCTAAGTCCTCCCCTAGGTGAAACGGTTAGACCGGTTTCTGACATGTATAAAATAGACCCCCATAGTGAGAGAGTTAGTCAAAACTCAATCCGATGTATAGTTTTTCTAAGTTTCATATTGTTTTTCAGCCTCATGATTACCTGCACAGGTTATGCATTTTATTTGTATTTTCCAGTTTCTCATGTAAATAAGTCTTCTAATGCTACAGTAGAGCACACGTTTAGTGATCTGCCTTCTCATGAACTATCTTATCGTCTTGCTATGCGTAATAATTCCTTTATCCGCATGTTACATTATTCACACCAGACCAGCAATGCCACTAATTGTTGGGTGTGTGGTTGACTCCCCCCTTTCCAGACACCGAAGGGAGTTCTGCCACTCTTTCCTTATCCATTTTCACATAATGGTTCGTGTGGAGCATGGTCCACGTTAACGTCATCCTCAACAGATATGTCTTTTCTTAACAGTACATGTTTTCCAGACAAGCAAGGTCTTCCCCACAGAACAGGGTTAGATCTAGAAAATGAAGTTTACAATTTAGGTAATTATTCTTCGAATTTCATGGTCCTGAATGTTCAGTCTGATCCTACTCCAGACTTACCTGCTATGTTAGTACTACCAGTTAAAGGCGAATTATGTGTCCGAAAGAATGGTTCCGTACATGTAGGACATAGTGATTGTACTACTATTGTCAAGTATAGTGACAGTAGGAAATCTATTTTTAAAGCTTCACGTCATTCTTATTTTGTTTGTGGTCAGACCGCATATGTTCGTCTGCCCCTCGATTGGGAGGGAACCTGTTACATTGCCTTCCTACTGCCACCAGTTTTTCTAGCCCCACCTGACTACCATAGGAATTCCCACCTAGTACATACTCATACTAGACACAAGAGAGACCTCCCGATTGTCGATTATACTGAAACTGCTATAGAACAATATATAGATATCAATAAAGGTGTCTTCCCTTATTTAGGTACTGTTGTGAATAGTAAACTGATACGTAGATTAACCAGAACCCTTGAAGCAGTAGTGATTGAGACTACTTCTGCTCTAAGTAATTTAACCGAGGAGCAATCCTTTATGAGAATTGTCGTGCTCCAGAATGGTCTCGTCCTTGACGTCATACTGGCCGATAGGGGCGGGGCATGTAGAGTCATCGGATCTAGTTGCTGCATTTTCATTCCTAATAACGCGCCGTCTGTTTATTCAGCTATAACCAGACTCCATAAAATTGCCCATATGTTACACCAAGATCCAGGCACCTGGACATGGTCCGGTTGGTTCTGGAATATAATTTCCGCCTGGGGATGGAAAGTATTGTCCTTTCTAGGTATTGCAGTAGCGATCATATTCAGTTGCTGCCTATGTATACAATGTGGCCCTGCGATTTGTGGCATTTGTGCTACCTCTTGTATTCCTAGTCCCAAGTCCCGTTCTAAATCCCGTTCCAAGAAAATTCGAGACGAGCAAATGATACTGTATGAAATGATAGATAGTATCATGAATATTGATGTTTCCTGATGGAAACGTAGTGACAAGGAGGGAATGTGGAAAAGTAAATTTTGCCATGTTCTGTGTCCCTACGTGTCCCCCATCTTATGTTATATGTGCATGATTAATATGCATATGTATTCCCCATGTTCGATTAAAGACGCAATTATAGTTGTGACCATCCCTAGTATGCCAGTTTCCAGTTCTCGTGAATATTACGAATATTAGGCCTATGTAAAGTTACGTTGCCACGTTTCCCAGTGTGCACGTTATTTCATTGTAAAGTCCCCGTTTCTAGGCCTCAAAAGGGCCTGGACACCAGATTCAGCTCCTGTCTCCTGAACCCTCGCTGAGGAGCGATACAGCCCCCACCTGTATTCCTGACCCTTCACTTACTTCCTGCCTCACAGTGCCCGGCTCGGCCTGGCTCTGCCTGCTAGTCTGCCAAGAGTATGTTATGATTCTAGTTATCAGTCCAGCCCTCCTTCTCTGCATTCCTAAGCTACTGAATCGCATCAATAGTTTCCGTCACAGTCTAGCCTTTACGTCTCCATGTAAGAGAAATACTGTATTTATGGTCATTTAATATTCTTCATTACGCACTACATGTAGAATAATGCATGCTCCAGTCTTAGAGTCTGTTAGCCTTTACCCCGATAACTTTTGGATTCTATCAACATGTTCTCTAAACATTAGATACTAGATAGGGTTTAGGTACATGTCGCCCTGACTCTCCAGACTCCAGTCTCTGCTCCTAGTACAGAAGTCATAGCCCCCAGCTTCTCCTAGTAACGCGTCATTGTCAGTTTGCGCGCACCATTAGGTTAGAGGTCCCGGCTCCTTAGGTAGCCCCCTCCATGTTTCCGCCCCATTTATGACATATTCTGTTACGTTTACATCACATGTCTATGTATACGCCTCTTGTTACACCCACTTTCACCCTTATCTTTCGCGACTGCTATTGACCACACCCACTGCTCCGCCTACTGTATTCATTGTAATGCAACTATTTTAGTATATATGCTTGTGCATTGTTATTAAAAGTTATCCCTTTCCTTGATCCTGCCCCCGGCAGCGCTGCCATCCTGTTCCCGTGCAGGTTGTCCTGTTCCTGTCCTTTATGCTGTATTAAACCTGCAAACTCCTACTACCTCGAATCTTGACTCTTATTTATTGAGCTATCTGTTATTGCTATGTCCAGTAAAACCTAGATCCGGTATTATTTATTTATATACCACAACTGGGATGGTGCAGTGAGCTAAAAAACGGTGTTGGATCTAGCCCTGATCTCTTGACTGGGTTAGAGTATTCTGCTTAATTCAGAAACTCTGTCCATCACCACCCCTTGTTGTTAAATATTTTGTCCACCCTAAGCGTGGAAGGGTATACTCAGATGTGAGTCCCTTGCTCATTGCACCATCAGGATTCAAGCAAGCCGGGCCGACGACGCCTGAAATGGCAGAAACCGGTCCCCGGAAGCTTGTTTCCTTCCCAGTGTAAGAATTGGCTTGGTAGTTTGGTTTGCCCTGTTCCCATCATGCACTGGGACAGGAACAGACTAATTTGCATATAGCCAGGTTCTGAACTGGGATGGTGCAGTGAGCTAAAAAACGGTGTTGGATCTAGCCCTGATCTCTTGACTGGGTTAGAGTATTCTGCTTAATTCAGAAACTCTGTCCATCACCACCCCTTGTTGTTAAATATTTTGTCCACCCTAAGCGTGGAAGGCTATACTCAGATGTGAGTCCCTTGCTCATTGCACCATCAGGATTCAAGCAAGCCGGGCCGACGACGCCTGAAATGGCAGAAACCGGTCCCCGGAAGCTTGTTTCCTTCCCAGTGTAAGAATTGGCTTGGTAGTTTGGTTTGCCCTGTTCCCATCATGCACTGGGACAGGAACAGACTAATTTGCATATAGCCAGGTTCTGAACTGGGATGGTGCAGTGAGCTAAAAAACGGTGTTGGATCTAGCCCTGATCTCTTGACTGGGTTAGAGTATTCTGCTTAATTCAGAAACTCTGTCCATCACCACCCCTTGTTGTTAAATATTTTGTCCACCCTAAGCGTGGAAGGCTATACTCAGATGTGAGTCCCTTGCTCATTGCACCATCAGGATTCAAGCAAGCCGGGCCGACGACGCCTGAAATGGCAGAAACCGGTCCCCGGAAGCTTGTTTCCTTCCCAGTGTAAGAATTGGCTTGGTAGTTTGGTTTGCCCTGTTCCCATCATGCACTGGGAGAGGAACAGACTAATTTGCATATAGCCAGGTTCTGAACTGGGATGGTGCAGTGAGCTAAAAAACGGTGTTGGATCTAGCCCTGATCTCTTGACTGGGTTAGAGTATTCTGCTTAATTCAGAAACTCTGTCCATCACCACCCCTTGTTGTTAAATATTTTGTCCACCCTAAGCATGGAAGGGTATACTCAGATGTGATTCCCTTGCTCATTGCACCATCAGGATTCAAGCAAGCCGGGCCGACGACGCCTGAAATGGCAGAAACCGGTCCCCGGAAGCTTGTTTCCTTCCCAGTGTAAGAATTGGCTTGGTAGTTTGGTTTGCCCTGTTCCCATCATGCACTGGGACAGGAACAGACTAATTGGCATATAGCCAGGTTCTGAACTGGGATGGTGCAGTGAGCTAAAAAACGGTGTTGGATCTAGCCCTGATCTCTTGACTGGGTTAGAGTATTCTGCTTAATTCAGAAACTCTGTCCATCACCACCCCTTGTTGTTAAATATTTTGTCCACCCTAAGCGTGGAAGGGTATACTCAGATGTGAGTCCCTTGCTCATTGCACCATCAGGATTCAAGCAAGCCGGGCCGACGACGCCTGAAATGGCAGAAACCGGTCCCCGGAAGCTTGTTTCCTTCCCAGTGTAAGAATTGGCTTGGTAGTTTGGTTTGCCCTGTTCCCATCCTGCACTGGGACAGGAACAGACTAATTTGCATATAGCCAGGTTCTGTACTGGGATGGTGCAGTGAGCTAAAAAACGGTGTTGGATCTAGCCCTGATCTCTTGACTGGGTTAGAGTATTCTGCTTAATTCAGAAACTCTGTCCATCACCACCCCTTGTTGTTAAATATTTTGTCCACCCTAAGCGTGGAAGGGTATACTCAGATGTGAGTCCCTTGCTCAATGCACCATCAGGATTCAAGCAAGCCGGGCCAACGACGCCTGAAATGGCAGAAACCGGTCCCCGGAAGCTTGTTTCCTTCCCAGTGTAAGAATTGGCTTGGTAGTTTGGTTTGCCCTGTTCCCATCATGCACTGGGACAGGAACAGACTAATTTGCATATAGCCAGGTTCTGAACTGGGATGGTGCAGTGAGCTAAAAACCGGTGTTGGATCTAGCCCTGATCTCTTGACTGTGTTAGAGTATTCTGCTTAATTCAGAAATTCTGTCCATCACCACCCCTTGTTGTTAAATATTTTGTCCACCCTAAGCGTGGAAGGGTATACTCAGATGTGAGTCCCTTGCTCATTGCACCATCAGGATTCAAGCAAGCCGGGCCGACGACGCCTGAAATGGCAGAAATCGGTCCCCGGAAGCTTGTTTCCTTCCCAGTGTAAGAATTGGCTTGGTAGTTTGGTTTGCCCTGTTCCCATCATGCACTGGGACAGGAACAGACTAATTTGCATATAGCCAGGTTCTGAACTGGGATGGTGCAGTGAGCTAAAAAACGGTGTTGGATCTAGCCCTGATCTCTTGACTGGGTTAGAGTATTCTGCTTAATTCAGAAACTCTGTCCATCACCACCCCTTGTTGTTAAATATTTTGTCCACCCTAAGCGTGGAAGGGTATACTCAGATGTGAGTCCCTTGCTCATTGCACCATCAGGATTCAAGCAAGCCGGGCCGACGACGCCTGAAATGGCAGAAACCGGTCCCCGGAAGCTTGTTTCCTTCCCAGTGTAAGAATTGGCTTGGTAGTTTGGTTTGCCCTGTTCCCATCATGCACTGGGACAGGAACAGACTAATTTGCATATAGCCAGGCTCTGAACTGGGATGGTGCAGTGAGCTAAAAAACGGTGTTGGATCTAGCCCTGATCTCTTGACTGGGTTAGAGTATTCTGCTTAATTCAGAAACTCTGTCCATCACCACCCCTTGTTGTTAAATATTTTGTCCACCCTAAGCGTGGAAGGGTATACTCAGATGTGAGTCCCTTGCTCATTGCACCATCAGGATTCAAGCAAGCCGGGCCGACGACGCCTGAAATGGCAGAAACCGGTCCCCGGAAGCTTGTTTCCTTCCCAGTGTAAGAATTGGCTTGGTAGTTTGGTTTGCCCTGTTCCCATCCTGCACTGGGACAGGAACAGACTAATTTGCATATAGCCAGGTTCTGAACTGGGATGGTGCAGTGAGCTAAAAACGGTGTTGGATCTAGCCCTGATCTCTTGACTGGGTTAGAGTATTCTGCTTAATTCAGAAACTCTGTCCATCACCACCCCTTGTTGTTAAATATTTTGTCCACCCTAAGCGTGGAAGGGTATACTCAGATGTGAGTCCCTTGCTCATTGCACCATCAGGATTCAAGCAAGCCGGGCCGACGACGCCTGAAATGGCAGAAATCGGTCCCCGGAAGCTTGTTTCCTTCCCAGTGTAAGAATTGGCTTGGTAGTTTGGTTTGCCCTGTTCCCATCATGCACTGGGACAGGAACAGACTAATTTGCATATAGCCAGGTTCTGAACTGGGATGGTGCAGTGAGCTAAAAAACGGTGTTGGATCTAGCCCTGATCTCTTGACTGGGTTAGAGTATTCTGCTTAATTCAGAAACTCTGTCCATCACCACCCCTTGTTGTTAAATATTTTGTCCACCCTAAGCGTGGAAGGGTATACTCAGATGTGAGTCCCTTGCTCATTGCACCATCAGGATTCAAGCAAGCCGGGCCGACGACGCCTGAAATGGCAGAAACCGGTCCCCGGAAGCTTGTTTCCTTCCCAGTGTAAGAATTGGCTTGGTAGTTTGGTTTGCCCTGTTCCCATCATGCACTGGGACAGGAACAGACTAATTTGCATATAGCCAGGTTCTGAACTGGGATGGTGCAGTGAGCTAAAAAACGGTGTTGGATCTAGCCCTGATCTCTTGACTGGGTTAGAGTATTCTGCTTAATTCAGAAACTCTGTCCATCACCACCCCTTGTTGTTAAATATTTTGTCCACCCTAAGCGTGGAAGGGTATACTCAGATGTGAGTCCCTTGCTCATTGCACCATCAGGATTCAAGCAAGCCGGGCCGACGACGCCTGAAATGGCAGAAACCGGTCCCCGGAAGCTTGTTTTCTTCCCAGTGTAAGAATTGGCTTGGTAGTTTGGTTTGCCCTGTTCCGATCATGCACTGGGACAGGAACAGACTAATTTGCATATAGCCAGGTTCTGAACTGGGATGGTGCAGTGAGCTAAAAAACGGTGTTGGATCTTGCCCTGATCTCTTGACTGGGTTAGAGTATTCTGCTTAATTCAGAAACTCTGTCCATCACCACCCCTTGTTGTTAAATATTTTGTCCACCCTAAGCGTGGAAGGGTATACTCAGATGTGAGTCCCTTGCTCATTGCACCATCAGGATTCAAGCAAGCCGGGCCGACGACGCCTGAAATGGCAGAAACCGGTCCCCGGAAGCTTGTTTCCTTCCCAGTGTAAGAATTGGCTTGGTAGTTTGGTTTGCCCTGTTCCCATCATGCACTGGGACAGGAACAGACTAATTTGCATATAGCCAGGTTCTGAACTGGGATGGTGCAGTGAGCTAAAATACGGTGTTGGATCTAGCCCTGATCTCTTGACTGGGTTAGAGTATTCTGCTTAATTCAGAAACTCTGTCCATCACCACCCCTTGTTGTTAAATATTTTGTCCACCCTAAGCGTGGAAGGGTATACTCAGATGTGATTCCCTTGCTCATTGCACCATCAGGATTCAAGCAAGCCGGGCCGACGACGCCTGAAATGGCAGAAACCGGTCCCCGGAAGCTTGTTTCCTTCCCAGTGTAAGAATTGGCTTGGTAGTTTGGTTTGCCCTGTTCCCATCATGCACTGGGACAGGAACAGACTAATTTGCATATAGCCAGGTTCTGAACTGGGATGGTGCAGTGAGCTAAAAAACGGTGTTGGATCTAGCCCTGATCTCTTGACTGGGTTAGAGTATTCTGCTTAATTCAGAAACTCTGTCCATCACCACCCCTTGTTGTTAAATATTTTGTCCACCCTAAGCGTGGAAGGGTATACTCAGATGTGAGTCCCTTGCTCATTGCACCATCAGGATTCAAGCAAGCCGGGCCGACGACGCCTGAAATGGCAGAAACCGGTCCCCGGAAGCTTGTTTCCTTCCCAGTGTAAGAATTGGCTTGGTAGTTTGGTTTGCCCTGTTCCCATCCTGCACTGGGACAGGAACAGACTAATTTGCATATAGCCAGGTTCTGAACTGGGATGGTGCAGTGAGCTAAAAAACGGTGTTGGATCTAGCCCTGATCTCTTGACTGGGTTAGAGTATTCTGCTTAATTCAGAAACTCTGTCCATCACCACCCCTTGTTGTTAAATATTTTGTCCACCCTAAGCGTGGAAGGGTATACTCAGATGTGAGTCCCTTGCTCAATGCACCATCAGGATTCAAGCAAGCCGGGCCAACGACGCCTGAAATGGCAGAAACCGGTCCCCGGAAGCTTGTTTCCTTCCCAGTGTAAGAATTGGCTTGGTAGTTTGGTTTGCCCTGTTCCCATCATGCACTGGGACAGGAACAGACTAATTTGCATATAGCCAGGTTCTGAACTGGGATGGTGCAGTGAGCTAAAAACCGGTGTTGGATCTAGCCCTGATCTCTTGACTGTGTTAGAGTATTCTGCTTAATTCAGAAATTCTGTCCATCACCACCCCTTGTTGTTAAATATTTTGTCCACCCTAAGCGTGGAAGGGTATACTCAGATGTGAGTCCCTTGCTCATTGCACCATCAGGATTCAAGCAAGCCGGGCCGACGACGCCTGAAATGGCAGAAACCGGTCCCCGGAAGCTTGTTTCCTTCCCAGTGTAAGAATTGGCTTGGTAGTTTGGTTTGCCCTGTTCCCATCATGCACTGGGACAGGAACAGACTAATTTGCATATAGCCAGGTTCTGAACTGGGATGGTGCAGTGAGCTAAAAAACGGTGTTGGATCTAGCCCTGATCTCTTGACTGGGTTAGAGTGTTCTGCTTAATTCAGAAACTCTGTCCATCACCACCCCTTGTTGTTAAATATTTTGTCCACCCTAAGCGTGGAAGGGTATACTCAGATGTGAGTCCCTTGCTCATTGCACCATCAGGATTCAAGCAAGCCGGGCCGACGACGCCTGAAATGGCAGAAACCGGTCCCCGGAAGCTTGTTTCCTTCCCAGTGTAAGAATTGGCTTGGTAGTTTGGTTTGCCCTGTTCCCATCCTGCACTGGGACAGGAACAGACTAATTTGCATATAGCCAGGTTCTGAACTGGGATGGTGCAGTGAGCTAAAAACTGTGTTGGATCTAGCCCTGATCTCTTGACTGGGTTAGAGTATTCTGCTTAATTCAGAAACTCTGTCCATCACCACCCCTTGTTGTTAAATATTTTGTCCACCCTAAGCGTGGAAGGGTATACTCAGATGTGAGTCCCTTGCTCATTGCACCATCAGGATTCAAGCAAGCCGGGCCGACGACGCCTGAAATGGCAGAAATCGGTCCCCGGAAGCTTGTTTCCTTCCCAGTGTAAGAATTGGCTTGGTAGTTTGGTTTGCCCTGTTCCCATCATGCACTGGGACAGGAACAGACTAATTTGCATATAGCCAGGTTCTGAACTGGGATGGTGCAGTGAGCTAAAAAACGGTGTTGGATCTAGCCCTGATCTCTTGACTGGGTTAGAGTATTCTGCTTAATTCAGAAACTCTGTCCATCACCACCCCTTGTTGTTAAATATTTTGTCCACCCTAAGCGTGGAAGGGTATACTCAGATGTGAGTCCCTTGCTCATTGCACCATCAGGATTCAAGCAAGCCGGGCCGACGACGCCTGAAATGGCAGAAACCGGTCCCCGGAAGCTTGTTTCCTTCCCAGTGTAAGAATTGGCTTGGTAGTTTGGTTTGCCCTGTTCCCATCATGCACTGGGACAGGAACAGACTAATTTGCATATAGCCAGGCTCTGAACTGGGATGGTGCAGTGAGCTAAAAAACGGTGTTGGATCTAGCCCTGATCTCTTGACTGGGTTAGAGTATTCTGCTTAATTCAGAAACTCTGTCCATCACCACCCCTTGTTGTTAAATATTTTGTCCACCCTAAGCGTGGAAGGGTATACTCAGATGTGAGTCCCTTGCTCATTGCACCATCAGGATTCAAGCAAGCCGGGCCGACGACGCCTGAAATGGCAGAAACCGGTCCCCGGAAGCTTGTTTCCTTCCCAGTGTAAGAATTGGCTTGGTAGTTTGGTTTGCCCTGTTCCCATCCTGCACTGGGACAGGAACAGACTAATTTGCATATAGCCAGGTTCTGAACTGGGATGGTGCAGTGAGCTAAAAACGGTGTTGGATCTAGCCCTGATCTCTTGACTGGGTTAGAGTATTCTGCTTAATTCAGAAACTCTGTCCATCACCACCCCTTGTTGTTAAATATTTTGTCCACCCTAAGCGTGGAAGGGTATACTCAGATGTGAGTCCCTTGCTCATTGCACCATCAGGATTCAAGCAAGCCGGGCCGACGACGCCTGAAATGGCAGAAATCGGTCCCCGGAAGCTTGTTTCCTTCCCAGTGTAAGAATTGGCTTGGTAGTTTGGTTTGCCCTGTTCCCATCATGCACTGGGACAGGAACAGACTAATTTGCATATAGCCAGGTTCTGAACTGGGATGGTGCAGTGAGCTAAAAAACGGTGTTGGATCTAGCCCTGATCTCTTGACTGGGTTAGAGTATTCTGCTTAATTCAGAAACTCTGTCCATCACCACCCCTTGTTGTTAAATATTTTGTCCACCCTAAGCGTGGAAGGGTATACTCAGATGTGAGTCCCTTGCTCATTGCACCATCAGGATTCAAGCAAGCCGGGCCGACGACGCCTGAAATGGCAGAAACCGGTCCCCGGAAGCTTGTTTCCTTCCCAGTGTAAGAATTGGCTTGGTAGTTTGGTTTGCCCTGTTCCCATCATGCACTGGGACAGGAACAGACTAATTTGCATATAGCCAGGTTCTGAACTGGGATGGTGCAGTGAGCTAAAAAACGGTGTTGGATCTAGCCCTGATCTCTTGACTGGGTTAGAGTATTCTGCTTAATTCAGAAACTCTGTCCATCACCACCCCTTGTTGTTAAATATTTTGTCCACCCTAAGCGTGGAAGGGTATACTCAGATGTGAGTCCCTTGCTCATTGCACCATCAGGATTCAAGCAAGCCGGGCCGACGACGCCTGAAATGGCAGAAACCGGTCCCCGGAAGCTTGTTTCCTTCCCAGTGTAAGAATTGGCTTGGTAGTTTGGTTTGCCCTGTTCCCATCATGCACTGGGACAGGAACAGACTAATTTGCATATAGCCAGGTTCTGAACTGGGATGGTGCAGTGAGCTAAAAAACGGTGTTGGATCTAGCCCTGATCTCTTGACTGGGTTAGAGTATTCTGCTTAATTCAGAAACTCTGTCCATCACCACCCCTTGTTGTTAAATATTTTGTCCACCCTAAGCGTGGAAGGGTATACTCAGATGTGAGTCCCTTGCTCATTGCACCATCAGGATTCAAGCAAGCCGGGCCGACGACGCCTGAAATGGCAGAAACCGGTCCCCGGAAGCTTGTTTCCTTCCCAGTGTAAGAATTGGCTTGGTAGTTTGGTTTGCCCTGTTCCGATCATGCACTGGGACAGGAACAGACTAATTTGCATATAGCCAGGTTCTGAACTGGGATGGTGCAGTGAGCTAAAAAACGGTGTTGGATCTAGCCCTGATCTCTTGACTGTGTTAGAGTATTCTGCTTAATTCAGAAATTCTGTCCATCACCACCCCTTGTTGTTAAATATTTTGTCCACCCTAAGCGTGGAAGGGTATACTCAGATGTGAGTCCCTTGCTCATTGCACCATCAGGATTCAAGCAAGCCGGGCCGACGACGCCTGAAATGGCAGAAACCGGTCCCCGGAAGCTTGTTTCCTTCCCAGTGTAAGAATTGGCTTGGTAGTTTGGTTTGCCCTGTTCCCATCATGCACTGGGACAGGAACAGACTAATTTGCATATAGCCAGGTTCTGAACTGGGATGGTGCAGTGAGCTAAAAAACGGTGTTGGATCTAGCCCTGATCTCTTGACTGGGTTAGAGTGTTCTGCTTAATTCAGAAACTCTGTCCATCACCACCCCTTGTTGTTAAATATTTTGTCCACCCTAAGCGTGGAAGGGTATACTCAGATGTGAGTCCCTTGCTCATTGCACCATCAGGATTCAAGCAAGCCGGGCCGACGACGCCTGAAATGGCAGAAACCGGTCCCCGGAAGCTTGTTTCCTTCCCAGTGTAAGAATTGGCTTGGTAGTTTGGTTTGCCCTGTTCCCATCCTGCACTGGGACAGGAACAGACTAATTTGCATATAGCCAGGTTCTGAACTGGGATGGTGCAGTGAGCTAAAAACTGTGTTGGATCTAGCCCTGATCTCTTGACTGGGTTAGAGTATTCTGCTTAATTCAGAAACTCTGTCCATCACCACCCCTTGTTGTTAAATATTTTGTCCACCCTAAGCGTGGAAGGGTATACTCAGATGTGAGTCCCTTGCTCATTGCACCATCAGGATTCAAGCAAGCCGGGCCGACGACGCCTGAAATGGCAGAAATCGGTCCCCGGAAGCTTGTTTCCTTCCCAGTGTAAGAATTGGCTTGGTAGTTTGGTTTGCCCTGTTCCCATCATGCACTGGGACAGGAACAGACTAATTTGCATATAGCCAGGCTCTGAACTGGGATGGTGCAGTGAGCTAAAAAACGGTGTTGGATCTAGCCCTGATCTCTTGACTGGGTTAGAGTATTCTGCTTAATTCAGAAACTCTGTCCATCACCACCCCTTGTTGTTAAATATTTTGTCCACCCTAAGCGTGGAAGGGTATACTCAGATGTGAGTCCCTTGCTCATTGCACCATCAGGATTCAAGCAAGCCGGGCCGACGACGCCTGAAATGGCAGAAACCGGTCCCCGGAAGCTTGTTTCCTTCCCAGTGTAAGAATTGGCTTGGTAGTTTGGTTTGCCCTGTTCCCATCCTGCACTGGGACAGGAACAGACTAATTTGCATATAGCCAGGTTCTGAACTGGGATGGTGCAGTGAGCTAAAAACGGTGTTGGATCTAGCCCTGATCTCTTGACTGGGTTAGAGTATTCTGCTTAATTCAGAAACTCTGTCCATCACCACCCCTTGTTGTTAAATATTTTGTCCACCCTAAGCGTGGAAGGGTATACTCAGATGTGAGTCCCTTGCTCATTGCACCATCAGGATTCAAGCAAGCCGGGCCGACGACGCCTGAAATGGCAGAAATCGGTCCCCGGAAGCTTGTTTCCTTCCCAGTGTAAGAATTGGCTTGGTAGTTTGGTTTGCCCTGTTCCCATCATGCACTGGGACAGGAACAGACTAATTTGCATATAGCCAGGTTCTGAACTGGGATGGTGCAGTGAGCTAAAAAACGGTGTTGGATCTAGCCCTGATCTCTTGACTGGGTTAGAGTATTCTGCTTAATTCAGAAACTCTGTCCATCACCACCCCTTGTTGTTAAATATTTTGTCCACCCTAAGCGTGGAAGGGTATACTCAGATGGGAGTCCCTTGCTCATTGCACCATCAGGATTCAAGCAAGCCGGGCCGACGACGCCTGAAATGGCAGAAACCGGTCCCCGGAAGCTTGTTTCCTTCCCAGTGTAAGAATTGGCTTGGTAGTTTGGTTTGCCCTGTTCCCATCATGCACTGGGACAGGAACAGACTAATTTGCATATAGCCAGGTTCTGAACTGGGATGGTGCAGTGAGCTAAAAAACGGTGTTGGATCTAGCCCTGATCTCTTGACTGGGTTAGAGTATTCTGCTTAATTCAGAAACTCTGTCCATCACCACCCCTTGTTGTTAAATATTTTGTCCACCCTAAGCGTGGAAGGGTATACTCAGATGTGAGTCCCTTGCTCATTGCACCATCAGGATTCAAGCAAGCCGGGCCGACGACGCCTGAAATGGCAGAAACCGGTCCCCGGAAGCTTGTTTCCTTCCCAGTGTAAGAATTGGCTTGGTAGTTTGGTTTGCCCTGTTCCCATCATGCACTGGGACAGGAACAGACTAATTTGCATATAGCCAGGTTCTGAACTGGGATGGTGCAGTGAGCTAAAAAACGGTGTTGGATCTAGCCCTGATCTCTTGACTGGGTTAGAGTATTCTGCTTAATTCAGAAACTCTGTCCATCACCACCCCTTGTTGTTAAATATTTTGTCCACCCTAAGCGTGGAAGGGTATACTCAGATGTGAGTCCCTTGCTCATTGCACCATCAGGATTCAAGCAAGCCGGGCCGACGACGCCTGAAATGGCAGAAATCGGTCCCCGGAAGCTTGTTTCCTTCCCAGTGTAAGAATTGGCTTGGTAGTTTGGTTTGCCCTGTTCCCATCATGCACTGGGACAGGAACAGACTAATTTGCATATAGCCAGGTTCTGAACTGGGATGGTGCAGTGAGCTAAAAAACGGTGTTGGATCTAGCCCTGATCTCTTGACTGGGTTAGAGTATTCTGCTTAATTCAGAAACTCTGTCCATCACCACCCCTTGTTGTTAAATATTTTGTCCACCCTAAGCGTGGAAGGGTATACTCAGATGGGAGTCCCTTGCTCATTGCACCATCAGGATTCAAGCAAGCCGGGCCGACGACGCCTGAAATGGCAGAAACCGGTCCCCGGAAGCTTGTTTCCTTCCCAGTGTAAGAATTGGCTTGGTAGTTTGGTTTGCCCTGTTCCCATCATGCACTGGGACAGGAACAGACTAATTTGCATATAGCCAGGTTCTGAACTGGGATGGTGCAGTGAGCTAAAAAACGGTGTTGGATCTAGCCCTGATCTCTTGACTGGGTTAGAGTATTCTGCTTAATTCAGAAACTCTGTCCATCACCACCCCTTGTTGTTAAATATTTTGTCCACCCTAAGCGTGGAAGGGTATACTCAGATGTGAGTCCCTTGCTCATTGCACCATCAGGATTCAAGCAAGCCGGGCCGACGACGCCTGAAATGGCAGAAACCGGTCCCCGGAAGCTTGTTTCCTTCCCAGTGTAAGAATTGGCTTGGTAGTTTGGTTTGCCCTGTTCCCATCATGCACTGGGACAGGAACAGACTAATTTGCATATAGCCAGGTTCTGAACTGGGATGGTGCAGTGAGCTAAAAAACGGTGTTGGATCTAGCCCTGATCTCTTGACTGGGTTAGAGTATTCTGCTTAATTCAGAAACTCTGTCCATCACCACCCCTTGTTGTTAAATATTTTGTCCACCCTAAGCGTGGAAGGGTATACTCAGATGTGAGTCCCTTGCTCATTGCACCATCAGGATTCAAGCAAGCCGGGCCGACGACGCCTGAAATGGCAGAAACCGGTCCCCGGAAGCTTGTTTCCTTCCCAGTGTAAGAATTGGCTTGGTAGTTTGGTTTGCCCTGTTCCGATCATGCACTGGGACAGGAACAGACTAATTTGCATATAGCCAGGTTCTGAACTGGGATGGTGCAGTGAGCTAAAAAACGGTGTTGGATCTAGCCCTGATCTCTTGACTGGGTTAGAGTATTCTGCTTAATTCAGAAACTCTGTCCATCACCACCCCTTGTTGTTAAATATTTTGTCCACCCTAAGCGTGGAAGGGTATACTCAGATGTGAGTCCCTTGCTCATTGCACCATCAGGATTCAAGCAAGCCGGGCTGACGACGCCTGAAATGGCAGAAACCGGTCCCCGGAAGCTTGTTTCCTTCCCAGTGTAAGAATTGGCTTGGTAGTTTGGTTTGCCCTGTTCCCATCATGCACTGGGACAGGAACAGACTAATTTGCATATAGCCAGGTTCTGAACTGGGATGGTGCAGTGAGCTAAAATACGGTGTTGGATCTAGCCCTGATCTCTTGACTGGGTTAGAGTATTCTGCTTAATTCAGAAACTCTGTCCATCACCACCCCTTGTTGTTAAATATTTTGTCCACCCTAAGCGTGGAAGGGTATACTCAGATGTGATTCCCTTGCTCATTGCACCATCAGGATTCAAGCAAGCCGGGCCGACGACGCCTGAAATGGCAGAAACCGGTCCCCGGAAGCTTGTTTCCTTCCCAGTGTAAGAATTGGCTTGGTAGTTTGGTTTGCCCTGTTCCCATCATGCACTGGGACAGGAACAGACTAATTTGCATATAGCCAGGTTCTGAACTGGGATGGTGCAGTGAGCTAAAAAACGGTGTTGGATCTAGCCCTGATCTCTTGACTGGGTTAGAGTATTCTGCTTAATTCAGAAACTCTGTCCATCACCACCCCTTGTTGTTAAATATTTTGTCCACCCTAAGCGTGGAAGGGTATACTCAGATGTGAGTCCCTTGCTCATTGCACCATCAGGATTCAAGCAAGCCGGGCCGACGACGCCTGAAATGGCAGAAACCGGTCCCCGGAAGCTTGTTTCCTTCCCAGTGTAAGAATTGGCTTGGTAGTTTGGTTTGCCCTGTTCCCATCCTGCACTGGGACAGGAACAGACTAATTTGCATATAGCCAGGTTCTGAACTGGGATGGTGCAGTGAGCTAAAAAACGGTGTTGGATCTAGCCCTGATCTCTTGACTGGGTTAGAGTATTCTGCTTAATTCAGAAACTCTGTCCATCACCACCCCTTGTTGTTAAATATTTTGTCCACCCTAAGCGTGGAAGGGTATACTCAGATGTGAGTCCCTTGCTCAATGCACCATCAGGATTCAAGCAAGCCGGGCCAACGACGCCTGAAATGGCAGAAACCGGTCCCCGGAAGCTTGTTTCCTTCCCAGTGTAAGAATTGGCTTGGTAGTTTGGTTTGCCCTGTTCCCATCATGCACTGGGACAGGAACAGACTAATTTGCATATAGCCAGGTTCTGAACTGGGATGGTGCAGTGAGCTAAAAACCGGTGTTGGATCTAGCCCTGATCTCTTGACTGGGTTAGAGTATTCTGCTTAATTCAGAAATTCTGTCCATCACCACCCCTTGTTGTTAAATATTTTGTCCACCCTAAGCGTGGAAGGGTATACTCAGATGTGAGTCCCTTGCTCATTGCACCATCAGGATTCAAGCAAGCCGGGCCGACGACGCCTGAAATGGCAGAAACCGGTCCCCGGAAGCTTGTTTCCTTCCCAGTGTAAGAATTGGCTTGGTAGTTTGGTTTGCCCTGTTCCCATCATGCACTGGGACAGGAACAGACTAATTTGCATATAGCCAGGTTCTGAACTGGGATGGTGCAGTGAGCTAAAAAACGGTGTTGGATCTAGCCCTGATCTCTTGACTGGGTTAGAGTATTCTGCTTAATTCAGAAACTCTGTCCATCACCACCCCTTGTTGTTAAATATTTTGTCCACCCTAAGCGTGGAAGGGTATACTCAGATGTGAGTCCCTTGCTCATTGCACCATCAGGATTCAAGCAAGCCGGGCCGACGACGCCTGAAATGGCAGAAACCGGTCCCCGGAAGCTTGTTTCCTTCCCAGTGTAAGAATTGGCTTGGTAGCTTGGTTTGCCCTGTTCCCATCATGCACTGGGACAGGAACAGACTAATTTGCATATAGCCAGGTTCTGAACTGGGATGGTGCAGTGAGCTAAAAAACGGTGTTGGATCTAGCCCTGATCTCTTGACTGGGTTAGAGGATTCTGCTTAATTCAGAAACTCTGTCCATCACCACCCCTTGTTGTTAAATATTTTGTCCACCCTAAGCGTGGAAGGGTATACTCAGATGTGAGTCCCTTGCTCATTGCACCATCAGGATTCAAGCAAGCCGGGCCGACGACGCCTGAAATGGCAGAAACCGGTCCCCGGAAGCTTGTTTCCTTCCCAGTGTAAGAATTGGCTTGGTAGTTTGGTTTGCCCTGTTCCCATCATGCACTGGGACAGGAACAGACTAATTTGCATATAGCCAGGTTCTGAACTGGGATGGTGCAGTGAGCTAAAAAACGGTGTTGGATCTAGCCCTGATCTCTTGACTGGGTTAGAGTATTCTGCCTAATTCAGAAACTCTGTCCATCACCACCCCTTGTTGTTAAATATTTTGTCCACCCTAAGCGTGGAAGGGTATACTCAGATGTGAATCCTTTGCTCATTGCACCATCAGGATTCAAGCAAGCCGGGCCGACGACGCCTGAAATGGCAGAAACCGGTCCCCGGAAGCTTGTTTCCTTCCCAGTGTAAGAATTGGCTTGGTAGTTTGGTTTGCCCTGTTCCCATCATGCACTGGGACAGGAACAGACTAATTTGCATATAGCCAGGTTCTGAACTGGGATGGTGCAGTGAGCTAAAAAACGGTGTTGGATCTAGCCCTGATCTCTTGACTGGGTTAGAGTATTCTGCTTAATTCAGAAACTCTGTCCACCACCACCCCTTGTTGTTAAATATTTTGTCCACCCTAAGCGTGGAAGGGTATACTCAGATGTGAGTCCCTTGCTCATTGCACCATCAGGATTCAAGCAAGCCGGGCCGACGACGCCTGAAATGGCAGAAACCGGTCCCCGGAAGCTTGTTTCCTTCCCAGTGTAAGAATTGGCTTGGTAGTTTGGTTTGCCCTGTTCCCATCATGCACTGGGACAGGAACAGACTAATTTGCATATAGCCAGGTTCTGAACTGGGATGGTGCAGTGAGCTAAAAAACGGTGTTGGATCTAGCCCTGATCTCTTGACTGGGTTAGAGTATTCTGCTTAATTCAGAAACTCTGTCCATCACCACCCCTTGTTGTTAAATATTTTGTCCACCCTAAGCGTGGAAGGGTATACTCAGATGTGAGTCCCTTGCTCATTGCACCATCAGGATTCAAGCAAGCCGGGCCGACGACGCCTGAAATGGCAGAAACCGGTCCCCGGAAGCTTGTTTCCTTCCCAGTGTAAGAATTGGCTTGGTAGTTTGGTTTGCCCTGTTCCCATCATGCACTGGGACAGGAACAGACTAATTTGCAAATAGCCAGGTTCTGAACTGGGATGGTGCACTGAGCTAAAAAACGGTGTTGGATCTAGCCCTGATCTCTTGACTGGGTTAGAGTATTCTGCTTAATTCAGAAACTCTGTCCATCACCACCCCTTGTTGTTAAATATTTTGTCCACCCTAAGCGTGGAAGGGTATACTCAGATGTGAGTCCCTTGCTCATTGCACCATCAGGATTCAAGCAAGCCGGGCCGACGACGCCTGAAATGGCAGAAACCGGTCCCCGGAACCTTGTTTCCTTCCCAGTGTAAGAATTGGCTTGGTAGTTTGGTTTGCCCTGTTCCCATCATGCACTGGGACAGGAACAGACTAATTTGCATATAGCCAGGTTCTGAACTGGGATGGTGCAGTGAGCTAAAAAACGGTGTTGGATCTAGCCCTGATCTCTTGACTGGGTTAGAGTATTCTGCTTAATTCAGAAACTCTGTCCATCACCACCCCTTGTTGTTAAATATTTTGTCCACCCTAAGCGTGGAAGGGTATACTCAGATGTGAGTCCCTTGCTCATTGCACCATCAGGATTCAAGCAAGCCGGGCAGACGACGCCTGAAATGGCAGAAACCGGTCCCCGGAAACTTGTTTCCTTCCCAGTGTAAGAATTGGCTTGGTAGTTTGGTTTGCCCTGTTCCCATCATGCACTGGGACAGGAACAGACTAATTTGCATATAGCCAGGTTCTGAACTGGGATGGTGCAGTGAGCTAAAAAACGGTGTTGGATCTAGCCCTGATCTCTTGACTGGGTTAGAGTATTCTGCTTAATTCAGAAACTCTGTCCATCACCACCCCTTGTTGTTAAATATTTTGTCCACCCTAAGCGTGGAAGGGTATACTCAGATGTGAGTCCCTTGCTCATTGCACCATCAGGATTCAAGCAAGCCGGGCCGACGACGCCTGAAATGGCAGAAACCGGTCCCCGGAAGCTTGTTTCCTTCCCAGTGTAAGAATTGGCTTGGTAGTTTGGTTTGCCCTGTTCCCATCATGCACTGGGACAGGAACAGACTAATTTGCATATAGCCAGGTTCTGAACTGGGATGGTGCAGTGAGCGAAAAAACGGTGTTGGATCTATCCCTGATCTCTTGACTGGGTTAGAGTATTCTGCTTAATTCAGAAACTCCGTCCATCACCACCCCTTGTTGTTAAACATTTTGTCCACCCTAAGCGTGGAAGGGTATACTCAGATGTGAGTCCCTTGCTCATTGCACCATCAGGATTCAAGCAAGCCGGGCCGACGACGCCTGAAATGGCAGAAACCGGTCCCCGGAAGCTTGTTTCCTTCCCAGTGTAAGAATTGGCTTTGTAGTTTGGTTTGCCCTGTTCCCATCCTGCACTGGGACAGGAACAGACTAATTTGCATATAGCCAGGTTCTGAACTGGGATGGTGCAGTGAGCTAAAAAACGGTGTTGGATCTAGCCCTGATCTCTTGACTGGGTTAAAGTATTCTGCTTAATTCAGAAACTCTGTCCATCACCACCCCTTGTTGTTAAATATTTTGTCCACCCTAAGCGTGGAAGAGTATACTCAGATGTGAGTCCCTTGCTCATTGCACCATCAGGATTCAAGCAAGCCGGGCCGACGACGCCTGAAATGGCAGAAACCGGTCCCCGGAAGCTTGTTTCCTTCCCAGTGTAAGAATTGGCTTGGTAGTTTGGTTTGCCCTGTTCCCATCATGCACTGGGACAGGAACAGACTAATTTGCATATAGCCAGGTTCTGAATTGGGATGGTGCAGTGAGCTAAAAAACGGTGTTGGATCTAGCCCTGATCTCTTGACTGGGTTAGAGTATTCTGCTTAATTCAGAAACTCTGTCCATCACCACCCCTTGTTGTTAAATATTTTGTCCACCCTAAGCGTGGAAGGGTATACTCAGATGTGAGCCCCTTGCTCATTGCACCATCAGGATTCAAGCAAGCCGGGCCGACGACGCCTGAAATGGCAGAAACCGGTCCCCGGAAGCTTGTTTCCTTCCCAGTGTAAGAATTGGCTTGGTAGTTTGGTTTGCCCTGTTCCCATCATGCACTGGGACAGGAACAGACTAATTTGCATATAGCCAGGTTCTGAACTGGGATGGTGCAGTGAGCTAAAAAACGGTGTTGGATCTAGCCCTGATCTCTTGACTGGGTTAGAGTATTCTGCTTAATTCAGAAACTCTGTCCATCACCACCCCTTGTTGTTAAACATTTTGTCCACCCTAAGCGTGGAAGGGTATACTCAGATGTGTGTCCCTTGCTCATTGCAACATCAGGATTCAAGCAAGCCGGGCCGACGACGCCTGAAATGGCAGAAACCGGTCCCCGGAAGCTTGTTTCCTTCCCAGTGTAAGAATTGGCTTGGTAGTTTGGTTTGCCCTGTTCCCATCATGCACTGGGACAGGAACAGACTAATTTGCATATAGCCAGGTTCTGAACTGGGATGGTGCAGTGAGCTAAAAAACGGTGTTGGATCTAGCCCTGATCTCTTGACTGGGTTAGAGTATTCTGCTTAATTCAGAACCTCTGTCCATCACCAACCCTTGTTGTTAAATATTTTGTCCACCCTAAGCGTGGAAGGGTATACTCAGATGTGAGTCCCTTGCTCATTGCACCATCAGGATTCAAGCAAGCCGGGCCGACGACGCCTGAAATGGCAGAAACCGGTCCCCGGAAGCTTGTTTCCTTCCCAGTGTAAGAATTGGCTTGGTAGTTTGGTTTGCCCTGTTCCCATCATGCACTGGGACAGGAACAGACTAATTTGCATATAGCCAGGTTCTGAACTGGGATGGTGCAGTGAGCTAAAAAACGGTGTTGGATCTAGCCTTGATCTCTTGACTGGGTTACAGTATTCTGCTTAATTCAGAAACTCTGTCCATCACCACCCCTTGTTGTTAAATATTTTGTCCACCCTAAGCGTGGAAGGGTATACTCAGATGTGAGTCCCTTGCTCATTGCACCATCAGGATTCAAGCAAGCCGGGCCGACGACGCCTGAAATGGCAGAAACCGGTCCCCGAAAGCTTGTTTCCTTCCCAGTGTAAGAATTGGCTTGGTAGTTTGGTTTGCCCTGTTCCCATCATGCACTGGGACAGGAACAGACTAATTTGCATATAGCCAGGTTCTGAACTGGGATGGTGCAGTGAGCTAAAAAACGGTGTTGGATCTAGCCCTGATCTCTTGACTGGGTTAGAGTATTCTGCTTAATTCAGAAACTCTGTCCATCACCACCCCTTGTTGTTAAATATTTTGTCCACCCTAAGCGTGGAAGGGTATACTCAGATGTGAGTCCCTTGCTCATTGCACCATCAGGATTCAAGCAAGCTGGGCCGACGACGCCTGAAATGGCAGAAACCGGTCCCCGGAAGCCTGTTTCCTTCCCAGTGTAAGAATTGGCTTGGTAGTTTGGTTTGCCCTGTTCCCATCATGCACTGGGACAGGAACAGACTAATTTGCATATAGCCAGGTTCTGAACTGGGATGGTGCAGTGAGCTAAAAAACGGTGTTGGATCTAGCCCTGATCTCTTGACTGGGTTAGAGTATTCTGCTTAATTCAGAAACTCTGTCCATCACCACCCCTTGTTGTTAAATATTTTGTCCACCCTAAGCGTGGAAGGGTATACTCAGATGTGAGTCCCTTGCTCATTGCACCATCAGGATTCAAGCAAGCCGGGCCGACGACGCCTGAAATGGCAGAAACCGGTCCCCGGAAGCTTGTTTCCTTCCCAGTGTAAGAATTGGCTTTGTAGTTTGGTTTGCCCTGTTCCCATCATGCACTGGGACAGGAACAGACTAATTTGCATATAGCCAGGTTCTGAACTGGGATGGTGCAGTGAGCTAAAAAACGGTGTTGGATCTAGCCCTGATCTCTTGACTGGGTTAGAGTATTCTGCTTAATTCAGAAACTCTGTCCATCACCACCCCTTGTTGTTAAATATGGGTTAACGAGCAGAGCCAGCTGGGGAACAGATGCTGGGGAGCCCACCTGGCACTGCCCGGTGCCAGGTCGCAGGGCAGAGACGTCCCCTCCCGCTGCACATAGCCAGGAGGTCTGCGCAAATCCCATGTGCGCTACCTGCACACCTCGCGCTGCCAGCATCGATGAGAACTTTACTTACCGATGCCAGGACACATAAACAATGCGGGCCAATCGCTGCCAAGCAGCACGTTTCCAGCCAATTGTCTAACAAACGGGACAAGAGAGGCGGGTGAATACGTGTTGCAACAGAGCCTCTGGAATGGGGCAGACAATTCAGAGCCCTGCTTTCCTCTACCGTGATTTGGAGGGGGTAGGGAAGCTGGTAGGGGGCAGGCTAACTCCGTAAGAGCCCACCCGAGGCGCATTTTAAATAAAGTGAGCGTGGTGGACAGCCTGGCTCCAGAAGAAGCCAGTGCAGACTGCTGGAAAAACAAGCAACTCTGATCACCAATATCCAAGAAGTCACTGTCCCTTTAAGGGCTATCTGGAGCCAGATCTCCACAACAGCAAGCCACACAAACACTCAACTCGTCTTGGGCTCAGGGTTCAAAGCGACCTTCGTGCTGAAACACAGCCAGATATCTGGCTCCAGCCCGGCTCATTCTTTCAGTGGCTCGCCCCCTCTAAAACGTAGCCCACTGAAACAAACATCGGAATACTCAGTGACTAACGGAGCGCGAGACAGGTTCTGAATATGGCTCACTGTTGCCGAACGCAGCCAGTGGGCGCGCGCTCGCACACAGAGAACAACAACAAAAAAACAAGCAGCATGCCATGCCGTCCCTCGGGCACACCGGCACTTGAGAACGGGTGGACAATAAACAAGGAAGTAGTCCTTACACGAATACATTATGCCGAGCAGCGGAACAAAACTGTAGTTGGTTGGTGCTGCTTCCTGCTAAATGGATGCAAAGCAGAAGTTCACCATCGGATCATAAGCCAACTATAAGCCTGCTAACAATGTAAATGCCAGACTTAACAAATGGCAAGCAGCAGGAGAAACTACCTGCAATAGGCGGAGTTTCACCCACTATACAGATTACATGATGCCTCGTAGAGGCAGCGCGTGCGCTGCTCTATACGAGACCTAAAAATAATACCCTGCAAAATGCTAAACTCACAGGCATTTGCTCTGAACACTGAAATTCGGGCCGGTAAATATGTCTGTTTGTTACACTGCCTTATAAGTAGTAAGGATTGGGTTAGATGCACCTGGGTAGGAGTAGAGAGGTATGGTTATGGAGCACAGCTGCTTGTAGATATAGTTAGGCATGTCCAAATAAGGTCTATTACTCGTAGGAAGGTGGGCCTCTGTAAAACTTCTTTAACAAACCTGGCACGAGGAAACCTCTTTATCAATTGAATTCACATGTTAAACAGTGTGGGGGACAAGGGGGCCTGGTGTCTTACCCCACGGTTTGCATTGCCACAAGTTGCCCATTGTCAATAGTGATATTTGTAATCATATCTGGAGTAGGGTTTAGGCGATCGGATGGGGAGTCGCTGTGGGTGGGTGTGAGCTTTTTATGAAGGTTAGTTAAAAGTTTATGGTGTTACACTGCAGGGATGAATGGCAGAGCGACTTGTTTGATTATCTCATATAAGCATATCTACAGTTTCATTTGCATGGCGCCATGTGACTTATGACTTGGAATTCCATGGCCGCAAATTCTAGGAAGGAAGAACAAGTATTGTCATATATTGAATTACTCGTTACAGTTGTAATTCTTACACACAAAACTCATTTGGAGTGGACAAGGCCTATTCAGTTTCCAAACAATGGGGTGATAAGAAATTATTTGCTTCATATAGCTCGTGGGTAAGGGAGGTTGCAAAACGTACACGAAAGATTGTGGACTTGCAATAAAGTCCTTTCTGACCTGGAGAGCGGAAGTGGAACTGTGGCACCCCGCTTACCATTATAAACATGTAGGGGTCCAATATAGACAAACGTAGAATCTTTCGATGGGATATTGAATATATGCAGGCAGATTGGGGCGAACAACATTATCTGAGGAGGCAATTTCAACCGATGCTACATCCCATCTAGACAGATCCCAATGGGTGAAGAAGTGACTCCCAGCAGCCTCCAGGGCATTGACAGGGAGTATGGAAATTCTAAACAGATGTCTGGAAGTAGTGAAACAATCAGGAAATGCCCTACTCATACTATTATTATTGCATTTATTATTATTGCATTTGTTACGCGTGACAGCTACCCACAAAGGGTTTCCCGGCGCGAGATTTGTAGCGATGTCTGAGTCAGAGGATGGAGAGGGCCTAGATGTTAAATAGCCAGGTTTTTAAGATTTTGCGGAATTTAAAATAGTTATCTTCTTTGCATACTGAGAAAGGCAAGGAGTTCCATAGCACGGGCCCTTGATAGCAAAAAGATTTGCCTCCCATACGGGACAACTTGATTTTAGGAATAACAAACTTTCTTTGTGTGGAGGAGCGCAGGGAGCGAGATGGGCAATAAGGGAGGGCAAGCGACTGTGATGTATTCCTATAGGTACTGTATCGATTCCCCTATTCCTGACCCTGGTCTGGTTAATAATTAACTAGCAGCCATCCAACGGTGCAAAAACCGTTATCTGATTAAGCCACACCACGGCACAGAAGCGCGTTATCTGATTAGGTCATAACGCATGCCATCTAATTAGACAAGCGATATTCCTCCAGCCCCTGATAAGGCATACGGAGTTCTCAAAACAAATCAAACCTACAGCGACCTGGGAAATTCCCATAGCCATTGTTTTGATTTCACCGAGAACTTCAGCAAAAGAATGTGCGAACGAGCCCGTTCATATGACATCCTTATTGACGTATATATGTCCATCCTTACGTCAATCTTGGCACCTTTCAGGTATAAATATTACCGACATTGCCTTAAGCAAACACATGCGGTGGTGACGAGATCGGAGCAGCGAGACGTGCTGAGGAGCCCAGCAGAGAGCGAAGCCCACAGACGCTGCCCCACCTTCCTGACGCGCTGAGAACGAGACGCTGCCTTTCTCCTGCTGAGAAATCCAGCTCCGGCGCTTCCAAGCAGCCCTCGCAGGCAGCTGGAATATCAAGACCTGGGATAAGAGATACCAGCCCTCCATCATTCTAGATCTCAGGTACAGAACTGAATAACCCCTTGCAGAGAATTCTCGAGTCAGTCCCTTGGCAAAACAAACTTAACTTAAACTGCTACTTATCTACTCCCGCCCACGTATTAGGCTTAGGTCAGGTACATTGGGGTAGGCGTGGTTAGAAGCACCAGTTGAGTATGATTAGTCAAATGTATATATGTATGTATCTATTTTATCCATTTTAAAGTATCATATGGCTCGGAAACCATATCAATGCTTTTACAGTAATATTTTATAATTCTGTCTCTACTGTAGGCACTTTACTTAACTACAAGTATTGCAATAATAGCGATTCATTTCTCTTGTATGAGAAAAGAGACTGATCAATAAATAACATCTTTTATTGAACCACGCCCATCTCTTATTTCTCTACAAACTGGTGAAACTAAGAATGCACGTACTGACTGAGTAAAATAAGTTGTCTATTGTTTTCACACGACTCTAGAGATACACTCTTGATTAGGGGAGAGCAAAGTTGTCATGTTCTATGGTTGTCAGAAACTAAATCCCTTCTTGTCTATCCAGGGAGGTTAAAATCCTCCTTGCCTATTCGAGAAAGTTTCTAGTGAACTCTGAGCTAGCTGGCAAACACAAAACTTTAAGTCTAATATCGTCGGTAGAAGACCTAGTTAACCTCTGCCCTAGGTCTATACTATTGAAGATATTATTCCAATGCGCAGAGCCTATTGGGATAATAGGAACTACACTACATGGCGCCCAACGTTTGGATAGGCGATAAAACTAACGCAAGACATTAGAGTAACTCAGTCGTGCTTTTTCACACAGACCCCCTTTTTCCCATAATACTCCAAAGACGTCTGGAGTGGGTGAAAGGTCATATCCGCCAAACCTCGCAGGAGGAGACTCCTATGTATGGTTCTTGGTTTATTCAACGTTGAAGGATACACTGTTCCAAAATATTGTGCATCTAATCTTAATATTCCGTGGAAACTTGATCTGCAAACAAACAGAATAACCTTCATGTCAGTAAAATGTCAGACACTGAAGAAGAAAGAGAGACAGCTAGACTAGCAGCTGAACTAATAGCAGCTGATAATACTCTGCTACAAAATGACCCGGATATAATACTCATCCCGGTCAACATAAGGAAATCTATAACTTTAAAACTTTTAGAAAATGGACTGACACCAAGAGGTGGTACAGTCATATTCGTAATTGAGGCACACGAATATCGGCAGACAGAGGTATTCTATTCATGGATAAACTTTCCAGCAGCAAACGCTGTAACAAAGGACTTCCACTATTACAAAATAGAGGAACCTCCTAATGAGTACACTCCTTTCGAGGAGGTGGAAATACCACTCAAATTCCAAGAGCATCTGCTCTTGTTTAATGGCGCCCTAAAACATAATAATCACATCACCAGGCTCGGTCCACTAGGTAGACCAGGAGCAACGTGGCCGGTCCTAGCCGGATATACACCACATCCAGACATTGAAGAAATGCCTGCACCAGAGCTTTTAACACAGCTAAAACAATTAATAAAAATACATAGACAATTAGTCCAATATGTAATGCGGACTTCAACAATCCAACCAGCAATTAAAATTCCACAGCTGACCAGTCATCAGTGGAACACAAATAAAATTACACCACATAACATACAGTCCTGTCTAGGTAAGGTACCCGCAAAACGGGAACAAATTCCTTTCTGGCTAGCACAAAAAATCACTCAAATAGAGGCGGTGTTTCCAGATACCACCCCCGTTGAGAAACATAGGATTCTGACTATCTGTCTTCCAATGGGAATCGCACCACATGTGGAGGACTGTGACACTTGGGGAACAGTCTTTGCTTCCATTTACACAAAAACACATGGTGTACCATCCATGTCAGTAATACCAGATGTGCTAAAACAGACTCAAGATGAATACGGTCCAGAACCCGCCTTAACTCTCTGTATGAAATTACTGAAAGATTTCAAGCAGGTCTCGGCAATATTATTAGCCAACATAAAGGGAGAAGCAGCAAATGTGGTGATTCGCCAGAGGTTAAAAGAGACAAATATAGCAGACCAACCATCGGAAATTGCCAGAATCATAGAAAAATCCTATGAAGAACTAGGAAGAGATAGTTTGGGTGGAATACCAATGAAACCCCAACTGGTTGAAAGTCCTGAAAAGGTATTTATAAAAAATAATTTAAACAATCAAAAAAAGAGCTGGGATGGAAATAAACAATCCAATCCTAAAGAAAAAAGATTCCAGTCCAGAGGAAGGTCTCCTTGGCAGAGAGAGAGATCTCCCGACCAAGGACGCAAGTCTCCCCAACGGGAGCCCTCTGTGAAAAAATACAACCTTAGAAATAGGTATAATATAAAAAAACCTGATAGATATCAAGATATTGATACACGTCCCTCTCAATCTTTTCAGACTTCCTCGCAGAAATCGGAAAGAAGAGGACGATCAGAACAAAGGAAAGAGCACGTCAAGTCCAAAGACAAAGAACCTGCTCATCTGAATAAAAAATTACAATTTCCAATAAAGAAGGTAGCCAGTATTAAAGTAATTAACAATGCCGAGAATACTGAGGACACAGCTGAAAAACGGAGAATGGGCTCAGACAATGCTAGACAGCGCAGCAGAAGTGAGCATAGCTCGCAAAGTCCTTATGAATCATCTGGAGACAGTGGACACGAATGAATACATTCAGGTGGAAACAGCAGATACCAGAGTTAGCAAACCTCATAAAATATATGAAATAACATTGCGTATAGAGGGGGATAAGACTAGAAAAAGAAGGGGACTATTTTGGGATAATCTGTCCAAGGGCTATGACATCCTTCTAGCTGAACAAGACTGGCCTCCAGAGTTTGTCAGGGAGTGCCCACATGGCGAAGAAATAATTATGCCTGCCTTCTCAAACCATATTCCAATTCATAAAAAATATACACTTGCAAGAAAGTGGGCAGTAGCTCAAGCCCCTGCCTTATATAAAAATCATGTGGGATGGGATGAGGACTCTCCCCCTCACAAAATCCAGTTAAAATCACAACCTACTGCCCAGAGGCAGTACCCGATTAAGCAAGAAGCTAAAAAACAGGTAAAAGAGATCCTAGATCAACTTGAATACCAGGGGGTGATTGAAACTTGCACCTCACAAATGAACAACCCTTTGTTTCCTGTCTCCAAGCCAGACAATTCATATCGTCTTGTTTTGGACTACAGACACCTTAACTCATGTTGCAAAACATTTGGAGTACAAAACTCGCACAGTGCTGCACTAATGAATAACATAGTGCGCAAAAAATACAAAACAACCTTAGACATTTCTAATGGTTTCTTTTGTCAAAATATAGCACCAGAGAGCAGATATTTGACGGCGTTCTCAATAAATGGCACGCAAAAGAATTTCTGTCGTTTAACCCAGGGGTTCAAGAATAGCCCAGGATTATTCTCAGCGAGAGTAACAGAATTACTACAAACATATGATGACGAGGCATTATCTTATGTCGACGACATCTATCTAACAGACGATGACTTGGATACTCACTTGAAGAGAGTGAACACCATAATACTTGGGTTCGCAGCAGAGGGTTACAAATTTAACTTTAAAAAGTCAAGAATTGCCCATCTAACAGTCCTATTTTTAGGATATGAACTATCAAGTGAAGGCAAAAGCCTGGCTGACAATTTCCTAGAGAAATGTGCTGTAATCCAAGCACCCAGAACACTAAAAAACCTACAATCAATTCTAGGCTTCCTGAATTTCGGAAGAACTTACATTATAAATTATGCAGAAAGGATCAAACCCCTTTATGATCTAATAAAACCAGATTTTAAAAGAATCAATTGGACTCAAAAACACACAGAAATTTTGAGATCTTTACAAACAGACATGTTAGTTAAAACAAAATTACAAACACGTGACAACACACGCAACCTTGTGATTCGAGTCATCCCAGGAAGATGCGGATTCACATACCTGACCTCTAATGAGGGAGAGAAGGTACCAATAGCATACAAATCACATTTGTACACAAAAGCTGAAATAAAATTTAGCCCAACGGAAAAAATTCTGACCGCGGTACAGACTGCTGTAGCAAAGGAGCGGGCCCTAGCACAGGGTAAACGAATAATCATCGTGACACCTATACCAGCTCTAGAGGCGGTAACCAAGGCAAGCATTCCGAATGCTAAAGCACTCCATCCAAGATGGATACAGTGGGCTAACTCTCTCGCTGCAACAGAAGTGGTATACGAATTTGATCCCAATTTAAAAACACAAGAATTTCTCCAATATGAATTTCGAATGTCCTCCGCCGACCGAAATTCTGCCTCTAGAACGCTACGGCTGTATAATATATACAGACGGATCAGCACAACCCGCAGTGGGGGGTAAGCAAGCCTACAGTGCTGCGTGCGCGATTGTTAAAGGTCGTTGGCACGAAGGAAAATTTAAACCTGTGGTCACTAAAACGCAATCTCTAGGAGACTGTACTGCTCAAAGAGCAGAACTACTAGCATTCAAGATGGCGCTTGATAATACCGATCGAGAATTCCCCACACTTATTGTGTGCGATTCGTATTACTGCGTCCAATCTTATAATAAATACTTACAGATCTGGGTTCAGAATGGTTTTAAAGATGCAAAAGGTGGCACAATCAAACATAAAATGCTTTGGGAACAAGTAGTTCTTTTGCAAAAGGAACTACAAAAGACTGACGTGATACATACACTGAGTCATCAACGTGATGGCGTGCACGTTGCAGGGAATTCATTGGCTGACGAAGCAGCGAAGGCAGCAGTGCAAACGGCTTCTGTAGCTGCTATCACCCGGTCAAAAACAAAAATAGACAGCGAAATATTACAGGCTGTCAGCGCTACAGTAAAAGATGCGATAGAAACACTCCCGAAAGGCTTTCCAGTAAAGTACTCATACATAACTGATGCAAATAATGTTCCGTTTGCTCGAATCCCTGGAGTGGGGGATAGGGCAATTCCAAACATGGAACATAGGTTAGGACTCATCATAGCGGCACACGAAGGGCTTGCTTCTGTACATGCTGGCGTTTCAGCCACAGTATCATTATTAAAACAGAGATACTGGTGGCCACAAATGAGAAGGCAAACAAGGAACTATGTTCTAGAATGTGAAACATGTCAAAGAATGAAAGTATCAACAGTGAAACGACAAGCACAGACGCCCCTTCTAATCTCAGATAAACCATTAGCCTGTGTTTACCTGGACCACTGTGGTCCCTTACAAAGGGATGGTAACTATAAATATATCTTGGTCGCAGTGGATTCATGCACGAGATTCATATGGATGTGGCCCCAGCGATCGGCTGACGCCAGAACTGTTATAAAAGATTTGCGAGTCTTTATCGGCACATACGCAATTGGCATGCTACATTCTGACCAGGGTCCTGCTTTTAGCTCGCGGGCTTATAAGGAGGCCATGACCAGCATGGGCATTGCATTGCGGTACTCTTCTCCATTTCATCCCGAGGGAAACGGAATCGTAGAAAGAAAAAACCGTGACATAAAGCAATCTATAACAGCAAAGGTATTAGGTTCGGGAGCTGGGTGGGTCAAACATCTAATAAGTGTCCAACGTAGTCTAAATAACCTGCCAAGGAATTCTCTGAAAGGGTTCAGTCCGTACGAACTATTGTTCGGGACTAGAATGATAATCCAAGATCTTGATAGTCAGACTTCAGTGGTTAAAGACAAAAGCTTTGATATCAAAGATCGTTTGGCTATTTTGCAGGACTTAAATGAAACAAGAAAAGACCTGAGCAACATAAAACTGAAACAACAGCCAACAACCACTGAAGAGAAACCCCCTGTCCCAGCAAGGCCTGTCTGGATTCCAAAAGTCGGGGATCTAGTCAGAGAGAAGATCGCGGTAAAGAAGGAATTTGGGCCTTATTACAGAAAAGCAGTTCCTGTCTTGTCTGTCAACGGGACAAGATCAGTAGTACTACCGCCCCTTGCTGGTAAAAAGGAGAACCAAGTTGTATCCATCGACCTGGTTAAACCACAATCATGTGGCCGATAACAAACAGTAGGCCAAGTGGACTCCCAAGAAGTAGCAGAACACCAATGTTTGCTACGAATACAGAGGCTCAAAATGGAAGACTGATCACATTTGGGAAATCTACAGTGAATCAACAAGGACTATGCAACAAAGCAATGGAACTTGAACCTCTTAAAACCCAAATTAAAACTTTTCATCAAGAAATAACAACCTATGATGATGTAACTGCAGACTTTGCTAATGAAACAAAGCAAAATCCAAAAGCAATTGGAACAATTGACAGAACAGCATCCGGCTACTTCATCAACTTCGATGATTCATCTGAAGACCTGAGTGAAGCAAAGAAACAGCCATCAACAAAAACTTTTAAAGACAAAGCTAAGGAACTTTTTCAACAGCTGAAAGAAACCTACCTGATCTCTCCATGGATTGAATTTTGGGTGGCCTTCGGTGCATTTATCCTCATTCTTTGGCTCATCCTAGTACTATGTTTGGGACATTTCATTGAGGGGAAATATGCTAAAATGGACACAGCAAGCCAGAAAATCAACTTGGTCCTTAAACCACACACATCTTCACACGTCGAGAAAAGAGAACTTTCTTCAGTAAACTTCACAGCCAATCCTATACCAGGCGGTGTAGCATGGGACAAAACTGATTATGAAATCTATGGTCCGGTTGAAATCCTGAAGTATCCACACCAATTCAAGATCTCATTGAGTGACTTTGTAAAACCAAGCTCATTTGCAGATGATTGGGACTTTGAAAGTATCAATGATATGATGTCTGATCTTGTTATGTCTGCTAAATTCACAGAACATGATTATTTGCAGGGTTCGTCTAATTATGATCAGATGTTCTGCTACAACCATTATGGTAACCATTATCTACATAAATCTGCTCAACCTAGAAATGTTTTAAATTATAACCAATGGGAACATTGTGCTACTCCTCCAAAAGATAGCTCAAAAACATTTTATGATAAATATTCATACTTTTCAGGGTTTAACACAAGTAATGCAGAAACATTTTATTTCAAATTGTAAATTAAGACAGGTATGAAGACCATGCTTACAAACACAAAATTGATATATTCCGATTCATTCTTTGAACAAATGAATACATTTGGGTTTGATTTCTGGAACAATAATATTGAAGCAAAAACTGTTTGGGATACAAGATATTGGCAAGTACAAGGTATAGAATCATTGTTTAGAGCCTGCATGATCCCAGAACAAATTATATTTTTGAACGACACTATTCAACAAACTACTTGTCTTGGCTTAGCCAAAATCAAAGATTTGAACAAACCGTCTATTCCAAAGCCAACAGTGAACAGTAATAGCTCTATAGATGTTGAGATAGACGTAAACCATATTTTAAACCAAAACAGAACAGATCCTGAATGGAAAAAATGGTTGATCTGGCCCACAGATACAAATAACTGTCAAGACAGATTCCTGAACAAAATACAGGGGTTCACATTGACTAGGCCAGACCCTAGATATTCCCAAAGACAACATCCAGGGATAGTAACCACCTACAGCGTGGGCAAGCTCTGCCTTCAATGGCTACAAACGTCCACACTGGCTGAAATTAAGCAACACCTAACTTTACTTACAGAAGGTGCTGACTTGCGTGATTTCATACTGGGACCACGCAAACAGCGTCAAAAACGTTTCATAGCGGCCTCTATATATGCAGCTTATAACGAAGTTTGGAAAGTAACTCAAATTGAGACAGCAGAAAAAATACGGGAAATTGACCGTATTAATTTGGAAAAATCACTTTCTGTGGTGGACAATGGGTTAATGACTCTGTCCTCCAGAATATATTCTCTGGACAGCATTGTGTCTTCAGCAATCGATATAATATCGCAAGACTTACTGATGTTACAACACGGTCAGTCCCAATTGCGTTCTATTGTACGGCTTGGCTGGACGTTACAAAATTTGCGTTCTGGCTATGTGCCTTGGCGTTTAATCAACACAACGTCATTATTTAATATCTTTAACCTCACTGATAAACAAATCAGTTTGGCACAGAAGGGTGCTGACTATACAATTCTGAGCATTGAAAAACTTGAGAGATTACCATTGACAATGTCAGAACGACCTGTCATTGAATGGATAATACATGGAATAATAAATATTCCGATAACTACTTTCCAGTTTCAATTCTGCCAAAAATATATACCGGCAGGCCAGTATGAAAGGTTGGGTAAAGGATACATTAAGTCAATATGGAACTTGCCCTATACACACGAATGTGTCAGCAATAAAGGCCAGAAAGTGTTTCTCAGTGGCGATAATTGTGCAAGATCACTGAGCGGTACACTTCTGTGTCAGGGTATTAGTTTGCACGGAGCCTGTGAAGGGACTTCAAATAACCTGGGTATCCTGGTATTTTTCCAGACTTTGTCCATTCCATTTTTGACGGACTTCCTCTCCTTTTAGGACTAATAGCGGGTATTCTATTTTTGATCCTGTTATTTCGCTATGGCAAACCATGTCACAGACAAAACACCTGCGACAAGGGAAGAAATGATCCTAGCCATTGGCTACCGGGACCGGGTAACTAAAATCCTTGGACTATCCCGGCTTATAGACCTGAACATGACTTGGTTTCTTTCATTTAGACCAATGTGGCAAAGTTGTGTTATGCCTGTATTAAGATGCTTGCTATGCGGCGAAGAATGCGTGTTGGACACCTGTCTGGCACTACAATCGGATGTGCCAATGGACGCAGATACCTTGTTGGGTCCGGTAACGGCTCATGCATTGTGCTGTCCCCAGCGGCTACCAATCCTGATGATGGCATTCGTGGAGTCTTCACCACTACGATTGAGGGGTAGTGAAGTACAAGATGAAAGCAGCATCGATCAGGTACGACCTTCAGTCAGCTATGCTGATCAAAACATCAATGGAGGCAATCATGCTCAAGCTCATGAATGCATGGTAACAACCTTTTCCGAATTAGTGGAACTTACGCAAGAAGCTGTTGACAGTTTTTTCAACAGTCTAAATGATATGATGTTTTCACCAGAACAGCAGGAATAACTTTGAGCAAATTGGCACTCGGAGTTCCCTACATGCTGAATTTGGCCTTCAACTTTTAAAGAAAAGCGATATGAAAAAAAATTCATAATTTTTTCAGACTGCAAGAACTTTTCCCCAATTCCAAAATATTTACGATTTTTGGGACACTTATCTTCTGCTTAAAGTAGACGTTATTCTTAGAGAACTAAATTTCTATTTTTAGGTAGTCACGAGACATTCGCTATGCTAACACTGTTATACATACATTTATGATTGTGATGAAATGGTCTCGCACTTTTTTTTTCTGTATTTAGAGCCATTTCATGTGTAATTTTCACGTTTATTGATGCTGAATTTAGAAATATGCGTTATATGTTTAGCATTATTAGACAGCTTGTGCATATAGTATACGTGACAGTATATGTGATTGTGTTTCATATATTCTATAACATCCAATTTCCGGAATGCATATAAATGTATTTTTGGGGTGGTACGGTATACACAAACGCTACTGATATTCACTATGCCTAGATTTGTAAATATGGACATAGTCTACGTGGAGTGGGTGTGATGTATTCCTATAGGTACTGTATCGATTCCCCTATTCCTGACCCTGGTCTGGTTAATAATTAACTAGCAGCCATCCAACGGTGCAAAAACCGTTATCTGATTAAGCCACACCACGGCACAGAAGCGCGTTATCTGATTAGGTCATAACACATGCCATCTAATTAGACAAGCGATATTCCTCCAGCCCCTGATAAGGCATACGGAGTTCTCAAAACAAATCAAACCTACAGCGACCTGGGAAATTCCCATAGCCATTATTTTGATTTCACCGAGAACTTCAGCAAAAGAATGTGCGAACGAGCCCGTTCATATGACATCCTTATTGACGTATATATGTCCATCCTTACGTCAATCTCGGCACCTTTCAGGTATAAATATTACCGACATTGCCTTAAGCAAACACATGCGGTGGTGACGAGATCGGAGCAGCGAGACGTGCTGAGGAGCCCAGCAGAGAGCGAAGCCCACAGACGCTGCCCCGCCTTCCTGACACGCTGAGAACGAGACGCTGCCTTTCTCCTGCCGAGAAATCCAGCTCCGGCGCTTCCAAGCAGCCCTCGCAGGCAGCTGGAATATCTTTTTTTTTTTTTTTTTTTTTTATTATTTTTTTATTGTTGCAGGAAACGGAAAGAAGCCAAACATAATACAAAGATACAATTTCCAGTCTCTTTAGAAAGCATAAAATTACATTGATTGTGATTAAAGAGAGAGAATAAAGGAGAGCAAAAAAAAGAAAAAGAGGGAGAAAAAAAAAAAATACAAAAAAAAGCGAGAAGAAAAAAATATGTATACAACCTCTAGGCGACCATAATAGTAAAGAGCAGAAATGTGGGCGATAATTGCATATAAGAAAAGGGAGCTTTTTCACAAAAGCAAGTAGTAGTGATTTTTTTAACGCCCACATACATCTTCAACAAAACCCATTTTTTATACTACAAAAAATTGTTTCCAAATCTTTTCCTTTCTAGCTAAAGTTTTTGGTCCTCTACATTTAGCGAGTGTAAGTTCCATAGTTCTGGTTTCCATAACCAATGCTACCCACTCGGCTACAGTTGGGGTGTTCTTAGAGATCCAAGCTCTTGCTATTATTAGTCTTGCACAAGCTAACAGGATTGTTATAAGATCTTGGTTGGAACAATTAGTCTCATAGATATCAAGTAAGACCAGCTGAGGGGATAAATCCGGTAACTTAATCTGGCTATCCTGGAGATGTTTTGTTATTCCATTCCAGTAACTAGAATATGCAGGACAGGAGTAGAGCATATGTTGTATATCAGCAGCATAGGTGTTACACTTCACACATTTCGTTTTATCAGATACTTGGTTCCCTTGGGCCCAAGCAGAGATTCTCTGCGGTGTGTAGTATAGTTCTGTGGTAGTCCTATACGATTGCAATCTTAAGCTAGAGGAGTGCACAACATCACTTAGGTGCGTTAAAGCTTTTCTAATCTGCTCTGAATTTATGTCCCGATTTAAACGGCGAGACCACTTAGTTGCAATTTTAGTAGTATTTTCGCATTTGTCTTTAGTTAGAAGTTGGTATCCCAACTTAATGAGTGACTTGGTTTTATCAGAATATATACCCTCTATAATTTCGGACTGAGTAGCTGCAGTTATTTTCATTTTATTAATAAAAAAGTCTCTCAGCTGGCGGTATCTATAATGCATATCGTTCGTTACGCCATTTAGTGTTTTCAAGGTTTCAAAGTCTAACATACCATTATTTCCAAATATATCGCCTAATGTGTTAATCCCACAGTTAATCCAGCGAGACCCAGTCCCATCCGAGAAAGTACCCGGAAGGCCCGGATTATCCCATAACCTAAGTTCAGTGTTGTAAAATGAAGTCTGACTGATGTACATGATTTTCTTCCAAATATTTATGGCATGTTTAGCAGTCTTAAATTTAACCCGCTTGTAATAGTTTGGGTCCTGTGTGCGAAGCAGAAATTGGTTTGAGTCCGTACCCAACAAATATTGATAAAAAAATAGGCAAGATTCTTTCTTTAATAAGCTCCGTATTCGAAAGAAAAAGGTTGCCAGAAAATATAGTTTAAAGTCCGGAAAAGCAAGTCCCCCCTTTGAAATTGGTAATGTCAAAAATTTTATGGCCCTGCGTGCCTTTTTATATCCCCAAATAAAACTGCTACAAACGGCGTCTAGTTTTTTAAAGAAACGTTGGTTCGGTTGAAGTGGTATAGCTCTAAACAGATAGAGTAGCTTGGGAAGTATTTTCATTTTGATCAAATTTAATCGGCCTAATAGACTAAGCGGGATTTTGTGCCATTTTTTAAGAGTTATGGTGGTTTCGTTTAGAAAAGTATCATAATTTGTTTCCAAGATTTTCCCTACTTTAGCCATTAGTTTAATACCTAAGTAGGTAGCTTCTCTGCAAGTGTCATAGATAAGAGTTTCCGGAGTATAGTTAGCTATAATTTGAGTTTTACTCACGTTCAATTTGTAACCCGAGACTAAGCCATATTTCTGTGCTTCGTTGATAATTTCTGGCATAGCTTTATTAATATCACTTGTATAAATGGCTATGTCGTCAGCAAAAGCCGTTAATTTCAGAGCAGTACCTCCATGAATCACTGGAATAATGTGGGCTTGATCGTTTAGTGCATTTAAAAAAGGTTCTAAAGAAAGAGCAAAAAGTAAAGGGGAGAGGGGACAACCTTGTCTTGTGCCTCTTGATATTTTAAAATGCGCTGATTCTTTATCTCCATAGCTAATCAACGCCAAAGGATCATCATAAAGGGACATAACCCAATCCAAATAAGAACCGGAAAGCCCCAATTTCTTTAATACTTCCCACAGATATTCCCACCCCACTCGGTCGAAAGCCTTTTCTGCGTCTAACATAATCATACCGAGCGGGGTGTGTGTAACTTCGGCTACATCAAAGGCAATTATTGAAGTATTAACGTGTGTAGTAGTATCCCTTCCCATAACAAAACCATGCTGTTGTAAGTTAACAATAGAGGGCATACTAGGGGCAAGCCGATTTGCAAGTATCTTAGAAAAGATTTTAACATCTATGTTAAGTAAAGAAATCGGTCGATAAGACCCACATTCTTTTTCCGGTTTCCCTTTTTTCAAAAAAAAAATTTTTTTCGCTATTTTCCATGAAGGAGGTGCTTGTTTGGAGACACTAATTGAATTTATCACTTTCTGTAGTAGGGGTACTAATTCTTGAGCACAAAGTTTATAAAGTTCTCCTGGTAGACAGTCTTTTCCAACCGCTTTCCCTAAGGGTAAACTATCTATGGCCCGTTTTATTTCGTCTAATGTTATTACCGAATTGAGTTGCTGAACTGTTTCACAATTTAGTTTTTGAGATGCGGTTAAGTATTTATCTAGATATTGCGTTATATTTAATTTTACGGGTACTGTCTCTGGTGTGTACAATTGTTGATAAAATTTAGCAAACTGGCTTAGTATTTGATCAGTTCTGTGGGGGGGCGGATTTCCGGGGGAGTCAAGATGGCGGGCTGACCTCGCCGAGTGAAGGACGCTACATGATGCTGCTCTGCCAAGGACTTGTTTGAGCAGCGAAAGCGGAGAAAACGGATAAAAACGGATTCAAGGATTCATATTTAATCTTCGCTGAAAACCAATAAAGGATCTACCCCGGATTTAATGCGAGGGAGAAAACACTCCCCAAAACGCCACAATTAGATCGTATGCACAGTGTTCTATTCTTTGCTACAATCCGATGTTACCTCGGTCTCTGCCGGCTTCATTTGTCATTATCACGGCTCAATGCTACGGGCTCTGCTTTATTTTCGTAGCGGGAGCTCCTCCCGCGTTTGGTTGTACGCGGCGGCTCGCCCGATCAGTACGCCAGGAGGCGGCAACACAAGCTCACCTCAGCTGATTGCTCACCTGTTTCGGGAAGCAATTTTCACAGGAGCAGGAGCACAGAGGAAGCCACGGAGAGCGGAGGTGGAGGCGTCAGGGAAATCGATGTCCGCTCGGCAGACAAGGACCACACGGAGCAAGAAGACCGCCCCGGCTGGAAGACACCTAAACGCAAGTACAATGGCTGCAATTACTGGGTTTGCTGGGGCGGCAGCTGTGGGGGTGTCCGGTAGCAGCAAAGAGGCTCAACCGGCTCAGGATACTAACTGTGTGGACAAAAGTGGGGGGTCGAAAGCAAAAGTGAAGAGTAGCAAACCGGCTGGTGTGACGGAGGAGAAGATACACGGGGAAGGGAAAAACACTCCTGTCAGCAGTGATTGTATTGAGCTGGACCCGGATTTAGAGCAATTGACTGCGCTTAAGATTAAAAAATTGAAAAAAACGGACAAAAAGGATAAAAAGGAAGAGGAAATAAAAAACACTAGGTCAAATTTAGCCGAGGCGGGAACTGAGGCGGGAACTCCAGATACAGATACAGACAAAGAGCCCTCTGTAATTACTATCTCTTGTTCCGACCTGCTAAGTACTGCATTGGAGACCCAGGTAGCGAGCAGAGTGACTATACTTAGTGGTGGAGTCTCGACCATGCAAAGTGCAGAAGCGTTAGAAGATTCAGAGGGGACAAAAACTACGGGTCAACTCCATGAAAATCAAAAAAAAAGGGTGGAGGAGTCTATTTCTGGTACCAGTTGTGTCAATACTGACCTAATTGAAATAATGGAGAAGGGAAACGGCTTAACGCAGGAAAACTTGGCTGCAGCCGATGAAGACTCAAACTTAGAGTATGAAGAGTTGACAGAAGACGAGGGTATTGATGATGCACTCAAAACTCTAGCAAGTAGGAAAACTACCGTCAAGAAAATCAAGATGAAAGTTAGAACCAAGTCAAAAAATGCCCTACTTAAGACAGTCAATAAGGAAGTCCTTGGAAATAAGAAAAGCCGTATAATTGACGACAGCCCTCTGAGAAGATGGATCGAAGCGAAGGGAGGGGTCAAGACCATGGCTCTAAGATTGTCCGGTGCTAGCCCTGAAGAGGGGCATAATACCCAGGGGGCTTGTAAAAATAATTCTATAGAAATTACTGGCAAGCATATCCGAGATGGTGCCTCTATTAACCAAGCGACTCCGCAACATTCGGCCTCAGCTATGACTGATACAGAGCCTGCATCTGGGGTACCCTCAATACTCCCCTCGTCTACTCAAATCGACAACGCTGTTGCTATTCCTACCGTACACAATAATGAGACGAATGAGTTTGGAGACCAAGATTCTGATGATGTTACCCCTGCTCCTGAACAACCGAAAGAAAAGAAGGAGTCTATATTGTCAAGACTGGAAAAAACACAGACCCCGATCATAGAAACCTTTAATGAAAATAGAGGCATTAGCCTTGGAGATAACGAAATAGAGCTGAGATCAGATGACTCTGTTAACAATATCCAAGACACACCAACAGGACCGACAAGTTTTCACCCAATGGTCCTACAGGTATTCCCTAACTCCACTAAGTCCACTAAACCTTCCAATCCTCCTAATACTTCTATGGTTCCAGATCCAACAACGACGTTCATGGAATCAATCATGCAGACTCTCCTAGAGCAAAGAGCGGAGATCCAACAACAATATCTGCAACTTAGAGAGGACAATACTAAGATGCAAGAAACAATGAGTATCATCTGCCAAGGCCTAGGAGGAGCGACTAAAGAGATCGAAGACATCAAACAACGTATTGTAGAAGTGGAATGTGATGTTAACAAGACCTCTGCAACTCTAAAACAGAATACATCAAGAGTCTCTAAGCTAGAAGCTAGAAGCTAAAGTGGAGGACCTGGAAACCGTGCGCGAAGGCAAAATCTCAGATTGTTTGGTATACCAGAAGGAATGGAGGGGTCGGATCCTAGGACATTTGTGGTGAAATTGTTTCAAAGATCCTTTTCTGATCTCGCGGATTGGGACTGGGACTCACAGCTGCAGAGAGTCCATAGACTGCCCTTAATACAAAAAAATACTAACACTAAATTTCCTCGACCGCTCCTGATTTATTTTGGTAACTTCCTCTTGCGGCAAGCGGTATCATTGAAAGCTAGGCCGAATAATCCTGTAACTGTTGACAATTTAACTTTCTTTGTGAAGTCGGATCTTAGTAAGGGTACCATGGACAAACGCTGGGGGCTTAGGAAGTTGATAGATCCTTTCAAAAATTTGGGTTGCATGGCCTATCTCCAAGAGCCTGCTCGCCTAAAGGTCATACGTAATGGCCATGTGTTTTTTTTCACAGATTTAGAAGATGCGGAACAAGCCCTGGAAAAATTTTCTAGGGAAAAACAGAATGATAACTAAATAGAATAAATAGCTTTATATAGGCTAAGATTGCTACAGACTATGAGTCAATAAGGAGTAATTTAAATTGTGGTATGAGCAGTTTATCATGTTAGCCTTTTTCACTCTGCTGCCTCTTCAGCGGCAGCACTAGATAGAGGGGTGCTCCCCCCTAAGGGACGGGTGGGGGCGAGGGCCAGGCTGGGGCCCTTGCGGGGGAGGGTCTGACCTTGTAGGTCAGGGGTGGGAAAAAAACGTGGGTAAAAAATGGGTTGCAGGATTCGATTGTTTTTTTAAATTCAGTAAAGAAAACTTTATTTACACGAAAAGGGCAGAGATAGTTGGGAGAAATTTGTACCTGATTACTATCACGATATTACAATGTCTAAACTAAGAATACTAAGTTGGAACGTGGACGGCTTAAACAGTAAAAACAATAGAAATCTAGTCAAGGAGGAGATTAAGATGTATAATCCGAATATAGTTTTGTTATCAGAGACACATGTTAAATATCAGGATCGCAAGCTGCTTTTACAATTGAACTATGATTTGGTGGTATGCTCTACTTTAGATGAGACTATAAGAGGGGTAGCTATTCTAAAACAACGAGGGGCTCGATTTGAAACAACTAAAACTGCCTCAGATGTTCGGGGGAGGTGGGCAATTGCGCAGATGCAACGTGATAATTTTAAAATAGTACTATGTGTAATATATGGACCAAATATCGATGACCCAAGAGTTTTTGAAGAATTGAGTTTAGAACTATTGGAATGGGAAGGAGAATTGGTAATAGCAGGTGATTTTAATTGCACTATTGACTATAAAATAGACTCCACCGGGCAAAGTAAACTCAAAAGAATGTGTAAAGTTAGAACAGCAATCCTAGAATTAGCCAGATTGAATAATGTCAGCGACATATGGAGAACAAAATATCCTCTTCAGGCAGGCTATACTTACTATTCGGTACCACACAGATCCTGTTCAAGAATAGATATGATTTGGGCTTCTGAACAAATATTAGATAATTGTGTGATTGACATTTGCCCTAAAGTTACTTCCGACCACAATCCCTTATTACTTGAAGTTATGCTTAAAGATCAAACTAATGAAACACGAAAATTCACCTTCCCGAGACATTTATTAACTGATACAAGATTTTCTTCCCTACTTAAGCATCATATTCAAGAGTTCATCTCTTTTAATATTAACACGGCCAATATAAACATGGTATGGGACTCATGTAAGTGTAGTATTAGAGGCTTCACCCAGCAATATATATTTAGGCAAAATACTGAGAATCGCCAAAGGAAGAAACAAATAATTCACGAGATACGAAATATGGAAATATGCCTGGCAGAGGCAACAAGATATGCAAAGAATAACATTGAAGCTATTAGGCTAAAATTGGCGAAATTACAAGCCGGCTTAATAAAAACATTGAGAGAAAGATATACTTTACAACTACAAAAGTATAAATTTGAACAATATGAAGGTGGTGATCGTATTGGGAAATTACTGGCCTTTAAAACCGCGGATAGGAAAGCTAAAACAAAAATCAAAGAAATAGTAGGGAATGATTCTAATACATATGGCAGCTGGAATATCAAGACCTGGGATAAGAGATACCAGCCCTCCATCATTCTAGATCTCAGGTACAGAACTGAATAACCCCTTGCAGAGAATTCTCGAGTCAGTCCCTTGGCAAAACAAACTTAACTTAAACTGCTATTTATCTACTCCCGCCCACGTATTAGGCTTAGGTCAGGTACATTGGGGTAGGCGTGGTTAGAAGCACCAGTTGAGTATGATTAGTCAAATGTATATATGTATGTATCTATTTTATCCATTTTAAAGTATCATATGGCTCGGAAACCATATCAATGCTTTTACAGTATTATTTTATAATTCTGTCTCTACTGTATGCACTTTACTTAACTACAAGTATTGCAATAATAGCGATTCATTTCTCTTGTATGAGAAAAGAGACTGATCAATAAATAACATCATTTAGTGAACCACGCCCATCTCTTATTTCTCTACAAACTGGTGAAACTAAGAATGCACGTACTGACTGAGTAAAATAAGTTGTCTATTGTTTTCACACGACTCTAGAGATACACTCTTGATTAGGGGAGAGCAAAGTTGTCATGTTCTATGGTTGTCAGAAACTAAATCCCTTCTTGTCTATCCAGGGAGGTTAAAATCCTCCTTGCCTATTCGAGAAAGTTTCTAGTGAACTCTGAGCTAGCTGGCAAACACAAAACTTTAAGTCTAATATCGTCGGTAGAAGACCTAGTTAACCTCTGCCCTAGGTCTATACTTTTGAAGATATTATTCCAATGCGCAGAGCCTATTGGGATAATAGGAACTACACTACACGACAGAAGGTATTTTGGGGCTTTAGCAGATTTCATTTTATGCATAAAGCATAATGCTTTGAATTTGATTCGGTTTTCAACCTTCAGCCAGTGAAGGTCCCGAAGATATTGAGTAGTAGGGGTATATGCTGCATATTAGTCTGGTCGGTGAATTTTGAATTATCTGTAGTTTACGGGTGGTTGCTTTATTTGAGCCTAAATATAGGATATTCCCGTAGTCAATCCTTGAAGTAATCAAGGCATTGACCACGGTTTTCCTTGTTGGCTCAGGCAACATCCAGCATATCTTTTTCAACCATTTTAAAATGGCAAAGCACGTAGTTGCGTTTTTTTCAGCTTGTTTGTGCATCTTAAGAGAGTCATCAATGATGACACCTAGATTACGCGTTTGTGGTACTGGGACAGGGAGCCTGCCCACCTCATTTGGCCAATGTTGAGGGCCCCACAGGTTTTTGTTTTTACCTAAGATGATAACTTCCATTTTTTCCCCATTTAGTTGGAGAAAGTTGTCCTGCATCCAGCCAGCTATTTTTACTAATCCGCGTTTGAGAGTGGACGGGGCATCTATATTCTCAGATGTAAGGGAGAAAATTAACTGTGAGTCATCCGCGTATGAATACATTGAGAGACCCGCTTCTTCTTCTACCTTAGCCAAAGGGCTCATATACAAATTAAATAATAGGGGACTTAGTATAGAGCCCTGAGGTACACCATGTTCAAAAACATGAGTGTCTGAGCATGCTGTATGAGAGAAGACCTGAAACGTCCTTCCAGTTAGGAAGGAGATGAGCCACTCTAGTGCTGAACCACAAATACCAAGAGAGCGAAGCGTGTTAATTAAAACAATGTGTGATACAGAATCAAAGGCGGCACTTAAATCTAGCAATATAAGGGCCACCGTCTCTCCTTTGTCCAAAAGGCCCCGGATGTTTTCCGTGACTCCTAATAGCGTGGTTTCCGTCGAGAAGCCCGCTCTAAACCCAGATTGACAAGGGGGTAGTAAATCTTGGGTGGTAACAAATTCAGTTAAGGTTTGATTCACATGTTTTTCTAGAATCTTGGAAAAGATGGGTAATAGAGAGATGGGCCGGAAGTTGGAGGGCTGATTAGGATCCGTTCCAGCCTTCTTTAGAAAAGGGTTAATCATGGCATGTTTCCAATCAGAAGGTACAGTGTTTTCTTGTAAAGAGGTGTTAAGTAGATTTGTGATGATGTCGAGTAAATGTGGGCCAAGTTTTTTAAGTATCGTGCAAGGTAGAGGATCTTTTGGTGACCCCGATTTGATGGTACTAAGCAGTTTAATTAGAGTCTCAGTATTTAGTCTAGGCCAGCTGTCCAAGATGCTTCCTGGATTCTGAGACACATCTATGTCGAATCTGCTGGTAGTATTATGAGCAGAGGGACACAGAAGTGTTGTGTCAGGGGGGACACCACTACTCTGGGCTCCTGTAATTCCTTGATAGATTTTGTCCACCTTTTGTATGAAAAAGGACGCTAAAGCTTCACATTGTAATTTGTTTAGGTCTGGAGGCATGGCTATGGTTTTAGATCTTGCAAGTTCTTTTACCAACTTAAATAAGCTTTGGGAGCGATTTAGGGCATCCGCAATAGTGGAGCGTACATAATCTGCTCGTGCCTTTTTACAGAGGGTCTGATATTTATTTAATCTACTTTTGTACTCTTTTTTTCACGAATTTCGTTGCGCGCACTGCATCGCATTTTGTGATGCAGTGTACTCAACGAAATTCGTTTTATTGATTTAAATGTTTACTTACCTGTAAAACTCCGTAATCCATACATTACTACCCCCTACCCTGCCCCTCCCCCTCCCCACGTCACCGCCCTGCATTTCCTCCAACTGCCGGCCGTGGCTGGCGTGAGACCCCTGGCTCTAAAGGCCTGATGGCTGGGTATTATGCAGCATTTAAGGAAACATTGGCCCCACAACTGTTGGTGCTCTGTCAGAAGTCTTTGGGAAAAGGTAACCGTCCAATAAATATTGGATCAGTATTTCTTAAATGTACATTGAGTAATCGAGAATACATTTTATCATTTCATAAGAGATTTGTTTTCAAAGACTTATTCAAGTAAAGTAAAACGATAATATGCCTCGAGTGTATTTGTTTAATACTTTGTTTAATTTTAAGAATTTGATAGGTTTCAGCTTATAATGATATTTTATAGAATTGTTTTATAAATATAAAGTGTTACTGTTTATTTTATTTAGTGTTATAAAATTAACTATTAAATGTAATTACTTAATTGTTATTCAGACGTGTTTTTGTGAAGATTTCTTCATGATTTGTCTTCATTACAAAAGAAAAAGAGCTGCGCTCTCCTTTGGGGTATCGAGGTAACCTATTGCAATAAAACGTGTATAAGACAGAAGGAATTGCATCAGTGCAAAGAAAAAGGGCTGGCTGCATTATCCAGCATAAATACTCCATGGAATTCGCACGTGTAGAAGTGTAATTTTGATCCCATCTGGAGATAATGTATGAGTGCATCATACTTACGCATAGTCAGCACTCAAATATATTCTGTTGTGACTAATGTACTAAAAGAGGTAGATTGATTACACTAAAGGGGGTTTTGTTTGAAATGTGTATTTAAAATGTGATTAATAACATTAGATGACAATTTACGTATTAATGTGGCAGTAGGAAATAACATATTTTCAAGTAGCTAATTAGGATGTATACAACTAATATTTAACATTGATACATGTACTTTGAATTTAATTGTGTGCAAATGCATTTATACTGAGACATTTATAATTCATTGCATTTATTTGTATCTTGAGAAGTTGCATTCATTTTAGAGGGGTGCACATATTCTGTAATCCTGTGGACTTGTTAGTTTAGCAAACTAGGCCTCAATAATATATTTGTTCAGTTGCTGCTCACATTATGATTTGAAATTCACATTTAACCTTCATGCATGGACTGTATGCTGCGGAGTCATTTCTACTGCAGGTGTGGATAAGCCTCATTATTTAGAATAAAGAACTTTTGTTAAAAGCATGAGAAAGAAGAGTCGGCCAAGTAATCGTGGTAACATGCGAGGAGATGAGTTCATTTGTGAAAGGAATGGCCAAGGACGAGAAGAAATAAGGTGCTATAAGTATGAGAAGGGGAGCTGAAGTATCCAGTTGTACCAGAAATGATATGATATGATCGGTGATTTATAATACGCACAGCTACTCCCAAGAGTGTCCTGGCGCAAACATAAAGAGGTCGGGCAGGTGGAGGTTAGTATTGCACAAAAAGCCAAGTTTTAGGTTTCTTTCTGACCAGCAATAAGTGATCAGCTGAGCGTAGCTCCATCAAGAGCTGGTTTCATGCAGAGGCGCCCAGGAAAGCTAGTGATCAGCCTCCAGACCTTTGGCGCTGGTACTTTGGGACCACGGTTCGCAGTTTATTTGTGGAGCGTAAAAGTCTAGCTGGGTTGTAAAAGCTAAATCTAGCTCTGAGGTAATCAGGGCCGTTTGATACAAAGCGCCATGTATCAGTGTCAGAACCTTAAATGTAATCCTCTCCCTAATGGGCTACCAGTGAAGTCCCCACAAATAACAACTAATGTGTTGTCATTTTGGAATATTCACCAGAAGGTGATCTGATGCATTCTGGAACAACTGCAATTTGTACATAAGATATTCCGGTATGACGAAATAATGAGTATTAGCATAGCCCATGCTTGATGTATTCAGAGCCTGTATAACAGTTTTCATGGCTGAGAAAAAGAGTAGGGGCAGAAATTTCTTTAGTGACTTCAAGATTCCAAAACATATCCCCAGAAACTTTTTGAACTGCAAACAAATGGAAAGTTTATTGTCAAAGGTTAGCCCCAAATTTTTGACTGATTCCTTTTGAGGACCAAGTGGGGAGACATCATCTGGCTACATGGTTGACTCAAAGTCAGGTGAAAAACTCCCAAAAAAGAGAATTTCTGTCTTATCTTCATTGCATTTAAGCTGAGATTTTGCCGCCAGTAAAAAACTGCGGTGAGGCAGCTCTTAATCAGGGTGCCATTGGGCTCCGAACCCTTGCTCCAGGAGAAAAGCAGTTGAATGTTGTCTGCATGAAACAACACATTCGCTCCCAGTAATTCTGCAAGAAAAGCTAAGAGTGTAAGGCATATGTTAACAAGTGTTGGACTCAGGGCCGAGCCTTGAGGGACACCTGTGTACACTTTCCCGGGGCTGGCCATACAAGGCGGAATCCAAACTTGGTGGCTTCTATTGGCCAAAAATGATGCTAGCAAGTCCAGAGCAAGCCCTGTCACTCACACATCCTGGAGGTGCTCTAGCAGTCGTGAGTGGGGTACGGTATTGAATGCAGCTGATAGATCCAGCATATTCAATACCGCTGTTCCTCCCCTGTCCAGGGTTCCTTTGATGTATTCTGATACTTATTAACTTGCTTCTCCATTATTTTGGAGAGGGCTGGAAGCAAGGAGATCAGTCTATAGTTCGCCAGGATGTCCGAGTCTGCCATTGTATTTTTAATAAGTGGGAGGACCCTTGCCTGTTTCCAACTTAAAGGAACGGAGACTGATCTTAATGAGGTATTAATAGACTAATTTACCACTGGATTATTATCTCTACCCCCGAAGCCAAAAATGTTGGGGGACATGGGTCATCTAGAGAGCCAGAATTAATGGTCTTGAGGGCCCTCAGCAAGCAATCAAACTGAATGGACTCTAAGCCATCAAGGTTGGTCCTTGCTGTTGGAGTCTTCTTTTCCAGCTGTAAGATTTCAGCATCAACCTCAGGAAGCCTTCCCCTAGCTAGGATGGCTTGAATGCTTTCAATTTTATTAGTGAAGAAGTTTCCCAAGCTTTCACACCAGTCTATCGAGGATATCTTCGTACACGTGCAGGGCGCTGGGGACATAAAGCTTTTGAGAATAGAGAAGATCTCTAGAACTATTTCCTGCCTTTCCTATGCGCTCCTCAAAGTAAATTTGCTTTGCTTTGGTTATAGCCGCATAGTAAGTCTTTTGTGCCTGCTTAAGGGTCTCTTTGACTGCAAGATTATAGTCCTTTCTTCATTTCCACTTTAATGACTTACAATGTTTTTTCTCTGATGCAACGGCAGCTGTAAACCATGGACTAGAAGGTGTGCTTCGATGTATCTTGCTCCGAAGGGCCAAATCTTCTGTGGCCCTTCTGATCCAGCTATCATATTTAGCACGGTCATCATTCATAATGCCAGATAGTACAGGAGGGTATTGCTTTAACACCCTCAGGAATTCCTGAGGATCTTCTTTATTAAAAGCTTTCCCATTGCGGATCAGACCATTCTGTGGAATGTCCTTTATTACTTGTAGTTGCCATGAAAATCTAATTTAAAAATGTTCCGACCAGGACAGAGGTGGCAGATCCTGCATCTGAATTGGCATGCTGGAATAAACTTGGTCCAGCGTATGGCCACCTTAATGAGTCGGTTTTATCCCATACATGAAAAGGTTAAGCTTATTCATGTCTCTTCAAAGGCCAGTGTGTCTGCGCAGGCAGTTTTATCTAGATGTATGTTGATGTCACCCAAAAGCATATAGTATATTTAAAGGCTGAGTGGGCAATAGAGTGATCCAAAGACTTCAGAAAAGCTCCAGCAGGACCCGGTGGCCTGCACACTAGACCTCCGGCTACTCCTTGTTGGTGAGAGATCGGGATGCAAAAATTCAGGGCTTTTTTTCCCGCCAAATCCTTGGCCCCATGTCTTGGAGAGCCCAATGTTCAATAAGAATGATTGCTAAACCTCCTCCCCTGCCTTCTGGTCTATCTTTTAAAAAAAATGTACAACCCCTCGGAACAGCATTAGTAATGGTATGATTTGATCCCTCTAATAGACAGGTTTCTGTAATGCACAGAAAATCCAGGCATCGTTCCTCTGAGAAGTCATATATGTTGTAAGCACGTTTTTGCACAAAGCGTGCAATTATCAATTCAGCACACACTGTGGAAGAGCCTTTTCTAGGGATCTTTAAAGATTTTAGCGCACGAGCGGAGTGTGTTTAACAATTTCGGTGTCCTCCATAAAACAGAAAGGACAACATGCCTGTTATGCCCAAAGAAGGTCATAGGTCCTGATAGGCATTTAGTCGATGTCGCAAGAACAAGAGAGTCTCTCTGGTGTAGCTAATGTGCATCTTACCATCTTTACACTCACAGGCAGCATGGCTGGTGCTGGCCGCTTTTGGGACGCTGATGGGTGAAGATTGGTTTGCCATCGGCGCGCCAGCAGTGCGTCCGCTGCGCACATCCACTGCACGTCAGCGCAGCATGACTGCCTTTAAACATAGAGCCCCGGTAACACGAGAGCACGCACAACCAAAAAAATGGCACCTCTAATTGTCTAACCGGAAGGCTCTTACTTTCTCACTTTCTGTATAACCAGACTTCCCATCCTAGAGCCCAATAGAGGAAGCAGGTGTGCACAATTCTTTAAAAAAAAATAGTAATGTAAAAGTTTAAAAACAGCAAACTAATTGATGTGAAACAGAAGTCAGTGAAAAAAGTGCAGGGTGCATTTGTCCAATAAAAGAAGCGCTATGCTAAACACGGCCGACCTCCTGAGATATGGAAATTTCCCAAGGAGGAGCCATGTGAGTCTACTGCAGATGTTATTATGTGCAGTGTTTTAGTTAGGGGGAGAGTCCTTTTTGGGTTTGCTTAGAGAGCAGACGTATGCTACTGCTTAAGTGGCTTTATGGTAATCTACCTATCATCGGAGTGTTTCTACCGAAGACTGTTGGCTGACACCTTCCTTTTTCCTTATTTGATTTGTCTTTGCTCAAATGCTTTTAATTTAGGGTTGCCCTTATTAAGGTAGTGTAGGGAAAGTTAGATTACTCATGCTCATTAAAGAGAAACATCTAATGCAATTTAACCTTAATTTCTTCTTTATTATCACATGTCATTGTCTTAGTTATTTGATTTGTACTATAAAGGGTACATCTTAAGGAGATTTCGACTTATTCTGATCTTTTTGTACTTTCATATGATTCTATTGAGAATGAGCTACATTGACTTGTTTCTGAACTTATACTTAAACCTACTGAGCTCAAATCAATGAGTTGGGTGGATTAATGTGTAGCCACATTGGTTGCACTGTGTTGAAATGACAACAGTTATTTTATTTTTTTCACCTCTCACTCTATTAGAAAGACCTATCCTCTCTGGGAAGAAATTGTGTGAATGGGCCTGGACTTTACCTCATGCAACCAACACAAAGAAGAGAACAGATCATTCATGCATTTTCCATTATTTCTGTAGCACTGAGGCATCCTGGGTATTGGTTCATAGTCCATTAATACTATAATAAACGTCAGCAGAAAGTAAAATCAAAGCCTCACAGAGGCAGCAAGTCCCAAGAGATATCTTGAACTCTTGGAAATGGCCTCCGGTTTGTAAGGATAGAGAAAGCGTGCCCAAAATTGAAATGTTTGAACAAAGAATGATCTGCCACTGTTTGAGGCTCAGAGGTTGTATGACAGAGTATAATACACAGCCAGCCTAAAGCTTCTGGCGATTTTGTATATTTACAGCAATCTAGAAATATTGGATGGAACTTGACAATAAGGGATTTGTGGTCAGATGTACGAATAACTGGTCACAAAATACTGGTTACAAATTGCGATCAGTATATTTGCAACCATTAAAGAATATTGCGAAACAATTTATGCTCTAACAGCTTAGTTTGTAAAATTTCGAATCACAGTTGGTCACTTTCTGACCTACCGCATCAATATTAATGAGGTAGGTCACAAATTGCAACTTACTACTATTGGAGACCATCACAAGGACGGTGGTCTGCCATGTTAAGCACATAAAACAAACTTTTTTCTAAACAAATGCAGCCCATTTTAAATGGAATGGTGCTGTGTTTAAAATCAAACATTTTTTTGTTTGCTTGACAGTTGACAGTGGTCCTGAGGATCACTGCCTATCCCTAACAAACCGTTTTAATTCACAATAGGGAGCTGTATAGGCGGGATTTTTCACTTTACCAAATGGATTACCACCTCTTTTCAGTAACTTTTAATTGTTTTGTAACTGAATTTTGGTATCCTTCCACAATATCATTTTAGAAGTCATAGGTCAGTGTTAAAATTACCGGGACGCCGATAAAAAAGGAAACCCGAATGTGAAAAAAGTGGCGATGGGCCCAAGAGTGATAAAAATATCAGCAATAAGCAGTGCCAGGCTTGCCTTTCCCACGTCAGGTGGACACAATCACCATAAAAGCTGCAAAAAATAAACAATTAAAATTTTTAAAAAAAACACAAAACCCAAACTACTGATAAGCACCATGGAGGAAGCTGGAGCAACTACAGAGACCAACCAGAACCCCACAACCCCCCCCCGGAGGACCAGCCAGCGACCTTGGGAAAGGAGAAGGGAAAGGAGAAGAAGAGGAAACCGTGATTCAGTCCACAGGAAAACAAGATCATGATTAAGGAGGTGATAGAACACCACCAAAAACTATTCATCACCTCCACTGTGTCATTGGCAACTAAAAATGCAACATGGCATTCCATCTTGGCCAAGGTGAATGCAGTCGGAGTGAAGTGCCAAGAAGCGCTGGAATGATGTGAAGCGCAAAACCAAGCTGAAACTCGCTAGCAACTGGAAAACAGCAATGCTGTGAGTACAGCGCCACAGCAGGAGCTGGATGAGATGGAGGAAATGGTGTTCACAGTCATCAGTGCGGAGACGGTGGCAGGAGTTGGGGATCGGACACTGCTCAACATGACCTGACCCAATAGCAACAGGGTGAGTAACGACCAGGCACTGGGGGGACGGGGGAGATGGGCACAATGGCACACATGCACAATTAAGTAGAGCACAGGGCACACCCACAATGACTCTAAATCATGTCCCTGATAACCTTGGCATACTGCAGCACACATAGAAACAGCAAGTAGGCCTCCGTCGACAATGTGCCCAGAAGGGGCCCTCCCCACACGCCACTAATCTCACAACAAACCCATGCACATGTGCTGAATCCAGCAAAGCTGCGGGTCCATTAGCCACAGTGACAATGCAAGTGACACTGCATGATGATTAGCTTGTGGATTAGGATGTGGACCACATCCGGAAAGGGGCAGGTCACACTCTGACACATCCACGGGCACAAACAACCCCTGACGTCATCCCCCTTACGTCCATGTTACTCATGTTGTGGGACTTGAGTCACAGGGTGCAACTCTGCATCAGGGTGTTCATATTTGACCCCATATGACACCCAAAATGTCATATTTGACCCCAAAAGACACCCTGTTGTCTTTTTTGAACACCAATGACACCTTTCATGTAATGTTTTTGTGCACATGTGATACGCTGATGAGTGGGACTATGTACTACATTTGACACCCTGAAATGGCATTTCGAATATGTGGCACCCTAAACAGCCTCTCTGTACAGAGGTGACATACTCACCATCTATTTGCTATTCATGAGATTGTTAGCACTTAATGTTGCACTTACACTTGTCAGAGGGAGGTGCTAATGCAGAGGACTGACATGCACACAGGGAATGTGTGTTGCAATGAATTTATTATTCATGTGGTTATTTTGTACTGTTCCATGTTTGCTAAGGACAGTCACAATGTGACGTGCTCATGTGAGGAAATTGTTAATGATTGTGTTCCTTCGGGCTATTCCTGCTGCAGCTGCAGTGGGGTGTCGTCCACCTGCCTCATCTTCCTCATCATCATCCGGTGCATCTGACACTTAGATCCATGAGGCATTAGTGCGTACACATATGTTGTGCAATACATAGCATGCAATCATCATCATGCACGCTATTTCTGGGCTATACAAGAGTCTGCCACCTGTGATGTCCAGGCACCTGAAACGTGACTTTAGCACACCAAATGTGCACTCAACAATGCACCTGGTGCATTTGTGGGCCACATTGTACTGCCTCTGGGCCGGGGGGTTCGGGGCTCGGAGAGGTGTCATCATCCACAGGCAGTGTGCATATCCTTGATCACCTGTGAGAGGTAAGTAAGATTAGTGTAAATTGGTGGTTCTGCATGCTATGTTGGCAGACTTACAAGTTTTGTGGTTTGTGATTTGTGCGACTTTGCGATTAGTGTTAGCCATGTATTGCTTCTGGGAAACGTGCAGGATCAATGTGCATTATGTAACCTCACAGCTGCTCCTCCCTCCTCCCGAGCCAATTGACTTGTGCACGCTGTGGGGTTGTATCACTTGCACTCCTACGGCACACCATTGTCATGCCTGTCTGCGCATGTCCGCAAGCCTGACAAAAACATTGTAATGTTGGCCGTTGAAGGTGGGCGGCCACGCGTGCGTAGGCTTATGGTAAGGATAGCACGGACACACATGTAGAGTTCAGGCCTGGCTGAACTTGCGCTGCGATTGAGGCTAGACCTTCGGCTTATGCTGCGTCAATGAAGATACACACACAACAGCTGGCATGTATGAGCCAAGACCCTGAGCGATCTTGCTCTCCTTTATTTATCCATTCGGGCGAGCCCACCCTCCAGGTGCATGCTACATTGCAACATTGTCGATTAAGGGTCGGGTGGCGCCGACACTACAACAGAGACACACCCATAGTTACTTTTGTGGCCAGCCCGGAACTGTACCACTCCCAGAGCCTAGAACTGTATCACACCCAGAGCCCCATGCCATTTCTTCAAACTCCTCACACACCTACGTGTGGGCCTCTGCCACGCATGCAGGGATGTCGTGCGCTTTGAAGTACGTCTCCAGACTTTCTACCCAGGCTTTCCAGCAGCCTGCCTGGGACGGGGGTGGCCCTGTGACTGTGAAGGGCTCCAGTAGCGTTACCGAGGACATGCTGTAGGCTGCTGGAGGCCGACTTTTGGGGTAGCCCCACGGGACGACGACTTGTGGTGCACTGAAGTAGGCCTACCTGAAGAGCTGAGCGGGTGTGCAGCCTGCGATGATGCCGTAGGCCTGGAGGCTGGATAGTGACTTGTGGTGCACAAAGGTAGTGGCACCTGAGGCACTGGGTCCGGCACGGGCCTACCGCAGTGCACTGAAATAGGCGCACCTGAAGAGCCGAGCGGGTATGCAGCCTGCAATGATGCAGTGGGCATCGAGGTCCAGACTGGAATGGATTTGTCTGAGACCTGCTGGACCATAGTGTAGGCCTGCGGGAGCAGTCAGCACACACAGAACTCTGCGGTGCCGCAGGGTGCGCTGGGGGCCTGTTGCGCGGAAGCCAGCGATCGGCTGAGGAGGCTGCCAAGCTAGCGGACCTCGGGCTTGAAAATTGCACGGCATGTGGTGGTCCCTCTTGGAAACACGCCGGTGGCAGCAGGTGAGCAGTGAGGCCTGGGTGCGCAGGGGAGGGCATTCACCACGGTGCGCCAAACGGGTCTGGGGACCAGCGGGCTGGGGTGCTGCAGCCCGCTGGATCACACAGGCACCACCGGTCACGGTGTTGTGTTCCTGTTTAGATACCCGTACATAGGTTTCCCGACTCATGTCCTTATATAGGCACAACTCACATTGTCCTTTTTTAGGCATAGAATCCCAGTCCTTATTTAGGCATTAGCCATGCTATCCAAATATAGGCATGGTCACCTACATCCGTCCATCCCACGTCACAACGAGTTCTTAGAAACCAAACCCTTAAGCCTTTGAGATTTTCCCTGCTTGGATTATTGATTTCTCCAAGAACTCATTTATTATGCATGAACTACTATTCCTTAGGGGTTCATTCATGACGTCTTTCTCTGCCCGACTTTACGTCAATGCTAACATTCCTTGCCACCTACCAGGTATAAATATACCTACTCTTACCAAGGCAAGCGACGGCTCGGCTACAAGAAACGGCTCGCCTATGCAATTTTGGAAGAAACCACAATTCCAGGAGAAGTTGTATCCCTGACTGACGCACTGACCAGGCGCTGTCCTCCCTGCTCGCAGAGAAATCCAGCTTCCAGTGTTCTGACTCCCTTCGCAGGGTTTTAGAGTTTGAGACCAGGGAAAGAGATTCCAACCTCTCTCATTCTAAGGTATGGAGACGACAAGAACCTAGAGGGACTCTTGGCATACAAAACGTAATACTAACTTAGTATTTACCATGCTACAGAAAACAGCACCTACTTCTTACCTCGTACTACACTTAGATCAGGTACACTGGGGTAGAACTATTTAGAAGCACCAGATGAGTATCCATATTTTAGCCTGTGTTATTTATGTATGTATATATGAATATATGTCAGAGCTAAAAGACCATGCTATTGCAGTATTACTTCTTCTTACTGCTCGTACTGTGCGTATTATATTTTGCATGCTGTTCTGCAATTGTAACAGCTCATATCTCTTGCACGAGAAATAAGACTGTTCAATAAACCCTTTTATTGAAACGCCCATCTATCTATTTCTGTGTAACTCTGAAGAAACTAAGCATGCACAATTGACTGTTATCTATTGTTTCCACGATTCTGAGACTGTTCTGATTCTAAGGGAAACAAAGTTGTCATGCTTATGCGGTTGTCTGAAACTATTCCCTTGTTTATTCGAGAAGTTTCAAGTGGCCCCTGAGTTAGCTTGAACTCAAAGTAATTAAGTTTAATATACTCGATAGAAGCATACTGAACTCAGTCCTATGCAAAAACTATAGTGTATATTATTCCAATGCGCAAAGCCCATAAGGGAAATAGGAACTAAACTACATGGCACCCAACAGTTTGGTAAGGCACTAATTTAACGCTAGATACGGAAGTAACTCAGTTGTGCTTTTCTCAGAGACCCCTACCCATAATATTCCATAAGAAGTCTGGAGTGGGTAAGGATAATATCCGCCATATAGGACACAAATCCTATGTATTAGCTGTTTCGTTTGTTCAACGTTGAAGGATACAGTGTTCCAAGATATTGTGCACCTTATCTTTGTTTCCTTGAAACTTGTTCTACATTTTTCAAAAACAATGTCCCTTAACGGGGATACTAATACCGTGACCGGTGACGCTGCGACTGACCAAGTCGTAACAGCTTTTAATTATACATGTGTTAATGAAACTAATGAGGATGTTATAAACATCCCTCAAAATTTAAGGAGAGCCATCACTCTAAAACTTATAAAACATTACCTAACCCTAAGAGGTGGTAGATCAGTTTTAGTGAGAGAGGCACATGAATCTTTTCAGACAGAGGTATTCTATTCATGGATAGTATTCCCAGAATCAAATCCAGTAACAAAAGTGTTTCACTTCTACAAAGAAGATGACCCACCCGAGGAATATATTCCTTTCGAGGATATTGAAATTCCACTCACATACCAGGAGCATAATCTCTGGTTTAAAGGTGCCCTAAAACAGTATAATCACATTACCAGGATGGGTCTACTAGGTAGACCTGGAGCAACATGGCTGATTTTAGCCAGCTACACACCTCATCCTGACATTGAAGTAATGTCAGATGAGGAATTACTTAATCAAATACAAGAATTAATAGAACTGCACAGTTAAATCACAACTGTCTGGAGTTCCTGAGAAGGATTCTATTAAACAAACTCCTACATCTTCTAAAAAGAAGTGGGAAAATAACAAACAAAATTCAAAAGAGAAACATTCTCAATCCCGAGGTAGGTCTCCTTAAAAGGAGCGCTCTGAAAGGAGATATAACCTCAGGAATAGGGATAATTTGAGAAAACCTGACAGGTATCAAGATACTGATACACGTTCCTCTCGTACTTTTCAGATATCATCACAGACATCCGAAAAAAGAGGACGGTCAGATCAAAAAGAAGAACGTGTAAAGTCCAAAGACGATCAACACGTTCAGAAAAACAAACCAAAACCTCAATTCACCAAGAAAAAGGTAGCAGGTCTGAAGATCAGACATGCAGATAATTTTGAGAACACAACTCAAGAATGGAGAATCGGCTCAGACAATGCTGGACAGTGCAGCAGAAGTAACAATAGCTCGCCAGAACCTGAAGGAACTTCTGGAGACTGTGGACTTAAATGAGTACATCACAGTTGAAACGGTAGACACTAGGGTTAGTTCTCCACAAATGTTATATGAAATAACACTACGGATGGAGGGAGAAATACCAAGAAAAGTGAAAGCACTCTTTGGGAGAGACTTTCGAATGGTTATTATATACTTCTAGCAGAACAATACTGGCCACCAGAATTTGTCAGGGAGTGCCCACATGGCGAAGACATCATTATGCCAGCCTTCTCTAACCATATTCCAGTACATTTAAAATATACTTATGCCAGGAAATGGGTAGTCGCCCAAACCCCAGCATTATACAAAAATCATGTAGGATGGGATGAGGACTCACCTCACCACAAGATACAGGTATAAAATCAACCTACTGCACAAAGGCAGTACCCAATTAAGCAAGAAGCTAAACAACAGGTCAGGGAGATCTTAGATCAACTTGAATACCAAGGGGTGATTGAAATATGCACCTCCTCAATGAACAATCCTTTGTTTCCTGTTTCCAAACTTGAAAACACATATCATCTAGTTTTGGATTACAGACACCTGAACTCCCTGAACTCTTGTTCAAAAACATTTGCAGTGTTAATGAATATTATTGTGCGTAAAAAATATAAAACCACATTGGACATTTCAAATGGTTTCTTATATAGCCATAGCACCTGAAAGTAGGTATTTGACATGGGGACCCAGCATCACTTTTGTCGACTCCCACAGGGTTCATGAACAGCCTGGGATTATTCTCAGCAAGAGTAACAGAGTTACTACAAATTTATGATGACGAGGCATTGTCATATGTCGATGATATCTATCTGACAGAAGATGACCTGGATATGCACTTGAACAGGGTGAATAGCATTATATTGGGCTTTGTCTCTGAGGGTTACAAATTCAATTTAAAAAAATCAAGAATTGCCCATCTCAATGTCCTTTTCCTAGGAGATGAGCTTTCAAGCGAAGGCAAACGCATGGCAGACAACTTTTTAGAAAAATGTGCGCTGCTCCAAACTCCAAAAACGCTGAAAAATTTACAGTTGATTCTAGGTTTCCTGAATTTTGGAAGAACTTACATTCTGAATTACGCAGAAAGGGTTAAACCGCTCTACGAATTGATCAAACCTGATTTTAAAATCAAAAATTGGACACAAGAACACACAGAATTATTGCGTTCACTTCAAGCTGACATGTAAGCAACAAATCACTTACAAACACGCGTAAACTTACGCAATCTAGTGGTACAAATTATTTTAGGTCAATGCGGATTCACCTACTTAAATTTTAATGAAGGTGAAAAAATACCAATTGCATACAAATCACATTTATATACACAAGCAGAAATGCGCTTTACTTCAACAGAAACAATTCTGACAGCAGTTGAAACAGCTGTAGCAAAAGAAAGAGCTCTAGCTCAGGGGAAACGCATAATTGTCCTGACGCCGGTACCAGCCTTAGAGGCGGTTACAAAAGCGAGCATTACAAATGCAAAAGCTTTACATCCAAGAAGGATACAATGGGTTAATTCTCTAGCTGCAACAGATGTTGAATATGTTTTTGATCCTTATTTAAAAACAAAAGCATTTCTGCAATACGGACACAAATGTCCTCTGCCTATTGAGATTATCCCTCTTGATCAGTACAAATGTATAATTTATACAGAGGGATCAGCACAACCCGCTACGGAAACTAAGCAGGCTTACAGTGCAGCATGCCCGATCGTTAAAGGTCGTATGCGAGATGATAAATTCCGACCAACGGTCACAAAAACTCAATTTCTAGGAGATTGTACAGCTCAGCGAGCTGAACTACAAGCATTCAAATTGGCACTTGAAAATCCGGATCGCGAATTCTCCACATTTATAGTGTGTGAGTCTTTTAACTGTGTTCAATCATATAATGAATATTTTCAGAATTGGCTTCAAAATGGTTTCAAAGATGCAATAGGTGGCACAATCAAGCATAAAACACTTTGGGAACAAGTAGTTCAGTTGGGAGACGGACTACAAAATACTCATGTGATACACACGCTGAGTCATCATCGTGATGGCGTTCACGTTGAAGGGAATTCATTGGCTAACGAAGCCACGAAGGGGGCTGTGCAAACAGCTTCCATAGCTGCGATCACTCATTCGAAAACAAGAATAGACGGTGAGATATTATTGGCTGTCAATGCTTCAAGCAAAGGCAGTGGTGCAGCACTACCTAAAAGGTTTCCTCCCAAATACTTGTATATAATTGATGCAAACAACATTCCGTTTGCTTGAATTCCTGGAGTGGGGAAATAAGGTCATTCCAAACATGGAACACAGATTAGGACTAATCCTAGCAGCACATGTTATGTTATGTTATGTTAACCATATTTATTGAGCGCACAGATGCCCCAGCAAAGGGGCGTCCTGGCGCTGGTGGAACAGAAATCGGGACACAGGTAGTACCAAAAAGGAGCGACACAGCAACCTAAAGATCCAGTGGAAAGAGAAAAGTTTTTACCGCTCTCCTAAAAGCCAAACGATCATCAATAGCGCGAATGTGCACAGGAAGGGAGTTCCACAGCTTAGCAGCGAGCACACGAAAGGAGCGGCCGCCGGCTCTGGTCCTCTTAAATCGCGGAACTGTAGCCAAATAAAGACTAGAAGACCTTAGTGAGCGAGTGGGAACATAGGGGGAAATGAGGTGCTCCAAAATCTGAGGGGACGAATGTTTAAGAATATTAAACGAAAGGCAGAGGGATTTAAACTTAATACGCTGGGCAACCGGAAGCCAGTGGAGCTTCTGAATGTTTTTTTTAGCTGAACAAAATCTTGGTAGGCCAACCAGAGCCCTGGCGGCAGCATTCTGCACGCGTTGGAGTCTTAAGAGGGCAAAAGGGCGCTAGCATAGTCCAATCAGGACAGAATTGTAGCTTGTACAATAAGCTGTCTAGTAGGAGCGTCAAAAAAACGGAAGGTAGATCTGAGTCTGCGGAGAGTGCCAAAACAAGTGGCAGCCACTTTTTTTGTATGGGTGACAAAGTTAAGTTGGGGATCGAGCCAGACCCCCAGGTTTTTGACCTCGGTGACAGGAATAGGGGTCGGGCCGAGCTCAGACGGCCACCATTTATCACTCCAAAGATGGCTCTGCTTACCGACAATGAGCACCTAGGTTTTCTTGGCGTTCAATTGAAGGTAATTGTCAGTCATCCAATGGACAACTGAAAGCACTCCCTCTCGAAACCTGGCCAGTTCCAGGTCAGAGGCCCCACTTATTGCAGCCGCCAGCTGCGTGTCGTCTGCGTAGGACACCATAGTAAGGTTCCAACGCTTAGCGACAGCAGCCAGCGGCTGCACATAAAGATTGAATAAAGTAGGGCTGAGGGCCGAGCCTTGCTGCACTCCCTGGTCGATGGGATAAGGTGTAGATTCGAATGGTGGGGTGATAACCTTGAAGGTACGACCAGATAGAAAAGATCGGAACCATTCAAGTGCCACGTTATCGACACCTGACTCAACCAACCGCTGTAATAAAACAGCGCGGGAGACCGTGTCGAACGCGGCACTGAGATCAAGGAGCACCAGTGCCGCAGTGTGACCAGAGTCCACTACCATCCGAAGGTGTTCGACCACAGAGAGCAACGGTGTCTCGGTACTGTGACCGGGCCGGAAACCATTCTGCGAAGGATCTAATATATTCGCAGAATGAAGGTGGTTAGATAAGATGGCGTTAACATGGACCTCGGTCAATTTAGCAGCCCAGGGAAGGAGGGAAATGGGGCGGTAATTCTCCGGTTTCAGAGGATCCAGAGCCGGTTTTTTTAAGATGGGAATAACCTGAGCCTGTTTCCAAATATCCGGGACCATACCTGAAGATAGAGATAGATTAACAAGATCTCGCAGTGGAGGAAGACAAAAGGAGGCAGACTCTCTGAAATGAATTGGTCGTAGAGGATCAATAGGGGAACCAGTTTTAACTTTCACAGCAAATTTACTAAACTCCTCCATCGAAAGTTCTGGAAAGTGTGTCAGGCGCATAGAAGTTTTAGGGATCAGTTCTTGCATCTTAGTTAGCAAAGTGATGTTGGGAAAAGAGCAGTAGATGTCCTTCACCTTTTTAACAAAAAAAGGGAGGGATAGCCTCTGCACAAGCAGGTGTTTCTGCCACAGTACCTTTATTAAAACAGAGATATTGGTGGCCCGGCATTAGGAAACAGACCGAAAATTACATTTTGGAATGTGAAATATGCCAACGGATGAAAGTCTCTACAGCAAAACGACCTGTGCAGACACTCCTGTTAATCTCAGATAAACCATTAGTTTGTGTTTACCTGGACCAATGTGGTCCCTTGCAAAGGGATGGTAACTATAAATATATCACGGTCGCAGTGGATTCGTGTTTAAGGTTCCTATGGCCGTAGCCTCAGCGCTCGGCTGATGCTCGAACTGTTATAAAAGATTTGCGAGTTTTTATCGGCACATACACAATTGGCACACTACATTTTGACCAGGGCCTGGCGTTTAGCTCTCGAGCTTATAAAGAAGCCATGGCCAGTCTGGGCATTGCATTGTGGTACTTCTCTCCATTCCATCCTGAGGGAAATTCGGTTGTGGAAAGAAAAAACTGAGACATAAAGCAGTCTATAACATGTAGAGTATTAGGCTTGGGTGATGGGTGGGTCAAACATCTTTATGGGGTCCAACTCTCATTAAAACACTTGCCAAGAAGTTCTCTAGTGGGTGTTTCTCCATATGAGGTCCTATTTCGGACAAGAATGTTGCCCCAGATCTTGAATGTAAAGGCACAGTGGTGGAAAATAAACCTTTTGATATCAAAGATCGTTTGGCTGTCTTACAGGACTTAAATTAACTAACATTGAAACAAAGCAACGTGTTCCTGAAGCCGACCACCACTGGGGAAAAAACAGCCATCCCAGCGAGGCCTGTCTGGATCCCAAAGCTTGGGGATCTAGTCAGAGAGAAGATTGCGGACAAGAAGGAATTTGGGCCTTCTTACAGACAACCAGTACCTGCCCTAGCCATACACAGATCAAGAACAGTACTGCTGCCGCCCCTTGTTGGTAAAAAGGAGAAAAGATTTGTGTCCATCGACCTCATCAACCCACACTATGTGGCCGATACTAAGCAGTAGAGCAAGTGGACTCCAACCAAGTAGCAGACGCACTCCTCTAGCTACTATCCAAGAGGTTCAAACTGAAAGACTCATCACCTTCGAGGAGTCAGAAGTGAGAAATGAAGGACTAAGCAACAATGTTATGGAACTTATTCCTATTGAAACCCAAATAACAGTTCGTCCTGAAACATCTGTCTACACCAATGTAACACGTGATCAACTCGTTCCAGCGATTTCAACGAATCCTGATGCAATTCCAACCATTGACAGAACTACCTCTGGCTATTTCATTAACTTTGAAACATTTTCTGAGGATCCCGGTGAACCTGAAACGACGCCAGCGAAAAGAACTTTCACATAACAAGCACAATACTTTTTTTATCTGCTGAAAAAGACTAATCTGGTTTCACCATGGATTGAACTAAGGATTGTATCTGGAATATTTTCTTTCTACTTTGGCTAGGTTTAGTAATGACTCTGAGCATGCTGATAAATGGAAGATATATTCAAATGGACACAGCAAGTAAAAAGGTGAACTTACTTCTGAAACCACACAAATCATCCCATCGTGAAGCAAGGGACTTGTCAGCAGTGAACATCACAGCTGTTCCTATACAAGACGGTTTTGTTTGGGACAAAACGGATTATGATATATTCGGCCCATCGGAACTTTTGAAGATTCTACACTTATTTAAAATTTCATTGAGTGACTTTATTACCTCTAGTACCTATTCTGATGATTGGGACTTCGAGACTGTTAATAACATGACGTCTGATCTAGAAAAATCAGCGGCATTCTCTAATCATGATTATTTAGAGGGTTCATCAGATTATGAACAGCTTTATTGTTATAACCACTATGGTCATCATTTCTTGCATAAATCTGCAATACGTAGAAATGTATTTATGTATAACCAATGGAAACATTGTCCTACACCACCAAGGGGTAGCTCAAAAACGTTTGCAATGAAGTTTCCATATTTTTCAGGGTACAATGCGTCCAATCCAGAAACGTTTTACTTTAAAAATGTGAAAACAACAGGATCGAAAAGTATGTTAACTAATACAAAACAGATTTATTCTGCAGCCTTTATTGCCCAACTGTCTAGACATGGTTTTGACTTTTGGAAAGACACAATTGACACAAAATCTGTCTGGGAAAGATTGGAAAGTGCAGGAGATAAAAGCTTTGTTTAGAGCCTGTATTATCCCACAGAAAATAATGTTTTTAAATGACACTGTCCAACAAACCTCTTGACTTGGGTTAGCCAAGATCAAAGACATGAACACTCCGTCTATACGCGCACCTGCGAGTAATAGCACTACACAGGGGGAGGTCGACGTACATACTAATAACAACATACAGTGTAGGAATATTATGCCTTGAATGGCTACAGAAATCTACACTAGAGGATGTGAAACAACACTTATCTTTACTTACAGAAGGCGCTAACCTTAGGGATTTCTTGCTAGGACCAAGAAAATTGCTTCAAAAACGTTTCATATATGTCAGCATCTATGCTGCTTATAATGAAATATAGAAGGTTACTCAAGCAGACGCCGCAGAAAGAATACGAGAAATTGCTCGTAATAATTTAGAGAAATCTCTCGCTGTGGTCGACAATGAGTTAACGACTCTGTCATCCAGGTTATATTCACTGGGCAACATTGAATCCTCTGCTGTAGACATTGTGGAACAAGATTTGCTCATGCTGCGACAAGGACAGTCTCAATTACGTTCTATTATGCTATTAGGTTGGACTCTACAAAACTTGCGTGCAGGCTATGTGCCTTGGCGTTTCATCAACAAGTCGTATATGTTTACAGAATTCGATATCACTGATAAACAGATAGAACTGGTACAAAGGGGAGCAAGATATACAATGTTGAGCATTGAAAAACTGGAAGAATTGCCATTTACGGTAGCAGAAAAACCAGCTACAGAAGGGATCATTCATGGCAAAATATCTTCGCCTGTTGCAACTTTCCATTTTCAGTATTGCCTCAAACAAATGCTAGAAGGCAAATATGAAAGGTTGGGTAAAGAATACATCAAAACATCCTGGGATTTACCTTATACACACAGATGTTGGAGTGAGGGGGCGTGAAGTGTTTCTTAGCTGTACACACTGTGAAAATGCACTGAGCGGCTCACTAATATGTCAGGATATTAGTTTACACGGGGTCTGTAGCGGTTCTAATGCAAACCTATCCTGCCACCTGCAAGGGTCACCCGCCGTTGTAATTAATCCAATGTTTGGACAACTTTCAAATAGAAGTTGGGGGCGTGGCTAAGCAAGCCACGATGGAGGTTGTGTCCCGCTGAGGCTCCGCGATCGGAACTCACCCAGCACCCGGAGCAACCCTGCTGTCCCTGAAATCCACAGCCCAGCCGAGGAACAGGCGATACTACTGGCGGCGTGCACCGTACCATAAGATGGCGCCTGCGACTCCCTGAGTCCGCGCCTGCAGAACCTGACGGACGTCGGGAGCTCAGCACCTACCTGCTGCCACACCTACAGAGCTCGGGAGACTGGCGAGGGGCCCTCTGCTGGGAAGCACTCCTGCGGCGAATCCGACTAGCCGGTGACTGAAGATCCTGGATGGGCGCAAACCCGCCATTTTGACTGCGACGGACTGCCGCCTCCCCAAGCATAGTCCTGCTCCGGCGACCAACACAGCGGCAACCCAGGGCGGGGGACGCCAACCCACAGGTACCAGAGAGCTGGGGGCCCGCCAGTGCCCATCGTGCTGCAAGTACCCTCCCGGAGGACCTTTTAAGACCGGCCCGTCTGACCCTAAGATGGCGCCCGAGGATTACCGGGAGTGAGGAAACGGACGGTGCAGCCCCCCCAGGGAGTGCCTACATGATCGGAGGTGAGCCGTGGTCCCCAAAACCCCCCTCCCCCTCTGGAGGGCTCCCCTGGACAGGCACCCCCGGCAAGTCACTACTGCTGTGCTGAACCCCCTCTTGGTGCAAAGGGAGTTGCCTGACCTGAACATGGGGGGGGTAATAGCTCTCCATCACCCCTGCATCGGATCAAACTCAACATTGGGGACACTGGATTCGGCCCCTGCGCTGCCTGCAATCTGCACACTACTTGCCTCCCCACCCAGGACACGACACTTTGAGAAGACCGGGGTGCTGCAGCGGGCATACCCTGGGCAGTGCACTGACGCTCCGTGCTCCTGCCTGGGTGCCACGAGACAGGCTGGGGAGAACCGACCAGCCCCACGCTCCACTTGTCCGGAAAGGAGGCCCGCTGGGTGACACATTCCTGGTAACACCTGACGCCACGAGGCGTCCCCGTGATCGTCGCCATGGGGAAACCGAAGGGGACGCAGCCAACTACTGTGCCGGAAACTGCCCCAGAAAATATGCCACACACGCGGGCATGGTCACACACTAACGCGTCGCAGGCTGACCCAACTGCATCAGCCAAACTGGACAAAGTGCTGGCGGCCATCGAATTATCCCCGTTATCTATGGAAGAGCGACTGGGCACCCTGGCGACCGATATCAGCCTAATCCGCGACGACCATCAGAAGCTCACAGATAAAGTGAAAGACTGAGAGAAGACGCTAGCTGACCTATAACCCATTGTTAAGACACATCAAACCACGCTGCAGGAGGTCCTCCACCGCATGGCTGTCATAGAAGAGCGCGCAGACGATTTGGAAGGCCGTCGGGATGCTGTAACATTCGCGTGCTGGGTCTGCCAGAGGGAATTGAAGGCTCGAACCCCCTGGACTACATGGAGACATGGGTGAAATCCTTTACCCCAACTACAGACCGAACTGCATTTTTCTCCATCGAACGCGCCCACAGGGTCCCGGCCCGGAAACCACCGCCAGGATCTGCCCCGAGACCAATGCTTGCAAAGTTCCTGCACTTCCCTGACAGGGACGCAGTGCTACGGGCGGCCCGAGTAGCAAGCCCCTTGCACGTAGAAAACAAGCAAATAATGGTTTTCCTGAACTAGGCACGTTCCATGTTTTTGTACTTGTATAGCGCGCAGCTACCCGGACCGGGTCTCCCGGCGCTTGTACTTATACCGCTAAGGAACCCTTCCTGGTATTCCTTGTGAAGTGTCCACTCCTGGGCACCCCCATGGTGAAATCAGGCATCCTTGCGCTGTTGGGGCCGTTGTGGAGATTAAGCAAGCTATTGCCCAGAGTTGCAGCGTGGGACCCATGATTAGAATAGGCACTGAGGCGAGAATATCCGGTCTGAGGAATTTGAGCCCGAGACCCGCCGAGGCGGGAATCGAACCCTGGTCCCCAGCCAGAGCTCTGCATCAAGGTCTGCCGCTCTAACCATTGAGCCACACTTCTCCACTACATACAACAACAGAGTTCCTCCTTCCTGGATGTCAAGAGGTGGCTCCGTACGAACAATGTTCAATACTCCTTGCTTTATCCAGCTCGCCTCAAGGTTCTACACAAGGGCAACCCCATCTTCTTCGCCACTGCCGAGGACGCACATGACTGGGCGGACCAGCACTGCCCACTGCAGTCCAGAGCAGAGACACAGCGCAACTCCAGTCCCAAGCCACCACGATCCAGAAGACCCGGCCCGAAGCGACCCCACAGCAGCACCAATAGAAGGTTCGGATCCTCCCCCCTAGAGTCTCCGGACTTGACACAAATTGTACGGGAACGTCGGGAGGCACTACAGGCAGTGATTGACTTGCAAACATCGCCCCTAACACAGGACATCGATCGACCCCCACATATATTCACGTCGGAGGGAGAAAACGACAGCGATGGAACATTGTCCGGCGGGAACTCCATCACGCCCCCCCCTGGTCACTCCACAGACAGCCGATGCTATCCTCGATGGACAACTGGGTGCCTCTTCGATGTGAGAAGCTCCCACGGACTCTACTACGGGCACCCGGTTCAAACAGGACTCCCTTTATATCGCGTACGAAATGCCATTACAGTATACTGGCTCTAATGCGACATCCACTGATTCTCCAAAGGCCCGATCACCGCGAAGTCTCGCGTACACACACACTGCCACGCCTGCAGATTCTTGTCACACCTCTCCCCTTGTAGGGATAAAGGGCCAGATGTAGGTCGGTCGGTAACAGCCGAAAATCGGTATTTTCGGCCGTTACCGACCGGTATGTACGAATTGGTATGCAGGGGCATATTTTTACAGAATCAGTAAATTTACCGATTTGGTAAATTTACTGATTCTGTAAAATACCGAATCGGTATTTTTACCGATTCGGTAATTCCCAGATGTAGGTGGGACTCTTCTGAGTCCCAAAGGCCCTACAAATTCGGTATTTTACCACCCAATCCAATTGGGTGTTAAAATACCGAATTCAGGTGTGCATGCACATGTGTGCATGCACACCTAGCCATGTGACAGACAGACATGCCCTTAGGGCATGTCTGTGTGCCACATGGCGCACATGCCTATTTTTGGGGTGCCAGAGGGTGTCAAAGTGACACCCCCTGCACCCTTGCCAAATTCGGTATTTACCGATTCTGTAATTACAGAATCTGTATTGCCCATTGATTCCTATGGGCTTCAAGGCCCATAGGAATCAATGGGCAATACTGATTCGGTATTTACAGAATCGGCAAATACCGAATCTTAAAGATTCGGTATTTACAGATTCTGTAATACCTACATCTCCCCCCTTCATATTTACCGACTCTTAAATACCGAATCGGTAAAATTCGGTATTTAAGAGTCGGTAAATATGAATTTCCTACATCTGGCCCTTAGTTTGGACGTATCGCCACCAGCAATGGGTCCTAAGTATTGGGACTGTTTCCCGACCCCAGTTAGACCAGTTCAGACCTTGGTTCAATTCCATCCCATTCCCCTCATAGCATGGTACAAGTCAGGGCACATGACACACATTAGACAACACCATGGCAGGTCATATGGGTGCCTCCCCCAGCAAAAGGGCTACTGGGTCTGGGGTCTTAATAGCTGCATGCCCCCCCTGTGGGCCATAACATCGGCACATGACAATGGCAACACAACAGTCGGACATTAGTATCCTCACGCTCAATGTCAGGGGCCTGCATACACCGAGGAAGCTCTACACCACATACTCATATATAAAACGCCGTAATGTCAGGATCGCATTCCTCCAGGAATCGCACCTCACTGTCGCTGAAGTAGGTAAACTGCAAGCTAAATGGCATGGCACAATCTGTGCCACGACTTATTCGGCATATGCACGCGGCGCCCTGATCTGAGTTAGGCCAGGGACTCCATTCCAGGAACTCAGACGGGTAGTGGACAAAGAAGGCAGATACGCCTTACTAGAGGGGCTCCTAGATGGCCAAGCAGTCCTCTTAGGTAGCATTTACGCTCCCAACCTGGAACAGGACAAATTTTGGGACCATCTTAAGGGGTTCCTAGCTCAATTCACCGCTGTCCCCTGGATCTTAGGTGGGGATTACAATTGCACACTGGACCTTGCCCTGGACCACTCACACCCCCCACCCTTGCGTTCCCCTGCCCCCAAGCAAACTGAGAAATTTCGGGCTTGGACCACACACTGGGCACTCACAGATGCATGGCGACTCCATCACCCGCATACCCGAATTTATTCATTTCACTCCATCCCACATAACCTACCGGTACGTTTAGACAGATTCCTCTGCTCCGCACCGATTCTTCTCACGACTTTGTCTACGGACTATATGGGCAGGATCGTATCGGACCATGAAGCACATATACTACGACTAAGCCGGAGACCCCCGCATCCCCCTATTCCCACCTGGCACCTATCCCGAGACTGCCTAACAGATCAGGTCTTTAAGCATGACCAAGCGCAAAGCATACAAGACTTCTTCACCCACAATGCAGGCACGACTTCATCGGTGTTAGTAGAATGAGACGCGTTCAAAGTAGTGGCCCGTGGAGAGTGTTTTAAGCAAATAACAGGGGTTCAACAGACATTAGAGCAGGCACTTGTTAAAGCGGAGCAGCACCTCGCCACAACCACTAAACATGACGACCTAGCCGAGGAACGGGTGATACTTACAGCCAAGGCCAAAACAGCTTACCAAGCGGCCTGTGGTGACCTTCGTAGGTATAATTTAGGGCTTATGCCACCAGGATTCATAAAGAAAGGGATAAAACGGGCACGATGCTCGCATGGTTGGCACGGCAAGACATGGACATAAAACCTGTCACTGAAATTATTAACCTGGGAGGCACCCTGGTGCGCTCCCAGGACGAGATCCTTTTGGCGTTCCAACAATATTACGAGAAGGTATATAGCAATCCAACCCCACCCTCACAGACTCTGATAGACCATTTCCTCGACCCTCTAACGCTGCCCACAATCACGAAGTCGGGCAGGCTGGCATTAGACACAGCGATAGTGTCCACTGATATTACCCAAGCGCTGCATGCCCTGGTCCGTAACAAGGCACCAGAACTGGACGGACTCCCGCTGGAGTATTACACAACCTTTTCCTCCCTCTTAGCCCCACGGTTAACGCTGATGTTCGCGACGGGTCTCAAACAAGGGGAATTACCCAAATCCCTTAGGGAATCTAAAATTGTAACCTTCTTGAAGCCGTATCGAGACCCACAACTCATGGCATCGTATCGTCCCATCACACTCCTCTCCACCGACTGTAAAATCCTTAGGAAAATATTGGCTGACAGATATACAAATAAAACGCCCCTGAATCAACCGGACCAATGCGGGTTCGTCCCCGGCAGAAACACATCCCAGAACATACATCGCATCTTCCACGTGCAGGATCAGGTGAAAGACACGCATCCCCCGGTCAGCCTGTCTCATCCTAGACCTTGAGAAGGCTTTCGACACCCTCACCTGGCAGTATCTATTCTCCGTCCTACACCGTATAAACATCGGCCCCGTCCTTATGGCATACACGCGACTTCTATACACCAGACTCACCACACGGGTCCGATTAGGGAGATGCATTTCCGCAGAATTTGCGCCCTCGAACCACTGGCTATAAGACTACGACAGGAGGGCATGCACTGGGCCATCCCTATTGCGGACACCACTCATAGCGTCTCCATGTACGCCGACGATCTCCTAATATACATACGGGACATTACAGATGACCTGACACCTGCATGGGACAAATCCACGGTATAACCCCTTCCATCCGAATTTACCCCCTCACGACATTTGGATGGGAACCCAGAGGGTGTCCTGGAGCACGGAAGCTCTGCGGTATCTCGGGATCCGCCTTTACCATTCCCCAGCCGATATCTTTGAGGGCAACCATTGTAGGGCACTTGCTGGCATTAGGTCGGCAGTCGGATTCTGGAACAGACTCCCGCTGGCCCCGATTGGCCGAGTAGCTTTGGCTAAAATGATAATGCTCCCCCGGCTATTATACCACTTCACAAACCTACCGGTGATCCCACCCAGAACCTTCTTCTGTGACTTCACCTCCCTTCTTGGCACATTTATTTGGGGGTCGGGCAGACATAGAATAGTACTGAAGACACTACAATTACCTACCACTCAGGGAGGCCTAGGAGCCCCATCCTTCGAGTCCTACTTTTTAGTGGCACAACTTTAATGTCTATCCTACTGGACGGCGGGCCGACACACAAATAAGACGCACACCCCGACAGGCAGTGTCTCCACTTCGGAACTTACCTGTCTTCTCCTCCCCGGCACCAAGCCGCAGCATACCCACCCCCTACAAGTAACGGTGGCACGCCAATGTATGATGCGAGTTCACCGCATGTCCCCGGGGATGCCCCCATACTCCCCACTGTTCCCGCTGGTTGGCTGGCCTAGGCAAGAAACCTACTGTACACCCAACATGCTAACGACATGGACGGACTGCGGGATCACAGACATGGAGTACCTCTTTGAAGATGGGCAGATCAAATCATTCCAACGCCTCATGGACGAGTATGATCTCCCCCCAGGCCAGTTCCTACAGTATCGCCAACTCCTCGAATTCTTCCGCCCACACCACAACCTCTTATCTGGGGAACCAAACACACACCCGGTCATACATACTATTCCACCCATGGGGTTTGGGCGACATTTAATCACCTGGCTGTATAGGGCACTCTGAGAACTTGCAAACACACCCCTAATGACTTTACGCACCACCTGGGAGGATGATATTGGACGTTCGCTACATGAGACGGAATGGGCCAGAGCCCTTGAATCCCCGAAAAAGGTGTCCAGAAATGCCCGATTTAAAAACATACAATTTTATATACTCCACAGGGCGTATCTGACACCAACGTGCTTGCAAAAATTCTACCCTGACACACAGGGTAGATGCCATTCCCCAGAAGCAGACTACCACCACATGTACTGGAGCTGTCCTACCCTTCGGTCCTTGTGGCAAACTATCCATGACACTCTGAGAGACCTCACAGGACTCACAATCCTGAACACCTGGGAGGTTAGTGCGCTAGGCATATTCAGGATACAGAAACACCTTAAAGCGCACAAGCGTTTTATCTCACTAGCACTTTTATTAGCCAAAAGGAGTATAGCCATGCACTGGCGTCCCCCACAGGCCACTCACAAGTGGCATGGGTAGGAGCTGTGTATAAATGGGCGGCGGCGGAGGAGGAAGCACTGCGCGAGGAAGAGATCAAGGGGATCCGTAAACACCCCATCTCAATGCAGTGGGCCCTACTGCTACACCGCTTCAAACAATCAACGCGCAGCGAAGAGCCGGATGCCGGACCGTCCAGCCCCACTACCCCTCACCCACTAACGCAAGCCACGTCTGCTGACATTGGACCCCCCCGACGGCACACTTGCGCCATTGATAGTTGCACCCCACATCCTATCATACTAGAGGATTGCGCTCCGCTACTAGCCCAATGAAGCCCTTCCCTACGCGGCACTGGTATGCTGCTGCACAGCTTGGCGAGACATACACCACCCAGACCCACATCCTAAACCCACACTTCATAAATCCATGCACCTCTCCCCAGTTTTTTACGCCCTGGTTCCAAGTACCACCGTTGCATAAAACTTACTGATCCGTTTCGCACATCACTGATGACATAATACAAATTCAATATATTAATTGCTTGTATATCTCGTTTCATAACTTGTCATGCTCAAATTATAAAATGCCAATAAAAATAAGTTTAAAAAAAAAACTTTCCAATGGAAGTTACCTCATGTTGAATGATCACAGCTGTTGTGGCATGTTGCCAGGAATCCCATATCTAATAACAGTTTCTCCCAGGGTCACTTGTTGTATGCAAGTTTTGTTCCCCCAAATAGAGACAGTCAGGAGGTCACCAATATGGCCTTCACTGAACGTCTCTTCTATACGATTTTAATACTTTAAGTGGAATGAAAGCCATTCTTTTACAAAAGACCGTGCCTTTAACCTCGTCCAAAGAAACCTATGATCTACAAATTACAAGGACTTTGGCTAAGATATAGGCTCTGTTAAGGGCAAACTGCCCTGTACATTTCACAGAAATGTTGGGACGTATCTTAAACATGTCTGATATGAGCGGTATTGTGCATGTATTTAAGACCATATGTTCAGGACCAACACCTTTTCAAGCAGTCCTTGGAATCATTCAAACTTCGTGCACTCGATGTTTGGGGGTCTGCTGCTAATTCTAGTACTCGTTGCAGGAATCCTGTTTTTATTCCTACTGCTACACTATGGCAAGCCAATCCACCAGTGTCATTCCCAGAACCTTGGAGAATGCTCTCCTGGAAAGGAAATGCAGTGAGAGCATAGTACAGCTTTTGGGTTTACCTCGTCTACGAGAATTAAGTACCACATGGTTTCTGTCATTCAGACCAATCTGGAAAAATTGCATCTTACCTGTTCTGCGCTGCCTGCTTTGCGGTGAAGAATGAGGGCTAGACATCTGTCTAATACTCCCATCAGTCATGCCAACAGATATCGATACTCTGCTGGACCCGATAATGCTCTGTGTTGTCCCCAGAGTCTACCAATCCTGATGACAGCATTCATTGAGATCTCACAGTCACAAATTGCTACTGCTGAGGTACAAGAGGAATCAACAGGCACGCAGGTAACATCGTAAAAGAACAGTGCTGTTGCTACCAATGCTGAAGGCAATGATTTGCATCTATGTGCAGTTAATCTTCTAAACAAGGTATTCCAACTATCACCTACATCGGTAGACAATTTTTTGTTTACAGGACTGGAGGATTTATTGTTTTCTCCGTCCCCATACACTGACTTTTTATTCAGCACACAGGGTACCTGGCAGTCTCTGAATTCGGCCTCCATTTTTCATAAACAAGACAAAACCTTGGAACCTTTTCCCTATGATTAATTTATTTTCTCCAAATTTGTATTTTTCTGGCAAAGTAATCTGCTTACAGTAGAAGTATTCATAGAGAACAGACTTCTTTGAACACTTCCAGGGACAAATTGTCACCTTTTCACAACAAATTCATTTATGTACCATGACATGAAATGGCTTGAACTTTTTCTTCTGTAATCATGAACCATTTCAGAATATATATATATATATATATATATATATATATATATATATATATATATATATATATATATATATATATATATATATATATATATATATGTTCATTTGTTTAGCATTCACTGTAAATATATGCTTAGAATTAAACATTGCTTTAATATGTTCAGCACCTTTGCATTTCATGTTTAGCAAAGACTTGTTTTTAGTATGCTTTTACAAATGTTTTAGCAACCTATGGTACTCACTTTTATATGTTTAGCATATACTTGTTTAGGATTTAGTAATATCGGCCATTCGAAATTGGAGTGGGTGTTGTGTTCCGATTTAGATACCCGTACATAGGTTTCCCGAATCATGTCCTTATATAGGCACAACTCACATTGTCCTTATTTAGGCATAGAAATCCCAGTCCTTATTTAGGCATTAGCCATGCTATCCAAATACAGCCATGGTCACCTACATCCATCCATCCCACGTCACAACGAGTTCTTAGAAACCAAACCCTTAAGCCTTTGAGATTTTCCCTACTTGGATAATTGATTTCTCCAAGAACTCATTTATTATGCATGAACTACTATTCCTTAGGGGTTCATTTGTGACGTCTTCCTCTGCCCGACTGTACGTCAATGTTAACATTCCTAGCCACCTACCAGGTATAAATATACCATCCCTTACCAAGGGAAGCGATGGCTAAGCTACAAGACATGGCTCGCCTCAGCAATTTTGGAAGAAACTACAACTCCAGGAGAAGTCGTATCCCTGCCTGACGCACTGACCAGACGCTGTCCTCCCTGCTCACAGAGAAATCCAGCTTCCAGTGTTCTGACTCCCTTCGCGGGGTGTTAGAGTTTGAGACCAGGGAAAGAGATTCCAACCTCTCTCATTCTAAGGTACAGAGATGACTATAACCTAGAGGGACTCTTGGCATACAAAACGTAATACTAACTTAATATTTACCATGCTATAGAAAACAGCACCTACTTCTTACCTCTTACTACACTTAGGTTAGGTACACTGGGGTAGGACTATTTAGAAGCACCGGATGAGTATCCATATTTTAGCCTGTATTATTTATATATGTATATATGAATATATCGACAAAAGCAAAACACCAGCGCACATCATATGTAGTAACTATTCTCCTCTGTGCAGTCAGCACTTTTTTCGTTTCAATTTGGATTTTTGTCGGAACACTTATATCAATCCAAGAAAGTCACGTTGTTGTAGAAAATTACACCACAATGCTCCACAGCCAACGTGCGTTTCGCCCATTGCGGGCTTCCTCAGGGCTGTAAATCATACAAAAAAAAGAAGCATTCTATGACCTTTATATCCTGGACATTACCCATTGGTCATATCCACCATTTTTTATATGTGTCTATACACCACCACATCGTGCAATGTTGAGTGCACGAGCACGCTGAACACCATATATTTGTGTGGAAGTGTCATGCATCTGGCACCGTTCGCTTAACAGCGAACTTAATGCCAGCTATAGTTGTAAAACACACAGAAGAAGATAGGACAGCCAACACTTGATATTGCCAGTATATAAAAATAAATACAAAAGTTAGCTCATAGACCCCATGTGTCACGACAAAAAGACTCCCTTATTTAAAGACCACCCCTGCTCATATGCAAATATGTACCATCTAAAGCACCATCGAAAGGACACTACTCATCCTGCTCACTTTATTTACTATGCTTAAAGCACCCTAGTCATCAAAGCACAGATTTGTCCATATACGAAATTCTATAAGAGAAAAGCACAAATATGCACTTAGCCATCATTCCACCTTGTCATTAACATCTCTTTTTCTGGCTCCAAATAAGAATAACATAAATGAGGCACATCTCAGAATCACACCTCTATATAAGATTCTCCATATACGAAGTCAAATTTCTCCAATCAAGTGAATGAAAGTAGTCCAGTCCTCTCTGTTTTCTATGGTCATGGAGCCATGTTAAGTTCCATTTATTATGTGGACAATTCCAAAAAAAGCCAATGATTATTAGCCCCCTTCTCTCACACCGATAAAATATAAAACTGTCAAGCCTAGGGATTCTCAGTTGTACAGGCCCCAATTTTGTCAATATTTGCGACATAGTTTGAAACTCAACCTTATTGAATGGAACTAATTCTAACACTCATTTCTCTTTCTGCTCGTATTCATTTTCAGTAAAAATAATCCATTAGAACTTCGAGGGCACCATTGTATATAGTTTAGACAATTACCCCCACTAGTTCTGTTAGATATGTTATTAGTAGCAGGCGTCTTCCTCATTGCGTTTTGAAACTACTTGTACCTCGGCACTCCAATCTTTAGTATTATACAAACATTTGTTGTCTGGGGAGTCAAGTCCCAATCGTGACCTGTCTAAAGTGAGTGATTAATGATCTATTAAAGAAACATGACCAAAGTCTAACTATAGAAAGAGAACATCAAAGTCTTAACAATCATTTATTAATGTAATGTGTCATTGGGAAAAAGGGGATTCCTCTCAATACAATTCCAATTCTTATTAAAATGACATACTACATTAAATACAATGTTGTTGCACGTTCTTCTTCACGTTGATCCCGAAGAACTGATGTTAGCAGCCAACACGTGTTTTGTCACTAAACGTAACTTCCTCAAGGCTTATTCTTTGTGGTGTTGATAGACATTTATGATATTTCATGAAGATTCCCAGCCCGAAGGGGTTCCTAAACCTTATTTTAAAGGATGTGTGGTCTTCTACTCCGATTAAAGCAACTTGTTGCGACCCCAAGGCCCAAAGCTATATTTCTGTCTTGCTGATTTATATATCTGAATAGTGTTTGATTCTTCCAAGTTATTTCATTGTGAAGAAAGGGAAATTCAGAATCCTGCCAAATAAGAAGGCGTTGTTCAGTCCCTCCGACACAAATATATGGTGGTCAGTGTGCTTATGCACTCAACATTGCACGATGTGGTGATGTATAGACACATATAAAAAACGTTGGATATGACCAATCGGTAATGTCCAGAATATAAAGGTCATAGAATGCTTCTTTTTTTGTATGATTTACAGCCTTGAGGAAGCCCGCAAAGGGCAAAACGCACTTCGGCTGTGGAGCATTATGGTGTAATAAGAAATAAAGTCTGAATTTTCTACAACAACGTGACTTTCTTGGACTGAAAAAGTGTTCCTACAAAAATCCGAATTGAAAAGAAAAAAGTGCTGACTGCACAGAGGAGAATAGTTACTACATATGATGTGCGCTGGTGTTTTGCTTTTGTCGATATGACAAACTGCCACATTGTTTGTGGGTGGAAAGTCTCTTTTGATGCTTGAGGTGGATAAGTATTCAACACCAAAGTTGGACTCAATATTGAAATCTAAAAACTGCTTATTTAGAAGAACTACTGTGATAACAAGAGGGTATGACCTGATGTGAAGATCTTTATTAGCAAATCCACCTTTCTTTGTTTGTTGTATATATGAATATATGTCAGAGCTAAAAGACCAACCATGCTATTGCAGTATTACTTCTTACTGCTCGCACTGTGCGTATTATATTTTGCATGCTGTTCTGCGATTGTAACAGCTCATATCTCTTGCGCGAGAAATAAGACGGTTCAATAAACACTTTTATTGAAACGCCCGTCTATCTATTTCTGTGTAACTCTGAAGAAACTCTGAAGAAACTAAGCATACACAATTGACCGAGTCTGAGACTGTTCCGATTCTAAGGGAAACAAAGTTGTCATGTTTATGCGGTTGTCAGAAACTACTCCCTTCTTGTTTTTTCGAGAAGTTTCTAGTGACCTCTGAGTTAGCTGGCACACAAAGTAATTAAGTTTAATATATTCGATAGAGGCATACTACCTAAGTCCTATGCAAAAACTATAGTGTATATTATTTCAATGCGCAGAGCTCATAAGGGAAATAGGAACTACACTACAACAGTTGCCGGCCTTGTGGCAGGGTGAGGGGTGCCGTCCTAGCAGACATGCCCCTGCAGGCGATGACGAGATGTGCGCCTGGTGGCGTGTGATGTAGCCACTTCATCGCCGGTGTAAATTTGCCTGTTGAAGGTGGTCGGCCACGTGTGTGTAGGCCTACGGTCAGGATATGATGGACACAGAGACACACGCAGAAGTTACTTTGGTGGCCATCCATGGAAGGGTTCACAACAACAATCAGAAAGTGCTTTGAGCACATTGAATAATTGTCATCCACAGATTAAATTTACATATTCAATGAGTACCACAGCGATTACCAATTTTCACATTCTAATTGAATGGAAAGGAGAGAATTTGGCTACGAGGGTGTATCAAAAACAGAAATAACGCACTACACTACAATAGTTTTCATACACGTACTTTAAAGAACCATCTACCATTATCTCAATTAATTAGAATACGGAGAATATGTTCAGATGAGACTCAGAGCATAAAAGAGATTGACGACCTTTCACTTGAATACAGACAGAGAGGGTATCCTTGCACTGTCTTAGATGCAGCTAAGCAAAAGGCCTGTCAGCTACAACGCAATGATTTGATAAAAAAAGTGGTTAAGACACCGTTAAAAAGGGAAGTTTTTGTGCTTACGTTTTCTATAGCAGCTCCTGCGATAAAAAGAAGTATTTTAAAACAATGGGAGATTATAGAAAAGGAATTAGACTTCAGACAGGTGTTTATGGCAGACCTATTTTTGCCTATTCGAGGTCAAAGAACATCAAAGAAATTTTGAAGAAGGGGATTGTGACCCATTCTGATAAAGGTAACAAAGGCATACGGAAATTCCAAAATTGTGGACATTGTGGAAATGTCATGGTTAGAGACAGTTTGACACACCCTCAAATGGGCAAAATTATTAAACTAAAGCATACATCAGACTGTAACACGAATATGGTAATTTATGCTATAAAATGTCCGTGTGGACTGGTATATGTAGGACGAACCACTAGAAAAGAAAAAATTCGTATGACCGAGCTCAAAAGTATGATTAGAACTGCAAACATTAAGTTGTGCTTAGTGGTACATTGGGGTGAAATGAAGCATACAATACCACAATTACAGTTTACGATCCTGAAGAGGGTGTTGGAACCCGAGCATGTTGATGTCACTCGATACTTGTCACAAAGAGAGACATTTTGGATACATTTTCTTAAAACACTAGCACCTTGTGGACTGAATGATAAAATAGAAATTATGTGTTTTCTATGATAAACCTGATGAGGATGTAATTGATACTCTGTAACTGTTTTGCACCACTTTTTGATGGCATATGTATAAATAAGTTCCTGCGTATTGTTTATCTGGCTCACTGAAATTAAGTTCAGCATTCGGCTCATGAGTATAAAATTGAGTACAAACGCAAGTGATTTTTTCATGTGTTTTCATAGGTTTTTCTTTAACTTACTTATAGTACTCTCACACAGAATAATGGCTATTTTTTATTAAATATTAGTGGAACTTTTCTTATTTTGCCCGATTACATATAATTTGAATGATCGGGCAGATAGTTTTTTTAGTTGGTCTAGTTTGGCGCTTTTTTACGAAACCAGAGAGGGTAAATTGGATATTGTCGCTGTTCTTGTCTTATTTATTTATTTATTTATTTGCGGGTTTATAAAGTGCTTGAATAAACTCCCAAAGGAGTATCTCCGCGCTCAGAGACAACAGTAGCCAAAACCAGGTTAATAATAATACAGGACTAAGAGTCATGTTTGACTACCTCATGACCTAACTAGTTAGACCTGAAACATAAAAGTTTTCAGTTTTTTCCTGAAGGCAAAGTGATCTGAACACTGCCTGAATTGGAAGGGAAGATTGTTCCACAAAATGGGTCCTACCACTGACAAAGCCTTGCCACCCTGTGTAGTCCTACTAATCTTAGGTACCTTTAGAAGCAACTGTTTACCAATTGGAGATCAAAGAGACTTTACCGCATGGAGTCTTAAGAGACTAGCACTATGATTGAAGTGGTAGGATTAGTGGGAAGCCTCTTTTTAGGAGTCTTCTTTCTACTTCTATTGTTTGAAGGATAGTAAGACGCTTTTGCTTTAAAATGTGACGCACGGTTGACTCTACCGGTTATGCGCACCCCAGCCGGTATCGATGCGGTGGAAGCCGGACGAACACTACGATTATCACAGAGAAGGTATGAGCGAGGGTGATTACCGGCAGGGGTTGGGAGTCACTGCTTAGGCAGTTTAACATGAAGAATAATTACAGTTCTTTACTCTGTTTCTTGTTTGTGTTAACAGAAACGTTCATAGTGTGAAACACAGCGGTTTGAGAACACGGGCGTTTGCCAAGCAGAGGGTTACTTGACGAGCATTTCAAGTAGGTCTTTATTTTAGTTGTTTTAAAAGGAACAGGAACAAATTTTTTTGATAAATCTGGTACAAACACAGCCATTTTTATATATGGTTTTTAGGAGGCATAAGTTTCATGGCGTTTTAGCATTGTTGTTACAGGTGAGCGCTTGACACGCATGAGGTTTTGTTTTGTAGAGCACCGGTTTGGTGAGCGGGACATCTACCTTTACACTCAGAAACTATACAATTTTTACACAATGGTATAGATACACATTAGGCATGTTGATTCTTGTTCAGTGAGCACGAAAAACAATAATAGCACACCATTGATGGGATCGAGAGGTTCTATCCCATTCTCCTGATTATTATGTATTACTTGTAAAAGATATTGTCATTAGAGTTGTTACAAGACACATTTTTTAAAATCATTTTTATTATTTTCAGTACTCCCCTGATGAAGGTATTTTACCAAAACGCATTGGAAGATGTGAATACCAGGGAGATGTAAATACCCTAAGATCTTCATGTATACAATGAAGCACGTGAAATCATAAGAATATGAAACCAAGCACAAGAAAATAAAACAAAAACAAATTCTTTGAAAAAATTGGCTTGTATATGCATATGTTATGCTTGTTTTGACATTTATTTGTTTGTAATCATTGATGTACTTTAAGGACAAGTTTGTGCACTTATAGAATTTGAAACGTATGCTTAATTTGGCTCCAGAAGGGCAAGTGTATTGTGCGTCCCTGACACGAATAGGTTCTGTTTGTTTTTGCTTGATTATTACACACCTGACAGGGGCTAGTCCGGATCAGGGGACAGCACCACAGTAACATTGTTCAAAAATGTGTTTAAATTTATTAATATTGAAGGTGTGCAGGCTATCACCATTGTTTAACCATCCCGGAAGTGAACCACGCCCTGAGCCCCAGGCTATTTATTCACACTGGACTGGCGTACGCCGGCCCAGCCCACTATGCTTACACTTACAGGGGGGAGGGGGGGCGACATAGCTACATGTCCAAGGTCTTTCCCACTACCTGAGGTAACATGGTTGCGTCCACTGTCCACAACACTACAAACATCAGCAGTATATGTCCACATGGACATGTCTTTGCTCTTCATTCTCAAGACTGTCCAGCACATCACCGCCACACTTGGTATTGTGTACATTCTCATTCATGGGTCCATTTCCTCCTTCGCACATTCTTGGTTTCCACCTCTCCCCACATTCTGCAATTGTGTGGCAGAGGGGCTATGCCTTTGTGTATGGTTTGTCTACATGTCCGGCCCCTGGTACCACAGTTACTTGTGTTGTCGTGTCTGGTAGGTGGGCTTGTTGTTTGGCATGTTGTTTGTGATTTTGTTACGTGTACATTCCTACAGTTGTGAGTTGTATGATTATGGAGTTAAGGTGTGTGGTGTGTTCCGTTGGTACCTACCAACGAGCAGTCCATTTCCATAGGTGCCATCCTGAAAGTGCTGGTTAATGATGGACTGTCAGAAGATGTAGGAATCATGCACAGTGCCTGGGAAGTTGGCGACGACATTGGTGAACAGTCCATGGTGGTCCACTATTGCCTGCACATTGATGGAATGCGTGTGCTTTTTGTTGAGGTAATTGTGTGCAGTGTCGGCAGGGGGCACAAGTAGGACATGTGTGCAGCCAATTGCCCCAACAAGTGCAGGAAGCCAGCTATGGTGTAGAAGCCTTGCTTGGTCTCCAGCTGTTCCTGCGCAGTGTGGGGGAAGTGAAGGTGCTGGGGTATTAAGCTGATGATGGCATCCAAGACAGGTGTGAGGTACTTTGATAGGGCTGGCTGTGAGACTCCTCCGACTCTGGCAGTTGTTGGTTGGAAGGTACCAGAGGTCAACAAGTGAAGTACAGCCAGCATCTTTGTCTGCGGAGGGATATTGGTTGTCCGCTGTGTTGGTACTGTCAACCTGTGGGCAATGTGGGTCATGATGGGGAGGATAGTTGTCCTTTTGACCCTGTAGTGGGCAATGATATCCTCTGGCGTTAAGTCTCTGAGGCCGGTGAGCTTTTGGAAGGTCCACTGTCTTGTTCTGCGCTGTCTTGGTGGTAGTCCTGTGGGTGGGGGTGGTCCTGGGGGTGGTGGTGGTGGCTGTTGTGGCCCTCTTGGGTCTCCAACTGCATGATTAGTAGCTCCATGGCATCTGTTTGTCTTCTGATGTGGCTCTGGGCTAGGCTCCCTTTATACTGCAGGTTTTCATCCTACTTAAGACCAGAAGTCCCTGCTGATAACGTGCCTTATTGCCTGTTTTGGTCCGCATCACTGATCTGACTGGTCGTAGAGAATATCGCAAAGTGGTGTTATCATGAGTTTTTGGACAGGAACGCCTACTCTGCATATTATTAGCGTTAATTGTCGCTGTCAGCCAAGGTGATGTTTTTAGAGGCAGCTGTTGCAGGTAAAGTGGTGATGTCAGATGTTAGCGTAGGCTTGTGAATTGGGCAAAAAATCGATTGCCATTTTCGTGATGGAAAATTGCCGCTAAATCGGCAAAGAGTCCTTGAGAATATGACCCTTTGTCTTGATCACAAACAGAAAAAAATGTGATAATCAGTCCAGTTGTGAATACCGTTGTGAATTGACGATGTCATTGGATAGAAAGATAAAGAGCAAGCTACTTTTGGAATAGTAAACAATCAATAAGCGATAAACCTGGAACAGGGTGGAGGGTGAAGGGGGAAACATAAAAATGAAAGTGGGGAGGAAAGCACTCGTTCTTGAATACGGATGGTATGCCATTAATGTCTCCAAGCCATGATGGAGTCAACAGGAGATCAATAAGGCAGCCACTCTGTAAGAGCAAGTCTGGAGGGGGTGAGGGGGACCACTCATTAATTTGGCATGCATGGTCAAGGAGAGAGCTGGGTAGTTGGTGTCAAGAAGGGCATTACAGGTGTCTGAGATGTGATGTTTATGGAGACCTTTTATTTCTTCCTAGATTAGTAGTGTGTTCTCGGCTCGAGCTCATGCCAGCTTGGAGAGTGTCCATGCAGAGGCGACTGAGGGTATGCCACTTTCCATTTGCGGGTAATGACCCATTTTGCCAAGAAGAGGCCAAATCAGCAAATTTCATCACCGTCCTGTATTTTTTAGTATGTTTGTAAAGCCCCAGAATGCATACCTCCAAGGCGTAATGGAGGACAACGCCCGTGCTGGAGGCTAAATGAGTGGTAAGATCCCTCCAATATTTGGCCAATGCAGGTCAGGACCAGAGCATGTGTACAATCCCCAAATCCAGGGTTAGACACGTAGAGTAGGCATCATCGGTGAGATTAAAAAAAGATTCATGTGACTGGGGGTTAAATATGCCCTGTGTAGAATACAGAATTTAATCAATTTAAAGTGGACATTATGAGCCACTATGGAAGGGTATGTCAAGGCAGTCTGCCATTCACTGTCAGTACACGGACGGCCAACAACAATGTCCCAGTGAGATCGCAATTGCGCTAGGTGAAGTGCAGTGTGTGTGTGCGCAAGGCACTGGCAAGCCAGCAAGTTGGATGTCTTCTCATGACTAGTGTGTGGAGGTATTGAATGACCAGGTGTTGTGCGAACTCTTGTTGCATCTCATCCAAGCCTGATTCAGCAATTCAATAAAAGAAGCATATAGTAGAAATTGACCAGATGGGAGGTTCGATTCAGTCATAAGTTCTTCTCGGAGAAGGAGAGATCCATCAGTGTACAGGTCCCCTATTGTGTTTAAACCTTCCGTTTGCCATAGCCCCAGTTCTAGGTGAGTGGTAGTGCTGTGCCCCAGTGGCATGCCAAGAAGTGGTAATGCCGGAGCATAAGGTGAAGTCAATCGGGTGATAAACAGTGTTATACGAAAACATAAATACGCCACGAGTAGAAGGATAGTGTGTGGTGGTGGAGCCTTAGCAAATAGATGAAAAAGGGCGAGGACGCGCTTCACGTCCCATGGTGGGAGAAGCATTGCGGTATACGGTAGTTGCTGTCCAACAAACTGGTGTGACACCCATTGCAGTTGTGATTCCAAGTAGTAATGTTCTATATTAGGGACATGGAGTCCACCACTGTCCATAGAAAGTACATTTTTCGCAGGGCCACTCTGAGGTGTGTGTTGTGCCAAAGAAGGCCATCCAATAGGCATTCCAGAGAGCAAACAAACGGACGTCAAATAAAAAGAGGGCGATTGGCAAAATAATATAGTACTCTTTGCAGAACCACCATCTTCATCAGAGCCACTCGCCCCACCACCGAGAGTGGTAGGGACTGCCAGAAGGACATTTGCTCGCATATCACCAAGACCACCCGAGTGAGGTTACAATCGAAGAGGTCTTACGGCTTATGATCAAAGCAAACACCCAAGTATTGAAAAGTAACGTTTTTACATTCTAGTTCTGTGCCCCTTTACCGTGTATATTGGGCTTGGGGTCTGTGTGTTGAAGGGAAGTAGGCTTCATTTAGACCAGCTAATCCTAAGGCCAGAGATAGCAGTGAATTCTGTGAGCAGTGTCGCAATAGCAGTGGGAACAGCCAAGTTATCTCTTAAGTAGAGGAGCATATCATCTGCGTGATACCAAGTGAGTACCACCACCTAGTGGGATTCCCCAGGTCCGTGCCTGTGTATGTACATAATGTGCAAATGGCTCAACTACCAATGAGAATAAGTGTGGGGATAATGGGCAACCCTGGTGGGTTCCCCGTCAAGGCCGTTCCAGGGAGTTGAATGCTTTGTGGAGGTCTGGGACCATAAAGCCCAAGTGAGAGTAATGTTGTGGTGAGTATTCAAACACCGGATGCAGATGCAGATGTTTAAGGAGGTGCTTCTTGCAGACAAAAAGCCATTCTTATCAGAGTGGACCAATTGCAGCACCAAAGGAGCTATGCGGTCCGTCAGTATCAATGCCAAACATTTTAAGAGTACCAGCGGATGATAGGATCCCAAATCCAGGGGGTCTCAACCTGACTTGGGAAAGAGATGAGAAGGGTATCACTAAGCATGGGTGGTAGTGACACAGAGCGGTAAGCGCAGTGTCATATAATGCTTTCAGGCATGGCGCAGAGCGTACACTTTATGGAACTCGGCTGGTATGTCATCCAGTCCCAGCGATTTACCTTTGTGCCATCATGCACTTCAAAATAGGGTCATTTTGCTATTGAGTTCTTCCTTGTAGTCCTGTGCTATTTGGGGATTCTCAAGACTGGTGAGGAAGTCAGCAATAGTGTTGGGGTGGACTGCAGGCATAGGAGTATATAATTGAGCATAGTGATGAGTGAAGGCAACACACATATCTTTTTGCGAGTGGAGTAAGTGGCCCATGTCAGAATTAATAGTTAGTACCGGACGTGAGTGCACCTAGTGTGTTCCCTGTAGTTTCAACAGCGAAGACGTTCCAGCAGCACGAGATGGTCAAGCTGAGTGGTGGGAAGGATTGATCAAGGTGAAGACTTAAAACATTATTAAAGTCTCCACTGGAGGTAAACGTAGATTGAATAGCAGCATGAGGGGGTGGGAATTCCTCTCGCATCACAGGAGACAATATTAGTAATAGTGAGCTAAGTCTTCAAAATTTAACAATCGTCCCTCCGAGCAAGTAATCTCAGCTGTAAGGCAGCAGCGCATATTGAACATTTTGCCCAAACAGTGACCGCAAGTGAATATTTTGAAAGCATACCATTCAACCAGAGGCAAAGAGGCAGAGCCTACTTTAAAGTAAAAATATTCCTCTACTCTAGTGGCAATGGATGCCCAGAAAAGTGGGTCTTCTAGGGCAAAGGCTTATATTCACAGGTGGGGATAGGTGGTAGTGAGTTCATCTGTGTCAGTGATGTTTGGGATGTGTGTTTGAGTACAGACAAATCTATCAATACAAACATGAAGGTCGTATGCAAGGGTATAGTGGCAATAGACTGTAGTAGAAGGGTTTCAGAAGTGTCAGACGTCAAGGAGAGCCCATTTGGGTAAGTCAGGTAGAAAGGATGCGTGCATTAGAGGTGGCCACTGTGCAGAGTAGGGGTGGGAAGGATTGATCAAGGTGAAGACTTAAAACATTATTAAAGTCTCCACTGGAGGTAAACGTAGATTGAATAGCAGCAAGAGGGGGTGGGAATTCCTCTTGCATCCCATGAGACAATATTAGTAGCAGCCGTAGGACAGAGTGTGTGCGTGAAGGGGCCCTCAAAAATCCAGGAAATGGGACTGTATAGTGTTAAAAATAAGTGTAGAATGGACGAGTGCAAATTGTGGGAATAAGGTAATAATAATGTAAGTATGTAAAGAACTTGAAATACCATTGGGAATAGGTGTTGAAACAGGTGCCTATCCAAGCTAGTTGAGAAACTAATGGATCGGTAAGAAGAAGTCGATCAGTAAGATGAACTTGTGAGGCATGTGACAGGAGACCTGCCATCTCTCATAATGTATAACAGGTGTTTAAGAGATCCAGGCGGCTACCTTGGCCCCTACTAGAATGGGATAGTTATTGCAAAGTGCTCCAAGGTGACCCCAGAGGGGTCCAGAGGACGGGAGAAGGCAGATAGGAGTGCAGCAATTAGAAGGTCAGTCAAAATCCTGCACAAATAGAGACAATATGTTCATGTGTGTAACATGCAGACACTACAAAAGACAGTGATGAAACATCAGAATATAATCATGCAACTTGAGGTTGTAGGATGACTTAGGGCTCACCATGGGTAAGCACATGGGTAAGCCATCTGCGGTCAGGGGAATGACATCGAAAGTGGCAGAGTCACTCTCCCCTGAGGAATTGGGCCATGATCATCTGTGCCTGACTGTGGAAGTGGGTCCCTGAATTTGACAGCCACCTGCAGAGCCCTCCGGTGCTAATAAATCAGTTCCTCTAGGTTGGGAGTCCTAGACACCTGAGAGGCTGCCGGTTGCAACCGTCGTGTGTGTTTTCTGTGTTGTGTCCTCTGCGGTAATGGCTCATCTCAGATATGCAAAGAGAGGTTAGTGGCAGCCAGAGCAGCCAGAGCGGCATACCCCATCCATTCCCAGCCATCTGCTGTGTCAGTAAAAAATAGGGTTTTTTCATTATTTTGGACTCAAAGATAGGCCAGGAATATGAGTGCACACTGAATGTGGTGTTCCATCAGCTTGCGCTTTCCCTCCAAAAACAGGTCTTTTTTGTTGGCCAGTGTATAGTCTGGGAACACCAGAATCTGAGCATTGTCAATTTTCAGTTGCCCATTTCTGCGTGCCTCCTTGAGGACAGTATCTCTGTTTTGATAGTTTAGGAGACGAGCAACCAGTGGACAAGGTGGAACACCGTGTGTCGGTCTCCGTGTAAGGTCCCTATAGGCCACAGAGAAGAAAGGAGACAATTGGTCTGTGGAACCGAAGCTATCAATCCAGGTGTCCAAGTAGGATTCCATATCACTGCCCACCATGCCTTCGGGAAGGCCCACCACTCAGATGTTGTTACGTCTGGACTTCTCCTCAGCATCTTCCACACGCTCCTCCAGGAAGTGGACCTTGTCTTTCAATACCCTGAGATATTTATGTAGGTCTTAAGTCTGTGGCTTAAGAACAGCGACTATTTATCCTGTGGAATGTACCCTGTCAGACAGTTTTCGGTGATCATCACGTAGCAGGGCAAAGTCCCTTGCAACAGCGTCAATTTTGGTTTCTATGGAGATTTGTGATCACTCTATAACCACCAGTATCACGTCTAGTTTGCCAGCAAAGGCGTCTGCATCTGCTGGCTGAGGGGCAGCACCCGTGGTGTGCGGAAGACCAATGGGTGGCGGGTGAGATCGTGTGGACCCACCAATCGTCGTGGGGCGCACCATTGTGAGTGTTCCTCCGGCACGTCACGACAGTGACGTTGATCAGCGCGGGGTGTGGACATGCTTATGAGTGCTGGACTGGCACCAGTCCAGCACCCATGGCCAGCTTTAATGCAGAGGAGAATTAGAGAGGAGGTCATCCAAATAATACCCTGTTTGTACCGAGGGTGGTGTGGCGTGTGGCCGGAATAGTAAGTCTGAGTGAGGCCAAGTACTATACAGCATAAGATGTCGAGCAGACTGAATCGCCATGGGGTAGTGAGCCAATGTTGATTGGGTAGGTTGCAGTGGAAAGCTAGTGCAGATGTATGAAGGCCAGTGTAGATGGGCTAAGGCAAGGGGCAGTGACCGAAGTCAGGGAACTTCTGTATGCGCCAGGATGAAGAGTTAGCGGTACAAAAGGGGGTGGTAATGGACGGAGCACCTGAACCAATCAAACACTCACACCCAGTTAAAGGTCTGGGTTTAATCCATCACCGTTCTTTAGCCCACTCTGTCACCCCAGTACAGACATGGCTATATGCAAATCAGTCTGACCCTGTGCCTCATGGGAACAGTCCAGCCCGAACTGCCAAGCCATGCCTTCCCTGGACCGGAAACAAGCTTCCGAGGACCGGTTTCTAGCATTGCAGCCGTCTTCCGCCCGGCTTGCTTGAATCCAGTGGGAAACTGAGCAAGGGACTCACGTCTGAGCATACCCCGCCACACTTATGGCGGCCAAAAGCGGTACAAAAGGGGTGGTAATGGACGGAGCACCTGAACCAATCAAACACTCACATCCAGTCAAAACATCTGGGTTTAATCCATCACCGTTCTTAAGCCCACTCTGCCACCCCAGTTCAGACATGGCTATTTGCAAATCAGTCTGACCCTGTGCCTCATGGGAACAGTCCAGCCCGAACTGCCAAGCCATGCCTTCCCTGGACCGGAAACAAGCTTCCGAGGACCGGTTTCTGGCATTGCAGCCGTCTTCAGCCCGGCTTGCTTGAATCCAGTGGCAAAGTGAGCAAGGGACTCACGTCTGAGAGTGAAGAGTTAAAGCAATGTCCTCAGGTGTGATATTTCAGGTGGGCAGCGAGGCTGGAGCACCGGGGCGTTGCAAGAAATTCCCCCTGGGCCCAGCAAACACCAAATGAGTGGCCAACTATAGCCAGGCGATACAGTCCAGAGGGGCTGTTCACCTATTGTTACTCTTGGAAGAAAAGCACCAATGTCGTATTTAGGAAGGGGTGGGGGAAGTAACAGTCTCTAATGGTGTGAGGCTCAGACCTCATGGTATGTCACCACCGCCCGGTCAGGACAAATTCACACAGTTGCACTGCCGTCTCCATTCCCTAGAAGGAACAGGTGCAACGTGTGTGTAGCATGTAGTCAGAGGGCACCCCAACAGGTGAGGTGCTGATCCAAGTGTGTGTGCCTCTTTCCTCAGCAGGGCCCTGCTAGTAAGCGGGGCCCTCTAGGCTTTGCATGCTCCAGCACTGGCAGACAGAGCCACATGTCAGGGACCTCCAGGGGCCAGCTACCTCCCTTAATAGCAAGGTTCAATGCATGCATTGGTAGGCTCATTAATTTGATCTCAGAACCGGCTGTTGGGAGGCATCGCAAAAGGGCCGGCCAAGTGCCATGAGGGCCGGGTTACTAGGACTCATGTAGTCCAGGCAGTAAGACGCAGGAAGTTAGGGGGCCTGCAGAAGGATGCCTGCACCAGCTATATTAATCAAAGGTAAGAGAGGCGGGCATGCCCCAACTCACCGCCGCTCCACTGAAAATGATGGCCAGGTGGCAACTGTAATGGCCACAGCAGCTCCCACGAATCTTCACCACTGGTATCTGACCTCTGCCTTATGTTCTATTTTTGAGGAGCCAGTGAAGAGACATCAGAGCAGAAGTGATAAGACCTGTGTACCTAAGGGTGAGCTGAGCTGTGTGCTTTTGACCTTTGAAGTTTACTCATAGTTTTTTAGGAATGTCAACATATATTCCAATGCCATAAGCAGTACAGGAGTTCATCACGGCAATAAACAGCAGAGTCCTTTGAGACATATTGTTGTAGAATTGGTTGACTACGACAGAAGTGGTACAGAAGTGGTAGAAAGTGTTTTTGTGACATCATTGATCAGTGAAACCATTGACATAGTGGCTGTGAGAAATTGGGTTGTTGGTTGAAGGTGATGTAACTCTGCTCAAGCATCAGCCACAATCCCTGTCTGGGTGAACCACAAAACATCACTAATTTAACCTGGGTTATCCACCTGGTAGCTTGGCACAAAAGCAGTCAGGGTTAACTTAGAGGCAATGTGTAAGTGTGTATTCAGCACACAAAAACTAATACACAGTAATAAAGTGAAAATATAAACAGGGAAAAAATCCCAAAGCAATTTAGAAACAAAGAGAACATTTGAATAACATATTTGATACCAAAATGGTAAAAATCCAATTAGTAGAACCAGAGATATGCAATTTTAAATGTTTAGGCAAAAATAGTGCTCAAAAGCACAAAGCGCCAAATGGGGTTATCTGGTCACGCCGGACCGAGACAAAGTCACAAGTTCAGGCTGACTGCAATGGAATGCAGCCCGGACATATGGACCAAGTTAGTCCCACTGCTGATTGTACCTTAAGTCCGGAATGCAGAGCTTTGCATGGAGGCTCTGTCTGTTCCGATGAGGAGCATTGAGGGCCACAATACAGGCTTGTTGAGACTGCATTGCGCTGCGTCAATTCTGATGAGGAACTGCGAGGCTGCATCAGATTCACAGCGTGCTTTGTCAGTTCTGGTGAAGTCCACAGCTGAGCTGGCTGACCACCCCTTAGTTCTCGGCCAGAGTCTGGGAATGAAGAGGCACCACTTGTGTGGTTCGGACTCAAAGCCGAGTCCAGCTGCAGGGTTCAGGATGGTTGGAGCCTTTTCTGTCCCAGAGGCTCTGATCAAGAGGCTAGCCAACCCATCTTTAGAATCACTCTGGGCTCAAGGTGGAGATCCAGTTCTTATCATGCAGTAGGGTAGCAGGGCAGAAGAGCAGCAGGGTAGCAGAGCAGTCCTTCTTGAAGCAAAGCAGCAGAACAGTTGTGTGTGTCTTCCACTGGTTCACAAGTGGTCTGAAGAGTGGGTTATTGAATCAGCTCATTAGTTATTACAAAGCCAAATATAAGCACAACCAAACACCTGGTCAAAATTAAGACAATGATACATTCTGACGGTGATGGAGCAAGTATTCGCACGTTACACGACTTGCTCGTAATCATGAACCTCGAATAAATATAATACATTAACTCAACCTGTTCGTCTTACTAATTTCCCCTTTATTCTGACATTTGGGGTATCCGACAGATGCTTGCTTATGTGTGTATTAACCTTAACAACGCTTGTCATTAAAAATGGCCGCTGTTTGGCGGGGTTTCTTCTGCGCATGCGTCGGTCACACTCACGTGACGTGACGTACTCGCAGTTCTGGTGGGAATCTTTTGCACTTACGCACTAGCATTAAGATGGCTGCTTTGTGTTCTCACATGCCGAAGCTTGCGCTGCTGCTTTTGCGCTACTGTTTCGTGTGCCTCTAACATTAATGCTATAGTTATTATAAAGTAAGGGGTATAGAGTAGATATTCATGTAATATAGTGTATTCATTTTTTCCTGTATTTCTAAATTGTTTTCGCTTTCTTTCCATGTATCTCATTCTTGGGGTCTGAGGAGCTCTCGTGATTCCATATTGAACAGCCCTTCTGCGCATGACAGTCCTCTGCCGGTGGCATTGAAATTCTGCCAACCCGAAGTCCCAGCCAAGATGCGCCTGGGAAGATGCACCTTCGCCTAGCAGAAGAAGCTGAATCACTTTCAATGTATCACAATTCATAGATGTACTATTCTAATAAGAATGTTAGGTCATGGGAACCCCAAATTCAATAGGCGGTCCCAGAACATGTAAATGCAGGCTTGTAGAAATGAAATATGATTGGTGTGTTGACCTATCCTACTTGGGGACCAATCGAAACTGGGGATTCTTACACTTGCAACATTTGGGGGGTGGTACACTGACCCGAAAACAGTATAACTAGCGTAGGTTTAGCTAGAGAAATTGTCCGACTTGTCCGAATAGCTGACCTGTCACTGACCCAACGCACTCAATAGGTGACTTGATACAGAGGGCTGCGGAGTACTCTGTCCGAAATTTCCATAAACTCAAGGGTTTGTTGAGAAACCTTAAGTGCTGGCGGAGCACTTTGCTGGGGAGTTCGATAACCCAATCGGGGTTCTGACTGATAGCTGCAGAGAGGGTGAAGCACAGGCGTTGCTTCCAAACTGCGGGTGCTGGTCGTGCCTTGGTGGTCCTGTCCTGATCCTAATCTGGGTTTCCTGTCCTGTCCTGGGGTGTCCTTTCTGTCCATACTGTCCTACTGGCGACTGTCCTTCCTTGGGGTTCCTCCTGTCCTTAACTGACCCGTGGCCAGGGTTGGTCTTCACACCATTCTAGGTAAATATAGTGCTGAAAATCTACTCTGCACCTTCTATATTTTCCTTTCTTTTGCTTTAATAAAGTCATACTCTTGAAAAAATGGATTTTCCATGCTTTTCGCATCTCTAAATGAACAAGTCATACCTAAAATTGTCGTTATTCTAGCATGTTCCATTTTCTTACCCATCCTTAGTACATTCCTTTTCAGTTCATGATACATAGATGTTCCTTGTCCTTACCCATTGTTTAGTCGATTCAAGTAATTGCACCGGTTTATTAGTATGGTCTATTTGCATTTTACCTATAGTTCCTCTTTATGGGGAAATATTTCACTGTGAAATTCTAGTATGCTCTTTATTCTTCCCCGTCTTTTAGTCTCTCCATACTAAGTTTAAATTCTGAAACTGCTGCCTAGTATGTTCCTTGTTCTTACCTCCCTTTAGATTCACAAATGGTTGGTTTTATTTACTTCCTTCATGGATACGTGCGCTTTGTAATTCTGGTTATCGATTGCTTGCTCGTTGTAAACCTCATGTTTTCTGAGCTTGATGAATTTTAGATAAAGGTTTTCAAAACTTCTTGAGTTTGTGGTTATTATAAAGTACAAATAGAATATATAAAGTATAAGTATTTTTGGTATCTACCTTTCTTTTACAGCTAGCTCCCTGATCCATTGTGATCTTAGGTACCCGTAACGGTGGAATGGTAAGTCGGGTACACTGGAAATAAATAGGAAGGAACAAGGGTTACTGGTAGTAGTGTGTATGGTCGCCCGATTAATGAATAGTTTATTATTGAATTTTATGGGCCCGATACTTATATGGTAAAATTGTTGGTCGGGTGACCTGCGCGCTCTATCAGTATTTTTCTGGTAGCAGAGCTATGGTTAGGGACTAGTTAAAGTTAGGTAGGACTAGTTAAGATAGGTAGGTTGGATGCTGCTAAAAAGATTTTTTTTGCTGCTAAACTGTGAACATTTTTGCTGCTAGATTGATCAATCACGTGAAATGTTTTTGCTTTAAAAATTATGAAATGTTTTAAATTGTTTTCCTTGCTGTTATATTGAAAAATTTACTAATATTACCTGTTAGTGAATGTTATATGTTTGTCTGGAATCCCCGGGGAATTGAATAACGAGTGGTGAGGAGAATCCACGCCGTGGTGAGGTCATTGGCTCAAGGAAAATTGGTGCAGGTTAGGCAGAACTGGAAGCACTAATTAGGGTTTTCTGAATGTATGTTTGAATAAATGATAGCAAAGAGTTCGCTGGCAAAACTTCTATTGTGATATAACCTAGTAAGGGTCACACGGAAGGAGTAGCAGGTTCGTCTAAGCTTGATTGTTAGCTAAAGAGTTCGCTAGTGAAACTTTAGACTTAGTATATATCCCGGAAAGAAGTGGATGAGTCAAAGAAGTAGCAGGTTCTCTGATGCTTGAGTGAAGGGTAGGCAGAAGAGATCTACTCGTAGTATTTGAAAAGTAAATGGAAGTAGTTTACTTGCAGTAAAACAAATCTTTCTTTCTAGACACTCGAGTACAGTGGCGAATGTGTTTACGTTGTTAATTAACTAAAGCACTTGCACTTTCAGAAAGAAATAAAGTTTCCGTTACCTTGTGAAGGAGGGAGTCAGTTGCGGAGCTGCTCTGACGTCACTCTGTGCCGCGCTGGGATTGGTAGAGACAGCGGGTGTGTAGCGGAGCTAGTATTGTAAAGGAGGGGTGAGTGCCGAAGCGTGAGAACTTGTCTCGCGGAAAGGCCGCGCACCCATTGGTCGAGGTTATTTGAAATTGCGCATTTGATTGGTTGCACGAAAATAAAAGACACATTTGGATTGGGAGTGAGTTTGTAAACAGAATCGCTCGCGAAAAAGTATATGTGGCATATAACTAACCCGGAGACTAGACCTGATCCAAAATATTTAGGGTTTGGAAAAGAGAAGTGGAAGGGTCGTAGATACGACATTATGTACGGAAGCAAGAGAAAAATGACTTTAGTAGACAAAGTGAAGAATTATTTCAAAAAAGACAAGCCTATCAAAACTCGAGAAGGTGTTGTCATTCCGCCACCTAATACCCCCGCATCTTTCATGATGTTTGATAAAGGGTACCATTCGTGCGTATGGTTGGAAAATTGGGTGGAATACACCAAAAATAACGGAATTTTAGCATTTCCGTTAGAGGGTACATTTAATGGCAGGATTCTGTTCAACTTGAGAACCCGAATGAACGATTTACATCCCAGACCCAGATTAATGCAGTACGAAGCCCTAGAGGAATGGGAGATAGAGGCGTTTGAGAGGGACAAACCCCGAATGGATAAAGGGTTAACCAAATGGTATCCTAAAGTAAAACCTGAAACCCGAGAGAAAAGAATGAAACAATGGAGGCAGAATATGATAGTAGAAGGACTGTACCCTATGATGGCACTAGAAGAACCTGTGGGAGGGAAAAAGACAGAAAAGACCAAACGTTGGGTGAACAGTGGGGATTCAGATGACGATTTGTTGGATGACTTGTTCATGAAAAATCCACCTCCTTATAATGAAGGATCCCGATCCTCTAGTGTAGGGGATGCTTGCCTGAAACCTCCTTACCAGGAGGGGCCTAGACCTGTAAATGTAAGGGACAGCTGTCAAATACCTCCTTATCAGGAGATGCCGAGACCTTTTGGCACAGGAAATCCATTCGTGAAACCTAATTATGGTGAGGGACCAAGTATGACGCATCCCACTGCCCCAACCCTGACACCGCAAATAATACCTGAAGTAAGCCTGGAAAGAATATTACAGGAGAGAGAGCAAGAGGCATTAATTAAACAGAGAACAGAATTAATTCAGAAAATCTCCCAGCTAAATACCAGTCCTGAAGCCCTGACCATCCCAGTAACTATTGGACCAGTTGTTCCTTTGTATGGGGATAAACAGGGGTGTCCCAAGACACCGATTATTACCCCGGCTATAGTACAGCCAAGAAAAGAGCCTTTAATTGTAGATGATCAGGCAAGCGAATGCGAATCTGTAATTTCCTTGATGGATTTGCCGGTAAGGGAGCTGGAAAGGGGTTCACAGAGAAGGAACACTCCTTTCAGTTCAGGAGAAGTGCAGATTGAGTCAGCTTCTGGTACTAAACGTGCCACTGTAGTAACTCCTGAAGAAATCGAGAGATGGAGTCGAGAACTAGAGAAACCAAATTCCCCGTCGAGACCATTAGATATTTACAAATTAAGACTAGAATTGGAAGAACTGATGGCTGGAAATGTAGGGTTAGACAGACTAAATACCTTTTCTGAAGGAGAACTGCTATTTATCTGTAAAAGCATCACTCGTAATACTAGGGTGTTCCATGAGAAGTTAGTGGACACCGCGGCTAGTATGGGAATTGATAGTGGGAAATCTAAATCATTGCAGAAACCCTACAGAGCAGAGTTCTCAGACAAAGATCTGGAAAACATGAATGTATCAGGGAAGAAGGTACAGATCAGAGAATTAGTGAATCTGTTGCAAAAATGGGGAGAACTAGAAAAGTGGAAAGCCAGGTGGGCAAAGAAAAAGGAGGAAATCAGGTCAAAACAGATGGCTTCTGAGTTTGTTTTAAAAGAAGCAGACAAGGCAGAGAAATTATATCCTATGCGAGAAGTGCCAGGTGGGAAATATGTACATGTTCCATGGTCCCAACAGGATATTGTGTCATTTACCAATGATTTTCCAAAACTACGAGAGAAACCAGTGGATTGGTACAAGCAGGTAGAAAGGTTTGTGAAGGTACAAAAGTGCCTGTGGAAAGATCTGGATGGGTTTTTCGATATCGTAGTTCCTGTAGACTTGTGGACAGAATGTAAAATTGCGATTGGTTGGCCTAGTGAGGAATATGCGAGGGATCCTATTACAGGAGCTCCTTCTGATGAGGTAATGAAAAAATACCAGCAAGTAATGTTACATCTGAAAGGGAAGGTGCCTGCAAAAGAAACTGATTGGACTCGAATAGATAGAACTACCCAGGATAGGGATGAGACTGTGCATTCCTATTATGAGAGACTGTTGCAGGTGTTCAAAACGTACAGTGGTATAGATAACATCGAGATGAAGGACATGACCCATTTCATTTACAGGTTTGTAAATGGTTTAAGACCTGAAATATGTCAGTGGATCAAAGACAATAAAATCTGTTGGCAGTCTAAGAAAATAGATGAGGTTTTACGGTACGCGAAGTACTGTGAGGATGAGATGGCTGACAAACGAAAGGCCTTAAAGGAAAAGGTCATGTGGGCACAAGTAAAATTAGCGGAACAACAAGAAAAGCAGTTAGGTAAAATGAATAGTACCGCCCAAAACCCAGGTTCTGGGGGTGGAGGGAAGCCCAAAGTAAAAATGAGCAGAGAGGAAGCCAAAAAGAAGTTTCCCTGTCACGGGTGCGGACAGATAGGGCACTGGAGAGACGAGTGTCCATACGCACAGAATAGTAACCCCCAAACTAATGATTTAAATCCACAGACGCAGAATGAAAAGCCAAGAAAGACCCAGCAACAGGTAAAAGCGAATCAGTTGCCCCGAGCACCTAGACCGAATTTTAAGGGAAAAGCACAGCAGGGTGAAGACATAGAAATTTGGGGAGGAAAAGAGGATAGAAATGCAGCAACTTCACAATTTTTGTTGAATGACACCTTCCTCTGTGATGAACCTTACTGACGGTGCCTGAGGGGGGGAGGATAAAGAGTGCGTGCTTGGCGCCTCTTTGCCGGTAGACCAGTCAGGGCCATACATTGAAGGAAAGGTTGAAGGTAATGATGTCACCTTTCTGTTGGACACTGGGGCTACCCGATCTACTGTAAGAACAGCAGACGTTCCAAACCTACCCCTCTCGGGAGAAGCGATCCAAGTAGTGACCGAGCCCATGGAGATTACCATAGGGAAATTTCAAGGAAATGCACAGATTTGTTGTCTGTGATACCAGTCCTGTAAACCTATTGGGACGTGATTTGTTGTGTAAAATGAACTGCACCATCTTTTGCACACCAACGGGCGTCGAAATTCAAACCCCAGATGAAGATGGAATATACAAATTAATGCTAATAAGACCTGACTCAGAAATTAAAAGACTGACGATACAAGATTTACCTGAAGAACTCCAACAGACAGTGAAACCAGAAGTATGGGATTTTACTGGAAAAGATGTAGGACTAATGGCAAATGTTGACCCAATTAAAATAGCCATAAAGGAAGATGCAGTTTACCCAAATACTAAACCATACAAAATGAGTGCAGAAGTGAAAGCAGGAGTTGCCATTGAAATAAAAAGATTGTCAGACGCAAACATCATACAAGAAGTGTAGTGCAAGACCTGAGAAAGGTAAACAAAATTGTTGTTCCTTGCTGTCCTATTGTTCCGAACCCAGCAGTGATTTTATATCAGATTCCATGGGATGCTGAATGGTTCACCGTAATTGACTTATGTCATGCATTCTTTTCAATCCCATTGCACCCAGATAGCAAATTTCTTTTCCCATTTGAATTTGACAGTCACGTGTTCGTTTGGAATCGCGTCCCTCAGGGGTATACAGAAAGCCCCTCAATCTTTCATCAGATTCTGAAAAAGTGCCTTGAATCCTTAGTCTTACCTGGAAAATCAGTTTTGGTGCAATATATAGACGACCTCTTGGTGGCGTCTAGAAGTCAGAAAGACTGTGTTGTTGACACCATTGCCTTACTGAACCACTTAGGTGAAGGAGGACATAAAGTATCACCTGACAAACTACAGTTCTGTACCTCTTCAGTAAAATATCTGGGGCACCAGATAGAGAAAGGTATCAGGAGAGTTACTTCAGAGAGAATTAGGATAATTCGAAACATGCAGTTACCCAACACTCAGAAAGAGATCAGAATGTTCCTTGGGGTTGTAGGATACTGCAGACAGTGGATTGTGGGATTTGCAGTCCTAGCAAAGCCATTGATAAAAATGACAAGGAAAGGAGCAAAGGACCCAGTAGAATGGGATGAAGAAAGCATGACAGCATTCACAAAATTACGAGAATGTCTATGTACAGCCCCTGCTTTAGGGATGCCTGATTATTCAAAGGAATTTGCACTGTTTTGTGATACACGAGATAATTGTGCACTGTCAGTCCTAACTCAGGAACATGGTCTGACTAGACATCCAGTAGCATACTTCTCTGCTACTTTGGATCCAGTGGCTGCTGGATTACCTGGATGCCTGAAAGCAGTAGCTGCAACTTGCATGAGTCTTGAACAGAGTGAATCCATCATTATGGGACATCCTGTAACTGTGTATGTTCCACATGCAGTTGTAATCTTACTGAACAGAACTAAAACTCAGTATCTCACAGGTAGTCGGCTGACTAAATATGAGAGGATTCTTGTGGGTGCAGCAAATGTAACCATTTCGCGGTGTAACATATTGAATCCAGCAACCCTATTACCTGAGTCACTGATTGCAGAAGTACAGGGGGAGGTCGAGTATGACTGCATTGACCTGACTGAGTTTAGTACCAAACCACGCCCAGATATCAAGGAAATGCCCCTACCAGTGGAAGACTACGAACTGTTTGTAGATGGCTCATGTTTGAGACACGAGAATGGAGGCCTAAGTGCTGCCTATGCTGTAGTCACAGTATCATGGGCTGTAGAAGCATCCTATCTATTTGGAGTAAAGTTTGCACAAGTAGCCGAATTGATTGCATTGGCAAGAGCCTGTAAAGTTGGGAAAAATAAAAGAGTAACCATATACACTGACAGTCAGTATGGTTACGGGGTTGTGCATGGCTTCTTCAGGTACTCCCATCAGAAATGGAAAAGTGGTACAGGAATTACTGGAAGCAATCCAGTTACCAAAAGAATTGGCAGTGGTCAAATGTGCTGCTCACAAATCTGGCGAGGACAATGTGACAGTAGGTAATAATTATGCTGACCAACTAGCCCAACATTGTGCAAGACATCAAATGTCAGTCAATATCAAATTGGGAGGGAGCGGAAACAGCTGCCAACTTATGGTGTTTGAAAGTGTACATACGTGGGAAGAGTTGAGAGAGTTACAGGATGCAACAGCACTGAAGGAAAGGAGAAGGTGGAGGAAGTTTGGGTGTCACCAGAGGAGTGAAGATGGTGTCATTGTATGCCCTGATGGTATGCCTGTATGGCCTGACAGCTTGCTTACTCCTATGGCCAGGCTAATACACGGACACACACACATTGGTAGGGATGCCATGGTTCGTGTCTTTCAACAGGCATGGTTCAATTCGAGATTCAGGAAGATAGCGGAGAGACTCTGCCAGAGGTGCTTGACATGCCAGCAGTACAATGCCGGGAAGAGAACAGTAGTTGCCCTGGGAAAAATTGGAAAGGCAGAAGGCCCTTTTATAAGATTACAAATTGATTTCATTCAGTTACCCCCTTGTAGAGGAATGAGGTACGTCCTTGTCATTGTTTGCCTGTTTTCCAAATGGGTAGAGGCTTACCCAGCCAAGAAAAATGATGCCATCACTGTAGCCAAATTGTTACTTAGAGAACTGATACCTAGGTACGGGGTTCCAGTCACCATTGAATCAGACAGAGGTGGGCATTTTCAGAATAAAATAATCGATCAAATCTGTGAAGCATTCAAAATTACTCAAAAACTGCACTGTGCATACCGTCCAGAGGTTTCTGGAGTGGTGGAACAACTGAATGGCACTATCAAGTCAAGACTAGGAAAGATGTGTGAATCTTCTGGCATGAACTGGATAGAGGCTTTACCTCTTGTATTGATGGGAACCAGAAGTATTCCAGACCGAAACACAGGCCTGAGTCCCCATGAGATCCTGATGGGAAGAGTAATGAGACAAGCATGGGTACCAGGACACAAACTGATAAGCATTTCTGATAATTTGGTACTAGAGTACTGCAAGCAACTGGGTGACCAAGTGCGTTCTATCTCTCGCCAGATTGGGGAAGACGCCGTCGCCAGGCCAGCAACTCCAGTCCATAATCTGAATCCAGGTGACTGGGTGGTACTTAAGAAGCATACTCGATCGAGTTGTCTTGCACCGAAGTGGGGAAAGCCAAGACAGGTGATCCTGGTTACCACGACAGCGGTGAAGTGTGCAGGAGTACCAAAGTCGATCCATGCCAGTCATACGAAGAAGGTAACCGAAGAAGAGAGAACTGACGCTGAAGGTTGTCCAGCTGAGGGGTCTCCAGATGTTGGTCCTGACGTAGCTGATGATGAACAACCGAGCACCAGTCAAGATGAAGGGATCCCAGTAATCGACCTGACCGTTGATCCAATAAGAACCAGGAGCCAGACATATGCAGACAGAGAGTGGAATAGTGAGGAAGAGACAGGAATAGAAGGAGACATTCAGATCATCGAAATCCATGTAAAATATGATGAGGAGGAAGGTCAAATAGGGACAGAACAAGTTATTGCCACATCTCCAAGAACTCCTGAGATTGAAAAGGGACAGACAGAAATTAGGGCGAAAGTTCAAGCGGAAGAAAATCAAAGGTTCGAAGTGCTTGAACAGGATCAGATAGAAATAGACGAATGTGTTCAGGATACAGGAAGCAAAACATCAAAAAGTCAAATTCAGTATACACCTGAACAAGGCCAGCTTAGCAACCAGGCAGAAGAAACTGAAATAAGACCTGGGACTAGTCAGATAGAAGGAGAAAAGGAAACAGAAACAGAAGTGCCACAACAGAACGAAAACAAAAGAGCATTAGAAGAAAGCCCAACAACAGTGCCAGTTAAAAGACTCAAGAAAAAGAAAAATACAGAACCAAGGTACATCAAAAGACTGAGACTGAGACTGAAAACAGTAGAGGAGAAGCTTGAGCAAAGGAAACAAGCTTCCAGTAAAACAGAGCTACCTGGAGAAAGTACTAAGCGAAGAAGTGCCCGAATAAAAAGACTCAACGAAAAGTATCAGGATCCTGAATGGACTTTCCTGGTGTTGGAGGAATTTGAGGATCTTGATATAAGTGACAAAAGTGACGAAGAACTGACTGCTGACCAGTCTACCGAAGAAGAAGAACCAACCTGAAGTTGCCCTGTGTAAGCAACCTGTGTAAAGTTACAAAGAGGGGTTGGAAAGCTTCTTTTGAGCAAAAATGTCTGATTCAAATGTGAATGGAAGACCTAGAAGTAATTGTTGTAAAACATGCTGCAAGGTATGTGTATGTAGTGTAGCCTTAGTGTTAATATTATGGATAGGACTAATAATTATTATTCCTTATATGATGAGTAAAGGTACTGATAGTGACTCTACAAAGACTGTGACAAAAGGCACTGACGGACTGACACCACAAAGTGTAGATGGACATGAGAAAGCACTTAGCGTTAGACAAACTAAAATGGACTTAGAAGCACCAGATGAGGAAGGACTACATTATCATGGAATCAAGAACAGGACTCATTTAAACGTATTTGCAAACCTCTTAGTGCATTATGTAGAAGCTATGGAAATAGAAGACTGATATATTTGCATGAAGCTACCTACTTCTGTAGCTGAGGGAGTGACATACCATCACTTGCCATTAACATATGGAATTTCTTGTAGTATTTTAGCTAGCTTGTTCTATAAAAGAGGACCGTTACAGTACTATTACTCTAACTCAGACGTGATATTTTCTGAACTTCCTATACGTGGAAATCTGAATCCTGTACATACAAAAAGTGATGTCACACGTTATATGGGAGAATATTTTCTGACTATAGGTACCATAGATTTAGGTGAAGCACATAGAGATAACTTGACCTGTTCATTACATGAACAAGAGAAAATGTTTCTCAACATGGCAGAGAAAAGAAGGGAAAGTTTCCAAAGAAAGGCGAATGATAAAAGACAGAGAATTCCTAAATGGGCTGAAAACATGGGAAGCACCTCAAATGGTGGGGCTAATCCTGCTTTGTTGCTGGATTTCGAAAGAAAAGGGAAACTTTGTCTTCACCGAGAAAAGACTAGTTACTATAATAACATTTTCATTGGTTCCAGTCAATGTGAACACAATTACAAGGTAATTGGAGGTTGGGGTTTCAAAAATGGGTCAGAACCTGTGTTTCCCGGAATTTATTACATATGTGGAAACAAGGCCTATTTCAAATTGCCGGATCACTGGTATGGAAGCTGCTATTTTGGAATTGTCTTCCCGAAAATATACCACGTGAATGAAATTGCTGGAAGCAGTGAAAGCACTAACGGTTTAGTATGTAGTAAAAGAGAAAGTATAGGGGAAATAATGGGTAGTATGTTTAGTGCATTGATACCTTCAGTGGGAGTGGTTCTGAACACACACAGAATTTGCAAATTCTCTACAGTAGTGGATCGGTTATCTACTGACACGGCAAGCGGATTTCTGATGATCAATACCGAAATGGTTGCGATCAGATCTATGGTTTTGCAGAACCGACTTGCCCTTGACACCTTATTAGCAAAAGAGGGCGGAGTCTGTAGAATGTTGAAAGCGCAACATTGTTGCACTTACATACCAGACAAAAGTGTTGAACTCAAAGGGTATGTGAGGAACATTACGATTTTGGAAAAATAACTCAAACCACTGGAGGTTGATAGTGCCTGGAAGAGACTTACTGATGGTGTCTCCTCTGTAGGTCATTGGTTTTCCAATTTAGGTAAAGGGTTGTTGTATAAGGTACTGATGCCAATTGCTGGAATAGGTTTTGTCATATTCCTCATATTTGTCTGTTGCAAATGTCGCAAACACCAAAAGAAATATACTGTGAATAGGAGAGGTATGAAACGGAGTGTGGATGAGCTTGAATTGGAGGAACTGAATAATCAGATTTATAAAAGGGTGAAAAATTCTCATCCTAACAAAGAGACCAAAGAAAAGTTCAACCGAATGTTGGAGGAGATTGAATTGGGAAAGATTTAAGTTGGCATCTGGTTCTATTGTTTTGTGATGATAGTAAATATCATCAAAGAGGGGATTGATGGAGCAAGGATTTGCACGTTACGCGACTTGCTCGTAATCATGAACCTCGAATAATTATAATACATTATCTCAACCTGTTCGTCTTACTAATTTCCCCTTTATTCTGACATTTGGGGTATCCGAGAGATGCTTGCTTATGTGTGTATTAACCTTAACACCGCTTGTCATTAAAAATGGCCGCTGTTTGGCGGGGTTTCTTCTGCGCATGCGTCGGTCACACTCACGTGACGCGACGTACTCGCAGTTCTGGTGGGAATCTTTTGCACTTGCACACTAGCATTAAGATGGCCGCTTTGTGTTCTCACATGCCGAAGCTTGCGCTGCTGCTTTTGCGCTACTGTTTCGTGTGCCTCTAACATTAATGCTATAGTTATTATAAAGTAAGGGGTATAGAGTAGATATTCATGGTATATAGTGTATTCATTTTTTCCTGTATTTCTAAATTGTTTTCGCTTTCTTTCCATGTATCTCATTCTTGGGGTCTGAGGAGCTCTCGTGATTCCATATTGAACAGCCCTTCTGCGCATGACAGTCCTCTGCCGGTGGCATTGAAATTCTGCCAACCCGAAGTCCCAGCCAAGATGCGCCTGGGAAGATGCACCTTCGCCTAGCAAAAGAAGCTGAATCGCTTTCAATGTATCACAATTCATAGATGTACTATTGTAATAAGAATGTTAGGTCATGGGAACCCCAAATTCAATAGGCGGTCCCAGATCATGTAAATGCAGGCTTGTAGAAATGAAATATGATTGGTGTGTTGACCTATCCTACTTGGGGACCAATCGAAACTGGGGATTCTTACACTTGCAACATTTGGGGGGTGGTACACTGACCCGAAAACAGTATAACTAGCCTAGGTTTAGCTAGAGAAATTGTCCGACTTGTCCGAATAGCTGACCTGTCACTGACCCAATGCACTCAATAGGTGACTTGATACAGAGGGCTGCGGAGCACTCTGTCCGAAATTTCCATAAACTCAAGGGTTTGTTGCGAAACCTTAAGTGCTGGTGGAGCACTTTGCTGGGGAGTTCGATAACCCAATCGGGGTTCTGACTGATAGCTGCAGAGAGGGTGGAGCGCAGGCGTTGCTTCCAAACTGTGGGTGCTGGTCGTGCCTTGGTGGTCCTGTCCTGATCCTAATCTGGGTTTCCTGTCCTGTCCTGGGGTGTCCTTTCCATCCATACTGTCCTACTGGCGACTGTCCTTCCTTGGGGTTCCTCCTGTCCTTAACTGACCCGTGGCCAGGGTTGGTCTTCACACCATTCTAGGTAAATATAGTGCTGAAAATCTACTCTGCACCTTCTATATTTTCCTTTCTTTTCCTTTAATAAAGTCATACTCTTGCAAAATTGATTTTCCATGCTTTTCGCATCTCTAAATGAACAAGTCATACCTAAAATTGTCGTTATTCTAGCATGTTCCATTTTCTTACCCATCCTTAGTACATTCCTTTTCAGTTCATGATACATAGATGTTCCTTGTCCTTACCCATTGTTTAGTCTATTCAAGTAATTGCACCGGTTTATTAGTATGGTCTTTTTGCATTTTACCTATAGTTCCTCTTTATGGGGAAATATTTCACTGTGAAATTCTAGTGTGCTCTTTATTCTTCCCCGTCTTTTAGTCTCGCCATACTAAGTTTAAATTCTGAAACTGCTGCCTAGTATGTTCCTTGTTCTTACCTCCCTTTAGATTCACAAATGGTTGGTTTTATTTACTTCCTTCATGGATACGTGCTCTTTGTAATTCTGGTTATCGATTGCTTGCTCGTTGTAAACCTCATGTTTTCTGAGCTTGATGAATTTTAGATAAAGGTTTTCAAAACTTCTTGAGTTAGTGGTTATTATTAAAGTACAAATAGAATATATAAAGTATAAGTATTTTTGGTATCTACCTTTCTTTTACAGCTAGCTCCCTGATCCATTGTGATCTTAGGTACCCGTAACGGTGGAATGGTAAGTCGGGTACACTGGAAATAAATAGGAAGGAACAAGGGTTACTGGTAGTAGTGTGTATGGTCGCCCGATTAATGAATAGTGTATTATTGAATTTTATGGGCCCGATACGTATATGGTAAAATTGTTGGTCGGATGACCTGCGCGCTCTATCAACGGAACCTATCTTGTATTATGATGGATCATAACTTGCATAATTTTCCTGCAATATGTAGTGCATGGAACCATGTGTTGGGATGCTTCAGACCACTCTAAAAACCCCTGTAGCTCCGCAAGGGAGACCATACCTCTTCCCATTTCTTTATGCATCCCCTACTCTTGTATACTACTTCCTCTGCTCTCTGGCACCAGTGTAGGTCTTTTTCCCATTCTGCCACTGATGGTGGGATGGACGCCCCCCAGCGCCTCGCTATATTACACTTTGGAATGTCTGCCGATAACGCCAGCCTGAGTGTACTGTGCCGGGGCCGGTCTCCCTTGCCCTTGATCATCAGAAGGAGCCATCTGGGATCCATCAACACTTCTTTCCGCACTACCCTTGACAACATTGCTGTCACACTTCACCAGAACGAACTGATTACTGGGAATTCCCATGTGATGTGAAAAAAGGAGCCCTCTTGTTGACAGCCTCTTGCGAATTGTGAGGTTTGTGTTTTCCCCATCTATGTAGGAGTGTGCAGGGACAATATGAGCGATGTAGGATCCTGGGCTGTACTAACCTAAAACGTGCTCAAATCGCAATTTCCGTGGAGCTCTGTTGGACTTCAACCCAGTCCTCATCGTCAATGTTCCCTAGATCATCCATCCAGGCACCTCAAAGAGCGGTCAGGGGGTCAGGTGCGTTATTCATTATTTTCTGAAAGACTGTTGACATTCCCTTTGTGGGAATCAGGTCAATGGGCAATCTGTCCTTTAAGGGGGAATAATCTGGATTTGCGGGCCCTTTTATATGTCCTTTCAGAGCATGCATGAGTCTCATGTAGAAGAATCTCTGAGAGGGTGCCAAGTCATATTCACGCTGTAACATGTCGAAGGGTATGGGAGCCCCGTCCCTCCACCCGTCGTCGAGATGGCCGATGCCTATGTTCTGTCATCCCCCGAATCCTGTCAAAGCAGTTACCTCTTTCAATCTGCCCCCGGACCACAGGGGCTTCATGCCTGTCAACCATCCCTGCCATCCCAAATACAAATTTGCCTCCGTCAAGCACTAGATCACAGCTGGTGTGTGTGTAGGCTAGTCATTGCACGCCCCTTGAATATAGAGAATGGGCTCATAGTTCCTGTTCGGCATCATACTTCTATCTACTCTGTAGGCTGGCTCTTCCTTGTCGGCATAGACCCAATCATCTATTGCCATCAGTTGTGATGCTCAAAAGTAGAGTTTAATGTCTGGGACTACTAGACCCTCTTTATAGACCCCCCTTTGTAGTTTTAGTAGGTCAATCTGCGGTGCACTTCTCTGCCACAGGAGAGTACGGAGCTCCTGCGCAATTTGCTTAAAAAAGGATAGAGGGACCACGTATGGGGTATTCTGTAGTATATATAAGAGGCATGGTAGCGTCATCATCTTGTATGGAGCTGCTCTGCCCATTAGAGACAGAGGCAAGGTTCGCCAATGTGTCATGTATGGGCTAAGTCTCCACAGCTGGGGGAAGAGGTTCAGTTGAAGGAATATTTTTTGCGTATAACATGGATGCCCAAATATTTAAAGCCTTCTACCACTATCAGAGCATCACGCCTTTCCTGGAGCCTCGGGGGAGGGCCCGACAAGGGGAACACCACAGACTTGGTCCAGTTAATCATTTAACCGGAGTAGCTCCTGAATAGCTAAAAAATGTGAAGGACCCTTGCTCTGGAGTAATAGGGCCTCTAGAGATACAAGACAAACTCATCGGCGTATAAGGAGATATGTTCTTCCCATCGCCGGGATGCCCCAGATTTTTTAATTTTATTTATTTAAGAAGTTTTCTATAGCGCTAGCCAGACCCGAAGGTAATGGAGCGCTTTACACCAGGAGGGAGAGAAATCAAATACAGGGTAGGGAAAAATATAAACATTTATCATAAGTGTTCAAAAGTTTCAATTAGACAGAGCGTCCGAGGTGTGTTATTGAGGTAGAGAGGTCTAGATGTCCGAGGTGTGCCATTGAGGTAGAGAGGTCCAGAGGTAATCTCGGTGCATGGAGAAGGTTTTTTAGGCTACGACTTTGTCAGAGCATTGGTGAACCAAGGCGCTGGGTTGGGGAGAGGGGAAGAGGTAGGCAGTGGATGCGTATTGCCAGGTGGCTGCCGTGTGGAGGCTTGTGAGTCATGGATTTCCGTTCAGGAAGGCACGGTTGAGGTAAAGGACTTTTAGGGGACTTTTGAATTTTGGAAAGGAGGGGATGGAGTTTCAGATTCTGGGTGCGTTTCCTGCAAAGGAGCGGGCAGCCATTTTTTGTTTGCCCGTTTTCAGGGGCATGAGTAGGAGGGAGTTGGAACTCCTGAGGCTTCTAGACTGTCCGGCTTTCTTAAGTTTAGAAGCTAGGTAGTCCGTTTTACCAGTGTGCAGGGCTTTGTGTGTGAGGCAGGCAGTTCTGAAGCTGGCACGCATTTCCACTGGGAGCCATTTTAGTTCTCTGAGTGCGGGAGATATGCGGTCATATTTTTTTACTCCGGTGACCATTCTGGCAGCTGCATTGAAGGTTGTTTTGAGTGGCGCTAGATGGGAGAGAGTCGTACCGGAGAGGACTGCGTTCCCATAGTCCATTCTAGACAAGACCAGTGATTGGGTGGCTTGTTTGAGGTCCATGGGTGGAATGTGGGGTTTGATTTTATTGAGAAGCTTCAGATTGAGGAAGGCACTCTTTGCGGAGTTCTTGATGTGGTTGGTCATGGTTACTTTGTGGTCAAGGATGATTCTGAGGGATTTTACCGAGTTTGCCAAGGTGAGATTACCGTTGAGAGCATCGATTGCTTTCGGCCAATCAACAATTTGCGGGTTTTCTTCCTTGATTGAGATGAGGAGGATTTAGTTTTTTCCTTGATTGAGTTTAAGGTGCTTTGCTGATAGCCATTCTTGAACTTCTCTGAGAGTATTGTTGAGTCTTATAATGTCATTAAAGGACGAGGGGCCAGATGTAGGTCGCCAGATGTAGGTCGCCAAATACCGGTCGGTAACGGCCGATTTCGGCCATTACCGACCGGTATTTGGAGTTTGAGATGTAGGGGGCCTAAATTTACAGAATCTGTAATTTTACAGATTCGGTATATTTGGTGAAATACCGAATCGGTAAATTTACCTATTCTGTAAATCCAGATGTAGGTGGCACTGAAAACAGTGCCACAGGCCCTTAAGAATTTGTTATTTACCACCAAATAATACTTGGTGGTAAATAATGAATCTCTGTGTACATGCACATCTGTGCATGTACACCGGTGCCATGTAGCACACATACATGCACACAAGCCAGAATCAGGGGTGCAACAGGGTGTCAAAGAGACACCCTGTCCCCCTTGTAAATTCGGTAATTTTACCGAATCGGTATTTACCGATTCGGTAATTGACATTGATTCCTATGGGCCTCAAGGCCCATAGGAATCAATGGCAATTACCGAATCGGTAAATACCGATTCGGTAATTACCGAATCTTACCGATTCGGTAATTGACTCGGTAAAAATACCTACATCCCAATTGCCAGTTCTTAAATACCAAATCGGTATGATTCAGTATTTAAGAATCGGTAATCTGGGATTACCTACATCTGGCCCGAGGTTTCCAGGTAGATCTGGGTGTCATCTGCATATAGATGGAAGAGGACGTTGGCTTTTTTCAGAATGGTGGTGAGGGGTTCCATATTTATGTTGAACAATTGTGGGGAGAGAACAGATCCTTGGGGGACACCTGTGTTAACAGGGAGAAGGTTGGTTGTGAAGGATTAGATTTTTACCCTTTGGGAGCGATTTTGAAAGAAGGAGGAGAACCATTGAAGGACCACCTCGTCGGCACCTACCCGGTCTTTTAGAGCCTTGATAAGGAGACTGTGATCCACCGTGTCAAAGACTGCTGAGAGGTCAAGGAGGATGAGTAGGCAGCAATGGTCAGAGTTAAGGGAGTTGAGGATGTCATCCACGATGTTGGGGTTTGCAGTTTCGGTGCTGCAGCCTTTTCTAAAGCCTGATTCGTGTTTGTCCAGTAGATTAATATTGTCAATGTGTTGGTTCAGTTGTCGGAGAACGCATTTTTTGAGGATTTTGGCTAGGAAGGGAAGGTTGGAGACAGGTCTGAAATTGTTCAGGTCGTTCGTGTCTAGGCCTGGCTTCTTCAGAAGTGGTGTGACTTGGCCAACTTTGAGGCAATCTGGTATGATGCCGGTTTATAGGGAGCTGTTTATGATTTCACTCCAAAGTGGTGCAAGGGAGAGTTTCAGCTTTTTGGACATTTGGGAGGGTATAGGGTTGAGGATGTGCGATGAGGGCTTGGCGGAGGAGATTAAACTGAGAATTTCAGCTTCAGGGATGGGGTCGAAGGATGTCCAGGTTTTTGTGGGTCCTTCGGTAGAGGTAGTTTGGATTGCTGGGGTAGAGTTTTTGTCGGCAGGATGGAGGTTGATGTCAAGTGATAGTTCAATTTTGGTGATTTTGTCATTAAAGAAGTTGGCGAATCTGTCACATAATTCTTTAGAGGCCTGAACATTGGCAGAAGAAGGCTTGGACGTTTGTTTTTTGATGTTGCTAAAGAGTTCTTTTGGTCTGTATTTTGCCTTGTCCAGCGCATTCCAAAAAAAATAGATTTTTTCATTATTGATACGTTTTGTGGTACTCTCTTCTTGCTGTTTTGAGTTCCTCACAGAGGCTGAAGGAGGAATTCTTTCTCCAGAGACGTTCTGTGGCTCTAAGTTGCCTCCTTTCCTCGTTGATGTCCTTGTTGAACCAGGATCTGGAGGGGATGTTCCTGTTTTTTTTTAGTTTCATTGGAGATAATTGATCTAAGATAAAGAACATGGTTGTGTTGTAGTGGGATGTGAGTTCTGTAACTGAGAGGCCGTCCGGGAAGATGGGTAGAAGGGTGCTTATTTTTTCTTCTAAGTTGGCTGTGTTTATCTGCGTTAGGATTCTAGACCATGTGGGGGGGTCTGTGATAGGGGGATGACACATGACCGGTTGTGAGATGTGGAAGGAAGAGGATTAGGTGGTGGTCTGACCAGTCGACCGGAAGGATGTGGTCTATAGTAATTGCGTCGTGTTGGGCGATGATGGTTGCAGGATTGCCCCTTTGTTGTGAGTTTCCTTTGAGTAGTGATCGATAAGGTTGTTGGAATGTATTAGCTTGTTCAGGTTTTGTACTGGAATGCTGTTTTTATCATTCCAATGGAGGTTGAGGTCACCCAGAATTAGGTTGGTGTTATCTCGGAGAGAGTAGTGGGCGATCAAGTCGGATAGGTTTTCCGTGAACGTGACGGTGTTGCCTGGGGGATGATACAGGAGGTGACAGTGTAGTAGTTTGTTATTAGTGGTTTTGATGTTGACAGTTAGGCATTCGAAGGAGTTGTAATTGAAGGCATCTATTTTGGTCACTGACAAGTTGGTACTGTGGATGATTGTCAAGCCTCAGCCTTTTTGGTCTCTTCTATCTTTGCTGATGATAGAGGAACCCAGGGGTACGAGCATATCGAGGATAGGAGGGGAGGAATCGTTGAACCAGGTCTCAGTGATGAAGGCTATATCTATGTCATGGTTAAGGATGGATTCTGCTAGCTCTGTGGCATATTTCATGGCTGATCTGCAGTTTATGAGCATGCCGTTAGTACGGGGGTCTCTTTTTTTGGTTCAGTTATTAGAGACGCAGTAGGGATGTTGATGAGGGAGGCAGGGGGTCTAGGGGGTTTCGGGAAGGAGTGTTTATTTCTGAATCCGGTGATTACCTGAATGTTGGGTTGCAAGGTGTGAGAGGAGGGGGAAGTGTATGAGGAGGCCAACTCTTCAGGAGACATGGCTTCCAGAGTTCTTTTCGGTCTCGGGGCATGGATCGAGGACGGTCACGGGGACTGGCTAGGGAGCGGGGACTTGGGAAGCGTAGGGTGTATGGGGATGGGGAAGATGGGAGTAGGGTAAGAGTTTAAGGGGGGATTATGGAGTGGCATGAGGTTGTTTAGGTTGTGATTCAAGCCCTGTATTATAAAGGAGACTTGGCTTTCAATATGGGATAGACGGCGGTCCATCTCTTCTTGAAAGGGGAGGTGGGTTGGTTCTTGATAGGAGCTCCTCGGTGAGGAGAGGGGCTGACAATGTTGTGTGGTCTTTTGGTGGTTGTGTTGTCAGTTTGGGTTAAGGTATAAGGCATAGGTTGAGGTGGGTCATGTTGTGGTAGTTGTTTTTTATTGCAGGCGGGCCTAGGTCGGTGATTAGGAGACTTGGGATGAGTAATGAGGTCGGCCGGTTGTGTTTGAGGTGGGGTCTACACAGGGAGTTGTTCCTGAGGATGAAATAGTGGAGGAGGAGGTGCTGTGTACTTGGTGATGGAGGAATTGGCGAGGGTTAGAGGAGGAGCGTAGGTGATTATGATAGCGAGATGCGGAATGGGGCGGTGTTCTGTTGGGGCGACTGGTTGCCCGGTTGGGGAGGGAGTGTTGGTAGGGAGGGCTGTGCATGGGTGCTGTTAGTCCGTAGAGAGGGGACGAGGAGATCAAAAGCCTCAAGGTTGGCATTGTTGGCTTAGATCAGGACTGTGCCGTTGGAGTAGATGGTCACAGAGGTGTTCCCATAGTGTGGCAGGTGGTTGGTGGTAGCGAATGATAGTTTGCCACTATGGGGAGTCTTGGTGGTTTTGATGATGTGGAGTTGAGCTCTCAGGATGGAGTTCCAATTGCCGGGTCTTTCTGTGTGAAAGATGAGGTCCATTTTACTAGGCCTTTGGCGGAGCAGTGATATATGTCAGCGAAAAGGGATTCCGTGAATTGCCTTATCAGTTTGTGTTTCAGATGGAGGAGGAATTCGGGCCGTGCCGCTTTATGTAGGGTGAGGAGAGGGGGCTGGAGGGGGTTGTCATGGTAGGGGGCATTGTGACTAGGATGTCGATGGGGCTAATCCCTTTAGGGGAAGGTTAGTTCTAATAGCACAGTGGCCGGGAAGGGTAGTGGTTACGGATGGGACTGCTAGCGGTGAGAGATCGCTCTGTATGCAATGGGTTGATAGGCTACTGCAACGTGTTTTAAAGGGTCAGGGAGAGAGTTGGGAGGAGGGGAGATAGAGTCAGCTTAGTTTCAGGAGGGGAGTGGGGGAGTAATATTGACCAGCTTTAGAGAATTACGAGTTATGCCGCTAGAGTTTAAGGGGAGAGCCCCCAGGAGTTCGGGCCAAGTGGGTAGAATGGGGTGGAGGAAAGGGATGTGATGGGCTAATGTCCCAACACTACTGACATTGCATTGGGGGATTAATGAGCTGGTCATCGGGACACTGCCTCATCAGTGGGGTAACAGGAGGAAGTGGGGCCACGGAATCTACGAGGACAAGTTTGTGGCTATGTAAGGGTCTGGGTTAGGCTTAAGAGGGGGGGTTCCCAGGAGCGAGGTGAATGGGAGGGAGTCTGGGAGGGGGGTTCAGTGGCGCAATCGGGTGATGTGAGGACCCAAGAAGGTTGTAGCGCTGTTTTATGGGATCGGATCAGTTCTAATCCTGTGCGCCATGGGTCCAATGCCAGAGCAGATAGGAGCCGCAACAGGGGACAACCCTGTCTGGTGCCACTATGCAGAGGAAAGCTTCTTGATGACACTCCGTTGATCCTCGCAACTTTATCCAGAGGCAGATTTTGGGCCAAAGCCCAGTTTAGATAGCACAGCAAACAAGTAAGGCCACTCTATACTATCAAAAGCCATCGAGGCATCTAGGGCCATTAACGCCGTCTGTTGGGGTGAGAGAGCCTTTATAAGGTGGAGTACTCCATAGAGCCACCATAGGTTATGACGCATGCTTCTATGAGGCATAAAGGCTGACTGGTCCAAGTGAATATTTGGGGATATTACCTGTAGCAACCTGTTTGCTAGGGCCTTCGGAAGCACCTTCTCTTCCACATTAAGAATGGAAATCAGCCTATATGAACTGCAACTTTCCGGGGGTTTACTTGACTTATGTACTGCTACAATTATGGCCAAACTGAGAAATCCGTGAGCAATTATGGCCAAACTAAGAAATCCGCGAGCACTTCTGACAATCTCTGTCGGATCTAGTGCTAATTTGAGTGTACAGCCATTCGTAATAAGAGGCAAAGGCCTCAGCCATTCCCACGCTCGCTGTCTGGAGTACGCCAGTTCTGTCCACCACGCTCACTACCCATGACCTTTCTTTGTATCTTTTATCCAGCCAGGCCAGTAGTTTGGAGGCTTTGTCCCCTACCTCAGATATTTAGTGCTGTGTGGCCAGAGCATGCTACCGCGATGCACTATCCGATAGGGCACTCAGCTCTTGCTGACATATTGTTTAATCTGTGTCTCAGCTCTGTGCTCCTCCAAGCTATAACATCCTGTTCAAGTGTCTGTATCTCCTGCTCAAGGGTCAGGAGTCTGGACGTATCTTCTTTTCTCTTACTCTCTATCAACGCCTGTGCCTGTCCTCTTGATAGGTTTCAGTTTCCGATGCCCCGCCCACTTATACCTACGCTTATGAGTTAGCATAATGTGTCTAACTAATGATATATTCATTTATGCATTTACGTTTATATTCTCTACTTCGTTATTCATTTCTGCGTATGACATTATTCCGTTCTCTTAGTTTAGCGTGTGTGCCACCATTTTGGATTGCTCCTCTCCGTGTGCGAGTCGCACTTGCTCACCCCCTCCCGTAGGAATAGGAAAAACCCTGTATGCAGCAGTTTTCGTTTCTTGGCTAACTGTGATCGAAACCAATAGCAAAACTTCTTATCAGAACTGTTCCCATGCGCTGGAGATGCTGAGGCCTGGCTCCGCGGCCTTGGAACAAGATAACAAAATGTTGCTATTGCAGGTGCAGATGCCTCATGTGTGAGGCCATTGTTCACCCTCTCCGGGGTCCAGTATTTTTCCAGTATGGGCGTGTTTTACTTTGCTGTACCATGTTATAATGTATTGCTGTGATGAGATGAGGCAGTCCTCTCGGCGCACTCTTAGGGGTGAGGTCGGACAGGGCCCTCTCATATGGGAGTATGTGGCCTAATAAAATACTCTGGTTTTTTTCTCCACTGTCCGGCTGACTTATTACTTGGTAATTATAGGTGAGTGCGGTAAGTCACTCGGGTGGATTTGAGCCACGCTTATCAGATGGCGCCCGAACAGGGACCCCGCGATAAGGATCTTTCTCACCCGTAAGTGGGCAGCAGAAGGCCGGGGACCCTCTGGTCGGCACGGTGGGTTTGGGTACCCACTTTGATGCCGAGCTTGGTTCCCGCAGCGCTGCCCCACCCTGCTGATCGGGAGAGGTCCCGGATCATGATCGTGTGCGTGGTTCGCTGGGAACGGGTCCCGGGTCTCCCATGGTAAAGCGCGCAGTGGTTTGTAGTGCCGACCGGGAGGCGGATGTGTTCCCCAATCTCGGAGCAGTGTGTGAACTGTTCGGTCTGCGGTAGGGTCCAGGTTCCCCAGGACTTGGTCGACGGGCCTTGTCCCATTTTGGTAACACGTGTATGGCAGGGATTTGACACATAGGAAGCGTGAATATATGTGTGTATACTTAGTAGTGATTGTGCGGTCTGGGAGTTGGTGAGAGGGTGAGTGTAAATGTTTGTGTTGGTGCGTGATTGATTGGTTGAAAATGCTGTGCTTTAGTAAGCTACGGTGCCTCAGGTGCTGTTGCGGCGCCTCGGACACTAGTTTGGCTGAGAGTCAACCCGCCCTAGTGGAAGGCACACCTAATTTTGAGATGTATGTGAAACATGGATTGACTCCAATTTTGTTTAATACCTTATGGCACAGATATACTAAGGGTAATATAGATTTGCAGTGGCCGTTAACCGGTTCTTTCGATGTGGCAAAAATAGATTATTTACAGGACAGGTTATTTGCTAGGCGCAGTCGCCAGAGCATGTTCGATTCCTTGAGGATGTGGCAAAAAGAAGTAAGGGAACGACAGACAAGAGAAGAGAAGGTGGCTCAGAAGAGAGCAGCACAGACGATGGCACAGAAAGCGAGAGAGCATACTAAGAAAGAGAATGAGAAACAGATTGAGCGCGCAGATAGACTCCATAGGTTACAGACGGATAAAAGCTATGTAGTAAGAGAGGAAGAGCAAGATGAGATGGAGGACATTCTGAATGCCTGGCCCCCTCCCCCGTGTTCTCCGCAATCATTGTACCCCGTATTGACAGGCTCTGCTTCTCCTATAGTGGTTTCAGTTCCACAAACGGTTACTCCCTTGATCGGCGCCCCCACTTCCTCTGTTTCGGCCCCCACTTCGTTGAGAGATGTTGAACAAACACTATCTTCTGTCACCTCTTCCGTGACTGCGCCCTTGCTTTCTTTCTTTGCTTCGAGTCCGCCGCCTCCTCTGTGATCTCTTCTGCACTCCCCACTGCTTCTGCTAGCGCTACTCCCCAAGGTGGGTAGCTGACCCCGACTCGAGGTGCGGGAAGTGGGCTATTTACTCAGGTATGAAAGTTGCTTAGATGTTCTACTGTTGGGTTGGATGAAAAGACGGTAGTTGCTAATCAGGCTTGTCAGTGGGCCAGGAATAATATGTATTCACTCGAAGACATTTGGTCCACAATGAAGGATTATGAGCCCCTGATGCAGCAGCATGCTTTATGGCATATGTCAACGACACTAATAGTGTTGTGGGAACAGGGCTACGGCGGGCCGGCACCTGTAGTTCTTCATGACATTAAGAACAGAGCCTATAGGGCTAATACTGGGTTGTGTTGCAGAGTTTGCGGTCTTTGTTGGAATATAGAAATGAGTTGCCGTCAGCGGGAGAGCCCCATTTTCCTGGAGTGCATCCAATGGGTGAAGTACACCCTATTTTCCATCCTGAAATGCTTGAAGCGGTAGACCCGGTAACTCATAATGTCACCAGGGCTCGTGTGGATGCTCATTTCCAAGAACAGTGGGTATACACGCCTTGGAAACGGAGCGAGGTGTTAGCGCTGAAGGCGCAGTTGCCCGATTCCAGAAAAAAACCGACTGCTTATTACAAAGAGTTGACGGAAGCAGCTTCCTCGACAGTCATGACTTTAGCAGACATAGAATTGTTCTTTGGATTACTGGTTCCGGTGGATGTGTGGAGACAGGTAAAGGGTACAGATCATGCAGAGGAATTGGGTGGTACTTGGGAAGAAATAAAGGATTGGGACAAGGAGCAGAAGCCAGGGGAGAAGCCGAAGGCTGAGATGTTAGCATTACCAGGGCAAATAATAAAATATATGCACTCCCTTATTCCTCCAAAGAAAGTGGATTGGGATAAGTTGACTGCATGTAGGCAGAAAAAGGATGAAGCGGTTTCAGATTTCTTCACTCGTTTCGAGGACGCTTTCATGGATTTCAGTGGTCAGGTTCTATCTCAGGATGGGAGCTTACGACTTTTCGTTAATAGGTTCGTAACAAATTTGTTACCGGAAATATCGGCTAGATTGCAGGCGTCGGAGAGTACGTGAACGACATCCACGCCCTCTGGTATTCTGAGTATGGCTCAGTATTATGAACATAGAGAGAACGAGAACAAAGACAGACAAGAAAAGAAAGCCAAAGATTTGAAGACAAGGGTGCTGCTGCAGCAGGTGTCGAAGGGTCGGGGACGTGGAGCCCCACCTATGATAGCGGGTCGAGGTGGAAGTAGTTACGGAAGGGGAGAGAAGAGAGAGCGTCTGGGACAGAATCAGTGTGCGAACTGCAAAAAGGAGGGGCACTGGTGGAGAGATTGTCCGGAGCTTCAGTCCAATGCTGGACCAGGCAGAGGTAGAGGTCGTGGTGAATTTCGTAGGGATGACAGACAGTTTGATGAAGGTAGGCGACGGGGAAGAAATTACTTTGACGGAGAGAAGGATCGACAACACTTTCAAACTGAGGGTGACCATGGCAGAGATAGACAGTACTACAACGACGCATACGCTATGGACGAGCAGACTGGATTCTCCCATAACTAGGACAGCGTAGGACAGAGGGTGGGACCGGTTTCTGTGGATGTTGATCAACAAGGACCCTATGTGACTGCGGATTTGTCGGGGTCCCCTCAGAAATTTTTGGTGGACACGGGTGCTATGAAAAGCTCTGTAGCACGTTCTCAGGTCCCAGGGGCGGCTCTGTCTGGCAAGAATAATATTTCCGTAGGGTTCTCAGGCACTCCGTTGATTAGCCCCATTTCTAAGCCTCTTGCTCTTACGATTGGTCCTTTCACTGTTGACTCTCCTTTCCTTTTGACTTCGAATTGTGGGGAAAATTCGCTGGGTTTGGATTTTTTGAAGAGATTAAATGCTACTATTTACTGAACCCCAGACGGTGTGTACGTCACTTTGGGTCCTACTGTTGCGCATGTGCAGCAGTGTTTTTCAAAAGATGAGCCTCTCCCGACAGAGTTTGTGGGGATCCCAGAGACTTTGTGGGCCACTAGTAATACTGATGTGGGAAAAATGGAAATTGCCCCTGTGTCCATCAAGGTTAAGGTAGGAGCCCGACTGCCACGAATACCCCAGTATAAGATATCTAGGCATGGAGAGAAGGCTTTGCTACAAATAATACAGGATTTGATACGGTCAGGTGTAGTGGAAGAGACAGACTCTAACAGTTGTAATAGTCCTATTCTCCCGATCCTTAAGAAACCCTCAGCCGATGCCAGTGATGGTGCATCTGATGTCTATCGATTTGTGATTGATTTACGCCACATTAATAAGGTGGTTGAGCCCCAATATCCGGTGGTCTCTGACATTACCACGATTTTGACCATGATACCTCCCACAGCCAAATATTTCTCTGTTCTAGATTTAAAGAATGCTTTCTTTAGTATCCCTGTGCACCCTGAAAGCCGTTACCTTTTCGGATTCTCATTGGCTGGCCGAAGTTTCAGATTTTGTAGAATTCCCCAAGGCTATACAGAGAGTCCCAGCATTTATAGCCAGGCTTTAAAGGCTCAATTGGACGATTTGGAGCTCCCCAAGGGCAATGTTCTCTTGCAATATGTAGATGATAATATTATAGCATCTCACACCGAAGAGGGGTGTCGAGATGCCACAGTTAAATTATTGCACCATTTGGCTCGCAAGGGACACAAAGTGTCCCTTCCTAAATTCCAATACTGTCGACAGGAGGTTACCTACCTAGGTCATCTCCTATCGAAGGAGGGGAGGAGGTAGACACCGGAGGGCATCAAGGCGATAACTAACATGGCTGTACCTAACACGCAGCGAGAGGTGCGCGCATTTCTGGGCATAAAATCTTATTGTCGCCCGTGGATACCTAATTATGCCTTACTAACCAAATCCCTTTTGTATTTGACTACTAAAGAGGTGTGCGAACCCCTACCCTGGACTCCAGCATGTCAAGAAGCGTTTGAGTTACTAAAAACTGCTTTGTGTTCTGCACCTGTTTTGGGAACTCCTGATTACCAGAAGCCTTTTGTGCTTTATGTACATGAGGCGGAAGGTTGCGCGTTGTCTGTCTTAACTCAATGTTTTGGAGGGAAACAGAGACCTTGCGCTTATTTTTCTGCTATGCTTGGCAATGTGGCGAGAGCGCTGCCGAGCTGTCTGAGGACTACAGCGGCTGCTGCGGTCTCAATAAGACTATCGGCGGGGCTCATGTTGGGTTCAGATCTCACAGTGATGGTACCGCATGCTGTGGATATTTTACTGAGCAGGACGCAGACGCAGCATTTAACAAGTGCTCGTCTTACTGGTTATGAGATGACATTATTCGCACCGCATGTTACTATTAAAAGATGTGCCACTCTGAACCCGGCCACGTTGATACCCATCCCTTCAGATGAAAAGGAAGATGAAGTCCATGATTGTTTGTTTCGGACTGAGGAAGAGACGAAGGGAAGGATAGACTTAACGGACACTCCCTTTGATGACCCCGATGGGGAGCTGTATGTTGATGGTTCCTGCTTTAAACTTATGGATGGTACCTCAACTGCAGCATACGCAGTCACAACATTGAAAACAGTGGTGGAGACATCTAGGGTCCCGTACCACTCAGCCCAAGCTGCAGAAATAATAGCATTGATGCGAGCGTGTGAATTGAGTGAAGTACTGGACGTGAATATTTACACTGACAGCCAATACGCCTTTGGCGTGGCTCATAGCTATGGGCGACTGTGGGCAGAAAGGGGTTTTTTGACATCACATGGACAAAAGATTCAGAATGGTCCTTTGATATTACGACTATTGACAGCATTGACGCTCCCCAGACGACTGGCTGTGATCAAATGTAGTCCACACAAAGCAGTGGTGGATGATGTAGGACGGGGAAATGCATTTGCAGATCAGACAGCTAAGGAGACGGCTAGGACAAAACTCCCACGAATGTTTGTGGCGGGACCAGCTAGGTGGGTACCGGACGTTAATATGTTCGCGAATACTGTACAAAGTGTGCGGAACATACAAAAAAAAGTGACTGAGGATGAGTTGAGGACATGGAAGGATGGTGGGGGGCGGTTGGACTCGGACGAGTGTTGGACGGATGTGTCAGACAAAAGACGGTGGTTACTCCCGGATGCATATGTCCTCCCAGTGGTGACGATGGCTCATGGGCCAGCTCACATTAGTGCGAAGGGAATATGTAAACTACTTGACCCAGTATGGAGCAATAAGAACATTTCCAAAGTGGCAACCCATTTAGTGCAGCAATGCATGGTTAGTTTAAGACATAATCCTGCAAAAGGAACACCTGTTCCGGTTGGCAATTTTGCTCCTCCTTCTTTCCCTTTTGAAGTGATCCAGATGGATTATATTGAAATGGAGAGGGTTAACAACCTTAAATATGTCCTTGTGGTGGTATGCTCCTTTAGTAGGTGGGTGGCTTTCCCAACTAAGGATTGTACGGCCATCTCAACAGCTAAGATGTTGATAAAGGAGTATTTTTCCCGTTATGGCTTGCCCCGGGTGATCTGGAGTGATAACGGCACATCTTTCAATGCTGAATTGATGAAACAGATATGTAAAGGACTTCAGATATCTCAAAAGTTTCAAGCAGCACAACACCCCCAGGCTGCGGGTTTGGTAGAGAGGTTCAACGGGACACTTAGGTTAAAAATGGCCAAGATACAAGAGAGTACAGGGTTACGTTGGCCAGATGGACTCCCCCTGGCTTTGCTTTCCACCAGAGTGACAGTAAATTCTAAGACAGGTGTTTCACCCCACGAGGTTATTTTTGGCCGACCGGCCAATGTCTGGGGTGTCCCTAGACCTAAATGTTTCTCGGAAATAGAATATCCTTTGTTGATAGATTACCTGTATGATTTGACTAAAGATCTTCGTTCTGTTCATCAGCAGGTAGCAGACACCCTGAAGCCGCTGCCGGAGGGGCCAGGTCACACCATACAACCCGGGGATTGGGTTGTCGTGAAGAAGTACCAACGGAAGTCCTGCTTGGAACCCAGGTGGTCGGAGCCGAGGCAGGTGCTCCTCACCATCCGCACCGCACTTCGGATCCAGGGCCGCAAAGCATGGACGCATGCATCTCATGTGAAGCGCGTTCCCCTGCCGCTGCCATATGATGAATGGTTGAGAAACGGCGTCGCTGATCAAGAATGCGAAGTGGTTCCTCGGTATACACCCTTCTCGGATGCTTTATTGAGGAGTGAGGAGCCGGATCAAAGAGCAAAAAGGCCAGCTCCGGTTGCAAGTGGTGTGGTCTCTCTTGATCACAGTGAGCAAACATCAGCGGACAAGTCCCCTGCCATTGAGCCCCCCATTCTGTTCACAGATCCAGAGGTGTGAGGGAGCACTCGTTACAATCTGCGGCCCAGAAAGGAAAAGAAGAAGAACTGAGCACTGGAAGAAGGGCTGAGATAGGGAATAGGTGTGAACAGTGCTGAGGAATAGTTAAGTGTTAGGGGTGGACTGCTGGTAAGAGCCCTGGTGCGCTGTCGCGATATTGTTAAATGGGACACTAGGATTGCGTCTGGGCCCGGATTCAGTGCTCCTGAGTTGCTAAAGTTGTGCGACTCCGTCGAGGGATTAGGGAATGAACAATAGAAGCCTGCCTGTGAGGCTTTAACGGACACACGGAGAAGATCCCTTTTATGGGTGAAGAACCCCTCTGGCCGGTTTCGGAGTGACTGGGACTGTTTGAATACTCTTTTAGTTTAGTTTTGGACTTTTAGCTAGGAAAACATGTACCCCTTTGGCATTCCCATCCCTGAGGAGGAGCAGCCTTTTGCAGCTCCTCGTAGACCAGAACCAGATTCTCCATGGCTTGCTCTGTCCCGAAAAGGAAAAATAGTGGTCATTGTGATATTCATCATTGTATTTCTAATAATTCTTGGAATACTGTTTTTCCTAGATGAAGCCTACCCTGTTCATAAGTTTATCCCTACTCCTTCTGCCCTCCCCGAGCATAATATGGTTACTGTTGATTATGGCGAACAATGTCTGCGAAAAGGCTACCGTGATAATGTTTTTATTAAGACTCTACATCATGCTCATGCCGTGTATAATGTGACAGATTGTTGGGTTTGTGGGTTGCTCCCTTCTGCTGCATATAAAAAGTATAGATTGCTGGCACTTCCTTTAACACCTGTAAATAGCTGTGTGGGTTGGTACACCTTAATTGGTATGGTGAAATTCTTCCAACAGCCTGAATTTCTAGACCCTCGATTGCCTAGTACAGGGTCGACATTGACGATGCGTGTACGCCCTATGCCTACCTCTTCTCTTGGACGGTTGTTCACTGACGGACTTTTCGATCAGACATTTCTGGAAACATGCTCGAGGAAAGTAGAACGATTTGTGACCCCTAAAGACACTGATAAAGTGAGGGAAAGTTTTCTACAGTAGAACTCTTCTCTAGCTTATAGACACCCCCCTTCAACAAATAGTAGTGGTCAATTTTTGGTACCCTTGGCAGTTGTTGGGCCCTCACCATTTTTCTGTATCCAAGGGAGGGGTCCTATAAAGGTTGGGAACAGTTCCTGCAATGTGACCGCTTCGATTTGCCTACCCCTTAGTCCTTCTTTGGTCACTCCATCGAATATTTACTTTGTTTGCGGAGATAATGGATAACTGCGGTTGCCCGAGGGTTGGGGTGCGGTTTGCTATCTGACTTATTTGCTTCCTCCTGTTTATGTAGCACCCTCAGACTATCATAAGACTCATCGTCGGTTTGCTATAATGCCTGAACAGCGTAAAAGGAGGGCTCTTCAAGTTGAGGATGTAGATCAGACCGACACTTCTTCGCAGCAGTGGACAGATTTTTCTAAGGGCTTACTGCCGTTCTGGGGTCCCATCTTTAACAGTAGAGCTATTAGGAGACTGTCAAGAGTGATGGAAAAGGTAGTGAATACTGAGACTGATATTGCAGCTAATATGACCGTTGAGATGCAGGCTATGAGATTATTTACGATCCAGAATAGGATGGTGCTTGACGTCATCCTTGCAGATAGGGGTGGAGCCTGTCGCGTCATCGGGACGTCCTGTTGCGTGTATATTCCTGACTCGGCCCCGACTGTTAACGTAGCTGTACAGAAACTCCATAGATTGGCGGCTGAACTTCATCAGGACACTGGTACTTGGTCACTGCAGACATGGTTATGTAGTGTTTTCTCCTCTTGGGGTTGGAAGGTTTTGATGGGTATTGGAGGAGTTATTGGTATATTACTGACCTGTTGCCTATGTGTTTATTGCCTTCCTCCTTGTTGCTCCATATGTGCCAGCAATTTGCGAGTTCCTAAAAGACCAACACGCCAATATCCTGTTTCAAATGATGTTGAGCTCCACGATATTCACTGGTTGATGCTTATTGATGATGATATTTTCGATTAATATCTTGCCCCGTCCCTAGAACGTTGTGTAAAGACCCTACCTTTTGGTTAATAAAGGCTGCGCTCATGTGAGCCACATAATGCTAAAAGGAGGGTCTGATAGGTTTCAGTTTCCGATGCCCTGCCCTCTTATACCTACGCTTATGAGTTAGCATAATGTGTCTAACTAATGATATATTCATTTATGCATTTACGTTTATATTCTCTACTTCGTTATTCATTTATGCGTATGACATTATTCAGTTCTCTTAGTTTAGCGAGTGTGCCACCATTTTTGAGTGCTCCTCTCCGCGTGCGAGTCGCACTTGCTCACCCCCTCCCGTAGGAATAGGAAAACCCCTGTATGCAGCAGTTTTCATTTCTTGGCTAACTGTGATCGAAACCAATAGCAAAACTTCTTATCAGAACTGTTCCCATGCGCTGGAGATGCTGAGGCCTGGCTCCGCGGCCTTGGACCAAGATAACAAAATGTTGCTATTGCAGGTCCAGATGCCTCTTGTGTGAGGCCATTGTTCACCCTCTCCGGGGTCCAGTATTTTTCCAGTATGGGCGTGATTTACTTTGCTGTACCATGTTATAATGTATTGCTGTGATGAGATGAGGCAGTCCTCTCGGCGCACTCTTAGGGGTGAGGTCGGACAGGGCCCTCTCATATGGGAGTTTGTGGCCTAATAAAATACTCTGTTTATTCTTCTCCACTGTCCGGCTGACTTATTACTTGGTAATTATAGGTGAGTGCGGTAAGTCACTCGGGTGGATTTGAGCCACGCTTATCAGATGGCGCCCGAACAGGAACCCCGCGATAAGGATCTTTCTCACCCGTAAGTGGGCAGCAGAAGGCTGGGGACCCTCTGGTCGGCACGGTGGGTCTGGGTACCCACTTTGATGCTGAGCTTGGTTCCCGCAGCGCTGCCCCACCCTGCTGATCGGGAGAGGTCCCGGATCATGATCGTGTGCGTGGTTCGCTGGGAACGGGTCCCGGGTCTCCCATGGTAAAGCACGCAGTGGTTTGTAGTGCCAACCGGGTCGCCTGTGAAAAGCTCCAGACCCGGTCATGGTGCGTGAGGAAGTAATCTATCCTAGAAAATGAGCGGTGTTGCACAGATTAGTATGGATTTTGTATTCCTTGAGGGTTGTGGGTCTGCCATAGGTCTGCCAATCCCATTGCTGTCAGAAAGCCCAACAGGGTCTGCCCCCCAACCTGTCCCCCAGTTACGTTCGAGTGGTCCAAGTCTGGATTTGTTACTGCATACGTCTCCCCCAGCCAAAAGGGTACGTAAGATGACACCCCTTAGATCTGCCTGAAACTGCCACACAAAACCCCACATCATCATACCAGGTTTTGTTGACTATAAAGGGCAGCGGTCGAGTACCCTGAGTGAGCCACCAGTTTATATCCAAAGCGATCTAGGGCCTTGCAGGATCAGTGTACATTTGATTTTGTTCCCCAGACCATTTACCACCCACGTAGGTTATTCCCCTTGCATCCTAGAAGTGCTGATTTGCGACTGTGCATCGTTTACCTCCCGCACTAGACCTAGTGAGTTCTTGCACTGTTTTTGGGCTGTTTCTGTTATGAGCTTCAATGACTAACTTTAAAACAAAGACAAACACAAACAATTCCCTTCACCCTCCTCCCTGCTTGCCTGCTAGTTGAGTTACGAACCTCCCAACTCCCCAACATGCAGAGAGCCTGTTGCCAAAACTCATACGGATAGAACGGTTCCCCTATGTCTCTAGAAGCGAGCACTTAGCATAAGCGCTGTGACAGTTTGAGTGCTAGTGGGGTACAGTTTTTAGTCTCAGGTTAGGATTTGAGAAGCAGGTATCTTGTGGCACCCCCAAAATAATCCAGCTGCACAACCCTCCACCCGCACATCTCCAACCCCAAAGAAAGACCACAGCCGTCTGTATCGCCACCACAGAATCACTGATCTGGATCCTGTAGCTGGCGAGACTGGCCAGGTGGGGAGTCGGGTTCTCGCCTCTTCGGGTCTCACTCAGTCACGGCGGGTATCGGTTCTCGGCCGTCCTTCCGCCCAACCATCCTCCAATCTTCCAGCCAATCACATGCTTCTTCAGGCATTGTGAAGAAGTAGGATTTACCGTCCGCTATCACCTTGAGTTTGGCCGGGAAAAGAATCATATACTTCAGATTTTTGGATCTGAGGGATTTTTTCACTGTGTTGAAGGGTCGCCTTTGGCATTAGACCTAGAGTGTAAAGTTTGGGAAAAATCGGATAGTGGCATGTTCGTAGTGAGGATTGCCTTGCGCCCGTGCAGCCTGTCTCTGAAGTTCAGTACACGGGCTATAATTGTGCGGGGGAAGCCCCTGGACACGGGTGAGGCCCAAGGGCCAGATGCGCTCTCTCCACTGAAAAGAAGGTGCACAGACATTTTGGTTTGATAGTGTTGAGAATCAAGTTTTCCAAGAAGAGGTCCCCTGCCTGGCCCTTCATTCCCTCTGGAACCCCCACCACCCGGATGTTGTTGCGGTGTGCTCTACCATCTTGATCTTCCAGGTGAGCCATGATTTCGGTTTGCTGTTTCGTTAGCGTAATTACTTGCTCTTCTAGGCATTTTGTTTTGGATTGTAGGCTCTCAATGCTTGCCTTGGCTGTTGACAGTTTCCGAAAGTCCACCCAAAGGAGGTTCACCTCTTCTGTTACCGAGTCAAGTTTAGGCTCCGTGGTACCTCAGAGGTCTCTGATTGCTCTCATGATGTCTTTTAGGGAGGGGTGCGGGATTTGCTCCTCTTCTTTCACCAGTGCCGGAGCTCCAGCCGTTATTCCTTCCCGGCATACAACAACCATGTACTTGTCTATTTGGTTGGTCTGGCTTTGGCCCGAGTTCTTGGGACGGGCCATTATTTCTGTTGTCTCCTGGATTCAGGCAGTTCATTGGGCAAATGACCGGTGTGTCCTCCGAGCTCTCACAGCCCAAGTCCACGCAGTGGCCCACACAGCAACTGCTTATTCCTCCTCACGCCTGTTGTTTTAATGACCGTAGCCAGCCACTTTAACCCTCTGGCCAGGCTTGGTCATCTCTCGTTGCATCGCCTCGCCACTCGTCACCAAGTCAAAGCCCGGAATTACCCACGGGGTGGGACCGGGGAGCCTCTCTGCCTTAGATAGCTGGCACTGCGTTCTTCTCTATGCACCCTTCCATCGGACACCAAGGCGAAGTCCACAGTGCTGGGGGCGGTTTCTCCCCACGCATGCTGCCGTAGGCTGCCAGGGTCAGTGTGGCGAGCAACGTAGCGGCACTAAGGCCTATTACCCCACGGGGAGTGGAGCGGGGCAGCCCCGATTTCCTGTTGCCGCTGCCGATTATGTCTGAGCACAGTCTACGGTTCCCTGTTATCAATCCAGCTTCCTTGACAGCCCCCCATCGCCTGTACCTTAAATGTCAATGTGGGTGCTTCAGGGTATCACCTGGGACTCCGATTGGTGTCTTCTGTCCCTCTTGGTGCCCACTGTTACAAAAGAACCTGTGGGCAGTCTCTTCGCCTTGCAGGTGATTTTGTCTTAGCTTCTGACCGGCCCACAGAGTACGGGGCTCAATTATTTGCCTTGTCCAAGGTTCAGCAGGCAATTTGTTTTTACTTTTTGCGCTTATTCCATCTGGGAACCACAGCTATTCAGTGTGCCACCGTTGCGCTTCTCCCCTCCAGGGGGCACATCCAGGCAGTCTCTCTCCCTTGTGCGTGCACCACCTCGGGCCCCGAAATGCCCGTCACGCCTCGGGCTTAATTACGCATCGCCCCGTCAATAAGGCGCTGGCTCCTTCAGGATTCTTTCTCTGGGCCTTAGTAGGCAGCCCACGTGCAGTTCCAGACACCCAGGTGCTCGCTCACAGCTGGGTTAGGAATGCATGGGTTCTGCTGTCAAGGCTCTCAGCAGGAAAGGCTGGTTGTGCGCTTTCATAAATCTGCTATCCGGGTGACCGGCCCTTTGAGATTGTGAAGCAGTTTTCACCCTATTAGCCTTGCGAGGAGTGATATTCTCCCCTGCTTCCTCCCTTGGCCTCCGGGAGGGAGGTACTCGTATGCTGTGGAGAAGGACCCACCTGGAATCCGTCTGAGCCTTGTTGGGAAGTCCCATCCTTCTGGGCCAAAAGCTGCTCCTTGTTTTAGAGAAACCAGATGCTTTTTTCACATCTTTAACTATGGGTGCACTGTCCCATACCTCTCGTCCATCTCTGCCCTGATGAAGGTGTAGCCCCGGCTGGGGCAAAACACCTAAACGCGCGTTGGCGTTGTTCGTGCGGGGGCAGCTGGATTGTATCAACCCCTAAACCCCTGATGACCTTTTGTTATGTTATGTTATGTTATATTTGTCTTGTATAGCGCACGGCTACTCAAAGAGTGTCCCGGCGCTTTATGGCAAACCTGTGCCAAAACATAACAAAGAAAAAGAAGCAGAGAATAAAAGACCAAGAACGAAAGTCAGACTCATATCTAAAGAGTAAAAAGCCAAGTTTTCAGGCCCTTCCTAAAAGCCAACAAATTGGAGGTGCTGCGCAATGTCACTGGTAGAGTATTCCAAAGCTGCGGTGCCAGCAGTCTGAAAGATCGGCCCCCTGTACGTGCCCTTTTTATACGAGGGACCACGGCGAGGAACAAAGACTCGGATCTCAGGGAGCGGGCAGGGCGATAAAAAGCTAGCCTCTTTTGGAGATATTTTGCTCCTGACGCATGTAGGGCTTTATGGGCCAAGGTCAAGGCCTTAAAAACTATCCGCTTCCGGATAGGCAGCCAATGGAGTGACTGCAGGAGGCCCCAGGTTCTAGCTCGGCCGGATAGTCCAAAAACGGCCCGTGCTGCCGAATTCTGGACCACCTGCAGCCGTTGCAACAGATACTCCGGCAAGCCGAGATAAAGGACGTTCGAGTAGTCCATTCTCGAGCCAATTAAAGCCTGAACCGTTATCTTCCTGTGATCCTCCGGGAGCAGAGGAAGAAACTTGCGGAGCATCCTGAGGAGGCCAAAGCAAGTGCCAGTGAGGCCCAGAATCTGGGATCTCAATGTCAAACCATTGTCGATCTTAATCCCCAGATTCTTGGCCATCTGGGAAGAGCCTGCTGGAGGAAACATATTGGCAGGCCACCATTCCTGCCAAACTGGGTCCGATCTACAGCCGAAGAAAAGTACCTCCGATTTATCCGAGTTACACTTGAGCCTGTTAAGCTGAAACCAGTTAAAAACAGCCCCAAGGCAACCGCGGATACTCTCTCCGTCAAAATCTACTCCTTTCCCGCAGGTAAAGAGGAGCTGGGTATCATCGGCGTAGGAAACGATCTGGGCCCGAAAGATTCCGCCAGTGCCGCCAGAGGGGTCATAAAGATGTTGAAGAGAGTCGGGATCAACACTGAGCCCTGCGGGACTCCGACTCCCAATGACGGCATCTCGGCAGAACTGGGGGAGGCCCAGACCGTTTGTCGACGGCCAGCCAAAAAAGATCTAAACCAGCTGAACACCGTCCCCCTCAGACCGATCTCATAAAGTCTGGCAAGGAGACCCTCATGGGGGGCGGTGTCAAAGGCCGCCGGCAGATCGAGCATCACGAGCATCGCTTTGCCTCCTGAATCCAGCACCTCCTTAATAGCCTCCGAAACTTCCAAGAGCGCTGTTTCGGTGCTCAAGTTGGTGCGGAAGCCGGATTGGGTGGCGTGCAGCAGATCATGGGATTCCAAATAGTTGGAGAGCACAATATGCGCGTGCTTCTCCAAGATCTTAGCAAAAGCGGGCAGGAGAGAAATGGGCCTGTAGTTGGCCAAAACCTCTGAATCCAAGCCAGGCTTTTTGAGCAGAGGGATGTTCATCGCCTGCTTCCAGGCCTGCGGGACCACCCCCTCACTCAAAGAGCGGTTCAAAATGGGATTCACAATGGGATTTATGACTTCGGCCACCTTTACAAAAAATTTGGCAGGGCACGCATCCAGAGGCGACCCAGATTTAAGGTTGGCCATAAGGTCCAAGGACGAGGAGACTGAGAGTGGTGGAAAGTTTGCCAGAACCGGGTCCGCACTTGCTATTAGATCAGAGCCACCCTCAATGCAAGGAGGTGAACCTCCTTTTCCAACCTGTCATCCAACCATTCTGTGGCTGTTGTATCTACCCTGATGCAATTGTTGATGTGAAGTGCATGTGTGATGTTTGAGTTGCAATGATGAGTCCTAGAATGTATGATAGTATGATTGTGATGTGTGAACTTGGTGTGTGGGACATGATCAATGGGTACACCTTTCCCAAGCTTGGGAAAGGTGTACCCATATTGACAACGCGCGTTATTTTGCAATTTGACAACTGCTAGTGTGATTTAGGCGTGTAGCGCTTATTTAATTTTAAAAATACCGCTTTTTCTATCTTTGTTGTAATTAATTTTTTGGCCCCTGTTTTTATACTGTACATTGCCTGACCACATACCTGCATTTAAATTGTGCCCTCACAGCGTGTAGAGCGGACTAAATCGGTTCTTTATTGCCCACTCGTGGCGCTTGGCCGCCATCTTGGGGCTGCTGTTCCTTCACCCAGCCACTTGCCTGAGCGCTCTAGTGCTCAGAGAGGAGACCAGGTGAGCATCTACTTAAGGCGAGCACTCAGGAGCAGCTCGACCTTGGGAAAGGTGTACCCATATTGACAACGCGCGTTATTTGGCAATTTGACAACTGCTAGTGTGATTTAGGCGTGTAGCGCTTATTTAATTTTAAAAATACCGCTTTTTCTATCTTTGTTGTAATTAATTTTTTGGCCCCTGTTTTTATACTGTACATTGCCTGACCACATACCTGCATTTAAATTGTGCCCTCACAGCGTGTAGAGCGGACTAAATCGGTTCTTTATTTCCCACTCGTGGCGCTTGGCCGCCATCTTGGGGCTGCTGTTCCTTCACCCTGCCACTTGCCTGAGCGCTCTAGTGCTCAGAGAGGAGACCAGGTGAGCATCTACTTAATGCTCACTCCTCCCGCGCAGCGGTGACGCGCAGCGGTAGCGCCTGACTCGCGCCTGAGTCAAGCCAGAGTCTGCCCGTCTGCGCTAAGGACGCACGGGGCGCAGCGGGTCTCTCCCGGTAAACTCCTTTTGGGAGGCAGGATGATTGTATATACCAGTGCACTGCTCCGGGCAATTGGGCAGTCTCTCCCGCGGTGCACTTATGCACCGCACCATCCGTTGTGTGGCCCCTACTATTGTGCCTGCAAGGGATGGTCGCTTGACCTGCCAGCAGGTATTCGGGACTATGACACCTCCCCAGCTCCGCGGGAACGCACTTGTGCGCCTCTGCTGAGTAGGAGCTCTGCTCATGGTCTACGGATACTAAATCTTAACACCAGATCTCTGGTAAAACACCACCTGTCCATCGCGGACCTCATTACTGACGAGGAGCCAGATTTGTTTGTCATCACTGAAACCTGGCTCCAGGACACTGACGCAGCCATAATCAACCTGGCCTGCCCTTCAGGTTATTCACTTTTCACGTGGAACCGCTTGTCTAGAGGTGGAGGTATCGCCCTAGCTGTAAAATCTACTTTTGCGTGCACCTGGACGGGTCTGTATATTGCTAGATGCGAAAGCGCCCTGTTTAAGATTACTATCAGCCCCCAGTTCTCGTTGTCGGGGATGGTTGTTTACCGCCCCCCAGGCAGTGATGTAGCATTCAGGGGAGCCTTCCCTGAGGCGGTTAGCACGCTGGCTAGTGGCTGCGCCAACTTTTCAATCTTAGGTGACCTCAACCTCCATTTTGACAAGCAAGAGATCGTGGCTGTCAGTGGCTTCCTGGCGGATTTGGAGGCCCTTCAGCTGACCCAACTTGTTACTCAACCCACTCATGTGGCTGGTCACATTTTGGATCCGTTTTTACTAACTTAACGGATGTCCAAGTTCTGGCTGTTTCTCCTGTGGCATGGACCGACCATTTTTTGGTGTCCGTCTGGCTACCCCTTCCTGTTACCCCTACTATTCCACCTTCTAAGTGGATTCCTCGGCGCCACTGGAACAAGCTTAGGCTAGAGGACCTACACCACATCTTGGCTGAAGAGCCATTAGGCCCTCTGCTTAATGCTACCTCGGGCTACGACCAGTTCTGCAGCTGGATTACCAAGGCGCTCGATGCACTGGTGCCTATCATCTCTAGTAAATCCAGTTCCCGGCAGTCGAGTCCTTGGTATGACAGTGCTCTTCGCGCTTTGAAGGGTTCATGTAGACGGGCAGAAAGGGAGTGGCGGAAGACGTATGATGCCGTCAAAAAAAACGCGTATTTGGCTTCCGTCAAGCTCTACCACCGAGCCATATGTAGAACCCGTGCGGCGTTCTACGTGATGGAATTCCGTAACAGCCTCAATCCATCCAAGACCATCTTTAAAACCCTTAAAGATCTGATGGTTAAGAGAGCTGTTCCGCAAGTGGATGGTTCTATCTCCCACTGTGAGACTCTAGCCGCCTTCTTCTTGGACAAAGTCAAGAACATCTATCAGTCGTTTCCCAGTACGACGTTGCCCTCTAATCCTTTGAATGATCCTCGTAGTTGTCCGGCATTACACTCTCTCCCTACTCTCTCCTGGGATGAGTTTGTCAAGTGGGCACAGCGAGTTAAGTCCGGCTCTCCCGCGGACCCTCTCAGATCTGCCCTCTTTAGAGACCCTTCTTTTCAGGGGCGCACGGTAGTGTGCTCGCTGATTAACCTTTCCCTGACTTCAGGCACTGTTCCTGCCAAGTGGAAGCAGGCGGTGGTTTCCCCGATCCTGAAAAAAACATCTTTGGATCCTTTAAAACCGGAAAACTACCGCCCCATTTCATTGCTTCCCTGGCCGGCCAAAGTCATGGAGGCTCACGTCAACCTGGCCCTCTCTGAGCATATGACCCGGGCCAATGTCCTCGATCCCACGCAGAGTGGGTTCCGTGCTGGTCACAGCACGGAGACTGCCCTTCTGGCAATGGTAGAACATCTGCGGATTGTGTTGGATGCAGGTCAAACGGCAGCGCTTATTCTATTAGATCTTAGCGCTGCCTTTGACACGGTGTCCCATCGCATCCTTCTGCACCGCTTGGAGGGCATTGGCATCTGTGGCTCCGCTCTGCAGTGGTTCTGCTCCTTCCTCAGCGATCGCTCCTTCTGCGTTGCCACCCCCCCTTTTCAGTCCAAATACCATCAGCTGGACCTGGGGGTCCCTCAGGGCTCCTCGCTAAGTCCCACGCTTTTCAACTTGTACGTGCAGCCGCTGGCTGATGTCGCCAGGCAGTGGGGCCTAACCATGGTCTCATATGCCGACGACACGCAGCTAGCGGTTACGATCAGCGGGGATGTCGAGCAGGATGCCCCCAGGTTCCGAAATGGGCTGAGAGAGGTGGCCAGCTGGATGAATAACAACTGTCTCCAGCTGAACGCGAAGAAAACTGAGGTGATGATCGTCGGGAAAGGAGCAGATTGCTGGGGGGACAGCTGGTGGCCTCTTGAGTTGGGGCCGGCCCCTTCACCAGTGCTGGAACTCAGAAACCTGGGAGTGTGGTTAGATCACACCCTCTGCTTCACGACCCATACTAAGAGAGTGGCGGCATGTTGTTTTGGCGTCCTGCGTGGGCTAAGGCCGGTGCTCAAATTTTTCGATGCTCCGACAAGACAGTTGGTCATCCAAGCGACGATTATCTCCCGGCTGGACTATGCCAGCTCGCTCCTACTGGGAGCTAACCAATCGGAGATCGTTCGCCTACAACGCGTACAGACCGCGGCTGCGAGAGCAGTGGTCGGTCTGCCAAGGTTTTGCCCCATTTCTAATACTTTGCGGTCCCTACACTGGCTTCCGATCAAAAGCTGAATTCATTTCAAGGCTCTTAGCCTTGCTTTCAAAATTTTAAAAGGGTCGGCACCAGAGATACTCAATAATCTCGTATCCGCCTATGTCCCGACCCGTTCTCTTAGATCTCTCGGGCAATCCCTTGTGGTTGTCCCGCGTTTCAGACTTAGCCGGATGGGCGGTCGTTCTTTTCGTGTGAGAGCTGCGATCCTCTGGAATGCTCTCCCTCTAGAAATCCGCCTGTTAGAGGACTTATTAGTATTTTGTAGGGCCCTGAAAACCCATCTGTTTTAAATTTCATTATTTACTCTTTTTTGTTCTTTTCAGCGTTGTGTTATGTCCACCATTCCCTGCGCCAGGACGCTCCTTAGCTGGAGCATCTGTGCGCAAAATAAATGACAATAACATAACATAACATAACATCAATTTATGAATGTTCTATTAAAATGTGGCTTGGTCTTGTATCTAACCCTTGTTGAGAAACTGATGAAATGTTACTTATAAATCTGATAAAGAAAAAATAAAACAATTATATATTTTGATAAACTCAATGTGATTGTATATAATAGCCTTGGTCTGCTCCGGTGGGTGTCTATGAGTATTAGGACCCTCTCCTGGGGCCTTTTTTGAAAGTGCTGGGCAGGTATTTTCCAGTTGTTGGTAAGTCAGATACACAATCTAAATTAACCTGTGCTCACCCACTAGTAGCTTGGAACAGAGCAGTCAGGCTTAACTGAAGAGGCACTGTGTAAAGTATTTGTGCACACTTTAATTACAGTAACAGTGAAAACACCACAAAAACACTCCACACCAGTTTAGAAAATAGAGAATATCTGAGTAAAACAAGACCAAAACAACAAAAATCCAACATGTAGAACTTGGGATAGGAAATTGTAAAGATTACATGTGAAAACAGTGCTTAGAAGTCACTAGCAGTCAAAAGGATACTTGAGGTCGTGAGGGACCATTACTAATCTGAAGTTCAGGTCACGCCCATTGCGCTGTTGGTGCACCACTTTTATTGGCAGCGCAGTGAGCTTCACTATATTTACAAGGCCTTGTAAAGTCACCCTGGGTGTCGATGCTGGGGGTATCCTCCTCGTCATCAGTGAAGAGTGGCTGGGACTGCTTTGCAGGAGGTGTTGACGGTGCCCCTGCGATGTGAAAGGGAGATGGTGTATTACAATGTGTCCACATTTAGGAAACAGCTGAAAGCCCATCTGTTCACTTAATCTTCTGTCGTTTAGTTCTTTTAGCCTAGTTTTCACTACTCCTACCCTGTTATTTGCCAGTTATAGTGCCATGAAACCGCTGGTGACCGTGCGCTCAATAAATAATTTTAAACTCAAACTCAAACTCAAACACATGTATGTAGCCGCATGGCACATGTTGACATTCAGACAGCATGGCATTGTACATTCTGACAGTCTGTAGATCAGGGCCATGACCCAGAGTCATTGTGGGTATGCACTGTGCTCTGCTTGATTGTGCATGTGTGCCAATGGGCCATCTCCACCCGTCCCCCCAGGACACTCACCCTTTTGCGGTTGTGTTGTGTCCTGTCGAGCAGTGTCCGGTACCCCGACTTCGGCCACAGTCTCCACACTGATGACTGTCGACACCAGCTCCTACTTGTCATAAAAATAAATACAATGATGCCTCTGGTATTTCTTTTAAGGAACCTTCTAGTCGAAAAAAGACACTAGAAATTATCTGTCCATGGTTATTGATTTCCACACCGAATAAATCTACCACATAGTATTCTTTGTTCATCTGATCGCTATCAGAACCATTTATACCAACAAAATTATACACAAACACAAAAAGTTGGTTTAGATTACTCATTTTAGTAAACCAGTTCTTCTTTTCACTGAGTCTTATTATCAGTTCTTGCCATTTTTTTTCTTTTTTATACACGTTTATATACAGACGTCATATATCTATACACAATATTTACACTGTGCAACAAAACATAAGTATGACGCACGGCAACCACACCTTTATGAAACCCAATTTTTACGGGTTTAACTGAAGCCCAATCTTTTACATAAGGAAATTCATGGCATTATCTTTTGTAACCTTAATTCCTTTAACACAATCACCATATAGTCATAGAGCCTAGGAAGCTGAAATATCTTTATGCTTCTTTTTTTTGAAGCGCTCTCGTAATATTTTTGAAAATCAATTCCAACTTTTGTATGGTGTCGGATTATAGTAACTGTCGACGCGTTTCGGCCTATCAAACAGTTTGAGGCCTCCTCAGGACTTTGGGCAACAAGTACAACATTACCAGCAATAAGCTGTGTTCAACCTCTTAGACACCGAGGTACCAGTATCGTCCTCTACCTCATGAAGTTGAGGTTAATCGGTCTCTTGCACCTACCACCACGGGTAGTGCTAAATTATTCCATGATAAGACTCTGCTACCCAATATTAAATCAGGTCATGTAGTAAGTGGAAAAAACTGGCGTGTATCACTCCAATAATGTGAAGTCGCTCCAAACAAATTACCGCTCCTTTCACCCGCCGTAACTAACTGTGTTGTACACCGTTACAACGCGCCTTTACTCACGCACACCGGAAGGCAAGTGGTTGAGGTGTGTGTTTTTATCTCAGTCGAGGTGGTTGTATCGAGGACATTGGCCACGGTTTTGGCAGACTATCGCATGGTACCGCCTTGTGGTGAATTCCACGTTGACACAGGCTTATTTTCCCGCGAAAGGCTGCGATGTGTAAAGTTGCGTTAGCATTTTTGGGTGATGTTTAGCACACATTCTTGTGAATATACCCCTTATTGTGGACTTACCAAGAACTTACAGTGGCTTACAGTCTGCCCATTGATTTATATTGCTTAGCTTTCATGTCACTCTCATTTGCTTGCTTCTTTGTTGTTGGCGTGTGCTTGCTTGCCTCCTTTTGTGTTTGTCCCTCTCATGGAGCATATCCATCCTTTTGATTGGGTGACATGCATCCTTTCACTGCTCAGTTTTTCGGAACTAATTTTTCCTTGTTGGTGAAGCATTCCATGAAGGTGCGTGTGTTATCCAACACTCTCCGTTGTGTGCTTCCCTCGTATACTGTGCTGTCACGCTCGTGTGCTGCTCTCTCTCTTGTGTGCTTGTCTATTGCAAAACTTTCCCGCCCAGTGCTCCGTTTGCTCTCTCCACCAAGAGTTTCTCACTCCGCCCCCGCGTTGCTTTCTCCCTCGTGTGCTGCTTTTCCTCTCCTTCCCCCACCTGGCTTTATTTTATTTTATTAACCCCCTCATCTAGTTCGTCCCTGCCAGCCCAACACAATGGTCATTTATTTACATTTTTTGGGGGGCGGGCCATGCAACAAATTAGTGCTGACCCCTTGCCTTTTAAAAGAAGTGCTTTATCCATCTCAGATCGCTAAATAAAAATAGCGCATGACTCATTTTGTTAATATATATGTGTGATGATGCATGTGTCCTTATATGTCAACAAGTATGCACACCTACGAAATGACAGGGCTGCAGCCACGTCATTATGCCTTTTTCTTTTTTCACAGATACTCCACAGCATCAAAAATGAATGCTTTTTTACCAATGCAGTACAGCATTGCCAAAAGACATTGGCAAAAGCTAGTAGGTCCCAAATGCAAGACCTCTTGGCTTTGCCAATGCTCGATTAAAGCTACTATTATTTTAGCTTTCTGATGCTACTGGCCAGCACTCCCATTTTGATAATTGGTCCAGCTCCTATGAAAAGTCAATGAATGGAAGAAGATTATCAGAACTTGTCTTTATACTCAACTTGTTTAATAAATTAGCTATACCTACAGTTTCTTCCTGTATCTTTAGTAATTTGACTTGTCAGTTTCCTTTGTATATTTACAAATTCATTAAAAGAAACTAAAAATAAGGTAAAAATAAAATCTGATATTGAAATGTTTAAACTTCATATCACACAAATAATGCTTACTTGCAAGAGGGCATGTGCCCACTGTTTGTCTACAGATTTGAGTGGTAAACACATTTTTGACATCTGGTCCAACAAATGTTTCGATGAGAAACTCTTTATGTGATTGTTGCCTACTTCAAAAATAACACAGAACGTGCGTGCCAGAACAATCAGAGATATATTGTGCCCAGGAACTTACTAATTAGCTTATTTTTCAGTGGAAATAACGATGCCAGGAAAAAAAACATTTAATAACAATGAGAGGAAACATTTGAATACAGAAATGATGATGTAGGTAATTGGAATAGCGTCCCTGGCAAACGTGCTTTGATTGAGAAACGTTGTGTGGGTACATACCTAAATGCCAAATTTTGCACTACGTACATGACAAACAACAGTAGTAATAATAGATCAGGAACTTGAAAAGCATTGATCGATGTAACCGATCCCACACGCGTGGACGGAAGGTTGCAATTTGACACCTTATTTTAGAGTTACAATATTTTAAGCAGAATTGTTCAGTTAATCCTGTAAATGATTGTAACATTTCTTACTAATGATCATACCTGTTTCATTTAATTCCATACAGTGGCCTGTGGGAGTGCTATATCTGCCTATGCTCTCTAAGATGGTTTTAGATTGATTGGTATTCCATATCGGTGGTGCATTAGTTGTGGTATATTATCGCCTTTTCCAATACGAAATGGTTGTATTTCTTTGAAATTTTAATGGAATGTGGTGATATTTGCCGGAAACACAGCAGCATTGGCTGAAGTCTGCAAAGGAACTACATAAAACAACAAATCATACTAACAGAACATAATAACTCAACAGCGCAACATACTTTTGAGCCTGCCAGGACCCTCGGAATCTTCCAGCATCTCACTTCACACAATGCAGAACCCCCATCGGACATCACTGCAGCTATTAAGGGCAAACTGCGCGCCGGTTTTAAATCTATCTTCTAGATTTCGTGCTTTGGCACTACGCTTTGACGCCATGTCTGAGCGCTTGGGTCGCCACAATGTGATGCTCAACAGTGCGGAGCACAGGATCTCGGAAATTGAAGATGGGAATGCTGATACAACAAAGCATCTTGAACATGTGGAGTGCCTCCTCAAAATCAATGAAGCTAAGAATGACGATCCAGAGGTAAGGTCCAGCCGAAATAATAATCGCATAGCTGGCATGCTGCAATCCACCAACAAGGGTGGATGGACACCTTCGCAGACAACTACTGGTGGATATCTTTAAAAGGAAGTCCTTCACGGATTCTTTTGTAGTCGATAGGGCATATCGAACACTTGGCCCCTGGTCAGTTCCTGGGGCACCGCCCCAACAGATTATAGCCAGACTTTTCAACTTTAGAGAACGTGTTACGAACCTACAAATGGCCCATGACAGTGGGTTCTTACAATATCAGGGCTCTGCTATTTCACTATATCCCAACTACACTCCAGTAGTGCAGGAATCATGGTGCAAATGTACTGATGTTAAACGTACTCTCCAAAGGTTGGGCCTCAAATATGGGATGTTCTATCCTGCACAACTCCGGGTGGAGCTGGGCGGCCAACATCACATCTTTAATACGCCTGCAGACAGTGAACAATTTTGTGAAAAGCACTTCTCCAGCAGATCCCCCTCTGGTGCGGTTCCTGGTACAGAGGCTCCTGGAGACCCAGCATCTGTCTCACTGAGGACTTACACATAATGACCTGTCTCCAGTGTTTATGCTGATATCTGCTTTGGATCAATATATTTGATTATATTTCTGATATTGTTTCTCCGTTGGCTTATACCGTTGATCTATGCATACTACTGTACTGTGCTATACTGTTTCATTTTACATTGCTCATTTGTTCAACAGTTACTTCATTATCCATTTACTTATTTTTCAGAGTTACTCTCTTGTGGGGATTGTCAATCCCCTAGAGAGTATACCACTGTATCTGTATCTCTGTTTTTGTGGGGAGGAGTTATTTAGGTTCTCCAGCTCATGTTTTGGCTGGAGTGGAGTGGTGTTCTTGGGTGGTGTCCTGTATTATGTCTTGTTAAAGCCTCTTCACTGCCATTGTAAACACTAGGCTCACCCATACACGCGCTTTTTATCTTTGTCATCGGCTTGCATTACCATGTCCCCAACTGCTAGTAGAGACAGGGAATTCTCACTTACTTGCATGTCATGGAATATTAGAGGTTTGAACAATTTCGTAAAGGGAAACAGGAACTTGCTTACTTACGTTGTTATGAGATACATGTGGTCTTTCTTCAGAAGACGCATTTAGATCCCAGATATGCAGCCACATGGGGTGCACACCCCTACTTTTCTCACTATAGTTCTTACTAACATGGGGTGTGCATTTTAATACAAAGCGGTGTTCCCTTTCAGGTGACATGGTTTGTCATGGATCCTGCTGGTTGATGCTTGATCATGATGGGTGTGTTAGCAGGCCGCACAGTGCTCAATGTTTATGCACTGAACACGGACTCCCTGACTTATTATCACAGTCCAGCCAACACCAGGCCGACTACATTCTAACGGTGGTGACTTGAATCTCACCCGAAAGCCGGAATTTGATTCCACTGGCTCTACAGTCATTTCCAAATCTCATTCTTTTTTACAGACACTCTCAGACTTCCTTGACACATTTCACTTGACAGACACATGGCGCCACAAAAGTCCGACACAGCGCAAGTATACCTTCTACTCTGCTCCACACAATGTGTGGACTCGCATTGGCCACTGGTACATGTCTCCAAGCGCGCTCTTGTGGTTACAAACTATAGCTCATTTACCCCGCACACTGTCAAACCGTGCCCCTTTTGTGATCACACTACACATACCCCTGTGTGTCCCTATGTTTTGACAATGCCTCGTTCCCTCTACCGCCCTCCATGACATGGTTTTTGTGACAAAATCCAAGAAGCGATTGTTGAATTTTTCTTTATAAATACTACCCATCTACACTGTGTGATGACTTTAAGGCCTATGTGCTAGGAATGTGCATCTCGAAACATGCATGGTGATACATAGTATCCGTGCTGACCTTGCTAAGGTGGAGGATAGACTTCGTGAGCTAGAATCTGCTAATAGAGACGCAACCCATGACCACCAGCTGCACGACAGATCAAAATTATTGCATGAGTTCGATGACCTTGCTCAGCGTGAAATCGCATATTTGAGAAAATATGGTAGAGCGTGCCGGTTCGGTGAAGGTTAACGTCCAGGCCGCACATTGGCATGCTTGCTTCGTCCCCAATACCAAGTCGCATTTATAACACGCTTCCAGCGACCCGATGGTACTGGCTATTCTCGCAGACTTCACTGACTACTACAAATCACATTACACAATACTCGCTTGGGCACTGGCTAACTACTTGTCTGAAATTACCATGGTGAGGCTTGAGTCCGGCCAACAGCAATTTCTTACCTCCCCTATCACAAGTGAGGAGATTTCGCAGGCCATTGACGTGAGGCCAGGGCTCCATGGCACCTGGCTTAGATGGATTCACTGGTGATTTTTACACAGCTTACAAATTGATACTGACCCCCCACTTATTAGAAATATATGCTTATTCTTTCGAGCATGGCCACTTACCTCTTATCACAACTCTGCTTAAACCCAACAATTCAGTCCATTACTGCTCTTGCTATCGACGTTTATCTCTGCTCAATTTAAATTCTAAAATGTTGGCAAAAGTTTTAGCTACCCGCCTTTCTCTATTAATGGATCGCATTATTTCCTCAATGCAATCCGGCCTTGTACCACACCGATCCACCTAAAGTAATCTCTGCCCCTTATTTGTTAATCTCCCCTACTGTTCTTTCAGTGGCCGCGTTTTTAGATGCTGAAAAGGCATTAGGTTCCTTCTTTTTTACATGCTACACTAGCCAAACTGGGCATGCCTCATAGTTATTGCAAACTGATTTGTCTGCTATATCAAGACCCGCTGGCCCGAATGCGCCTAAGTAGTACACTTATGGGCCCTTCCCCTTAAGGCGCGGGTACCCGACAGGGTTGCCTCCTCTCTCCCCTTTTGTTCATAATTGCCATCGACCCTCTCGTTTGCCACCTCCAGGAAAAAGATATTCATAGAGGCCTCAGATTTTACCATAGGATATTATTAGCTTCCCTTTATGCATACGACATAATGTTGTTTGTCCGTGACCCCGCAGTTCATTTGCCACCATTGGTGCGTGAGGTACATCGATTCTGTGTTTTCTCCGGCTTGAGCACTAACTGGAGTAAGTACGAGTTATTTCAACTCATGAACACCACGGAACTGGTGCACAGACTCTGCTAAATATCTGGTTATTCACATTCACAGGGAGCACTTAGAAGTAATTTGCCGCAACTATGGGCCCGCTGAGATGAAACTTGAGACACAGGTGGAAAGTTGGATTAAGCTTCCGCTGGGTATGGCCAGGCATATGGCAATTATTAAAATGATAGTGCTCACCCGCTTTCTTTACCTATTTTCAAAAAAATATTCCCAAGGGAAGGGAAGGGAAAGGAAAGGAAAGGAAAGGAAAGGAAAGGAAAGGAAAGGAAAGGAAAGGAAAGGAAAGGAAAGGAAAGGAAAGGAAAGGAAAGGGTAGCCACCAATGAAAACGTCTTAGAACAGTTTTTTAACATAATATTAGTAAAGAAGTCATGAAAGCAACATGACTATTGAAATAAAAATACTAAAAACAAAATAACTAAGAACTAACATGCCATACCTTCGAAGTCAGTACAGCAGTATCACTTTCAATTGAAGACAAATATCTGGTAAATGGTGACCACAATATATCACGTTTGACAAATAAACGTCATACTAACGGACCAATAGATTAAAAGTCCATACACATGAGGACAAACTCTCTTATAACAAGGAAGTTCCATTGGCATGTCAAAATGCCGGAGTTGATAAAAAGAGAATAGAGCTTCCGGAATGGAGTAGCGGCTGCCAAGATAGACAGTGTCCAATTATTAGATTAATGCCTCAGAGCTGCTGTGATGCAGCATGAATTTTCCATCAGTAGAAACGTAGGGGCAGATGTACAGGCCCCTTCCGCCACTTTTGCGCCACTTTTAACATGGGAAAAGTGACGTTAAAGTGGCGCAAGGGGCTTGTAAATCAGCCCCGTAAGGTCTAAAATGGTGGCGACTCATAATGCTTCAGTGCAGCATGACTGGATTGAGGCAAACAGTGCGTGAGAAAGACGAGAACGGTCTCAAAATCCAATGTCCACCTCCTTATTCTGCATTCCGAAGAATAAAAGAGCAAACTGCATCTGGAGACGGTGTGCTTACAGGCAGGGGCGGCTGGTGACAGTTGAAAGTGGTGGGGCGTAAACTAATTTGCATATTGCACCGCAGCGAGCGAGTTGCATCCATCCATACATCATTCATGCATCCACCCACCCATCCATCCATCCATCCACCCACCCACCCATCCATCCATCCACCAATTCTGCATCCATCCTGCATCCATCATTCATGCATCCACCCATCCATCCAGCATCCATCATTCATTCATGCATTCACCCATCCATCCAGCATCCATCATTCATTCATGCATTCACCCATCCATCCTGCATCCATCATTCATTCATGCATCCACCCATCCATCCACCCATCCAGCATCCATCATTAATTTATGCATCCACCCATCCATCCATCCTGCATCCATCCATCCACCCACCTACCCATCCACCCACCCATCCATCCTGCATCCATTCCTGCATCCATTCATGTGCCACCCATCCATCCACCCATCCTGCATCCATCATTCATTCATGCACCCATCCATCCACCCATCCATCCTGCATCCATTCATCCACCCATCCATCCACCCATCCAGCATCCATCTATCATTCATTCATGCACCCATCCATCCACCCATCCATCCATCCTGCATCCATCCATCATTCATCCACCCATCCATCCACCCATCCAGCATCCATCATTCATTCATTCATGCATCCATCCATCCATCCACCCATCCATCCACCCATCCATCCACCCATCCATCATCCATCCTGCATCCATTCCTGCATCCACCCATCCATCCATCATTCATTCATGCACCCATCCATCCACCCTGCATCCATCCTGCATCCATCATTCATCCACCCATCCTGCATCCATCATTCATTCATGCATCCACCCATCCATTCATCCACCCATCATTCATCCATCATCCATCCATCCACACATCCTGCATCCATCATTCATTCATGCACCCATCCATCCACCCTGCATCCATCCTGCATCCATCATTCATTCATCTACCCATCCTGCATCCATCCTGCATCCATCATTCATGCATCCACCCATCCATTCATCCACCCATCATTCATCCTGCATCCATTCATGCATCCACCCATCCTGCATCCATCATTCATGTATTTTTATGACCATATAACTTGCACACAGCTTGTCAGTGTTTAATACCAGTCTCGAACCTTGTACTCCAGCACCAATGATACATGATTAATATTAATTGTTTTTAAAAACATGTATTTATTCGACACCAATTTCACACCTTAATCGGAACATCATTTTTATTTGTTTTTTAAAATATCTATTTATTTAACACCAAAGTAAGTCATGTATACATTTTTATGGTTCGATAAGAGGCTCGAACCTGGTTTCCCAGCACCAAAGTCGTGCTATCCGTCAGGGGTTATGTAACCGGGCTATGTAGTGACCAGCCAATCCTGCGCCAGGATTGGCTGGGGGGGCACCATGACTCCTCGCCCAGTCGCCCTGTGTAACCCCGGGGGCTACGGCCCGCCCCCTGGTCCTCTCTCTAAGGGGGAATTCACAAGAAAACGATCTGCGCATGCGCGGGCATGTTTGTGCCCAAAAATACACTTGCGCAGCTGCAGCAGCCCGATCCTTCCCCCCCCCCCCCCCCCCCCCCCCCCTTGCGCACTCCGGGAAGGTCGGATCTCTCCCGGTTTCCCGGCCGGCAGATAGCGCGATTTTTAAAAATAATTGTGTTTGGCTTCTAGTGACGACTTGGTGGGTCCGTGGGGCGTAGGGGCGTCCATGGGGCTTAGTGGGGCTTCGCCCCTACGCCCCAATGGACGCACCGCGCCTGCTTACAGGAGTTTGCCGGAGCCGGACGGGAGGGCTCAAAACTGGCGGTCATCTTGTGTGGCACTCGCGTCAGGCCTCTCTTAACTGACTTTTTCAATCACAGTCTGACTGCAATCTACAAAATCCAAATTGGAGAGAAAGATCTTTTGTGAGGCAGTAGAAGAATTCCTTAAAAATCATTTCATTTCAATAAGCTTTATTTCGACAATAATTGTCATAAAAGCAGTTAAAATACAGCAGTAAACAAAATAGTCAATTGTGTAAAAACTCCGTTAATGAGAGCCTAGGCATCGCCAAGGGTCATATCGCTGCTTTAGCGGGACTTTTTCCTGCTAAAGCAGCGATATTTTTATCGCCCTATTAGCAAGCTGTCGCTAACAGCAGTTAGCGACAGCTTTTAGGCGATAGCTACAGGTTTGGGGCCCGCTTTGCATGTCAGCGATAATTATCGCTAATGACATGCAAAGTGGGCGTACCCAAACTGTTAGCGACTGAAAACAGCCGCTAACACAGCTATCGCCTATTAGCAAGGCAGGCGAAGCGATAAAAATAATTACTCTAAGCGCGATTATCGCTAGAAACCAACGCCTGCTAAAAAGTTGACTTACCTGTATAGTCAATGGGAGGTGGATTATTAGATTATTAGATTAAGCCCCCATTGGCGTTAATGCGACAATATCGCTGGATTTCCAGTGATATTCTCGCATTTCGCCGCAATCGCCGGATATTTTATCGCATTGGAGATAAACGTTGCTAATAGCACGTTATCCCTGCGATTATATCCGGCGATAGCAAGCAATAAAAAAGAATTTGCGATAAATATCGCTATTTGTTGCTAATAGACCCCAGGGTTATACATTGGTCATAATATCATCTACGTCAACTTGGGAGCCTGGGCTTCGCAGCATACAGGGTGATAACCAAAATATACAATAACTACAACATCCTCTGCTGAAAAGCCCTGTACAACATAGCCTACATTAGTAGTTACAATATGATTAAAAACATAAATCACAGGAAGGTTGTATATTAATGAATGGGCATTAAAAGATGTGGGTAGAGTATGGTCTGCCAAGTGGAAACTAAGGGGCATATTTACCAGGGCTTTATCTCCGCTTTTTTGGCTTACAAAGCCAAAAAAGCGGAGATAAAACCAGCGCCCTATTTACAAGAAGGTGCTAACATGCATAATCGCATGTTAGCACCCTTTTTCCCAACGCCTCCCTTTGCATCTCCAATGAGATGCAAAGTGGGCGTTACTGGGCATACCCCAGATGGACTACCTTGCAAATATCGCTGATGTTTACATTGCGATATTTACAAGGCAGCCCACATGATTTTAGCACACATTAGATTTTGGAGAAAACTGCAGTTTTTGCCAAAATCTAACGTCTACTAAAATCATGATTTATCCATCCCTAACATAGAGGGTGGATTATGCTGCTACGACCCTCTGGGTCGTATCAGCAAGGTTATCGCCCTTTTGCAGGGAACATCGCTGGGAAACCTGCTTGGTAATTACGTGCTACCAGGGCGATAAATACCAGAGATAGCCTGTGATAATATAATTATCGCTAAGCACGGCCAGCGATGATTATCGCTAGCTGTTGTTCATATGCCCCTAAAATGGCGTAAGATTTATCAAGTCCCTTCTATGTCAGTAGCTGATTTCCTCTGTCTCAAGACCCACATCCATACTAAAAACTTTGCGACCTTATATGCAAACAATGGCCTGAAATCTGTTGTTAAAATTCTCTATGCTACAGAACTGCATCTTGTCCCAGATGTTTGCAAAGGGGTTTGAGTCATTTTGATATGGGTCGGTTGTACAACGGTACAACCCAGGTAATTACTTTGCATGCCTTTGACACACATTTTTTAGCGCTCATGTTTTTACCGCAGTAATGCATTTACAATGCATGCCAATACCACGCATCGTTTTTAGATTTAAAAATAATGTATTTGTGGGGGAGATCCCCCACACTCCCAACTTACCTTACATGTGTGGTATTGGCATGCGTTGTAAATGCATATTCACGGTAAAAATATGTGTGCTTAAAAATGCGTGTTAAAGCCTTTACAATGAGGTAAAAACCTCATTGTAAAGGATGTTTCCCACGAAAAAGACATGAAATATAGTTTCCTTAGCGTCCAAGCCGATGGGACACTTATCATCCTAGTAAGGGGTCCATTTCTTAGTGTAAGATTTTAGAGGAAGAGATCCCACCCTAAGTTGGAAGTATAGTTTCCTGTCATGTAGTATAGCAATAAAATCCCAATAGGAAGCAATGTGTTTTAAATTCTAGGAACCTCCCGGTCAGATATGTCCTCTCCACTAAACGGTATTCATTGTGGGAAATCGCGTGCCAGAGAAGTTATTTTATTTTTCTTGCTGATGGTTTAGGGGCACCCATTCGGTCGTCCTATAACTCATTCATGCTTATACCATTTAAAGTCTTTTTGATGTTCAATAACCATTCGATCTTGTGGGATCGGTCGGCATCCATGACATCTCTAAAGCTGCAGTGAAATGAGCCAGCTCAGGCGTGGACCACAGTCTTCGCCACTATAGTAGTGGGCGAAGTCATGCTTTGTTCTTAACCACCTTTCTGCCTAGATCCAGCATCAGTGGCTTAAGGGGGGGTGTTTTGCTGGAGGCCTGTCATAAAACAAAATCTGCCGACCCACAATCCTCCTGGCAAAAATGGCTTAACCAATGAATTCTGAAAACACTTTGCTTCTTTGCTGGTCCCCCAGCTGACAGGATTATTTAATTCCTTTCATGAAACTGGCCAGGTGACTGACACCATGAGTGAAGCAGACATCATTTCAAAACACTAAATGGGCACGGTTAACGAACAATGCACAACAAACAGAACTATATCGCTTCTTAATTTAGACCTGAACATTTACACAAAAATATTGGCAAATGGGTTGGAAAATGCTTCCTCTGATCAGTTGAGGTTTATAAGAAACCAACAGACTTTTGATGATATACATAGAGTTGCTAGAGAAGGCCAATAGGCACTCCATGCCCATGGTAAAATTGACGATTTATGACGAAAAGTTATTCAATGATGAGTGGCCCTTTCTACAAAAAGTACTGGATAAAGTGAGGGTCAACCCTCATATTAAAAAATACACCGGGGTTAATTAAAAGAAACCTAAAAGAAACCAATGGCCTGAATACTGATCAATGGATAGAAATCAGATAGCTTCAGGCCAACACATTGGATAAGACATGGCTGCCCCCAGTTTCCACTCCTATTTGCGCTCTTAGGAGGGGAAATTGGACTGTAATAACACGTACGCTGTTGGCAGCCAAACAAGAAATTGTGGTGCATTGGAAACAAGTGAATGTTTCTGATGTTTTCTCCGGAGCACACAGACTGGCGACACTGATAGCAGTGGAAATGTTGTCATGTGATCTGAGGGTCAAAAGAAAGAAATGTATGTGTAAGTCAGTGATGGATTACTTGCAGGTTGAAACACCCACTTTGAAATGTTCACAGACACTGAGGGCTCTGAGACTGAACTGGACCCCATGGGTGGCCCACTAGGTATCCATGTGGGATTCCTAAAGAGCACAGGGTGAAGGAGGCTTAAGGTATCATCCTCTTTAATGTTAAGCACAGGTTTATGTTTTCTTTTTATGAACTAATAAACATGGAGGCACCAAAGGGGGTGGTGGGGAAGGGAGTAAATTAATTGGAGGGTTGCTATAGTTGTGCATTGTAATGCAAAGTTTGAGAAAAACAATAAAAACATGTTAATAACTTGAAGAAAGCTTTGACCTATGTAGGCCTTGGCTACCTGGCAGTTGCCCAAGGAACTACTAAATATTGAACCTCTTCAACCAATCAATCATACTTAGGTTCTGATTTAGTTTTTCGCGGAGCCAGAGCGCCACAGTACATTGATGGATCTCCCATTTTATCACATTCCCAGTTACGCTAGTCTGTTTAGAAACCAACCAACACACTGCTGGAGCCTCCGCTGGTTTGGATGATGTAAATCTTGACCTGGGAGCCCGTCTGCCAAGTGACCATCGGGTCACAGTGACGATCATCCAGGTCCACTGAGGGCAGTTGTACTGCCACTCATTGTCCCTGCCTGTGTCCGTAATGTGAGACAGGGCATTAATGGTCAGGAAAAATGCAGATTGTTCCCCCACATGCAGGGAGAAAACTCCCTGCATTTTGGAACCATTTATTTTTCTTTCAAAGAAAACAAATTCCCAAGAGTTTGCTTTCTCGTAACAAAAGAATTTGCTGAACAGGCACTGTAAACCTGGCACCCACTTGGCAAACCTTCAGTGCTTTAAAGGGAGCTACCATGGCAGTGGAACCCTTAAAAACACTGATGGGGGGGGGAGCTTCACGCGCAACCAAGATGGCCGCGTGAGCACAGGGCTCCCGAGACCCTCGTAACCTCCCGAATATATCCTGTCACTTATCCTGTACGCTGTTGACGTCTTTGTGCGGATGAACCACAGGAGAGGCGAAAACTGAAATTTATATCCCGATCGGACCCCGGAGACCAGAGTTGTGGCGCTGGAAAGTTTGCGGCCTTCGCCTCTTGGATGCCCGGCGCCTGAGTTGGCATGGTGCCCAGGACGTAATTGAACAACATCGGCCTAAGGCAGCAGAGGCGCCCGGTCCGGCTTCACTTTCGCTTTCGTTTTTGGCACTTGGTTTGGATCCCGGGCCTGGGGACGCCTCACTCGCTTCGAAAGCTCGTACCCCGATTGGTTCTTGGGCGTGCTGAACAATATTTGGAGTTTTGGCCTTGGACTAAAGTATAAGCTGTCTTTGTGGCCAATTCTACTCCTTTGCTCGAGGGCCATTTTTTGACTTTCGCTTTCTTGACTCTCTGCTGCTCTATCACCTTGGTCGACATTCCTTGCAGTTGGGGTTTGTCTAGTGCTATCTGGTTGGCCTGCTTGTGTCCCCCCCCTGTTCTTGATTTGGATAACATCTGGGATTATTCCGAAATGGCGAACAAACCGGAAGGGGACAAACAGAAGTTGAAAAGCACCAGACGGGGTGGATATACCCAAACCAACGTCATGGATCGCTATGCTCAAGTTAAGGGGTCGCCCAGTGGACCGGGTAGGTCACTGGAGGAAGCGAAGGGTTCATCGCCTCCGGTAACTGAGCCAACTCTGCAGGATGTGATGGCCGCATCGATGGTATCAAGTCTTCCCTTGGGAAACAAATGGAGACCCTTGCCCATAAATTGGATACGGTGGCGATCGATGTGAATTTGATCCGTACGGACCTTACAAAAACCAATGAAAAGGTCAAATCTTTGGATATAAAAACGTCGAGCCTAACGGATGACGTCGTTGAACTGCAGACTGCGGTCCGTACCTTAAGGGCCTCCAATGACATTGTTATCCGTCGCCTGGAGGATTTTGAAGGGAGGGCTCGGCGGAACAATATCCGTATAATTGGGGTTCCGGAAAAGGCGGAAGATCAAGCGGCTGACCTCTTTGTTGAGGACCTTATCGTCAATCATCTAGCACTCAAGGGACTGAGCAAGTTCTTCTCGGTGGAACGGGCCCAGAGAGTCCCGGGTGGCAGACCGAAAATGGGAGCCCCGCCGCGGCCTATGATAGCGAGGATTTTTAATTTTCGGGATAGAGACGCTATCCTTCAGGCTTCGCGGGCGGGTGGTCCCTTGAAGTTTGAAAACTCTTCCATCAGTTTCTACCCGGACTTCACACAGACGGTCCAGAAACAGAGACTCAGTTTTCTGGGTGTGAAAAGGAGACTCCGAGATATGGGTCTCAAATACGCTATGCTCTTCCCGGCCAAGTT